>NW_023416286.1:10774496-11400974 GCF_014176215.1 Rousettus aegyptiacus
TTCGTTCGCTTGCTCACTGTTTGTCTGCACCTGCTGTGCAGCCCAATTCCTAAAGGCCATGGACAGGTACTGGTCCACGGCCCAGAGTTGGGGACCTCTGAACTGGAGGATTGACACCCACATACACATAGGGAGGACCTTGGAGGACCATGAGAAGGAAAGTTCTCAGTGACTAAGCATCAATAGTCTTCACTTACATTTTCCACAGCTTTTTGGAAAGCAGTAAGGTTTAATAATGACTAGCAATTTTTCTAGACTTTGTCAGGGGGGTAGCGCATATAAGAACAGGCGCACAATGGCTTTAAAGGAAAAAAACACCACTGAATGTCTGCAGCTGGAGGGATGTGAAATGATATCACAAAGAGAAGGCTTTGGCTCAAATGGGGATCCTTTTTCCTGCAGACCCCAATCGGGAACTGCCCTCATGCAGAAGAACCAGTGAGGAAAAGCAGGGTATCAACCGGCAAGAACCTGGAGTCGGCGGGCTGACCAAAACGGAAATGACGAGCAGCCCGTTTCAAAGATTTAGCAGAAAGTATAGCAAGGAGGAAATCTCCTTAGAAATAGTGTTAAAAGGACGAGATTCTGATATTGCCAGAGTTCCAGAGTTGCACAGTCCATGGACTGAACCTCGCAGAAAGAGGAACATCCCGATGTGTGAAGCTGCCAGAGCAAAGTGGGCCGGGCCGGGCCGGGAGCGCGCAAGCCCTCCCGCAGGGCGAGGGCGGGCAGACCTTAGGTCTTCTCAGAGTCCCGCCTCATGTCACGCCTGGTGGAAGATTTCTACCCATGTTTAAATCAAACGAGAAATAGAAGTTAATTTTATAACTTCACTGTGTTTTAGTAGTGCTTTTTACGTTATGCGATTGTGATTGTGTGGTTACGATCTTCATTTCCAAGTGTGGGTCCAGTCATCTACTAATCTTTCATTTCTTACAGAAAGTCCTAAGTTCAGAAAAGGTTTTGCCACAGAGGACTCTGCACAGAGAGAAATTTATGGCACTATTAAGGGAAAGAGTCTGGTTCCCTAGATGCGATAAAACCAGAGAAGCAGCCCCCGGCAGGAACTCTCAAACGGAGTTGTATTAATCAGCTCCGGCCGCCACAACAGGACACCGCAGACCGGGGGCTTACACAACAGACATATATTTTTGCAGAGTCCTGGAAGCCAGAAGTTTAATATCGAGGTGCAGTTGGGGTTGGAGTCTGGTGAGAACTCCCTTCCTGGGGTGAGGCAGCTGCCTCCTTGCTGTCCTCACGTGGCCTTTTCCCTCTGCATGCTGGAGGGGAGGGGCGATCTCTGGCGTCTCCTCCTCTTCCCATGAGAAGCCCAGTCCTGCTGGATTAGGGCCCCACCTGCATGACCATTTACTTGTAAATGCTTCCTTAGAGGCTCCATCTCCAAATGCAGTTGGGGTTAAGGATTCCACATATGAATTTTGTGGGGTAGAAACACAATTCAGCCCAAAACAGAAATATTATTTTTTGGAGGCTCTTTTGAGAATATACCAAAACCCCAGACTCATAAATACTTCCCAGTTGAGAAGAAAAGCAGTGCCTTGTCTTCACAAGCATGGTTTTGAATCTTTTACCACTTATCTGCTATGCAGGGGGCCCCAATCCCCAGGCCACAGATCAGTACTGGTACCAGTACCAGTTTGTGGCCTGTCAGGAACTGAGCCACATAGCAGGAGGTGGGTGGCAGGGGAGCGAGCAAAGCTTCATCTGCATTTGCAGCCGCTCTTCCCCAGCGCCAGCATCACCGCCTCAGCTCCGCCTCGGATCCTCGGGCGTTACATTCTCATAGGGGCACCCGTCCCTGTGCCAAAAAGTTTGGGGACTGCTGTGCTAAAGTAACTGTGGGCACCCAAGATACTACACAAATATGTGTAGTCCTGAGCCCTACAGATGGAAAAAAAACTAATATATTGCAGTTCAATATGACTCTTTTTGTTGGTTCTACATATTTCAGAAATATACAATAAACATGCTATGATTGGTGGGTCAAATAAGAAACTTCTATGGCTACAATATTGGTCATTTTAGGATTAAGTAATTTAAATCTATTTCTAGAGTTTTTCAAGGTTAGCTAATTTTCTCATTTTGGTTCCCTTGCATTAAAATATGAATAGCTGGACTGTCAGAAGTCCTTTGCCCTGTTTTCCAAAGCTGCCTTTGTTTTACCTCCAAAAGTGAAAAAGGATTAGGATCGAACAGTTAGACCAACCAATGTATGTATATGTGTCTTTCATGGAGAGAAAGCAGAATTCACTTACTCGGTTAGTCATTTTTCTAATAATCAAACATTCTGTCCTAAGCCCTTTCAACTGATATTGTGTTGAATGATGTCACTAATGTTAACTGACAGTTTGCTGGAAACCTTCTCTTAAAAACTCTCATTTTCTGTTCAAGACCTGTTTATTTTGTTACAGAATTAGAAATCAAGGAAGAACTTCCAGAAAGAAAAAGTGTGTGTGTGCACGCGCTTGCATATGCTCTAGCTTTTATACTAGGAAGGTCATTTGCAAAAGAGAGAGAGAAAAAAAATGAAACAAGTAGAAATGAAACTGGACCCATGTTTATACAGTTCTCCACATTGGCCCGGGACTTATTTTTGAAAGTTTGTAAACTAGCCTTCCAGTTTAAATTGAATAAGTAGGTGCAGCTGAGTAAATGGAAAGACCTGGGTTTGCGGCCATGTGTTTTCACTTTAAAATTACATTGAAGAGGAACAGAGGGGGTTAGAAACAAAAATAAGAAAGGGAGATATAAGACAGGCTATGTTTAAAGGGAAAATGTGAGAAAACAAAGAGTCAAAACAGAAGTCCTCGTTGCCTGACCCGGAGAGTGAACAGCCTTCGCAGAGCTGTCCCTTCGGACTTGGGGGCGGATGAGAGAGACTTCGAGGAAGGGAATTCCATACACCAGAGGGGGAGGTGTTGGGACAGGACTTCAAAGGGTCACGAGACATTCCGGGATGGCCTGGATTCAAAACATGTCCACCTGGGGGTCTCCCCATGGCCTCCTGGGGGAAAGCCATTTATCCACTCGTATTAAAGACCCACCTAAAACAATTGGCCTGATTCTCAATAAGTCAGAATAGCAACCTCCTCTACAGCTACGGGTAATAAGTTCACTTGTGTCCCCCAAATTCATAGGCTCGAGTACCAACCCCCAATATCTGGGAATGTGGCCATATTTGGAGATTAGGTCTTTAAAGAAGTGACTGAGTTGAAAATGAGGCTGTTAGAGTGGGCCCCAATCTAACGTGACTCATCTCTGTGTAGGAAGAAGACTAGAACCAGGGGTATGGGCACAGAGACGACAGGCTATGTGAGCACATAATGAGAAGACAGCCAACTGCGAGCCAAGGAGAGAGGCTTCGAGATAAGCTGACCTTACGACACTTTTGTCTTGGACTTCCAGCCTCCTGCGCTGGGAGAAAATTAATCTCTGTGGTTTAAGTCACCCAGTTTTCGGGCATCCTTGGCAAACTAAGTCACTGCTGAACAAGATCACTCCCACAGCGCCACGGAGAGATGGGGCGCTTTCCCACTGACTCCAGCAAGAAGGGGGCTTCCCGCTCCAGCGCCAACGGTATCGCTTAGTTTCTGCTTCCTTAACTGTCCAGGGCCAGTTGCAAACGCCATGTAGACACTGTGTACTTACGCAGGGACTCTGGCTGACTCTGGAAGACTTCCCTCAATTTACCGCTTCACTCTGTTTAGGGTTAAATTGTGTCTGCTCTGGCCACAGATTCTTACAACCGAATCTTGGAAGTGACATGCTGTCGCTTCTGCCGCATCTCGGGAGACAGCGTGGGCCGGGATAACACAGGGCGTGAATGCCGAGAGGCGGGGTCACTGGGGCCAGCGTTGAAGCGCCCCCCACGCCAGACAGCTGCCTGGGCTCACCGGCCGTGCCGCGTGCCTAAGCCAGGTCCCGAGCCGTCACTCTCATTTCACCCTACTTCCCAAACATCGATTTCTGCTATTTTAAAGGGTGGGTTCTAGACCAAACAAGACTGTGGTTTGGGGCTATTTGTTATAGGCCGGGGACACCTCTTGACTATAGCAGGCCTGTCAACAGAGGTCACCTTCCTCTGCGTCGGCTGAAACTCACATTTGTGACAAGAACCTTCAGCCTGGGCTTCTACTCCTCAGGAAGCAGCAGGGGCCCAGCCTGCAAACTGATGATCTGGTTTCCCCTGCCCCTTGGTGGCTGCATTTCAGGACTCTACGCCATCCACTCCTTGGATCAGTGGAGCAGGCTTCTCAGCAGAGGCCAGAAGTGCACTGCAGGGTGTCTGCTCCCCAGGAGGAGGCTGCTCCCCGGTGTCTGGCCCGCCCCCTCATCCCTGCCCACTGAAAAGCCAACTCAGTGTCCACGCCCGCTCAGAGGCAGAGTTCGGACACTTTTACGTGGCATGACCACTGCCTGCCCTCCCCTCGTCTTTCCCCTCTGTCTGGCCCTTCCTGACTCTATTCCTTATTATCAGGGGAAAATGATAGGTCTATATTTAAACTTTAGAGAAAAGTAGAGGACTCATGTTTCAAACGACTGTAGAGGCCTCAGCTTCTGAACAGTTATCTCTCTCTCTACAGCTCTGGGGACCCGAGTGTAGACCACATCTCTCCCTGACCCAGGCTCAAGATCACGGTGAAGCCCGCTCTGTACCCGACCTGAGGAATTCTGGAACGCCGTGGCTCTGTGGGAGAACCTGGGAGAAAGGCTTTGTGGAGGGTGTGGGACTGAGTCCCTGGTGTAGGAACACTGTCCAATGTCGAGGGTAGAGGACAGGCTTGGGCAGGTGGAACAGCTTCAGGGCCCGAGGCTGTCACACTGCAGGTGTGTTCACCAGCACATATTAAGTGTTACAGGACAACCAACAAGCGGCCAACAGGGGCCTCCCAGAGCAGATCACCCAAGATGAATAACTAACTACCCTTCCCACCTGATACAGGTGAGTGAGGGAACCCAAGGACCTCCCGTCCTGCCTTGCCCCAAGGCCACAGGAAGGCACAGCCCCTCTTCCCCGAGTGAGCGCCAGAGTATCATTCTCATTCCTGCTTTAGGAGCACATCGCCCAGTCTCTTGGTTTCTCTTGTCTATAACAGGGTCTAAATTGTGGAGGGGTTGCTGTGGTGTTAAGCGGATCTTTGAACCACCCACTCACAGGTTGGGGACATCTGCCAGAAGCCTGGCATAACTAGGGAGCGAGTGGCCAGGCCCCGCCCCACTACCAGCCGTGGCACTCTGAGCGAAGCCCACGGGGTATTTGAAACTTCTTGCTTAGGGGAAAATAATACCTGCTTGGCAGACTTATAGTGGAGGGGGACAAAACGCCTGGCGTGTGGAAAATGTTCAGTTTAGCAGTTTTCTTTTTCCTCTTCCCCCTTGAACCGATTCATCCAGGTGGGGCAAGGAAGGATGGCAGCCTAGGGTCACGTGAGCGATGACGGTGTAGACATCTATGCTGTGCCCAGCTGTGCTCCGGCTCCGCGGCCACGGCCTGCGCCCACGGAGGCTCCGGACGCCCCGGGGTGAGCGTCTCTGAAAAATAAAGTTGCCACTCGCTCGGTTCTCCAGGCTGCGTTTGATCACCGCATAATGAAGTGGTTTTCCTTCCCTCCTTTATTTCCTCTCTTTCTTTCCTTCGGAGACAAATGGAAAAATAATTTGATCCCCTCGAATCCTTTCACCCCAGTACCCCTCACACCGAGCACCGCCGTGATAAATGAGAACACGTGTGCTGAGAATGGGCCTTCGCCCTCCCCGCTCAGTCCTGCTTTCCTGACAGGCTTCCCTTTCAAACGTCCCGAATAAATTCATCCCAGCAGGAAGAACATTGTTTTTCTCCAAAACTTGAAAAAAAAACAAAAGAAAAAGAAAAAGAAAGAAAAAGAGTTATTCCATTTTGGAGGGAACATGTTGCCCTTTAATCTCAAAGTTTCTTCCCCCAGCTCTGAGGGATGTGGCCCAGGGCCCCCCAGACTCAACACAGCTGCTTTTGCAAAGTCTGCCACGAGTCACAACCTTGGGGACCCGAAGGGCGACACACACGTACCCCTTGTGCAGATCTGCACTGTCACGTGACTTAGGAAGCAGCTACTCCTTGACATGTTCAGAGACAGGCGCTTTCGTGCAGTTTTTATTTTCAAAACGTCCTCAACTTAATTCATTTATCTGGATGTCGAACTCGGCAAAACAGGCTGTGATGCTCAGAACGGTATTTTCCGGCTGTTTCTCTGTCACCCTGGCCCCTTAAAAAACAACCCTCCTTTTTTCTCCCACAAGATGCAATGACAAATGCCCAAGGCCGTAGAAATTAAGCTCTTTGGTTTGACCATGCTCTGTAGCAGACATTGGAGGAGCAGGATGTCTTCTTGAACCAAAACTTCCGCTCAGGAATTCCCATAAACTTCCTTACACGTCATTTTAAGAAAAACCCCCTGACGCTGAGCATACCTCTCCCTCACCGCCAGGGGTCTTTCTGTTTATGTAACCTTGTTTACATGTGCCCCTGTTAATAAAAATCTATATTTAACAGATGCACTCAAGCACCTTGGAAACTAATTTTCTTTCAAACTCATGCACTTTCTGGGAAGAAAAGAAAGGAGTGGAGGGCTGGGTCGGCGGCCTTCTATCGCGTGACCATTTATTGTCGTGGAATGTGGCAGAAGACGGCTCCCGCTACTTCCTTTTGATTTCGGTGTGTAAATCTGCTCTCACCTAAAGCTTGACCACATGACGGTTGGAGACACACATTAAACTGATTATTTCTGTCTGAGCTGTGTGTAGAATGTGCACTTTAAAATGCACATAAAAATGTTCCCCAAAATAGTACCACCTGCCTGCAGAAGTATCATTTTCTTTCACAAAGACAGACTCAAATGTGTTTCTGGGATTCTGCAGCCTTCAGGCGGAGGTGGATTGTCACCCCGTCGGAGCTGGGTGTGAGCGGGGCCTGGTCTGGGGCTTGCCTCTCAGTGGAGGCAGAGCCTCCGAGGGCCTCTGGGGCGTCTTGGGCCACTGCTCAGAGCCTGTCTCAGATATCCAGGGTGCGGCTTCTCCCTATCAAAATGAGGAATAATAGGGTTGAGGAATAATAGAGGACAACAAAGGGGGTGGAGGTGGGATGGGCTGGATTGGAGAAAGCGGAGAACAAAGAAGCAGATGGTTGAATGTACAATAGAAACCAGCACTACCCAGGAGAGAGCTATCCGAGAACAGGAGAGATAAACAAACCTGGGGTAGGAGAAAGAAAGGAATGTAAAACGAAAAAATGAGAGACTTGTTTCAGTTTTAAAAGGCACAACGAAAACTAAACCCAGGAGGGCATGATCAAATTACTGCGATTTCTCCTGATTAAGAAGAGAAGTTGCATATTCTATTATTCTTCAAAAATCCTTTGTGCCCTTGCCAACTAAAAGAAGAAAGGATGTTTGGTAGAATAAAGATAGGTGTTTCGTCCGCATGGGGCACGCCATGAGCTTTTACTCTCGAAATAGCTCTTCCTGACTCACTGACTTCTTTGCCAGAGAATCGGGAATCATCTCATCCCATCTTTGGGGGCCATGCTTGACACCGCCCTTGATTTTCAAATATCTGGGCCTGCTCAGAGGAACCACACAAAGACCTGGAAATCCTCAGAAGTGTCTTGGTCATGTCGTGCTCCGGATACATGGCTTTAAGAGTCAACCGTGGAAGATAGTGCAACATCTCAGCAGTTAGAACAGGATAATCTAGAACCATAACCTGTACGTCAATATCTTTGTTCGCCTAGAGGTCGGGGGCGGGCTGCTTTCTCACGGCTTTGGTTTTGCCTCCTTTCCTAAGAGCCTGGGTCCTTCATCCTAGCCCCAGTCTGTGCCTTTTGCTTCGCGCTCCTCAAAAATGATCAGTGTCCCTGGCTCCACATCCTCAGCTCATGTTTGCACACTAGACCTCTGTGAACCAGCATCCCTGCCCCACATGCTCTGTTCTCTCTGCCTTGGCAAAGTTTATCAGTGACCTCTGACCACCAAAGATAGGCAGAGTTTTCAGCCCCTCTCTTGTCACCTCAGTGATGCCAATGATGCCGACTTCTCCCTTCCAGAATCTCCCTGCTCTCTGAGACCCTGACGCTCCCCTAGCTTCCTCTGCCTTTGTGACTGCTAATCCTTCCTCTCCCTTGCACATCCCTTCTTTAGTATATCCCTTTAGGCTTTACTATCTCCTGCCCCAATATCTCCTCACAGTCCCAAATGAGTCATCCAGCCCAGGTCCCGGCCACGTGTCAGCCCTCCGAATTCTGCTGTCACACCCCCGGCTGTGGAGAAACTACTCTCGCCAAGGTGGGTTTAGTGCTGGTCCCCACAGAAATCCATGTCCTAAGCACTGGAACCTGTGCATATGATCTCGTGTGGCAAAAGAGACTCTGCCAAAGTGATTAAGTTAAGGGTCTCGCGATGGGAAGTTTATCCTGTATTATCTGAATGGACTCTAAATGTAATCACAAGTGTCCTTATGAGAGAAAGGCAGAGGGAAATTTGGCACAGATGAGGAAAAAAAAAATGAAATGATGGAAGCTGAGACCAGAGGGATTGATTCCACTACCAGCCAAGGAACATCAGCAGCCTCGAGAAACTGGAAGTAGCAACGACCACATCCGCCCGGGAGCCTTCGGAGTGCACGGCCCTGCTGACGCCTTGACTTTACCCCAGTGAGACCAGTTTCAGACCTCTGGCCTACAGGACTGTAAGAAAATAAAGGTGTGTTAGGAATAAATTCAAAATTAAATGCCTATCAGCTTAAAATAGACTGCTATAGATATAGAATGATATACACGAACCTCATGGTAACTACAAAACAAAAGCCTAAAATGGATACACAAAAAATAAAGAGAAAGGAATCCAAACAAAACAGTAAAGAAAACCAGCAAACCACAAAGAAAGAGATCAAGAAAACAGAGAACTACAAAAATAACCAAAATTTTTTAAACAAAATGGCATACTTATCAATAATTGCTTTAAATGTAAATGTATTCAAAGCTCCAATAAAAAGAAAGAGGGTCACTAAAGGGATTAAAAAACATGACCCATCTATATGCTTTCAAATTGAAAGACACACAGACAAAGTGCAATGATAGAAAAAGACATTGCATGCAAATAGAAATGGAAAGAAAACTAAGGTGGCAATATTCACATCAGACAAAATAGACTTTAAAATAAAGAATATAAAAGGAGAAAAGAAGAACATCGCATAATTATGCGGGGGTCGATCAAAGAAGGTGTAATAATGAAAATATCTACGTATAGACATTTCAACATAGGAAACCCAAATAAAGTCACCAAGGTCCCTGGAAATCCAAGTTGCTGGCTGAAAGCGGGCACCCACACTGCTCCTTCTCTTTCTCCCTGCCCCCTACTTCCCGTTACAGGCTCTGATTCCCTTTTAGTTACTTAGTTCTCTGGTCAGCACCATTTTTTTTTTTCAAAGTCTCTGCAGCCCAGATTCAGTTTGCCTCAGCTCTCCGTCAACAGAAACTTTCTCATCTCTCCTGGAGGCCAGCCTGGAATTCTCCATCCTCAAAACAAACAAATGAACAAACTTTCAGCTCCTAAAAATGGGGTCTCCAGAACTTCTCACCAGATCTCATTACCGTAATGACAAAAACACTTCCCTACATTTAAAGCCAATATTTCATTTTATCTCCTGTCTGAGCAAATTCCTCAATTCTCTGAGGTTCATTTGGGGTGTGAGGATTGCTATAGTTCCAGACACAGACATCAGTACTGCCTTGCCAACCCCCGCCCTCCCAGTATTAGATTATTTTAAAATTTTCCAACAAAACTAACGAGACAACAACAGTCCTAAGCAAAATAATTTTTCTCTGAAAGTTCGTGGCAAATCTATGTCTTTCCATTTGTGTCATTTTCTTATTCTCATCTCCTATCTCCCAAATCATCTATTGAAAAAGCTACTCTGATGTGTCTCTGCCTTTTTGTCCCACAACTCCCCGTGACCGCCGGGATATCCTCACCTCTACTGTTCCCATCCTTTTCCCCACATTTTATGCTCCAGAAACACTGAGCCACTTGCCTTCCCCAGAAATACTGGACTCCGGGCCTCGTTTGCATTCTTCCCTGGTCTCAGACATGTTCTTTTCCTCATCGATAAAGGGCATCTTACACACATCTATGTAAATTTGTTTCCGGTAATTTTTAACTCTTGATTTCATAATAAGTTCAGACATAAAAAAAGCTTCCCAGATGTTAACATTTTACATACAAACAGTACAATTATCAAATCAGGAAAATAATATTCATTCTATGCTATTATCTAATCTACATACCTCCTTCAAATTTCAATAATTGTCCCACCGATGCCATTTTGTGTCGTTTCAAATTGAATAATACAGATTGCATTAGGCTATTATGTCAATTTAGTCTCCTTTACTGTGGACCATTTTTTCCGGCTTCTTTGTTTTTCATGACCTTCACATTTTAGAAGAGCACTGGCCAGTTGTTTTATAGAGTCATTCTCAGTTTAAGTATGTCCAATATTTCCTAATGATTGAGTTTAAGCTATGCATTTTAATACCAAAACCAGCCCTTTGGTTTTGTTACTACACGTTAAAAAATAAACAAAACAAAATAAAAAACACCTCAGACCAATATCCCTCATGAGTAGAGGTGCAAAAATTTTTAACAAAGTACTAGTAAACTAAATCGAGCAATATGTATACCATGACCAAGTGGAGTTTATTCTAGGAATGCAAGGTTGATTCAACATATAAAAACCAATCTATGCAATAAACCATATTAATAGAAGGACAGAAACCACATGGCTATTTCAATAGACGGAAACGAAACATTTGACAAAATCCAACATGTTTTCCTCATAAAAATATTAATGTACAAAGATCAGTTGCACTGAACAATGTGAAAATGAAATTGAGAAAATAATTTCATTTACAATAGCATACTTAGGTATAAATTTAAAATGGTACAATATGTGCAAAACATTGTTGAAAAAAATTAAAGAAGATCCAAATAAACAAAAAGACATATTCATTGATTGGAAAGCTTACTATTATTAAGATGGTAATACTCGTTAAATTGCTCTCATTTCAATTCAATACAAACTGATTCCTTTATGACTTCCTTTTTCTTTTTGTAAGACTTCATTTTTTAGAGCATTTTTAGGATTACAGCAAAATCGAGGGGACGTTACAGAGATTTTCCACATATTCTGTGCAACCTCCCACCCAACAGGCACAGGCTCACCATTATCAACCTCCCACCCCAGATTGGTACATTTGTTACAATGATGCCTACAGTGACACACCACAATCGTTCTAGATCCACAGTTTATAGTACAGTCTTGGTCTTATACCTTCTGTGAATTCAGACAAAGGTGCAATAATAATGTATCCACCATTATAGTATCATACAGAGTACTTTTAATGCCCTCAAAGCCCTTTGTGCTCTGCCTAATTATCCTTCCCCACCCTCACCCCTGCAATCCCTGGCATCAACTGATCTCTTTCACTAATTTTTATTTTATCTTAGTTTCAGGTATATGGTACACTGGTTAGACATTCATATACTTAATGAATGTGGTCCCTCTGATTACTCTGGCAGCCGTCTGACTCTACATACAACCATTTCAATGCTATTGACTATATTCCCTATGCCTTACTCTATGTCCCCATGACTGTTCTGTAGCTACTGATTTGTACTTCTCCATCCCTTCATCTTTTTCACCTAGGCCCCCAAATCCTCTCCCCTCTGGCAATCACCAGTTTGGTCTTTGTATCTGTGAGTCTATTTTTGTTTAGTTTGTGCCTTTTGCTCTTTAGATTCTGCGTATAAATGAAATTCATATGGTATTTATCTTTCTATGTCTGATTTATTTCACTCAGCATAATACCCTCCCTCTAAGTCCATCCATGTCATTACAAATCGTAGGATTTCATTTTTTAAGGCTCAGTACCATTGTATATATGTACTATAACTTCTTTATCTAATTGTCTATTGATAGGCACTTAGGTTGCTTCCACATCTTGGCTACTGTGAATAGTGCTGCTGTGCACATAGGGGTGCATAGATCTTTACAAATTAATGGTTTGGTTTTCTTTGGATAAATATCCAGAAGAAGTGCAATTGCTGGGTCAAAAGGTAGTTCTATTTTTAATTTTGGGGGGAACATCCAAATGTTTTCCATAGTGGCAGTACCATTTTGTAATCGTACCAACAATGCATGAGGGTCCCCTTTTCTCCTTATCCTCGCCACCACTTGTTTTTGATTTTTTGATGAAAGACACTCTCATACATGTGAGGTGATATTTTGGATTTCTCTGACGATTAGTGATCTTGAGCATCTTTTCATGTCTATTGGCCATCTCTATCCTCTTTTGAGAAACACCTATTCAGGTCTTCTGCCCATTTTTTAATTGGATTTTTTTTTTTATTGTTAGCGGTATGAGCACTTTATAAATTTTGGATATTAACCCCTTATTAGATGTATCATAGGCAAATATCTTCTCCCATTCAGTAGGCTTTCTTTTTGTTTTGTTATGGTTTTTCCTTTGCTGTGCAAATCTTTTCAGTTCGACGTAGCCCTATTTGTTTATTTTGTTGTTGTTTCCCTTGCCCAAGGAGATATATCAGAAAAAAATTACAATAACAAATATTAGAGATTTTACTGCCTATGTTTTCTTCTAGAAGTTTTGTGGTTTTGGGTCTTACATTTAAGTCTTTACTCCGTTTGAATTTATTCTTGCGTATGGTGAAAGAAGGTGGTCCAGTTTCATTTTTTTTGCATGTGTCTGTCCAGTTTTCCCAGCACCATTTGTTGAAGAGACCATGCTTACCTGATTGCATATCCTTGCCTCCTTTGTCATAGATTAAATGACTACATAGGCGTGGGTTTATTTCCGGATTCTCTGTTTTGTTCCATTGATCCATGTATACCAGTTCCATGCTGTTTTGATTAATACATCCTTGTAGTATATCAGTTTGATATCAGGAAGTACGTTACTTCCCACTTTGTTTTTCTTTCTCAAGATTTCCTTGGCTATTTGGCACTGTTTCTTGTTCCATATAAAACTTTGGAACAATAAATTATTGTTTCAAATAAGCAAAAATTATTGTTCCATGTAAGAAAATATTTGTTCTAGTTCTCTGAAAAATGCCATTGGTATTTCAATAGAGATTGCATTGAATCAGTAGATTGCTTTGGGTAGTATAAACATTTTAGTGTTGTTGACTCTTCCTACCCATGAGCACAGTATATGTTTCCATTTATTCGTATCTTCTTCAATTTCTTTTTTCAATGACTTATAATTTACCTCCTTGGTTAAGTTTATTCTTAGATGTTTTATTGTTTTTGATGCCATTATCAATGGGATTGTTCTCTTATTTTCTCTTTCCGATAGTTCATCATTGCTGTATAAAAATGCAACCAACTTCTGAATATTAATTTTGTATCCTGCTACTTTACTGAATTTATTTATCAATTCTAACAGTTTTTTGGTGGAATCTTTAGTTTTCTCTCTACATGGTATCACGTCTTCTGCAAATAATGACAGTTTTACTTCTTCCTTTCCAATTTGGATGCTTTTTATTTCTCTTTCTTTTTATTTCTCTTTCTTTTCTGATTCTTATAGCTAGGATTTTAAATATTACGTTGAATAAAAGTAGTAAAAGTGGACGTCCTTGTCTTGTTCCTGATCTTAAGAAAAACTCTTTTAGCCTTTCCGCATTAAGTATGATGTTAGCTGTAGTTTTATCACATATGGTCTTTATTATGTTGAGGTATGTGCCCTTTATTCCCAGTTTGCTGAGAGTTTTATTATAAATGGATGCTGGATTCTGTCAAACATTTTTTTCTGCATCTATTGATATGATAATTTGATTTTTATCTTTCAATTTGTTTATATGGTATATCGCATTAATTGATTTGCAGATATTAAACCGAACTTGCATCCCAGGAATAAATGCAACTTGATCGTGTTGTACGATCTTTTTAATATATTGCTGAATTGGGTTTGCTAATATTTTGTAGAAGATTTTTGTATTAATGTTCATCAGGAGTATTGACCTATAGTTTTCTTTTTCTGTAATGTCTTTGGTTTTGGAATCAAGGTAATAGTGGCTTCATAAAAAGAGGGAGCTTTTTCTCTTCTTGAATTTTTTGGGAATAGTTTGAGGATTGGTGTTAATTCTTCTTTGAATGTTTAGTAAAATTCACCTATGAAGCCATCCAGTCCAGGACTTTTGTTTTTTGGAAGTTTTTTGATTACTGATTTGATTTAATTGGTGATCATTGGTCAGTTCAGATTTTCTGTTTCTTCTTGACTCGGTCATGAGAAATTGTATATTTATAGGAATGTATCCATTTCTTTTAGATTGTTCAATTTGTTGGCATACAATTGCTCATTGCATTTTCTTATAATTCTTTGTATTTCTGTTGAGTCAGTTGTCACTTCTCCTCTTTCATTTCCGATTTTATTTATTTGGATCCTGTCTCTCTTTTTTTTGATGAGTTTGATTAAAGGTTTATTAATTTTGTTTATCCTTTCAAAGAACCAACTCTTGGTTTTACTGATCTTTTGTATTGTTTTTCTAGACTCTAGTTCATTTATTTGTACTCTGATCTTTATTATTTCCTTCCTTCTACTCACTTTTGGTTTTCTTTGCTGTTCTTTTTCCAGTTCTTTAAAGTGTAAGATTAGACTGTTTATTTGAGATTTTCTTATTTTCTGAGATAAGCCTGTATTGCTATGAATTTCCCTCTTAGGACTGCTTTTGCTGCGTTCCATACATTTTGAGTTGTTATGTTTTCATTTTCATTTGTCTCTAGGTATGTTTTGATTTCTACCTTGATCTCATTGTAAACTCATGTTTATCGTATTGTTTCCCCTGCATGTGTTTGTGTATTTTCCATTTTTTTTCTTGTAGTTGATTTCTAGTTTCATAGCATTATGGTTAGAGAAGATGTTTAATTATTTCAGTCTTCTTAATTTCATTGAGACTTGTTTTGGACTGTAACATGTGGTCTATCCTAGAAAATGTTCCATGTGCACTTGAGAAGAATGTATATTCTGCTGCTTTGGGGTGAAAATATAGAATAAATTCATTGTGTCTAGTGTTATATTTAAGGCTGTTATTTCTTTATGATTTTCTGTCTGGAAGATCTGCTCGTTGGTGTCAATGG
Source organism: Rousettus aegyptiacus (assembly GCF_014176215.1). NCBI lineage: Eukaryota > Metazoa > Chordata > Mammalia > Chiroptera > Pteropodidae > Rousettus > Rousettus aegyptiacus. The sequence goes on from NW_023416286.1 coordinate 10,789,701, forward strand.
GGTCTTAAAGTTCCCCGGAATGACTATATTACTTCAATTTCTCCCTTTATGTCAGTCAATAATTGCTTTATATGTGTAGGTGCTCCTATGTTGGGTGCATTTATGTTTACTAGGGTTATGTCATCTTGTTTTATTGATCCCATTATCATTATGTATTGCCCTTCATTGTCTCTTATTATAGACTTTGTTTTAAAGTTTGTCTGATATGAGTATTGCTAACCCAGCTTCTTTTCATTTCCATTTGCATGAAATATTGTTTTCCATCCCTTTACTTTCAGTCTGTGTGTGTCAACTGATCTGAGGCAGGTCTCTTGTAGACACCAATATATATAGTCTTGTTTCTTCTCCATTCAGCTACCCTATGTCTTTTGTTTGGAGCATTTAATGCATTTATATTTAAAGTGATTATTGATAGGTACATATTTATTGCCATTTCCTTACTCATATTTATGGGTTACTTCATTCCCTTCTTCTTATAGAAGTCCCTTTAGCATTTCTTGTAAAACTATCTTGTTGGCAATGAATTCCTTTATTTTAGTTTTGCTTTGTTTTGTTTTTCTGGGAAGCTCTTTATCCCATCTTCCATTTTAATTGATAGTCTTGCTGGGTAGAGTAGTCTTGGTTGTAGGTTCTTGCTTTTCATCACTTTGAATATTTCTTGCCAGTCCCTTTAGGCCTGCAAAATTTCTGTTGAAAAATCAGCTGACATTCTTATGGGAGTATCCTTATAAGTAACTATCTCTTGCTTCTTTTAAGATTCTCTCTTTGTCTTTAAACTTTGGCATTTTAATGATGATGTGTCTTGGTGTGTGTCTGTTTGGGTTCTTTTTGTTTAGGACTCCCGAGCTTCCTGGACTTGTATGTCTAAGATGGCACCTGTCTGCAGACTGCCCTGGATGGAGAAGGGGGATGGTGACTGTCCCTGCAGCCCTTGCCTCAATGCCACACAACTCGATCTTTCTCCATGTGTCTCTTGCACTTCCCGAACTGCTGTCACTCCATCAGAGCCCAGGGTGAGTCTCTGCAACTGATTGAGTCTGTGCACAGGCCCTTTAAGGGAGATGTCTGAATTTCAGCTTCCTTCAATCTCACCTAGTGAGCCAGAATCTCCACTGATTTTTAGAGTCAGAATTTGTGGATACTCCTCTTCCTGGGGCTGGAACCTTGGGCTGGGAGCCCTGTGTGGGGCTAGGACCCTTGTTTTTTTGCTCTCCCTCCCACTGCTCAACCTCTATGTGCGGGTGTGAACCAGCCCACTTTGCATCTCTGCCCCTTCTACCAGTATCGATGTGGCTTTTTCTTTATATCCTCAGATGTATGTGTTACGATCAGCTAGACTTCAGATGGTTCTCCTCATTGATTGTTTTGTAATTTGGTTGTAATTTTAATGTGGTCCTGTGAGAAGGTGAACATCGCTTTTACATAGCCCTCATCTTGACTACCCCCCTCCACCAATCTTTTTGCTGTCTCTATAGTTTTCCCTTTCTGGAATGTCAGATAGCCTTTTTAGATTGTCTTCTTTCACTTAATAATATATACTTAATAATATAATAGTTTCCTCCTAGTCTTTTCATGACTTGACAGCCCCCACTTTTATTACTGAATATATTCCATTGTCTGATGTATTTATCTATTCACCTACTGAAGGGCGTTTTGGTTGCTTTCGGGTTTTGGCAATTATTAATCAAGCTGCTATAAAAATTCATGTGCAGGTTTTTGTGTAGATATACATTTTCAACTCCTTTTGGTACAAACCAAGGAGTACAACTGCTGAATATGGTAGAAGTATGTTTAGTTTTAGTAAGAAACCTCCAAATTGTCTTCTAAAGTGGCTGTTCCATTTGACATTCCCACCAACAATAAAAGAGATTTCCTGTTGCTCCACATCCTCGCTGGCATCTGGTGTTGTCAGCATTCCAGATTACAGCCATTCTAATAATGTGTAGTGGAGCATCTTTTCCTATGCTTATTTGCCATCTGTATATTTTCTTTGGTGAGGTGCCTGTTGAGGTTTTTGGCTAATTTTTTAACTGAGTTGTTCTCTTATTGTTGAGTTTTAAGAGTTCTTTGCATATTTTGGATAACAGTCCTTTATTAGATATTTCTTTTGCAAATATTTTAGCTTAGTTTATGCTTGCCTTCTCATTCTCTTGACATTGTCTTTCAAAGAGCAGAAGATGTTAATAAAGTCAAGCCTTATCAATTATTTAGTTCAGGAATCGTGCCTTTGGTGTCATATCTAGAAAGTCATTGCCATACCCATAGTCTTGTAGGATTTCTCCTATGTTATCTTCTAGGACCTGCTGGCTTCTTTGTAGATCCTAAAATGTATATGAAAACAAAAAGTACCCCTACATCACCAAAATAGCCTTGGAAAAAGTTGTAGGAATCATGCTTCCCAACTTTAAATCTTACTGCAAAGATAGAGTAATCAAGACTGTGTGGTATTGGCATAGGATAGATATATAGATCAATGAAATATAATTGATAGTTCAGAGGTAAATCCATACATTAACAGTGAACTGATTTTCAACAAGGGTCTCAAAACAATTTAATGGGCGAAAGAATAACCTTGGACCTCTATCTCACAGTATTAGCAAAATCATCTATATGAATGTAAAAGCAGCTAAAACTAAAAACAGTGTAAAATAAAGAAAACATAAGAATAAATCTTTATGACCTTGGATTAGGCAATAGTTGTTTAGATATGATATCAAACACACAATTGACAAAAATAAATGAAGAAATAACTTGAACTACATCAAAAGTCAAAGCTTTTGTGCTATAAACAATACCTTCAAGATAGTAAAAAGGCAGCCCACAGAATCAAAGGTATTTTTAAAGCATATATCTGATAAGAAACTTGTATTCGAATAGATAAATAGCTCTTAACAACTTGAAAATAAAAAGACAAGTAAGCCAATTGAAAAATAGAATTTTAATAGATCTTTCTCCAAAGAAAATATACAAATAACTAGTAAACTCATGAAAGGTAAATGCCACTTCATAGCCACTACTATGGTTGAAATGTAAGAGATAGACAATAACAGTGTTGACAAGTGTATGGAGAAATCGCAACCCCCATTCATTGCTGGTGGAATGTGAAATGGTGCAGGTGCTCTAGCAAAATGTTAAACACAGGTTTACCATCTGACCCAGCAATTCCACTTTTAGGTGTGTGTGCGTGGTATACCTATGTCCCTATCTATCCATCTATCTGTCTGTCTGTCTATTGATCATCTATTTATCTATATATCATCATCTACCTATCTAAAACCTATCTCCAAGATAAATTAAAACATATGCCTACACAAAAACTGGCATGTGAATGTTTCTAGAAGCATTATTCATAATTGCCAAAAGTAGAAACAAACTAAAAATCCACCAGCTGATAGATAAATGGATATCCATACAATGGATACCAAAAAAACACTGGATTGTACCTTTAAGTGGGTGAATTGTATAACATCTGAATTATACTCAATAAAGCTGTAAAAAATTAAAAATTAAAAACGAATACTACAGGAGCAATGTGCCTTCTGGGAGCATCATATCCTCAGGAGGTACACAGTAACAATATGTTTCCTTATTGGTACTATTAACTTTGATCACTGGTATGAAGTGAGTTTCTTCATGTAAAGCTGCTCATTTTCCATTTGTAATTAATAGGTACCTTGTGGGGAGATTCACTGAGAATACATAAATATTCTTTTTCTCATCAAATTTCATGCATTAATTTTAGCTGATTCTTGTTTGAAACAATTATTATGGTGGGGTTTGCTGAATGGTGGTTTTCTATTTTTACCATTCTTTCTACCTTTAGTAGTTGAAATTCTACTGTAAGGTAGAGCTGTCCTTTCCCCCTATTATTTACTTATCTGATTATTTCTTTATATTAGTATGAACCTATAAATTCTTCTTTTATTCTATGGATTATATGTGCGCGCACGCACACACACACACACACACACACACACACCTCCTTTTTATTTTTATTTTTCTCACTGACTCATCAACTATTTAAGGAACGCCTACCACATGGCAGATACTCTTCCAGATCCGTGGACTCAATGTTGAAGAAGACTTCTTGGCCAGAAGAGTTTCCACTCTCCAGTGAGAATGCCCTTACTCGCTGAGTAGTTTATAGGTGTTATTCTTGGGTGTTCTCCCTTGTTTGTGTCTGTTGGGCACCCTAGCATTGCCCAGACATTCAGTTATCTTTGTTTCCAGGTCTCTCTGCCCTTGGTCTGGAGGACCCTGAGGGCATCAGCTCAAGTCAAGCTCAATATTGGCCCCTGGAAGAAGCTCAGCTCTGATGTGTGGCTGGATGAACGTGTGAATGAAAGAATAAAGGAATGAACAAACACTGCTAATGAGTGCTCGGATGCAAGTTGCAATATAATAATATTGCCTAAGAAACTCAATAAATAACTTTGTTTGCCTTTGGGTGGTTGCCAGCCATTAGGTATGTTAGTTTTCTGTCCAGACTGGATATTGGAGGATGGAAGTACACGTCTGAGGTTCCTGGTTTTGAGTCCATCGATGGAAGGTGGCGCCCACACTAACCTGGGGATCTACCAAGAGATCTGTAAGTGCAGCTTTGCTGGTTGAGGGTCCTCTCCCACTTGAGTTCTCTCTCAGGTCATGAGTCCAGGAGGCAGCTGCGGTGGAGCCCCTAAGAGAGGATGGCTGAGGTGACATCATTTTGGGAGTCATGGACCTGGTCGGGAAGGAAGAGCCATGGGAGCATGAACAGGAAGAGGAAAGAAGAGGACAGAGGAGAGAAACCTTGACAACACCAAGGTGTGAGATGTCTATGGAGATGCCTGAGGAAGAGCAGCCTGAGAAGTTTCGAGAAAGAATAGTCAGCAGAGCTGAGAACTACAGCAAAGTCCAGGAAGCTGGAGACTATGACAGGCCAGGACTTAGGCACTGTAGGAAAGTGGTGTGAGCAGGAGGCTTATCTCAGAGACTCCAATTGTTGATGGAATATGTGAAAGTGAATGATTAACTGTAGCAGATTCTCTTACGTAATTTGCATGCCAACAGGAGAGAGACCTGGTGATACTTCTTGGATAATTTCTTTTGAAGCCATGGAGGTCTTGAGTATGTTTATACATCAGAAAATGACAGGACCAGGAGAAAGGATGTGATTTGGGAAGAGAGAAATTACTAGCAGGAGACTGTGGACGTGGGAGGAGAGAGGATTTGGAGTCCATATGGAAGGCAGAACCTGGGACAGGACCCCCATTCCTCTGAGGCCAGGATGGCCGAGGTGCGGGTGAGCTTGAGCCGACACAGCAGGAAGCAGAGGTGTTCTGTTTTGAGGGTCTCCATGTTTTCTCTGAGGCTCTGGGCAAGGTCACCTGCGGGGCGAGGGGTGGGAGTGGGGGGAGAGGCGGGCAGAGGAGTTGGCCTGGTTCTGGGGGGAGCGAGGGTAGGAGGATAGGAGGAAGGGGCTGCGGGCAGCCAATGGTCTCTGACTGCACAGCGATCTGGGTCTTTCTGCGCAACCCCCCAGTCGGCCCCAGGTGGGAGCGGGGGAGGCAGCGGGGTGGCTGGGATGCCCCAGGCGGTAGACGCGAGGAAGAGGAGAGAGCGGCAGAAGTGCCGAGTCGGTCTGCGGAGGGACCCAGGGCAGCAGGCTTGCTGAGAGGACAGGCCCGCGGGCGGGAGGCTGGAGAGCGGGGCGTCTGTGAGGCGCAGCTCCGCGGTGACAGGGCCCGGGCGGGGAATCTGCAGCGCCAGCGGGGGTGCAGGAAGTGAAGAGGCCATTCCGGGGGACCGAAGGGGGCCCCACGGCGGGGACCTGCCGCAGCAGCGTCCGGCGTGTGGGAAGACAGGTCCTGCCTGCGGGCGCGGGGCGGGAGAGGGCGCGGGCGGGGCGGGGCGCGGCGGGGCGCGACCCGGCAGGGGGCCGGAACGAGCCGCAGGGTCGGGTGGGACCAGCTGGCGCTGCCCCGGCGGCGGGACGAAGCTGTCCTGGAGGGCCCCCCACCGCCCCCGCGTCCGGAACGAGAGGAGAGCCCCGCGCACACCTGTGCTGAGCCGCCCCGCTCGCGCCGCAGCCCCGGGTTCACGTGAAGACGCCTTGCCGACCGGCTGCGGGGCCTCAGCCTTACAGCTCAGCCGCCCCGCGATGTGTCCTCAACCGAAGTCGTTGTGTCCGTCTGCTTCTTCTGACTCTGACGTCGCTGCCGGTTCCCCTGCCACCGGCTGCCATCCGACCTACCTGACGCCTGTGCGATGAGTTCCAGGGGCGCCCGCTTTCCGCGTGACGGTGGGGGCCTCTCCGCCCAGGCTCAGCCCACATCCCGAGACCGCTGAGCTGGGGGTCAAACGCCCTTCTCCGTCCCCTCGATGCGGGGCATTTCTGAAGACTCCTCCCAACTCCCGAGCTCCCTGGAGGCGGCCCGAGGTGTTGGTCGTGACTCCAGGGCAGTTAGACTCCTTTCTCTGCCTAGTTTGCTGGCCGCCAAGCCGCTCAGCTGTGGATCCCGAGAGCGCTCCCCCGCAAACTTCCTACACGCAAACCTGGTCTCAGATTTAGCAAATAAAATCACAGGCTGCCCAGTTAAATTTGAATTTCAGAAAAACAAGGAACAATTTCTAGTGTCAGCATGTCCCATGCGCTCGTGGGTCGTGCAGGAAGAGCTCAGCGTTCCTTCTGTGATCATGAAGGAACACGAGAGCCGTTGAAGGCACAAGAGCCAGGGGCACTTCGAGGTCAACGGGATACCCCATCTGGAGCACAGGTGGGGAACAGGTATTGTTGGCTGGCTAAATGATTCTCGGGGTGGAGGTGAAACTGAACAGCTGCCTACGCTGCCTGCGTAGAGGTAACCACCTTGCGTGAGGCCGAGGCCGCCCGCGCGGAGCAGACAGAACCAGATTGAGTCACGTGAGGCCAGGGCTCGCCCCATCATGACACTCTCTGGTGGAGACTGCCTTTTTCCTTCCTGCGAGGTCAGTGGGGAAGCCGGCTCTTACTGGAGGGGGTGATGGGGGTGGGGAGCGGAGTGTCTCAGAGCCAGATCACACCCCCTCCTACGCTCAGCGCAGTGATAGCCTCAGTTCAAGAACGAAGACATTTTAATGATAAAGACTGAGTTTTAAATGCCAAAGTTACACTATTTTAATAACCAACAATGATGGAAACTTATGGGATCTAATCAAAATGGTGTGATGAAGGGACCTGGGCCTTAGTAAGAAGGAAGGGTTCAACATGGGGCAGTTATTAAAAGGAATAAATCGATTTCACGTTTATATCCAATGAGTTACACCCTCAATAAATTAGTTACGATCATTATCTTTTAAATCTTATGATATTATAAATAAAGCTTTATAATATAGTAAGCTAAGATGTCCCTTATTAATTCTTACAGGAGAAAGAAAAGCAAAGATTTTAGCTTGGGAAAGGGCCATGGGCCCTACCCTTTACCCAGCCCACTGATCTTCCTGTGCCCTTGGCCTTTTCCCGCTGCACTCACTCTGCGGTCGCTCTTTGCACCCAGAAATACATTCAGATCTTCTTAAAGACATTGCCTCAATCTACTACTTCCTCAAGCTTTTCTGCCAGTCCCTCCAACTTTGCAAGTCATGGTCATGTGGGGCAGCCAGTGGGGCTCTCCTGTGGGACATCAAAGGCCTGGTTGGTCCATGCCCTTGTTTACTAGCCTGGATGCTCCTTGACCCCTTGGCAGCACCAGAAGCTGCTGCCTGTGAACTCCCTCTCTTCCCCTGGATCATAAAGGATCTCCTACCCCTGACTACTCGCTACCTCTGTTGAAAACCCCCCTTTCTCATTCTGTCTTGGAAAAGATACTAATTTCCCCAAGCTCCATTCTCACTCTCTCAACATCTTTGCCAAGTCTCTAATTGGCCCAGCTCAGGTCATGTGATCACCCCAGGACTTATCTCTGCAGCCAGAGGAAGGGGTAGAATAATCCAGCCTGAACATCATGACCATCTCTTGACTAGGAGGGTAGGAAACTACTGATGGATAGCTCTATAGTATCACGTGATTAGGGCGGGGAAGAAACACGCTGTCCGAAGGAACTGGGGTGCCGAAAAACCAACACAACCCATATCTGTATCTGAGATATCCACAGGCCTGAGCATTGTGCCTAGCCCTTAGAAGGCTCCCGGGAGGTGCTGCTTAAAAGCTAAGTAAGGATGACGGTGGGATCCACAGGTCACGTTAACTCCACCGCCTGTCCAGTTGCTGCCTTTGGCTGGGCCTGGCTGAGTGCCAGGAGAAGGGTCAATATGTCATCCTGACGGACTGCCATGCAGGTCCCGGCTCCATCACTTCAGGATCGGCTTTTCAGCATGTTATTGCCATCCCAGTTTTCTGAAGCAGTTGTTATTTTCCAAGACGTATTATGCATCTCCCCAGTTGCTCTGCTGCTTAGTCACACTCAGTTTCCTCTGAAATCTCTCACAAACACCATCTGGCTTCAGGGTAGATTGATGGTGAGTCCTATATCACTCTACTCCCTTCTCAGGAACCTTTAACCTCTCTGTAAGGCCCCCAGTGAGAAACGGGGGAGGGACATCCATGTCTTTTGGTCCAATTCAGCCAAAGCAGCAAGTTTGTGCCATTAGTCCCTGTAGCATCATTTCGATGTTGTATCTAGGCCAGCAGAAATGGCACTGAGCTGCCTCTCTCAGGGACTTCGCAGTTTCACGATCCTTTTCATTGAAGCAGTTCTAGCAGAAAGAGGACCTGTCCCTGTCTATTCGTCCTAGTCTCCCCCCCTGCAATGCGTAAACTCCCTACGAGGGGACTGTGTGCATGTGTCTTCGGTGCCTAGGACAGGGGCCTCACTCTAAATGGCATCAGGCAAATGTTTCCTGGTGCATAAGGAATGAAAGAGGGATTGAATGAAGGAGACCAGGAGGGGCTGGATTTCCTTCCTCTTAAGCAGAGTAGATAACTGAGCTGAAGTTAGAAACTGTTAAGGCCCATCGGAGCCTGAGGCAGGGCTCGGGGCTCCGGCTATGTGACTCGCCTGTGCTGCACTCTCCTGGCAAGCCCCTTCTCCCTTTCTTTGTGGCACTCATTAGAGTTTGTAATTACATGTAACACACCCTTTTCGTTCTGCCGGCCTGTCCTCCGAGCCTGTAAGCCCCATATGAATGGGCACTGGGCCTGTTTTCCTCACCTGGCACTCAACAGGCACTCAATAAATTATGTGTTGAATGAATGAATGTGCTCTTCGTCATCTGGTGAGCATATTTGATTCAAAATATCAGAGCTTTCTAGGAAGGCAAATGATCTTCTGCTGTAATCTCTGATTTCCCCCCAGACTTTAAATAGGTTGTGTTTATTGAGCACTTCCTATGTGCCAGGCATGGTTCTTCACTTTTGCTTGTATGTGTTTTTTTTAAAGCCTCACAGCATCTCTCTGAGTTAGGTACTATGATAACGTTCTTTTCCCTCTTTTCCTGAAACAGGAAACAAAAGCACAATGAACCTAAATACTTGCCTGAGGTCATGCCCTTGATAAGTGACGGAGCCGCCTGACAGAGAAAGGGACCTACCCCATCTTGTGAGTCTAGAATAGCAAAGCAGTAAATTGAGTAACTACAAGAACTTGGAAGGCAGGCCAAAGCCAAGAGTTGCACTGACTCTTCTCAAAATCCATTACCTTGATATTTTACTTCCTGTATAAAACACCCAGCAATATTCTGAAATTCTCTTCTTCAAAAGTTTATTGTTGTTGTTGTTTTGTTTTGTTTTGTTTTGTTTTACATATACTTGACAAATGACCCAGCAATCCCACTCTTAGGTATTTACCAAAAATAAATAGAAACACATGTTTTCACAAAGATTTGTAAACAAATATTCATGGCGGCTTAATTCTTAATAGCTAACACCTAAAAGCAACCTAAATATTCGTCTAGTAGTGAATGGATATACAACTCACAGTGTGTCCACGTGAGGGACACTACTCAGCAGTAAAAGAGAGCGCCACACAGACGGTTCTCAGAGGCATCGTGCTGGGTGAAGTAAGCCAGGCACAAGGCCACTACAGTGGACCATTCCATTTATCTGACATTCTAGGAAACATAAAACTGTAAGAACAACAGCAACAAAAAGATTAGCGATTGTGGGGGCCGGGCGTGTAAGGGCAAGCACTTCACTGCAAGGAGACACAGAGAACTTTTGGTGGGGGGGTGGGGTGGAAATTTAATTGTGATGATTACACAATTGTGTGTACCTGTCATCCAACTGTACACTAAAGAGGGTGAAATTTATTGTATATAAGTTATACATTAGTAAACCCGACTTTTTAAAAAAGAAGCGCTTATTTATTCCAATGTCATTTAACTATTTTTTCCCCTCTCCTTTTCCTTTAAGTCGAGCAATGACATCATTCTTAAAATATACATAATTTTTAAGTAACAGGAAACCCCTGCCGACAATGTAGGTACCAAACCCATCCCACTGGGCAACCTAAGCCAAGGGGTCCGTATTCCACAGCAGCCGGCACAGCTGCCCAAGAGCAGGGCCGGCTTGGGAAAGCGCCTAATCCGGGCACGTGTTTCTGGGGCTTTGTGTTAATCAGATTCCTCTGCCTCTGCACTGACCCTCGTTTCCCTTTCATGGAATCTTGAACATTTGGGAAAACCTGTTTACTTTTAGTGAGTGTCTGCAGGTCACCAGTAAAACTGTAGTCCCGCCAGGATTCAGACGCACCTGAGAGAAACAGAGGGAAGGCTATCGGGTTGATGCAAAGACGGTGGGTCAGTGTCAGGAGCTAAGCAACTGGACAGAAAGCTTGCTGTCCCTGCCGAGCCCCACCCCTGGACCTCGGCCTCCCTCTCAGGCTCGGGTGCCATGGCCCCGGGCGATGGAGGCAGCAACACAAATAAATAGAAGAGCTGTCTCATTAAAATCTCCGAGCGATGTGGTGAGCTCTGGGCGCAGTCTTCTGTGACCCCTGGAATGGAGGAGGCCACGTGTTAAAGACCAGATTGCCCCTGAGGCCAGTCTCTGGAACAGGACGGGACAGGGCAGCTGAGGGTCAGCCAGGGCAGCCTCCAGCTGGAGGGTGACGTCAAGGTCTCAGCAGTATCAGCAGCTTCAGTCTCTAAGAATGAAGCTGAGACGGTAGGACTGGGGTAGCGGGTAGCAGGGAGCTGGTGCACGTGGTGAGGCTGCAAGTCGGCCTGATACTCAGCTGGGGTGGGGCAAGGGGGCACCGAGGCAGGCTGGGGGGCCGCAAAAAGAGGAGGTCCGGCCTCAGGGAAGGAGTGTTTTCTTACTATGATAATCGCTCTCCGTGTCCCTCCCTGTGTCCTCCAGCTGGCGTTTGGCTGGGGACAGCCCGGGGCCACGGACACTCCTTCTGAGTAACGATACTCTGAGCATTGAAACATGGTTGTGCGTCCACATTCCTCCTCCCGTCTCCTAAAATCCACACCTGTGTTATTTGTAAACCTCCTTAAAGTTTGCCACCTCTGCGTGCGTTTCCTTGAGCCCTGCTGCATAGCAACTGAATTAGCATCCAGGCCGGCTTAATTAATAACTTGCTGACAGCTGCGATCCTTCCACAGGCTCACGGTGTTTCTCCTATTTCTACGTGGCACTCAGCCCGTTAGCACAGAAAGTGCACGGTGCGCCAAATAACTGTTTTGCCTTAAAAAAAAAATCTTTAAAATACAATTTGTTTTGACTGAGACCTTTCAGTCATTTCTTTTTCTGAATTATGTTTGCTCTGCTTGCACTTCTGAGAAGCCCTGGGCTTAGCACAAGACAAAGGCTTAATCTCTGATGAATGAGTGGTGACCTTGAGTCTGTTGTGTAATTTCTCCCAGAGCCTTAATTTTGTTAAATGAAGATAATAACATGAGTTGCGTAGGATTGAGAAGAATAGAGACACTGTGTAAAACGTGTAATATGTGGTAGCTGTAAAGACTATTTAGCATCTTCCATATCACACAGATGCTAGGAAGAAATAGAGACCTATCTTTTAATTGCATACCTCTTATTAAATTGTTGATTGACCTTCAGAAAATCCTTTAACCTCTCTATTTGTGCCCACCAGATTCTTTTCAAACATAAATGACATGATAGAGATAAAAGAAAGTTAAAAAGTAGCCATAACTTTTTGGTTTGTATAGTGTTAGAATCGGTGTGCCTCCTCAGAGTTAACCAAACTTTTCTTGCCTGGGAACTAATCCGGGTTCGCTATGGAACTGATACATCTTTCTATAAGAGGTCGCCTTACATAGCTCATGCTCAGCCACCTGTGCATAGCTCATCTGTACCTTCATCTTAACTCAGCTGCAGTTCAGCAGGCACGTTCTCCAGCCCCTGGGGAACTCTGAGAAAAAGAAACATGCCCATGTCCATAAACTAACACTGTCATCCTTGTTCATTTCCTAGGAATTCCTGTATGAGTTCTATTTTCTGCACCTCGATCTACCGAGAACAGTGCCGTATTTATTTGTTTGTTTGCTCGTACTGCTCATTGGAGGTGGTTATCTCTCTCCTCATCTTTTTGAGCTGTCACTGTTTGTAGATCATTCTTATTAAGCATTAACTTGGTGAATGGATGAGTGTCACTTGGGAACAGCTCTGGAATATTGCAAAATATAAAGCAGTCAGTGCAAACATCTGCAAAACTTGGCAATCTACCATGGTTTTGATGAGCTCAGGGCCAAGTCCTTGACAGGCCTTGAGGTCCTCAGAGAACACAATGCAGGGAAGATTTATTTGAGGAAAGGGTGAGAAATATCACTTTGCAATTCAGGTACGACGTAGGACTGACTGGTCAGCATTTGCAAACACAAGTCATTGTCTAATTTTAGTCTTCATGGTGTTGTCTAAACTCCCCTCATCCTGAGTCCAGCAAGTCCTTGTGGTGGCGTAAATCCCAGGGCCATCCTCTGAGGGGCACAGGAGAAGGGAGGCCTGTGGGCTGGCCCCCGGATCAACAGGTTCCACTGACTGTTCCGTCCTTCCCACCGCCGCTCATCACTGCGGCCTGGCATCCCAGCCTTCACGGTCACCTCCCTCCAGGGCCACCCGATGCTCTGGCCTCCAAATCTGGCACCTCCTTGGAGGCCACCCAGCCTTTCTTGGGAGGGCACTGGCTGGCAACATGAGCTTGATTCTCAGCTGGCAGCCGTCATGGCCTCAGGGCTGTGCCTCCCGTACCCACTGACAAGAGGTAAGATTTAAGCTGGTGAGGTGGTGCGGCCTCCCCTCTCGAGTCCCCCGCAGCATGCATGGATTCCTTCCTTGTTTGCAGAGTGTCACTTCATTCAGACGAATTCTGAATTTGGGGCTTGAAGGGGTACCATTTGGAATCCGTGTAGAGGATGCTAGTCTTTGGATCTTTCATCTTTCCTTGTCCTTACAGGGACAACGTTTCATGACTCTGTAATGGTTTTCCTCTCTACTTTGGACCTTGAGGTGTTGGACCCCCTTTTGTCATTGTTGATAAAACACTACCTTGAGCTTCAGAGTATTTACTTCAGAGCTGAGGACAGTTTCCTGTACCTCACAAAATTCAATGTGCATTAAATGGCTAATGTTTGGCTGGCATGGTAGAGCCACATATGCCTTTCGTAGGTCTTGGATACTTTTGCTTTCATGAGCTTCTATTTCTATAAAAATAAATAAATAATATTGATGGCTGGGTTAACATAAGACAAGTATAATCCAGGTTGAGTTCATCATTTTTGTATTTGTTTTTCTTTTGACTTTAAAAGAAAAATATAAACATTTTGAGGGCCCCTAAAAATATCACAGACCCCGGCACTCATCCCCCTGTGCCAGTGGAGACGTCAGCTTTGTATCCAGGTTGCCCACGTGCCTTTGGGCCTTTGTGACCTGGCCCGGAGCCCAAAAGGTTTTCATTTCCTCTACTCCCCTTTCCTCCATCCCACACGCAAATCAGAACTATCCCAACTCTAGAGATCATGTCTGATTTCCCTTTCAATCTCACCCTCACTCCTATCTTCTTTAGATAGTCAACGAATTTTTGTGGAATTAAAATGAAAGTCTAACATAAAATCCCACAGCCACATCTTGACGACGGAGGCTTAGGAAGTCGATGACACTAGCTAGAGACCACGTGTGCACAGTGCTGAACGATGAGCGATGGCACTGGTCCCCTCCGCCATTCACCGCGGAATGGTGGAGGCACATCTGCAGCACCCTGGTCAGCAACAGCCCAGCCCGACCGCCGGACTGACCGCCAGCTCCCTGCCCATCAGCTCCAGGGCTTGGACAAGTTCTTTGACTGTTGTAAGGTTTTCTCACTCTTGACTTGAGAAAATAACAACAGCGACCTCATTAAAAGAGGTACCAGGTGAAGGTACCAGGACATTGCTTAGCCCCAGACATACGGGGTGTTCAACACGTTGGCTCTTCTTAGTGATTTTATCCCACATCAGTGTTGAATTATCACTGTGTTGAATTATATCACAGTGTTGAACTGTAGCTTATTGGCTCCATCACTAGCACCACACATTTCTGCCAATTGTCTCAAAAAAGCGTGTTCAAAACTGAACCCCTTTTCTTCCATTGCAGTGCATTCTGGGTCTTTGTTTCCTGTCTGGAAGCTCTCCGAGGGCAGGCTGGTCCGTGCCTTCGATCTTGTCCCAGAGCCTAGAAAATCCCCTCCTTAGAAAGTGAGATAAATGTACATGGTGAAGTTCCCGAGTGAGTGTACTCTGGGAGGTGTGCGGGTTGGTCTACCTGGAGGAGATCTGATCAGGGCAAGTTTTTATGGCCCTGAGGGATTTCCATCCAGTTGTCACATCCGCCCCTTTGCCACCTCTGTGCTGGGATGAGAGTTCTCATTAGAGAGGGGTGGGAAGTGGGGGCAGAAATGAACCTGGAGGCAGCCTTTCTGCAGCTCATAGCTGAGCCACACAGAACCAGCAGATGAAACCAGTGAATAAAAGTGAACTTGGAACTGTGTTTATATTTATGCAGGAATCAAAACGAAGAACGTCTCGCTCCAGTAGAATAACATTTTAAAGATTTTAATGGAAATATTAACTGATTTTAAATCTCTCTCCTGGTAATCCTCCTTCCATTGTGTCCCCTCATTCCAACAGATGGCACAGCTGCCAGGTAGAGGAGGTGCCACATGGTGCCGTTCTGGGTTCCTGTGGTGACCTCAAGGGGATTTCACTCTCAAGGGAGTGTCTGGAGACCTCGATGCCCTGCAAGTGAAGAAGAAAGGCATCCTCAAATTCTTTGCAGGAGGAATCTACTTTGGTGACACCTACCTCGACTTCTGAATGGAACAGGATGTCTACGAATGGAGAAGGGATGGCACTGCATCGTGAATCAAGAGAATGTGGGAGGAGCTTCTGTTGGAGCTCATGGCATTGAAGCCACTGGAAACCTGGCTGATGTCAGGGTCATGTCCTCTCGGAGTACTGGACAGTGAACTGTGCGGAAGCTCGCTGCTGCCCCTGGAGCCACGCCCACTGCTGATTCTTCACTTCTGGAAGATTCACTAACCAGATCCAGGCAGCCCTTCCCAGAGCTCGGGCTTCTTCCTTTTTTTTTTTTTTTAATCAAACTGTAGTTGTTATACAATATTATATTAGCTTCAGATGTACAACATACCAGTTTGACATTTATATATCTTACAATGTGATTGCCATGATAAGTCTAGTATCCATTCATCACTGCACAAAGTTATTACAATATTATCGACTATATTCTCTATGCTATACATTACATTCCATGACTTATTTATTTTATAACTAAAGTTTGTACTCCTTAATCCCTTTCATCTTTTACACCCATCCACCCACCCCTCACCCCTCTGGCAAATATCGCTTTGTTCTCTATATCTATGAGTCTGTTTCTGTTTTGTTTTGTTTATTCGTTTATTTTGTATTTTAGATTCCACACATAAGTGAAATCATATGGCATTTGTCTTTCTCTGTCTGACTTATTTCGTGTAGTACAATACCCTCTAGCTCCATTCGCGTCGCTGTAAATGGCAAGGTTTCACTTCTCAGGAATCATATTCCATTGTGTACAGGTACCACCTCTTTACATCCATCTACCGATGGGAACTAAGGTTGTTTCCATATCTTGGCTGTTGTAAATAATGCTGCAATGAACGTAGGAGTGCATAGATCTTTTTGAATTCGTGTTTTGGATTTCTTTGAATAAATATGCAGAAGTGAGATTACTGGGTCAAATTGTAGTTCTATTTTTAATTTTTTTCAGCAAGCGTCTTCTATAGTGGCTGCACCAATTTGTAATTTCACCAAGTCCCTTCACTCCACATCCTCACCAACACTTGTTATTTGTTGTCATTCTGACAGGCGTGAGGTGATATCTGGGAGTTTTGATTCGTATTTCCTTAATGATTAATGATGTTGAGCATCTTTTTATATAACTGTTGGCCATCTTTGTGTCTTCGGGAAAATGTCTATTCAAATCCTCTGTTTACTTTTTAATTAAGATTGTTTTCGATGTTGAGTCATGTGAGTTTGTTACATATGTTATATATGACCCCTTATTGGATATGTCATTTGCAAATATCTTCTCTCCCTCAGCTGGTTGCCCTGTTGTTTTGTTGATGGTTTCCTTAGCTGTGCGAAAGCTTTTTAGTTTGATGTGGTCCCATATTTATTTTTTCTTTTGTTGCCCTGCCTGAGGAGGCACAGCCAAGAAAATATTTCTGAGACCAAAGTTAAAGAGTTTACTGCCTACGTTTTCTTCTAGGAGTTTTATGGTTTCAGGTCCTACATTTAAATATTTAATCCATTTTGAGTTTAGTCTTGTATTTAGTGTAAGAAAGTGGTACGGTTTCAGTTTTTTGCATGTATCTGTCCAGTTTTCCCAACACTATTTTTAAAAAGACTGTCTTTTCCCCATTGTATATTCCTGCCTCCTTTGTTGGAGATCAGTTAACTATATAAGCACGGTTTTACTCCTGGGCTCTCCCCCATGACTCCTGATGGTTGCTGATCCCAGGACTGCCCACAGGTGTCCCATAGGTGCTCTTGCGTTAACCTGCCCACCATTGCTCTGAGCCACACAGACTCTCCTGTGCGCTATGTGGACGTCGCCACTCCACGCTACAACAAGGGGCTCGTTCTGTGGGTCTGATGTGGTAGGTGTTGGTCTGGGAGGCCCTGGGCACGTGGCACGCTGCAAATACCCATGGGTGGTCACCCCTGATCTCTACTTCTGCAGAGATCCTGACGAGATTGAAAAGGAAAGGCAGGTGGCTGTTGAAAAGGCTGTGACTGAGGAGGAATTTCAAGGTGGATGGACTGCTCCAGCTCTTGAGTTTACAGCTACTTGGCTCGAGAACACAAACTGGTCCCAAAGCACAGGCCCCTCCGTGGCTGGCCCATAGTCCCCTGCTGGGGGCTGGAGCAACCCCTGACACCGGCCTGCACCCGCTGCTCAGGGCACTGAGCGGGCAGGAATAACCACTGAGGGGCCTTACGCTGTTCTTCCACAGGAGATGGAAATAAGGTCAACAGAAAATTAAAAAAAAAAAAAATGCAGAGGGCAGAGGGAGAGCTGTCCCCCACCTTGGTTCCCGAAAGCTGAAACCCAGGAGGGCTGATGTTTTCTGTCTTCAAAGCAAATCTGAAGCACAGGGAATCCCACGAAGAGAAAAGCAGAAGAAAGGAAAAGGATTTTCCCTCTGGTGTCTTAAAACATTGTGGCTGGGGTGGAGCCCCAGGGTGGCCGCCTGAGAGGGGGCCCTGCTGCTTTTCCTGAACAGGGTCCTAGGAAGTCAAGACTCCAGGCAGGGTTCGCAGGTGGGGCTGGGCCCCATGGGAGTAGCGGAAATGACTCGTTTCCATGTCTCCTCTCGCCCAAGAGAGCCTCAGACTCGAGGGGCCATGCATGCGGACAGGAACAGCAGACTTCGCAGTCGGGACCTGATGGGTGGATGACTGAAGAACCAAGTTTCCTCCTCCAGAGAAAAGTCTGTGCTGGGGGTGGGAGGGTCATTTTGATGACCTGTGAGAGGCTCCTCTGTGAGGACCAATGTGGACTTGAAGAAACTCCTATAGTAATTGACGTGTACTTACCTCTCAGTCCAAATTGTGGGTCGATCATTCCAAAGGGATCTTCGTGGCACCTTAATGAGGACCTGAGGTAAGCAAGGAAGCTCTTGAGGGGTTTCATGTCTTACAGCCAAGAGAGGGTGGATCTCTCTTGACTGTGGAGTCAAGATTTGGTGGCCAGTGTAGTCCCCATCGGGTGCATAGCCTCCTGCGTGATGGAGAATGCCGCCACAGCCTGGCTGATCTCGGACCCGTCTTGTTGCCTGGTGATTGGTAAATGTTGAATGAACAATGTCCAAGCTTCTCCAGAGTCTGCTTGTCCCTGCCTGCTCCAGGGGAACAGAATTGTTCCTCTGCAGCCTCTACTGATGTTTGTGGCCCAGGGCTACTCAGATGCCACCGAGATGGCTAGGTGGCCCTGCCCTCCTCAGAGACTGAGACAGGAAGTGACTTGTTTTGGAACCCCCTCAATCCCCTGCTCCTGCCCCTAAACACCCTGTTTCATTAGGGCCTGTTGACGTCCTTCCCTCACTAGCCTGTAAATTACTACAGCAGACAAGTATATCCCCAGCACAATGGCCGGCAAAGTCTGTGGTATTAAACGATAATGTGCTAAAATCAGGCCACACGAGCCTGGCCAATCGAGGCCCGGCAAGGGCTGCATAGACCGAGCTTGGCGTTGTCAAGCAGCAGTAAATCAATACTCTCTGATCTTGTGCTACTTTTCATAAGGTGCTTACGTTGCTAGTAACCTCTGTTTCTGAAGTCTTTGGCTTTCCAGTAGGAAACTCGCATGGCAAGCCGGCCAACCTGGCGGGTGTTCCCAGACACCGGGCGGGAGCAGCAGGCCGAATGCCTAGGCGTTGGACGGTCCTCTGCTCCGACACCATGCTCCCAGGTACACAGCGGGATGGAAAGCGGAGGAGAGGTGTCTCTGAGTGTCCTCAAGAGATGCCCGAAGCTAAGAGAAGCATCATGGAGCTGAGCAAGCAAACTGCAGCGAGCGGATGCCACAGGCCTGTTTGTCTGGCTCTTCATGTCTGCTGTGGCTGCAAGAGGGATCTTGCTGGGCCGAGGTCCATTCCCTGGGGAGCGGGATGATGTGTAGGTGCCCCCTGCTGGTCTCCCCACAAACTGCAAGGCTCCGAAAGCAGAGTGGCCTCCAGGGAAGAGTGGTGCACTGTCCACCCGGAGGAGCGGCATCACCTGTGGGGGAAGAAAGCAATCAGTCGGAGGCAGGGGAGCCAGTGTGCCTAGATTAAGTGCCTGACATTGTGGGATGTCTTCTTAGCGAGTCTATGCCCAGTTAGTCTATGTGGATTGATTTCGCAATTATATCTTGAAGTCTGGCGCCAGGAACCTTGATAAAATCTTTACACCTGCATTAATCAGGAAACGCAGGTGGGCAGCACGGAGCACTTGCCAGATGTGTCCCGCGGAGGAAGATCTTCACTGGGGACAGTGCTCCCAGGCCAACGCCGAGTGTCAGGTCAGTAGCCCAAAAGGGCGGAGCAGTGGGAACGCGGTAGGGAGTCCGGTGCAGCCGCCTGGCCCAGCCTGAGAAACCAGGCTTGCTGAGAACCCGGCAAAGCCGCGTGCTGGGGAAGAGCCCCAGGCCCCCCGCCGCCCCGGTCCCCGGGAGGGGGAGGAGCGGGAAAGCGGGGTCCCGACGCGGGCCCAGGCCGCTGCCAGTTGGCTCCGGAAGAGCATCGGGACTTTCACGAAGAAGCAGGGATGGTTTATCCTACAGGGGAACCTAGAGTCCTTTTCACCCCCATATGCAGACGAATCATCCTATTAAACAATAAATCTTTTTACAATTTATGCACCACGCAGTTTAGTGTTAACTTAATGTGATGTGTTTGATGGAAGGGATTTTAGAGAACAAGGCTTTGTGGTTCCTAGGCAGACAAGGCGGATAGTTCTCCTTACCATAAAACAAATGGATTAAAACTAATAATGATTCCCTTCATCAAGCTCCGTTTGAGCGTCTGGAGGACCAAACTTTTGATCCAGAACCCAGACCATCGTGTAGTTTAAACCGTTTCATCACAAAATTACAGTTTGTATGCCCACAGATTTCTTTGCTTATGCCTCTAAAAGTCACCAAAGTGGTTGTAACACAGTGAGTCTGAAAGTTCCTTTTTGGAAAAACACCCACTAGTTGACCAAATCGAAGTTTTGAACCCGTGAGTTAAGCGTGGTCTGCTTGTTACAATAGCCGCACACTCATCTGATGCATGATTACGGCGAGGCCTTGGGAACCTCGCTCTGTGCTCCAGAATCTGATGTGGGCGAAGAGCAAAGCGGACCTGGCTTTCCTCCCGACGTCCGCAGCGAGAATGCACGCTTCGCCCTGTGTGCGCCTTACCCTGTGCCCCTCGAATTCACAGATACAGCAAACATCCTTTCTGCTTGCTGGCTTCTTGGGAAAGACAGGCCTCGAGAAGTGATTCCTGAGAAAAGCAATACCCCATCCATGAAAAACTGGTCATAAAACTTAAAAGCGAACTCCCCGCCTCTCACCAACGGTAATGTGTCTTCTACTGTATCCTGCTTCTAAAGGCTTCAAACAGTGAAAGAGCCGAATTTGAAACATTTGCTGCATTAAGGCAAAATTGAGCTTAGCCAGGATCTTTATGGGTCTTATAAATATTTATACTTAATAACATCTGGGCTGAGCCTTAGTTTCGAAGCTCAACTTCTCCATCTCTCTGTCTCTCTGTCTCTCTCTCTCTGTTAAATGAGAAATGAGGTTGGAGAGAACACCTTTAGTTTGGCATTTTACAGTTTTCGTATTCGCTCCTCTTAGCGTATCTCGCAAGAGCCAAGCCAGCGTCTGTCTGCTTCATTTTGTTACTACTCAGGAGGCACACAGAGTTGCGGGATGAGAGGACAGGGCGAGTCGGGGTGGACGCTCTCTTAGGACCTGCTCACACAGCCGAGGGCTGCACGATTATCTGCAAATGTCAGGACCTCAAAGCTGCTTTTGCCTGAATTATATGATTGTCCCAAAGGTCCTGAATTTCCTCTAAATAATTGCATAATGTTCTTACTTTGTTATAGCGGAAGAGACTTAGTCATAAGAGTCAAACAAATGCTGTTGATCTCTTCAGGTTCTCCAAAAGCTTTTCAAGGAGCAATTCTTTTTTTTTTTTTTTTTTTTCCTGTGGACAGGTCAAAACCAGCCATGTTTGCATAGCTGGAGAACAATTATATCTTTGGAATTCAAAGGAGAAAACTGTGTAATTGCAAATGAAGTCAACCCTCAATTTTCTGCACTGACAGAAGAGAAGGCTATTCAAAACTCGCTGGTGTTTGGTTTGGAAACAGGGATGGGTTTGTACTTTTAACCAAATCCAATGCTTTAAAATTGTGTGGACATTTACTTCCAGCAAAATAAGGAATCTTGCTTTGAAGCCTGACTTTAGAAGGAGATGGAAAGAGATTTCCTTTCCCATCTTGTTCCTTGTTTATACCTCAATAAAACCTGGGGGGAGGGGCGGTTGGAAGGGAGGCAGGGCTTTCTCGCTGGCTCTGAAAGGTTTTAGGCAAGACCGTGCTGCCCTTTCAAATGTCCCTCGAGCAAAAACAACAGTATAATTTATGTTGCAACGGGATCCCCAGCAGGGATAAATGCCACCCCCCAAACAAGTGAAAACTAGAAAAGATCTCCATGTCAGTAAAGCAGGGAATTAAAATGTTTCCTGCAGAAAGAGGGAGCTGTCAACTCAGAAAATAATTGAGTGGTAAGTGCTATCAATGAATTTGAAAGCCTTGCCTCAAGCAAACCAAAATGCAGATAACTGATACCTGCACACATGCAGCTGATAGACACAAGGAAGGATATTTTGACAGAGAGAAGTGACTTGCTCAAGGTCACTTAGGAATTCAGTTCTCCAGGTTGTGTTCCAGAGTCCCTATGACGGCAGTCCTCTGACCTCTGGATCC
The DNA here is from genome assembly GCF_014176215.1 of Rousettus aegyptiacus. Taxonomy (NCBI): domain Eukaryota; kingdom Metazoa; phylum Chordata; class Mammalia; order Chiroptera; family Pteropodidae; genus Rousettus; species Rousettus aegyptiacus. The sequence goes on from NW_023416286.1 coordinate 10,811,679, forward strand.
TCGAACTGGATCCACAAGCATTTTTCTTCTTTTATGCCCATGAGTGAGTGCAAGCAAACAACTTTAACAATTCCCTTCTTGGCTCTGGCCTTTTCTAGCATTAAGCTCCCTGTGGGTGTCACATCAGCTCCTTTGAAGGAAGAGATAAGCCTCTACTCTATTATTAGAAGCAAATGGCTCGAGAAAGTGATTTTTTCCCACCCTCAGCTTGTCATCCAAAATGTGACAGAAAGTGAGAGTAAAAACAGAAGATAAATGTCCCATGCCTTGACTTGGACGTTGGTTTTTGTCCAAAGGCGGAGGAAGCCTTTGGAACGAGATAGCAGGTAGAGTTACACCTCATTTTCCTAAGGACACAGGCACCGTAATAACCTTGGGAAAGTAATCCTCAACACGATACCCACAGGAATATTTCTAATAAGTAATTTGAAATCATATAACATTCCTGCTGCGGTGCAGCGCAAGGGAACCGTGAGGAGATTAGATTTATTTTCTCGTGTTTTTCTAAATGAGGCCGAGAGGCAGGAAGAGGGGCATCGCCTACTTAATACTAACACTCTGACACTGTGTGACTATGTTCTTAGGCCCACATCCAAATGGTCCTCAGGCTGAGAGAAACCGAAGCTGAAAGCTGAGAACCATCAATCTCTGATGCTGAGCTTTTTCAGATGCTTTCTGAAAAGCGAATATGCACACGATGACCAGTGCATCCTGTGAATTCTAAAAGCTGGAGACCCTGGGAGTGCACTGGTGAAAAGAAACCCCAGGAGGAATTGACAAAATCTAGCCTTTGAAACGGAGTCTCACATTTCAGAAATTAAACAAATGATCTTGCTTAGAACAGTTCAAAGGAAGTGAATGCTACTTCAATTTTCGAGTCCCACAAAACTTCATTATGTCAGAAAGAGAAAAAAAAAATCAGAGACATCCAGTCAAGAATTTTAAATAAAGCAAACAAAAAATAATATTAGTAAAATAGCATCTGGTTGAGGAAAGAATTATATTACTGTTTTTCACTAAATAGACTGTTCTGTTGGACACACACTCTGAGAATAACAAGCCACCATTTATTGGGCACTTACTAGAAATCAGACACTAAATTCACTACAAGCATAATCTTGATTAATCCGCATGACGTAGGAGTTTTTATTTCTATTTTCTAAATACGGAAGTTGAGGTTCAGAGATATCTGGTCCCAAGCTTATACCGTTGGTGTGTGGAATAGCCAGGATCCAAACAAGACCTGTGATCCTGTCCATAGGTGGCCCTGTCCCCTATAATACATCACCCTAATAGCTCACGGCCTCTCCATTACCACAAAAAGATGCAGTGCCTACCTCAGGCCTGGGGGAAGGCACAGGTCCTCTGGAGAAATCTAAGTGACCAGCCACGTGGGAGCCCCATTCTAACAATACGCTAATGGAAAGCAAAACTCAGTAAGTTTCCTAAAAATAAGTATTTCCTACAGCATAAGGATTATAGTTGGTAGTATTGTAATAACTATGTATGATGGCAGATGGGTACTAGACTTCTCGGGGGGATCACTTTGTAAGGTATAGAAATATCTAACCACGCTGAATATCTAACACACCTGAAACTAACATAATATTGAATGTCAACTATAATTGAAAAGTAAAAAAATAAAAATTAAATAAAGTATTTCCAGAGTGTCGTCCTCAGAATTTGAGAAGAAGAAATGACAAGGCATGTGATCATTCCGAATAACACCCAGAACAGGAACCAGAGGCCCAAGGCGAAGATGTTCCCACCAGATTGAACTCAGGCCGAACAAGCAGCAGAGGACAGGTCTGTATTGAGGAGTTCAGTCAGGGGAGGTTAAGTGGGGTGGGGGTGTGTTTTCCAACAAGCCTTGGTGCTAAGACCAATATTATCTTATATCAAAAAATTAATTGAGGCCGGTACAAGGCTTTTACCTATCCAAATCCACCATGACCGGGAGAAGAACAAGGGATGGGACAAGCAGTTGAGGATAGAAACAAATTTCAGTAGCCTGGGGAAGGCGAAGAGGAGCAAATGAAATTCAATATCCCAGAAGTTAAAGCTCTGTGCTTGTAGAGAACAAAAGAAAACACGCCTAATGGAGTAGAATAATAAAGAGAACGCTCTGCATTCACGGGGCATTTGGGTCCTTCAAAGATCTTCGCAAATGGTGTTGGGGGAGTCTGCTGCCACACACCTGTGAGGCATTATTACTTGCAGGGAGCTTTCTGGGGTGAACCGCTCGCTGACAGTGGTAAGAAAGCAGCAACACGGAGATCGCGTTCCCAGCCTTGAAGGGATTAGGTTCCGAGCCACCTGGGAAGAGGACAAGGCGGTGGGGGACAGGGCCCCACAGCCTGGGTGCTCTTTTGCCAGAGGGTGGGGAGTTTTCTGTGTGGTCTCCTGAAAGATGAGGTCACCCCACCCCCTTCCCTCTCCACACTCTTTGCAGAATAGCTCTGGGAATGGTGGTTATAACCAATGCAGAGTGGAATCCTTTTAATAGATGATCCATTTTCAGAGGATGAGACTATATTAAAGTTGTGATCTACAAACTTTTTGGCTGACAAACCCTCTGAAACAATTTTGGAAAACTTTGTCCCCCCACCCATGTTTTTCGGCCAAGCTCTGAGGTTTTTCATCCTAAGTTTACGTAATTTCAAAGGACATACCTTCTGGCATATTGTAAAATTTGACAATTCAAAATGTAGCTGTTCTTAACTCTTTTAAATGTGTTCGATTAAATGATTTACTACCAACCAACATCCATTTTTGAAATATGAGCATTAACGCTCCTTTTTGACATTCTAGTATTTTAAGTCTCGTTCTCTTTAGGATACATTCTGATCATATTATATATCTAAACATCTTTTATGATCACCCTTTCCCAGGTTTCCAGGATAGAAATGTGTGTGTGTGTGTGTGTGTGTGTGTGTGTGTATTTTAAGTTTACAGGTTTACATTTTTTCTTCTGGCTTGAGGTATTATTATAATTATTCATAAAAAAATTGACCATAACAATATAAAGATTTTACAAAGTTTGAAAAATAATTATAAACATAAAATTAAAAATTTTTACTGGGCATATGTCTTAATGAGATGGAAGGGCGTTTATGGGGTCTTGAATTATCTCCTTTGTTCCAGAGCCCTGGAGGTTTTTATACCTGGGAAAACACAGCATAGCAAGTGTCTGTTGTCTTTTTTTACTCTGTATAAAATAGAATTAAAGGCTGTGGCAGGGGAGATGGTGAAAAACACAGAGGCTCACGTGCAGGCCGACCCATTTTTAGGAGGGAGAACTCATGGAAGCCGAGGAATTGGACCGATTCCCTTGAAACCATCTCCGTGCAGGCGCCAGACACAGGGGCTTGGCGCAGAGGCCGGCAGAGGCCCGCACTGCGGTTTGGAGATGGATGTCCTCCACCACACTGCGTGTGACGTGGCCTGTCATTCTCTCTCTCTCTAGGGCGTCAGAGGGGCCATCGGAACCTCACAGCCCGAGTGAGAGGGGACGCCAGGCCAGCCCCAGCTCTGCCGCTTGCTAACTGTGTGGCTTAGGCAAGTCAGAGACGGTGCAGACCCCCAGCTGCCTCTTGTTTAAAACAGCTGCTTCCCTCGTGGGACAGCTGACGGATTAGATGACGAGAATCTGTAAGAGTGGATGTCCGAGGTGGATGCTCAGTGCACACAGTTTTCTTTCCTGTTATAGAGATGGTCTGATAATTTGCTTTAGCCACATGGACATTTATGATATTATCTATAACTCTTGGGGACAAAGCACTTTGAAATGATCCCCAGGCATCATTACTTAGAGTTAGTGCCAGCCGAAGAGTGGCCGCTCTTTGTGTCTTCATCCCCCTGTCAGACCACGTTAGACACTGTCAGGATGCCAGCCCTGCCCTCAGCTGCTTCTCTCAGAAGTTCGTCTGCCTCTTCTCCTGCGTGGCTGCAGAGGGTGGAGTGTGTTCAGGATGTTGGGGCGCCGTATCATCAAGCTTGAAGTACTGCTTCCATGGCAACCTGATCATTTGGGTCTTGGGTTCTGCTGGAAAGGCACTTGGGGCCTGAGGGCCCATGTCTCCTTTTGCAAAGTCTGAGGGGCTCCTTCCTTGGTAACTGAGAGGAGCTGAGGTTTGGCGGCCTGGTGAGGACAACTTAAGACAGTGGGGTGTGGAATCAGACACAGGTTCTAATCCCAGTTCAGTCACTTACTCGCTGAGTAACCTCAGTAGGTCACATAACCGCTCCAAAGCCAAGTTAATTATCCACAAAATGTGGATAGTGCCACTTATTTCGTAAGATAGTTTGGAGAATCTGATGAAATGGTCCACATAAAACTTTAGCGCGATATGTATTCAGTAAGTACTAGAGGTTCTAGCCTGAAGAATTAGGCAAAAAGAAGAAATAAAAGGCACCTCAGAATGGAAAAGAGGAAGTAAAACGGCATTTGCGTGTGACACGGTTGTGTTAGAACATTCCCGTGACTGATCCTGGTTAGCCTCACATTGGACGTAATCTTTCAGAAAAATTCTTGAGTGGAATTAGTAGAACAGTGTTTAAACATTAAAACTATTTGTCCTTTTCTTTTTAAAAAATTTTCATGTAACTAGTAGGTGAATCAAATGAGCAAATCACTTTGTCCTCAAGTTTTACTGACTGAGGTGGCTGCAAGTCCTGCAGCGTTCATGAGGTGACACTGTGTGTGTCTGCTCTGTCCCCAGGTACCCATCCCACCAGCAGGAAACAGAAAGGAAATAGGGCAAGCGGCTGACATCTCGCCTGGGTTTGGTGTAGGGTCGTGAATCAGGAAGGGACCTTTATGCGGTGAAGGTCCCAGGTGAGTGAGGGCTGTGCCCTGAGGCTTCCTGAGGTTGGGGGTTTGGGAACTCAGGCCCTGTGAGGAGTGGCACATACCCCAGGGAGGTCTCCACTGATCCCCACCTCCCTCCATGTCCTGTCCTGCGAGGCCATGAGGGGAGGAGCTTTGTTCATCATTATATTTCCAGGGCCTAGAACAGCGCTGTCCTAGAGAAATATAATTTGAGTCACCTGTGTAATTTAAAACACTCTAGTTGGTACATTTAAAAAGTGAAAAAAGAAACAAGTAAAATTAATTTTAATTTATGTAAAGAAATATATCCGAAACTTAACATTTAATACAATATATCTAAAATATTATTCCAACACATGATGAATGTAACGTTATTAATGAAATATCTTACTTTTCTTCTTCACAGAGTCTTCAAAATCCAGTGTATATTTTCTACTTAGGGCACACCTCAATTTACACTGGCCACATTTCAAGGGTGCAAAAGCCACACGTGACTAGTGGCTACGGTGCTGAAGTCGCAGACCGAGAACAGTTGTTGGCACGTGGCAAGCCTCCTAGATGCACTTAACGACTGCGATGAAATCAGAGTCTCTGGGTCTCCCATCGCCTCTTTGACGAATTAGCAGAAACTTGGTGGCTTAAAACAACAGAAATAAATTCTCTCACAGCTCTGAGGTCAGAAAGCTGAGACCAAGGTGCCCCCAGAGCTGGCTCCTTTCCGAGGCTCGCAGGAATCACCCCTCCTGCCTTTCTCCTTGCTTTGGCGGCTGCAGGCAATCCTGGGGGTTTCTTGGCCTGTAGACACATCGTTTTGGTCTCTGCCTCCCTCTTCACCTGGCCGTCTTTTCTTTGCTGCTCTGAGTCTTCTTTTCAGCCTCATTGAATTTGGGGTCTACCCTAATCTGAGATGATCTCATTTTGATCCTTAATTAGATCTGCAAAGACCCTTTGTCCAAATAAGGTCACATTCTGGGTTTCCACGTAGACACAAATTTGGGGCGACATTATTCAGCCTGCTCCGGGAGCCCAGGCACTTCTATTTTTAAAGCGCCCTGCTGATTGCTGTATGTAGACCAGGGGGAGGAAACTGTCCCGTGACCTTACTGAGTTCTCAATAGCCTTGCAAGGTGGAATTATTATCTCACATCACCAAAAAGGAACCAAAAGCTGAGGATTTAGGTAATTTGCCTGTGTTCTCACAGCTGGTAAGTAGCAGAGCTTGGACTTGAGCCAAGGTCTATGTGACTCCAAAGTCCATACTCATTTATCGAATTCGACCCCTAGCTACGCCTCCAGATCTGTGGTTCTTATTAACTGCCCTGTGTGAAAGTCCTTTTAAAAAAGATTTCCTGCTTAGTGTTTCCAGTGTTCGAGTCAGTGACTCAACATCACTGTGCGTTTTCCATATTCGGCCAGGATACTCTGCATAAGAGCTGCTGTGTGCGGATGCGACCCTCTTAAAGGCTAAGGAAAGGGTTTGCCTCCTTCTCTCTTTGAAGCCAAGGAGCCCTGGGCAGGGCGTGGGGGTGGGGTGGGGGTGGAAGGAGAGGCTAACTTTAGTTGTAAATTTGGAATCTGACTGTTCGAAAATCATCATCACCTCTGGGAGCACAACTGGGGGTGTAAGTCCGGAGGTGCAAACAGCTCTTGGGTGGGGCTCCTGGGGGATGTTTGAACCCACAGCCCTCCCGTCCAGAACCTGTGTCTAATATTTACTAGACAGAGACACAGAGGATGACTAGGAAAGCGATTCCAGATAGTTCTGATTTGTGGGAGGGAGACCTGGAAAAATCTGGGAGACCGGAGTATTCCGTGGTTCTTGTTGCCGTTCTTGTTTTTTGGTCACATACATCATCCTTTCCTGTTATTTCTTAGCAGCTTTTTATTTGCCAAAACAAGTAGGAGGGCCCAAGCTTCCCGTAATGGCACTGGGAGCCACGCCACAGCAGTGAGGGCTAGACGGACAGGGCCAAGGTCAGGTCAGGAAGCTGCCGCCAGCCCTCTGCCTAATGGTTTCAGCTAAGTGCAGTGGCATTTTGGTGTCCATTGCTTCGGGCCTCTCCTGGGGCTGCCCACTGCAGCCCAGGAGTCACTGACCTGGAGGTGAAGTTGACAGCTGTGCAAAAGTCCCCTCACTCAAAGCACGAGCTGCGCTTGGCAGGACGAGGCAGAGCTAGCTCACTGTGACATTTCAAGGCCTGGGCGTGGGTCTAAAGCCTTGAGATTTGGCTTCACATTTAGCGGAAGGGGCCTTGAGAAGGTGCTCACTCTGTGCCTCTGTTGCGTCAGGACGGAAGGCTGGGGGCTCACCTAATGCCTAACATGACTGTGGCTGCCCTGAAAAACGAGCATTCTGCGGTCTAAAACGTGTGTCCTTGTTTGGTTTTTAAAAGAGCATCTATTCTAAGGTGCACAAGGCCTGCGTCCTCTGCCATGGGCTGAATGTTTATGTCTCATCAAAATTTATATGTTGAAACTCTAACCTACCATTTCATTGTATTTGGAGATGGGGCCTTGAAGGAAGTAATTAGGTTACATGGGGTCATAGGGTGGGGCCCTTATCTGATAGGGTCAATGTCCTTGGAAGAAGATATACAGGACGGCGTGTTCTCTCCTCTCTCCCTTCCTCCCTTTCTCCCTCTTTCTCTGAGGAAAGGCCAGGTGAGCACACAGCGAGAAGGTGACCATCTGCAACCCAAAGGGAAAGCCCTTACCAGACATCAGTGCTGCGAGCAACTTGATCTCAGACTTTTCAGAAAGTTAGAGAAAATAAATTTTGGAAAAAAATTTTAAATTTCCTGATTTATTTTTATTTTGAGATAATCGACTCCTGTCGTTAAGCTACCTGGTCTGTGGCTTTGCTGTCACAGCCCATGCAGATGAATCCGCTGTGAGGAACGCAGAGGGCAGGAGGGCCGGGCGCAGAACAGCCTCAGACTCTGGCCTCGTCCTGCACCCGTGACCTGTCTTGGCCTCAGTTTTCTCATGGGTGAAGCAGCATTGGCAGGGTTGCTGATTATAACCCCGAAGGATGAGCCTCTGGCTGGCAGGGACATCCAGGCGCGGCTTTCTTGCCCAGGGCTGCCCTCAGCAACCTTCGCCCCTCTCACTCTCACTCTGCTGGGGGGTGGGGGCACACACATGCATTTTGATTTTCCTGGGGAGTTCTGCAAACACGGGCAGATGGCTTCTCTTCTCCAGGTGGCGGGCTTTTACTTCTCTCTAGACTCATGTGCAAATTAAGGATATAAAATGTTCCCTCAGGTCCTTTCCAGATCAGAAAGCCCTCTCTCCCCAAGAGTATTTCTTCTTATTATTCGTCTTTGTAAGAGAAATCACTTTTTAAGGAGGGAAAATGAAAACAAAAACAACCCCACAAGAGTAGAGTTTTCCTGAAATATTGAAGAAATACAGTATATGCAGGCGTGTGGCTGTGAATTTACCAAACAGGATGGATATGCTATGCTGGGTGCTGGGAATACAAGGACAAATAAGAGGCCCCTTCTTTTGAGGGCTCAGTGTACACTAGAAAATATTCAAATAATTGGTCTTCCTTTCATTCTAAGCTTTTAAAAAAAGAATAGAATGAAATATTTTAGTGGTTCATTCTCTTGTCTTTTCCTATCTCATTCACAGGGCATGCCTCAAGTTTTGAAACTGAGAAACAATAGCAACAAATGCTAAGTGTGTTTTAACAGAGCTGAGCGCAGCGCTGGGCCCGCATTCTAGGTGTAGGATTGTGTACTTGTAAAAGTTAACATGCGTTAATGTCTGAACTCACCAAATGCGCAGAATGAGGGCTCAAGATAGCAAACAGCTCTCAAGATAGCAAACGAGCCGGCAAAAGCTAATTGCTATTTTGAAATTAGATAGTGGTGGTGGTTGGATAACATTGTGAATGTACTAAATGCCACCGAACTATACACTTTAAAGTGGTTAATTTTGTGTTATGTGACTGTCACTTCGATTTAAAACAACAATAACACAACAAAAGCTAATTGCCACTTGGGCTAAAACGCGCTTAAATACCCAAGATCCAAGGCTGAGAGTTCTTACAGAAAGGAAGAAGGAAATCACGGGGGCAAGGCCTGAAGACACAAGGCGTCAGGGTGGAAGGGCCTGGTGTGCGGAGATCCGACTCAGGGAGAGCGTTTGTTTATTCGGCCTGCAAACCGCGAGGAAGCACGGCAGAAGGAGAGAGCCCCGACTCCGGGGCCTGTTCGCATCCATCCGGCCTGAACCCGACCGCGCCGCCCCCGAGGGCTCTGCCGACGTCATGCCTTTCTTTACTATTGCTGTCCGCCTCTCAGAGTTACTCTGTATTTAACTTTGACCATATAATAGCATATTTCGCTCCTGCCTCATCACCCCTTTTGCCCACATATAATGTGTTCTAGGTCTGAAATGCCTGGCAACGTGCAAGGTGATATTGGTCTTATCAAACTGCTGTTACCATTTGCCCTTTGAAAACCTTCGGAAAATGCTCTCAGTGTAGTGAGTTATTCCCACACCTATAGACATACCTCCTTCTTCCTCTTGGACTCCTCCCAGCGGGGCTAGAGGGTGGTGGTGGGGGAGGGGTGAACTCTGGTAATTTGATCATCCCTCCTCACTGGGCTAGTTTCTATGGACTTGGTTACATCAGAATTTCCTTTCAACATGTCGTGTGCGTTTTCTGGCTGACTGTCCTGTTTCTTCTCTTCTGTGCAGTTGTGGGAAGACAATGGAACTAACATGCCTTTAAGCTCTTGTTTCTTTTCTTTGAGGGAATGTTCAGGCTTCCTTCTGAGCTCCCTGAACTGCTCATTGCTTCTGGTTCAACAACACTTACCTGTCAGAGCTCACAAAATGAGCCTTTCTCCCGTGTCTTGATCCTCTCCTTATTCACACTCTGATGTTTTTGCCTGCTGCTTTGTTCACCTGAGGAGTAATGGAGCCGTTGTTGGATTTTTGTGTGTGTGTTTTTTAATCTTTGTTCCAGTCGGCCTCTACCCCACAAGGATGTCCTGGGACTCTCAGTGGCTCCAAATGCATGAGGCTTGTGGCTGCCCTTCAGTATCTCGATGTCACTTACTGCCCTTTTGATTCTGGGCTCATTTCTAATAGCTCTTTGGCACAGTTGTGAGAATTCAGTGACGTTACGCTTTGCAAAGGCATGGAGCCTACGCCTGGGAGTAGGTGGTGTTTTATAAATGTTTGTTGTTTTGAGAGTAAAAGTATTTTCATCTCAAGAAACATTTTCTCTAATCCAAATCTCTGACTCTAAGTCTGCACTTACTGGAACAAAGTTGCAAAAAAACAGGCATTCCCTGTGGTGGGAATATAAATTGGTACAGCTTTTCCAGAGAGAAATTTTACCACACAGGTCAAACAATGAAAAATATATGAACTCTCTTTCCCAGAAATTCCAGTTTGAGGAATTTTGCTGAGAGAACACTTGCACACAGATTTTGCTGTGAGGAGATTCACTGAAGACTTGTTTCCATTCATAAGACCCTGGAAATGCCTAACCATTCATCGGTGGGGAATGATTGAAAAGATGATGGTACATCCAGTAGAGGAAGAGTATTTGACAAAGTGGTGTGGAAGATACTGAATGACGAGCACGATATTCATGACATTTTAATTGAGAAAAGAAGATGAAATCACAACTGCATACTTAATAGACAAAAATTAATCTCGTGTATTTAAAAAATATGAAGTCCTGATTTTTATCTACTTGCCAAACATGCTTTGCCGTTGGCCACTCCACAGCAAATGGAAATGTCCTCCTTCCAGTGGCTTAGGACAAAACTTTGGAGTCATCTTGGATTGTCACAGCACACATCCAACCTATCAGGAAATCTTTGACCCCGATCTTCAAAGTGTACCCGGAACCTCAGCCTCGCCAGAGCCGTTCCTAGTGCCCTTGTAAAAGGAGCCATCATCTCTCAGCTGGGGTAATACGATAGCCTTTCCTGCTGGTCGTCTGGCTGTTATACCTCCCAAGTTATTCTCAGCACAGCAGCAAAGTTAAGGCATTAAAAGCCATCGTGGAGCTCCTGTGTCTCACTCAGGAGGAAAATGGCCTGCAAAGCCCTCCACACCGCCTTCATCACCTCTTGGGTTGCATCTCTTCCTCTTTTCCCCCAGTTCTTTCTGCCCCAGACATGTTTCTTGAAACAGGGCTGCTCTGTTGGCTGGGCACAGATATCTGCAGAACTCCTCCTTAATGTCTCTGCCAGGCTTTGCTTGAACCTCTCATTGAAGTCTGCCTTGGAGTCTCGTACACAACTGCACCTGTCCTCCCTGCTGCCTTTTCTAGATCACAGTGGTGCATAGAGTTGTGGTGCAGTGTAGCATTAATGGTGTGATGGATTGTTTCCAAAAATGGTTGCGATTATTCCATTCTTAGTATCCACCCTTATTTTCAATGTGATTTTGTTGCTCCTCCATTTTCCTACCCCTTAAAAGTTGCCAGGCATCACAGCTTATTTGATCAATATATTGTGGCAAGAGTCGGGGGCCAATTCTGAGACTCCGTTGAACCTCTGCCTCTGCCATATAAGCAACCCCAAAGTAGCCTGCTGGATGATGAGAGACAAATGGCTCAGTTGCCTCCGTTGCCCCGACTGACAGCCAGCAAACCTTGAGCAGCAGAGCTGCCTAGCTGATAGGCAGCAGACCATTGATACATGAGTAATCTTGGAAGAGACCAGGACAACCACCTAGCTGAGACCAGACAAAATGACTTGCTCCACAGAATGGTGACTTAAATAATGGTTTTATCTTTGATGTGCTTTATTATGCAATAGTAGATAATTGACACTGATGGTGGCTACAATTCAATGAATTACAATAACAAATATTATGTTTATAGGTTATTTCCCTCCAAGTAAAATATAAGTTTCATGAGGAAGAAATTTTTACCTCTCGTTTACTGATACGTGCATCTCCTCCACTTGGAAGGATCAATATTAGTTGAATGTCCTGAATGCATGTAAATATGAAATAATTGTATTTTTGTTAAAGACTGGTGTCTTCGTAGCAGTTATGTCCTGCCGGTGGAATTATAGGTGATTTTTTTTCCTTCTTTGTTTATTCACTGGCATGGTGTGTGTGGTCTTAAGTTATTTTTATGTTCCTGACATTCGGGATTTCTAGGGTTAGTGATACAAACATTTTAAGTGCCAAGAGAAAAATATCAACTCTGAACAGATTCTGAGTTGAGAGCTTGGCTCTGTTGAAATTGGTTTTCCTGATCAGCTATTTTATTTCCATGTATGCTAAAATTTAGTTAACACCTCTCCCTAGTGTTAGCTGATCACTGCAGTTCTTATTTGCAGCTATTAGCACATCAAAATGGTGTCTGTTAGTTGGAGAATCAAGAAACTGCTTGTGTTTGCTTTTCTGTACTCAGAGTTAGCGTTTATTCATTGAATATCCTTTCTACATAACTATTAAATGCCCGACTTATACTAACTAAATGGACAACCCTGTAGGGTGAAGGGGGGTCGGTGGAGCTAATACACCCACAATCTGTTCATTATTGATGAATGCACACATTTGGCGAGTTTTAGCTAATGTGCCGACACAATAATTATTTCTTTAAGTATTTAATGTAAAGATTGGAGTACTTTATAACATTGGAAAGCTCTCTCTTCCTTACTGACAATCCAATTGCTTATTAAGGCATTCTTCCTCCCTCCATCCCTCCATCCTTCTGTCCCCAAACATTTGTTAGGCAGGACTTCTTTTTTAGGTGCAGTGCTAAGTGCTTCAGAGAAAAACATGGGTGAAAAAAGGTCAATTCTCTCAAGAAGTTCCGAGGTGGTGAGTCAGGCATGTAGACACATAGCTGCCCTATAATGAGATGTTTTAAAGATAAACAGTACAAATGAGCCAGTGTCCTCGCTAGGGGTGGAGGTGGGAGTGATTATCAAAGGTTTCACCAAGACAGAGATGCGCTACTGGTGTGCGTAGAATTTGACTGGGTGGAGGGGGAGGCGTTGGCAGGGGCACAGGAAGCAGATGAGGCAGAAGCGAGAGAACAGGGTCATAAAAAGTCTTAAGCTTAAAAAATAATGGCTTTTCAGTCTATAGCCATGGCACCCTGAACATGCCTGATCCTGTCTGATCTTAGAACCTAAGCAAGGTCGGACCTGGTTAGTACTTGGATGGGAGACCACCTAGGAAGACCAGGTGCTGTAGGTGTAAAATATTAAAAAATAAAGGATTTTAGGCTGGCAAGGTCCTTGCAATCTGTGAGGTCAACCAAGGGTTGCCTCGCCTAAAAAAATTAAATAAAAAATCCTGGCTTTCCTGTGACACAATGGTTTCAGCCGGGTGCAGCCCCTTTCGGGGGCTAACGAGTGGGGCTCAGGTGTCACTGACCCAGAGGGACAGGTACCGGCTCTGCAGAAGTCCCTTCACTCGCATCGGCAGCTGTGCCTGGCAGGACTAGGAAGAGCTGTCTCATTTCACAGCTTATGTAACTCACAGTTTACAGTGCACAGTTTTCAATAGTCACAGGTTGTATAACTATTACTGTTACGTCACCTTAGAACATGTTCATCATTTCCCGAAGGGCTCCCAGTCGCTCCCACTACCAGCCCTGCCTTGGCCTTGACAATCGCTAATCTACTTTCTGTCTCTATGGACAGCATTTTTGTCACTCTGGACAGTTCATATAAGTGGAATCATGCAGTACGTGTCCTTTTGTAACTTGCTTCTTTTACTCAGTGTAATGTTTTCAAGAGTCATCCAGGTCGTGGCATGAATCGGCATGGCAGCTCCCCTTACGGCAGAATACTAGTCAATTGTATGACAGTCTGCCTTTTACTTACTCATTCATCCAGGTGGGGAACAATTGGATCGTTTCTACGTTTTGGCTATTATGAATAATGCTGCAGTAAACACTTGTGGATGGGTTTTTGTGTAGACATATGTTTTCAGTTATCTTGGGCATATACTTAGGCATGCAATTGCTGGGTCATGTGGTAACTATGTTTCACATTTTGAGGACCTGCCAAATTGTTTTTCAAAGTAGTTGCACCATTTTAAAAATCCCACCAGCAAACGATACGTGTTCTAATTTTTCCACATCCTTGTCAACACTCATTACTAACTACCTTTTCAATTGTAGCCAGCCTAGTGGATGTGAATTTGAATCTCATCAAGGTTTTGATTTGCATTGTCCTAATGAGTAATGACATTGAATCTCCATGGGTTTTTATAGACATATTTTCTCTCAATGTATCTGTCTGCTTAGCTTTTTAATATATAAATGCTTCTCTGGGTTTTAAAAGAGAAACACAGTGAACTCACTCCCTTCGAGCCACAGTGTTATCTCCAGCTTTCCATTCTCAGGCAAAGTTCTCCAAAGAATTAGCTATATCTGCCTGGCTTTATTTCCTTACCCTACACTCACCCCGACCACAGGCCACCACGTTGTACACCTCAGGGAGGCACCATGCACTGAGAATGCAATGAGACCGGTGTTCCTTCAAATAGCGCAATGGTAGCTGCTCTGTTCCTCACCCCTCACTCCCCTTACAATCTGGCTTCCGGGATCCACCACTTTTTGGAAACTTAGTCTTCCCTATAAAGCAGAGTTTCTCAACTGCACAGTGGTGTGCTGAGAATAGGCTAGTTGTGGGCCAAGATAATGATCCTTTAGCCTTCAGGGCAGTCAGGTGGGTCCTGGGAGAGCAGAGAGTGGGTGTGAGAAGTTCAACAGGTAAAAACAGTAGAAGTCAGAGACTCGTTGAGTGGCTGCCTGGTGGGAGAGGACGCACCGGCTAATCCAGAGCATACAGAAGATGGAACATGTTTGTAGCAAGAGACAGCAGGCTCAGTTTGGGACTTGAATTCAAGGTCTACGTGAGATGCACAGGGGGAGACGTCTAATATGCGGTTTTCTGTTTTCAGCCCTTTTTTTTTTTTTTTTTTTTACAGAGGCTTCTCCTCAGCCTATTAACAAGGTGAGGCTAATTATTTTAAGAACAAAGCTCTTCTCGGAGCTCTACTCCCCATTATTTACTCCTCCTGATAATAAAGTGTCTTTGAAAGGACATTGCTCTGTCTACATGTGCTTACCTCCCATTCGCCCCTCTGCTCTGCTGTCTTGGTATCTCTGAAACTGCTCTTAATGAAGCTCCCAGAAGCCAAATCTAGTACACCGCAGAGACACACAGAGTCACAATGCCAGACCATACATTAAAATAGACTTTGGCCCACAACCTGCAGTGACCAGCTCGGGAAACCAATCCCCTTACATCAATGAACGACCCAGGAAGCCAGTCTGCTATAATTTAGACTTGCAACAGGAAGCCAGATTGCTACCCTTAGTGACAATTCAGGGAGTTAAACAATAACTTCTGTAACAATTGGCCCCAAATAGCCAAGACTTGATTAATTACTGATAGCTTCCTTATTTTTGTTCCCACTTCCAACTTAGGACCAACCAGACAAAGCCAAATATGAATCCTAACCAATCACATAGAGCACCTCACTTCTAGTTAACTTGCCTCTAGCTCCGCATGCCAACGGCCTCCAATCAGGCACAGCTGAAGCTTTCCCACTCTACCTGCCTTTGAGTCTCTACCAAAACACAAGTGATGGCGGCTGACTCCTTCGCTACCGCAAACTCAGAACAAATGATAGTCTTGTTTTTTTCATTTGATTGGTCTTATTCCCACAACCCATCCATTTTTATCTTAGGAGGTCACTCAGCTGCATCTAACATTACTCATCACCTCCTCCTTGAATTCACCTCTCCCATGGCTCCCA
Source organism: Rousettus aegyptiacus (assembly GCF_014176215.1). NCBI lineage: Eukaryota > Metazoa > Chordata > Mammalia > Chiroptera > Pteropodidae > Rousettus > Rousettus aegyptiacus. The sequence goes on from NW_023416286.1 coordinate 10,827,280, forward strand.
AACCCCTAACTTCTGATCCACGGCCCCCCATGTCTATGCCGTCTCTGCTTTCTTCAGGATATCGTCTGTCGGAGGCTCCCAGAGTTCTTTCCTCAGCCCTCTTCTCTACTTATATTCATAACTCCCCTTGGGTGAAGGCATCCACTCTTCCAGGTGTTAACTACTGCTGCTCCACACCCAAACCACTGTGACTAGCTCAGACTCATTGCTGCCAGTTGTTTCCTCATAGATGCTCCACAAACAACACCTAAACTCAACATATTCCAAACTTAACTCATCCCCCTGCCCGTACCCCCATACCCCCGCCAAGCATGCCCCGCCTCTCCTGTTGGCCACACCACATTTACAGAATCACCCAAGTGAAATACTGAGATTCTGCTGATCCATTTTGCTTCCTAAATACTTTCTTAGTGTATTTCCTCATCTCCATTTCCATTGCCAGAGCCCACTTTAGGACTTCACTCTGTCTTCCTAAAATATTAGGAGCTCCCTAACCGGGTTTTCCAGTTGCCGGCCATGCCCCCTTTCAAGCAATCCTCCACTCTGCTAACGGAGTCATCTTTTAAAAGCATAAATCTCAACATGCCATGCCCTACCGAAAATCCTTTGAAGCCTCTTCATTGTTTAACATGGCATACAAGGTTATGGTGATGTCCTCATCGGTTCATTTCCTGTCGTGTGGACTTTGAACTTGATGATCTTAGCAGACACATCATGCCATTTAGCCCCCTGAGCCTGTGCAAAGATGTGTGTGTTCCCAGGTGGTGTCAAAGCTCCAGTAATAGTCTCACTCGTGTCCTCGTTGGTGACCTATGGCCTTAGCATGGAGTCCTGAGAGAGCCTTTTGACAAGCTGTTTGATGCTGGTGGGGAGATGGCAGCTCCAGGAGCTGACTGGCAGGAGCGCCGAGGTGAACTACGGTAGCTGTGACGTGTGGACTTCAGGCTTCTCTGTCTTGAGAACCCTAGTTTATACCTGGCTTTTATATGTGACTGAAACCAAATGGAAGAAAACATGTTTTCCCAGGAGAAGGGGAATTTCAAACTCTCCCTTTCAGAAGTTGTCACGTGCTACACAAAGTTAGTCCCTGCTTTTACTTACACGTGTGGCCCTTTCCCTCCTGTGACTGCATCGCTGGAGGAGGGACACCAGCCCCGTCCCCTCCCCAGAGCTGTAGGGGGGGGGGGGGGGGGGGGGCGGGGGGCCCAGCAGCCTTCCACTGTCGGCCAAACCAACAGGAGGAAAGAAAGTCACCATGGAAGGCCACTGCTGACCGTCAGCATGAGGCCTCGTGTTGGGGAGACAGTGTCTGGTGGTTCCCCATGAAAACGTTTTGGAGATGCCAACCGCTGGCATGCAGCCTTTCGCTTCGGAGTCCCGGGGGAGGCATCTGCGTTTGGGGGAGGCAGAAACTCGCACCTGGAACCGCACAGGTGGAACCCGTCCTGGAGCAGGGACACCCCGCTTTCCCAGCGCCGGCGGGTCTCCCTGGTCCACGGCAGGACTCTCCAGGCCAACTCCTCTAACCTGAGGTTACTGCAGCCACCTCTCGTGCTCATGGCAAAGGGCAGAGTGGAGGACAGCGGAGCAGAGAGCAGGGCAGAGTGCGCGCAGCGCTGTGGCCGCTCGCGCCGGGAACTCCCGGGTGATGCCGCTGGGGCTGGCGCCGGGGGAGCCACCAGGGGGAGTGGGCGGGCAGCCAGGCGAGCCGCCCCAAGCAGGAGGCTTGCCGCGCGGTGTGATGCGCCTCCCCTTTCTTAACCACTGTACCCCTCCACATGCACACCCACACATACCACACACAAGCACCTACACACATGTACAAATACACACACACATGCACACATATGCACATACCCACCACACACAAACACATACACGCATACATGCACACAGCACACACACCCCTGAACAAATACACACAGCACGGGTGCACACACATATAAACACACCACACACATAAAACACATGTGTACATGTGCACACTACACACATGCACACCACACACACATACACAGCATACACATAAACATACACATATATACAAGGTACACACATTCATACGCACAGCACATACGCGCATATGCATATACACACACCACACACATAAACACACACATCCATATACAAGGCACACACACATAGCACATGCACACATATGCACATACACACACCACACACATAAACACACACACATAAACACACACATCATATACATACACATAGCACATGTACACACACAGGATGACTAGGGAGTAACACCACGCGGAACCTGGGCATGGCACCCACCCCCTGATGCCGTGGGGTGGGAACGAGGGTGCCCACTCCCCAGAGGCAGCCGCGGTGCTGGGTCTGAGCTCTTAAAGCTACATATTAACCCAGCCGACTTTCAAATAGAAAGCCCCTTCCCTACGGCAGAGGGCCCCTGGCTCACCTGGCTTCCTGATGACTTTCCGTGTTTGGGACACTTCTCGGGGCAGACTCATGACGCACAGGGTAGGAGACAGCAAGTAGCCTCCCCATTCACTGTGCTCTGACTGCCCGGGAACAGTCACTGTTCCTCCAACGGGCACAGGGCAGCCTTCCCGGAAACGATCCCCAAACAGGAGGCATGGTGGAGGCCGAGGCCAGAGTCTGCCCAGCGGCTGGCCTGGATTTAGGGCCCTGGTAAGGACAAGCGAGAAACCCTGGGCTTTCACCCTGGAAAGGCCACAGATGCGCCTCTGGGCAAGCAGGTTAAAGTCTTAATATGACCAGGCCCAAGTTTAGGCGGCCGTTTCTGCTAAAACACAGACCAGTGGAGCGGGCCACTGGGAAGGGGCAGAAGCCTGTGACAAGAGGCCTGACTTGGCCCCCAGAGGCCCTGGCCTCTCTCTCACCTAGAAAGTTCCTTTCCGTTAGAGCGAATCCTGCTGACAGGCTGAGGATGGAGCTGAATTGGATAAGCTTGAGAGTGACCGATAGGAGTGATCACTGCGGCCCAAGGACACCCTCTGACACTGAGGGCACTGAGCCCCGGTCACGTCCATGGGGCTCTGGTTAAGAGGGGCTCGCAGAGGCTCTGGTGGGCTGGCATTGTGGAGACCAGACACACTGTGTGAGCAGCCCCCCTCCGGTTGCTTGGTCCCCCAGGCCGGGGGCCTTCGCTCTCCTTTATGAATGCACCTCTGGGCACTCTGGAGACTCGGTTACCGAGGTGACATCTGCTTTCTCCTTCTGTGGTGGATTTTTGTCAGACATTTTCAGGGCAAACATATTGAGAGCGGGAGACCCCGTTTTGAGAGGGCCCCGAGAGGTAGTGGGATTAAAGCGCACATACCTGTCAACGACATCTCTGCAGAAGAGCACACCGAGGTGTGGGCGGTTCGGGAGAATCCACAGACCACTGGTCAGGGATGGACCTGGAGTGGAGCAGAGGTGCGTGTGTTGGAATGAGGCCTCCCTCCAGCTCTGAGCCGTAAATTTCAGTTTTCCAATTTCAGAAACTGCTGTGAACTGTTTGTCTTCCTCTACACACACCACACACAAAAACACATACGTACATATACAGAGTAAGTAGAAACAATGGAAGCCACTGACGAAGCAGAAATGAGCTTACCCAGCCGGAGAGTGGAGAATCTAGAAAACGTTAAAAAATGGAACATCCACAAGGGTGAGAATAGAGGGGATGATGTTGAGAGAGGAAATTAAAAACGTCAGGGTTGGTTTGGACCTTGATTTACCTGTTGAAAATGAAAGGATATTTCACATTCTGAACGACGCACCAGCAATGACAGGTTCACCGCTTAATCAGAAGAATTCAGCAAATTAATAGGTAATTCTGATAGAATAATGAAGCCTCTGTCAGGTGGAACATTAATTATCGCCCTGGTGCAGGGACAGGTGACAATGTGGATTTGTCCAGGAAGGAGGAGAGAGCGCTTTTCAGGGTCAGTGGATTTCTCTTCTTAGACGTGAAGCAGCATAGGAGAGAAGCATGTGATTTTTCCCTGTGAGCAGTGAGTTCATAAGCTTCGCGAGCTGGAGATTCTACTCCTTACAGAAAGGACTGACATGTGGCCTGCTCCTTTGTTTGCACAGGGAGGGTACCCTCTGCTCTCCCTGCGAGGGAGCAATTAGAATCCACGTTATTTCAGGAAGTGTCTTTATGGTCCCTCCAGAGCCATCTCCCCTGCTCCACCTCCCCCTTAGCCAGCCCTGGGGACCTGGCACCTGGAGCTGTTTCATTGTTAAGTTTACTCACCACTTTCTGAGCACACACATTAGGAACTGGGACAGTCCCCATGCCTGTTCTCTGGCTCAACGGCTGAAGGTCCATGAGGCCCAGCTCCCTGGATTGTCCCCTGGTCTCACTGGGGCTGAGTTTAAGCCTCCATCTTACCATTTTTTGAGCTTTTCCTTGTTCTCTAAGTATGTTCCCATGGGTTGGCATATCTTCCTCCTCGCAGCTGATTCCCAGCCTCCTGTGAACCTCCCGTCACAGTCAGATGGACACCCAAAATGCTCCTAAGTGTCCCATGCTTTCTCTGTCACAGCCCTGATCATGCTAGATGATACTCTCTATTTGCTTGTTTTCTACATAGGACTTTGACTATGGGGAAGATAGTGGTTAGGTCTTTCATCTTGTGACCCCAGATCTAGCGGAGGGACTGGCACCTGACAGCAACGTGCTGGAGATGGATGTAGATGATTTGCCGTAGATGGCAGTGGGGAGGGGGGCGCCCTTTAATGCAGGTTCAGGGTATGTCCTTCCAGGGAGGGGGGATGGGTCCTCTGAGGGGATCTCGAAAGTCAAGGAGAGAATGAACAGAACGTTCTTGGGAAATGCCCCACCTCCTGCTCAAGGAAATCCACTGATGGTGCCACTGATGGGATCTTGTTATTCACCCCGACACTGCCCACCTGCAGAAAGGAGTAGAAGGGACCAAAAGCCACATTAAATCTACACTCATTTATGTCAATGATTCCCATAGAGCATCTTCTGGGACTGGTTTTGCGGGGCACGCTGTGAGACATTAATATTTTTTCTTCCTTTTAAACTCTCCAAATGATACACCAGGTCTTAAGACTGCGGCAACTTTGGTCTAAGGCAGTCTTATGCACTTGCTTCTTCCCTTCCTCTCTCCCTCTCTTCTCCTTTCTTCTCTTCCTTTCTCTTCCTCCTTCTGAAGGTTTTCTATGGGTGACATATGAACTGCTGTAATGAGCCGGCCACAGATGTATTTGCATGTGACTGCTGGTGGGCTTGTGGACAGCCCTTATAATCTACACATGCTGAGAGGGCCAGTATTGGCTGGTAAAGAGGCTGTGCCCCAGACGAACTGCGTTCGGCCATCTGTGAGCGATAAATCAGGCACCCCTACCCATGGCCATCTAGAGCAGATTTCTCACCACGTCTGAGATTCTTAAGAACATGAGTTGTGTCTGGTTCATCTCAGCCTCCACAGTGCACCTTAGGTCCTTGAAAATGCTTGCTGAATGAGTGGACATAGTTCAGCATCCGTCTATGACAGAGTTTAAAGTTGTGCGCTAATTATCGATGGCAGAGAGGACTCTGGGAGGCCTCCTACCTCAGGGGCCAGGAGCAAAGCCAAGAGTAGCACAGGGTGTGTGTACCACTGAACAGGCAGATGGCAACCGCACATCCTCAAATGAGAGTCCATGTTGCCGCCAACGCCAGGTCTGCCTCGGTTTGGCTGTCTCTGTCATCTGAACTCCAGACCAGGAGTCTCAGAATACACGGCAAACCTTCCAGCTCAAGATCTATCTTCTTGTCCTTAAAATCTTCTGATCTATAGTAAAAATAAAAATGGTCAATGAGTTTCCCTTTTCTTTTCTAAGCCAAAATGAAGTGCCTTCCTTGTCATTGGCACTTACTCAAGACACATTTGAATGAATGATTTGAATGTGCAGGCAAGCTGGCAGGGACATCTGTCACAGTGCTGATGGCCAGCGCGGATTTGGCTGGTCCAGCTGGCTGGGCGGGGTTCCTTGTCGTCCCTCGGTGCTTCTCCCTGAGCTGGGGGAGACAGGCTATCTTCTGAGGCAGAGGGAAGCTTTTCTTCTCTTTAAGGAGATGTTATCAGGCATTTCTCAGGGTGCCTCTTTTCCTGTTTCTCATGACCCATTTACCTCCATCTGCATAACTCTTATCTGTTACATAATAAATCCCACCTTTCCAACCGCCAATCCTCCAGAGCTGTGGGAGGCCTTTCTCTCCCAGCTTCTTTATTTGGCGGTGTGCGATCTTCAATCCCAGAACTGATTTCTGCATCAGGGCCCATTTTTCTGAAGGCAGGTTTTTGGCGGAGCTGCCAGCCTCATAAAACCAGGTAACGGTCCTTAGGAGGCCATCGCTTTAGCTATTGTTTCCCAGCAGTTGCCCCTAAGAGCCTAGAAAGGACCCTGCGATTTCACCGCAGAGGAGCAAAAGGAGAAGCAGCCACCGTGGCAGCAGCGTGTGGATGGCAGGGAAAGCGACTGCCACTTTCACAAGCGCTTGGAGATATCCTGGCACCTTTATAGGAGACCTGCAGTCACTTTTGATGGCCGACTTTTCAATATCCTAGCGTTAAAAAACTCACGTAGGAAAGAACTTTATTCCGCCGTGCAGTTTTCTCTAAGGTCAATATCACGTGTGGAATGCCTGATAGGAAATTGCTATAAAAATGGCAGCTAAATACTGGTGAGTGGATAAACGACCGTCTTCCCCTGAGAGCTTATGCACATACATAGGTGAAAGGATAAAATAGAGCCGAGTGGTATTTTATTTCTTTGTGTTTATCCAAGTCGCTGGCCCAGGCAGGAAGGTAACACACGAAAAGGGACATTTTTGGAATAGTTGTTTTCGAATTATGCTCATGAAATATACACTCTGCTATGGAGGACATGTGGGAAAGCTACACTCTGATCGCATGACTAACTCCTAAAGCCTTGCACAGAGAGAACTCTCCCCAAGAACACAGCTGGGTTATTCCTTCGCGGACTGAATGTGTCAGTTACGAATTGAACTAAAATGAAATTTTATTCCATTATGGCAAAGTGAACCGAGGAGCGGACACTACAGCCAGGGTGTTACGTAGTAGTTCATACACCAAGTTCTATTATTTTATTAATTTTAAGAACATGTTTTACATAAAACAGGCAACATCAAAAAAGCTCAGTTGATAAATGAACATAATATATCACAGATGATTTCATTCCACATTAACCTACATTTATTAGCTTAAACTGAGAGATTAGGAAAAAATTGGATCTCATTCCAGCTTTAATCATGAATACAAATCGTTTCAAAGTTATTTCGTTAAGATTCTGAAAATCAAAGATTAACCTATGCCATCTGATCCATGCAGCAATTGATAAGTTCAGTATTTTCAAAGGAAACATTGAACCTTTTTTCTTGCACCAAATTGAAACCATTCAGAAACTTGTTTAAATGCGTCAAGTTCCTAGCCTACCTTTTTAGTATGCATGAGCAAAATATCATTTAATTTCACACTCAACTAATCCTTTAATAATTTTCTTTCAGCTAGAATGAAAAAGGCGATTATTCATTTCCTAACAAAAATTTTTAAAAAGTTATCGAGGAGAGGACTCTAACCTTGGACCAGTTTCAATTTCTTTTTATTTTTTCTAAGAATACATCAAAGGTTAATGTCAATGGCAAGTGAGAAATTGTCCCTAGAGAACTATCCAAGGTCTTTTTCTTACCACATCGGTCGGACTGGAATGAATTGGCATTATAGCATCTTTATGATCACTTTTCAAGTCCTCCCTTCTCTTAAAACCAGCAGTGAAGGCTTGTAGAACTATTATTTATTTTAAACTAATAAAGTATATCACAGACAAAAATATACAATTTTACATTAAAGCAACATTAAGGGTTGCACTTCAGTTGACCAAAAAAAAAAAAAAAGTTGAGGAAATTGATAGGTGTGGTTCAAGTGTAGAGACAGCTCTTCCTTTAGGGAAAAAGGATGAACCGAGACCTCTCGCTTGTCTCCAAGGGCAAGGTGTTGCAAACCTCATGATCAGAACACCTGCCAGTTAGAAGCTCCTTCACCGAAAAATGTTCACCATGGCTTCAGTGTTGAAGCCTAACAACAACAACAACAACAACACAAGGGGGGGGGGGCGCCCCAAACAAAGGCATTCTAAGCCTCTACATTGAATTTCCTGTTTCCCACCAGTTCGAGACCCTTAATGATACTCAATGGATGGGTGCACATTTGAGATGATTCAAAACTAAGACTGGCTTAAAAGCACCTCCACCTCTAGTGTGTAAGTACATGCAAATTAAAGATTCCTCTGACAGTCTTTGGGACCCCATTTGTCACTGTTTTATGTATAAAGCACCACTGAGCCCATTTTAAAAGCACATTTGCAGGAAACAAGTGTTAATGTGTCCCCAAGTTTCACTGATTGTTTGCCTTTGCACAAAAAAGTTTAAAGCATGCTAATTTCCACTCTTGTTATCATACCTAAATTGACAAAAATGTTAATTTTGGAAGTCCTTTTAATCACTATTTCCTCCCAACAGACTAGAATGGCTTCATGAAACTCCATGATTAAATAAAGAAATTAATATCTCCAAAAGAAGCAAGTATCTGACTCTCTATCACTGTACGTAAAGTTAGGGTCTGTCTAAGAGTGTTTGTCCCAAACTCCTAATGCAAATGGCAGACAACACACAGAAAAGGCTAACCTTTGGACTAATCGACTTTGAGTTTTTGAAAATCTTATAGAAAAGATATGTTATCTACCATATACACCAGGTGACTCATTATTTATTCTTTTAAACTCATGCCCAAATGAATAATTACATTAAAACTACCATCTTGGCTCTTGGTGCTTTCCAAAATTCCGAAATGATAATGAAGGAGAAGATATACCAGATTTTGTTGCTGTTGTTGTTGTTTTTCTTCTCAGGAGAACTGGGCAGAGAAGAGAGGGAGGTGAACCTTCATTCTTGGTTCAAGTCCTATAGAGCAAGCCAGCCTAGGGCACCTTTTTATGGTCAAATTAAAAACCTTTGAAAATAGAAGTTTATCACGGCAATGCTGACAGATTCGTACCCTGAGAAGGGCCAGCAGGCAACACAATGATATCGAGAGCTCTCCCTGCAGCACAAACGCACTGCCCTGTGCAGGTGACAGAGTTGTTGGCCGAGCAGGTGCCCTGGGCCAGCAAACGACCGTGATTTAATGCGTCAGCCTTGGTCCCACGGTAGCTCGGTGACCCTCTAAGCTAAGCCAATTTTTCTTTCCTCATTTTTTTCCAACTGAAATATGCCTCAAAGGGTAAAGGATTGCAATTTTAGCCTTCATTCATGTATATACTGCTTTCTTTCAGCAATATATGACGGGCCCATTAACCACACCCCAGGGGGTGCTGAGCAGGTTGGACAAGGGGCTCACTGAATACAAAACACCAAGCATTTTCAGTAGTTTATTTGCATTTTTTTCTCTGCTTATTTTAATATGCACCATGTGTAAGTTAGATGAGGGCTACGGTAAAAACATTTTCAATGACTGAAATCTTACTTTTCCTTCTAATGATTTGGAGCAATCACATAGTCATTGATTATGATGAATAAAGTGATTTCTGCTACAATGTCAAAAAAAAAAGTGTTCATCGATATGAACAGTTCTCATCTACAGAGATGATTCACACAATGCAAGTAATGAAAGAGCTCTTCCTTAACTAGTCTGTTATTGAACTAAAAAGCTGAATCTTAAAATTCCCTTGAAAATACCACATGGTTGGTCATGTATCAATAAAGGAAAGACAGTCCCCATCACCAGGCCACTACCAGGAGAGCTATATTAAATACTTAAGAAAAAATATGGAAATACTTGTGGCAATGATTAAATTGATAGTTACAGCGATACACTGCCATAATGGTACATATTTATTCGATGATAAAGTGAAAAAAAAATAAGATCGATTTGATTATAGAAATTCCTTAAATAACACCACCACTTAATTATTTCAAACTTGAACTATCCCAAGAATGTCATGAAAAAAAATTAGAAAGCACTGGCTAAAAGCAAAGCAGTCTGGATACACCAATGTAATCGGCATGCCTTGTGCTTGTCTGTTAACCCTCTGAGTACATCTCTGACATTCGGGATCCTGATAGCTGGATGCTGAAAAGATTGCATTCCTCTGATTACTCAACATTTCTATTAACAGGACACATTCCACTATTTATTCAGCATAGATCACTCGAATTCTACAGCGACGCACTGCACTCCTGATGCTGCATGGGCCATGCGTTCTTCCGAGCTGCCCTCCACAGCTCAACATGGTTCACAGTCTCCCGAGACTTGGATGAAAAAGGCCTGAGCACTAGATGCTGGAGCAGTACATGTAACGCACATGGGAAAAGCCGTCATCAGAGAAAGAAAGGAAAGCAGCGAGGTCTCTGCCCATAGCATTCTTCATATTCACTCATTTAGAGTTGAGGCCAAGCTCGGTGGCGACTCTTTGGTGTTACTTAGACTAGTGCTTTGCTTTACAGTTCTAGAGAAAGCAGTGATTTCTGACCAGTTCAGGGCACTTTACTAAGGTGGAATCTGCCTACACACCACTGCCCTTCCTGGTGGCCTGTCTCCCCACCGCCCAAAAAAACCAGACTGGTTTGTGCTCCTCTGCGATGTTGCATGCTATCACCTCAGGACTCTCTAAAAAGGGAAAATGCTCAATAAATAATCTACTGCTTATATGTCAGGCCAACACAGACCAAAGAAATAAATCTAAATGTGGAAAAGCAAAAAAATGGAGGGGGGGATAACTATGTTGCAAAAGTCATGACATATTACGATCTTAAAATCTATATTAATATAGCCCACAGTTTATGAGCTGGAGGGCAGACAGCAGCAACTGAAGACTGATGTATTCTTGAAAATGAAGAAGTGACTAGAAAGGTTGAAGACCTTCAGATATGTAAGAAGATTCAAAACAGGGACAGTAAGTGCTGCTCCATCTCCCAGATGCAAATTTTATGCGACACTGACTGTCTCCTGGGTCACAGAGCCGAGTCAACCTTAGCAGGAGACATATGAGTCGGGCCGCCACCCCAAGACACCGTGGCCCGCCTCTCCCCTAAGCATTGCAGTATTGTAGGAGAGGCCCAATGGGAATGCGTGCATTCCAGAAGAAACTCCATAGAGACACAGGGCTAGGGAGAAAGACTTGGTAACAGGAGTGAAGATACAGGTAGGAGGCAGACAGGACTCATCTCACAGAGAGAAAAACATGTCCCTCTGCAGAGCTAAAGACAAGGGCATAAAGAGGTCACCTTGGGGAACGTAAGCGTTATCCTCAGGGGCATCTTCTATGTCTCCTATCCTGTTCTTCCTGGGAGACCGTGTGCGGGTAACCTAAACGTGCACGTGCAATTATTTTACCAGTGATTGATTTCCTTAAAACTCATCTTTTGGAACATTCTGGATTGTTTTCTCACTGTGCTTTCTCCTTAGCCATCTTGCAAAGCACTCGCCTCTGGCTCCCTGTGCCCCGGAGCTCCTACGTGTGGATTTAATACTCTATGTGGATTTCACACTGAAGACTACAGTGGATGAAAAAGCAGGTGAGAAAAAGAACGGGATCTTGTTTCCTCTTTCTGTTTGAAATTCTAGCCCTATAGAGCACCTGGCGATTTATTGCTCTTTTCCACTGGTTATTTCCTGTAGATGTCTCATATTGAGCAGGCAGACCTTCCCTCACAATGCACGAGACAAGGTATGTGACTTCCCAAGGGTCTGCACTGGCACTAGCAGCAGCTGATGTGGAAGCAGCATTTCTGGGGCGTCATCAGCACATCTTCGTGTGGAGACAATTCGGGGGAGGAAGCACCATCTCTTTCACGGGGCAGGCTGTTCGCTACAGACCCAGTTCCCTCCGCTCGCATGCAGGACTCACGGCAGCTGACAGTCATGCCTCTAATGAAAAAAGTCCCTTTCTTATTAAGATTGTGAAGAAGAAAAAGGGGGTGATTATGCTTAAGTTATAAACCTGCCACGTTCTCCACCCGCAGAAAAGGGCAAGCGAGATATGGTCCCAGATGCCCTTCTTGTCAGGACATCTCAGCATCTTAAAATACCCCTTGATCTGCAGCAAAATCAAGACATGTGCATACACATCCAAAGGCCCGAAAATTCCCCAAGCATTCTCCACAAAATCCTACGCACTCAGAGGGTTAACATGTGCTATATTACATACTGCAGATCCTAGCTCGACTGATGAAAACATTCATTGCTTTTAAGTTTAGAAAAGTTGCAAAGTAGCCTTAACCCTTTGAGGACCCTATTAGCAGCAAGTCGCCATCTTCACAAACAACATGTCATCATCTCATTCGGCAAAAGGAAATCGCTACGAAGATACCAGAAAACACGCTTTCTGTTCTGCCATTCGAGCACTGAGTGCTAGATAGATCAGATGAAACTGTTTTACATAAATTTGGAAAAATAACCTCAGAGTCTCAAAGGGTTAAGCTAGGATTTTGAGTAAAAGGGTCTCGTTAAAAGGGCGAGTTTGGGGAGCGCACAGTCTCAGACGAGCTTGGGGAGTAGTCTTCGGATTCGGAGTGGACTTCGGGCGGAGCTGGCTGGGCCTTGCACCGGATCCTCACATCCTGGTTGCGTCTTCGTCGGAAAACCTGCCTCTCCTTATCAAGAGCGGTGGTCTAGCAGGGGCATAAAATGAGAAAGAGGACAATTAGGCCGAAGGAAATGGCCAAGGAAGCTCTTTCTGGCACTTTCTGAGATCTTATACATATGCTGGCCAAGTTAACCTGTCCATTATGGCTCACTTTTGTGGACAACAGTTTACCACCACTACTGGGGAGCCTTTGTGCTCCCCAAGGTGCAGCTCCTAACGGCACCTGGATGTGACAATGGCAGGCACAGGCAGGATGGATGATGTCGTGGTTCAACAACCTCTCCCCCGTCCTCCCCAGGCTTCCCCTAGCTCCACGCCTATTACCCTCGGTCGCCCCCAGGCTGGCCGGGGAAGTCCTGCTGATGGGCCGCAGGCCCGTGTGTCTGACCATGAGGACCTGTGAGGACACTGGGCGAGCCTCGCCCATCACCGTTCAGCTCAGCGCAGCCACAGAACAAAGATGAAGGGCGATGAACTTGTCAGACAGGTAAAGAGCCACAAGCTCCTCCTGCTATTTTAGCATCTCCTCGTTAAATTATCCCATTATCTGTCGATGAGGGGTGTGGCCAAATCTCTGGGAAGAATTGTTTTAATCTTAATGAAACCAATGCCTGAGACTGGAAACTGCTTTGAATGCAGTTAAACCAGGTGGAATCTTTCCCATGGCTTTTCCTTTAAACGTGCATTTTCCATCCTAGTAGGTGGTAATTCATGAAACTGAGATTTGATTTCGTAGGTATTCCCACTCCTGATCTCTATGCCTCATTTTCCCGAGGAACCTCAGACGATCTCCAGGATGTGCTCCCTGGCTGAGGCTCTGGAAGTTATTATGGCGTCAGAATTGGGAATGGCATGACTTCATTACAGATTTAATGGGTGTGGGGAGGAATGGGGTCATTACAGAGAAACCTTACACACAGAGCAGAAGAGCAGGTACAAAGCCTGAAGAAAAATATAGAACACATATAAAAGTTGAAGGCGTCCTTGTTTGAAAGTTCCTCTTTAAAAGGACGTAGCCTGGAGGTTATTCTGCTTTTAAGAGATTACTTTTCCTCTATAGGGATATATACCACCATTTTTCCTCTTGAAAATTTACTATTAGCTTCTTCAAAGAACAGAGATAAATTTATAGCCGGCCTGGTTCTGAGAACAAAGTGAAAACTAAGCCCCTTGTACAATTGCAGTACAGCATTAGAGCAATCTTAGATCTAAAGTAAGGCAATCAAAGTTCCAAAATGAAGTAATAAAGAGAGAGAGAGGCGGCGTGCAGCACCAGCGCGGTAAGTGGCTCCGCTGGGCTGAGCCGCGCTGCTTTAAAGGCTATCCACACGCTGCGTAACAGCGCCACAGATTCAGGGAGGAAGATGAACTTTAATAATTCACTTCTCCTTTCACTAGATTGTTATACAGTGGTTCAATAACTGGTTTGTTGAAATGTCTATGTTTAATTTTCCTACTTGTCAAATTTTTAAGGACCCTCATCTGTATAGTTCTTGGTCTTATACCCATGGATTTTATGATGTTTTCAGCATCATAAACCCCAATTCCTAACTTTTTAAAACACTGTAAAGTTACAGCACATGGCATTGTGCTTTCAAGGCAAACTGAAAGTGTTTGTGTAGAGCTGAATGTTTGTAAAAAACAGACATCTATTTAGTCTGACTTACATGAAAACTATTCTGTAGTTAATCTAAGAGTAATATAAACTCTTCTCCTGCTCATAAACAAAACAAAACATACCTCCCCCCCCCCCCCCCATCTATTTCTACCTTCTTAGGAAAGAAAATGCTTCCTGGCATTGGACTGAGTGCTGGCTAGTGAATTGAAGTTTCTGTCATGGGGAGGAAAAGCCCAGTGGGTTGGACAGTCCCGCTCTGTCCAGCGCTGGCTGCGAACCAGTCACTCAGCCCTCAGTTCAGCAAGGAGCAGGCGTGATCCCTTCCCGCCCTCCCAGAGTTGCTGCAGGTAAAAGTGGACGGGTAAATGCTTTCTGCATGGCTCAGACTCCCAGAAATGGAAAGTTTGGGTTTTTTTTTTTCCTTTACAATTTTATGGAAGATATTGTTTTAAAATTAAATAATTGCAGGTCAGAGGGAAACAATGCGAGGTAAAGCCAGCCTTAGAACCGAGCTCAGAGTCCTCTCCCTCCTTCCCTACTCCCATTGGCACCGTCTCCATATTCACTTTCTCTCTCCATAATCTACTCAATGCCAACAAGTCACGCTCTTGGCTGCAGCCACTGAAATAAGTCATTCCTCCAGAAATGCCATGATCCAGTTTATGCAAAGGCTGGTGACACTCGATGCTGAGCCCAAATTCAGATGGTCCCATCCCGCTCAGTTTCCCTTTCATTTCTCCAAGTCCTTTTAAAAGCAAGCCTATTCTCTTCCTCACTGTCCCTCTTCCTAGAGGACCCTTGTCCTGTCTTTTTCAAGCGATCTGTTCTCTCCACTCTTATCAATGGCCTCAGTTAGCAGCTTTAAAACTGTTCACCTTTGCGGTGACTCCTCATGCTGAAGTGCTTCTGCGCCTTCAGTTGTACCAGTAACTGCACGGCAGTTATGTTTGGAAAACACATCATGTCATGATCACATGTCATGGAATACGGGTGTGATGGCTGTTTCTGCTGCCGTTACTTTAAGAACTGAAAGAGAGTTTATGAAGCATTCTTTGCCCCGTGCTCTGCCGGTCCCAGCTGGGGAGCCGAGGCCGGGCATGAGGACAGACTCCTCGGACTGCATCAGTGACTAGGAAGAGAACTCCATTGTCCCCCTACATAATGCCCGAGAGGTTTCTTCCCATTTACTCTGAAGTCTTTTGAAACAGGATAAAACGGAGCCACTGCACTTCAGTGGCTCACTCTGCCTCCGTTACCGGCCCGGGTGAGCTGGGGAGAGGACACCCACCACAGGCAGCATCAAAAGCCAAAAGAAGAGGGGGCTCCACGCTGAGATCCCCTCTCCGGACCACAAGCCAGGGTCCACTGCCTGTACGGTCCCAGCCCAGACCTTTAAACTCCTAGGGACACTGGAGTCTGAAGACAGAGAGGCAGTTTCCTACGCACCCAGGTCCTTCCCGTACTCTCAAAGGCTACACAATTCATCTTCAGGGCTCTCGACTGACTCGCTCTCAAAGGTGTTCCCGAGAGTGCCACTGTCCCCATACTCTTGCTCGCGCTGCTGCCAGCTCCATGGACTGTGGCTCATTATAAGAACTTCTGCCTTCCCTGGGTTCCCACGCAGCCTGGTGGGAAGGCAGAAGTTCTGCCTCCTGCCCACGCCGCAGTGGACAGCCTTCCCCGCCACGCTGCCAACGCTGTGGAGGGAGAGACCAAGTCTTGGACACCTCGCTGCGTTCACCAAGTTCGTAGCGCACAACAGATACTCTACGAAGGTTGTGGCTTTTGCTATATGGGAAAATACAACAGCGGTCACATTGTTTCCCTCCTGGGCACCCAGCCCGCAGCCCATCCTACACACAGCTGACAGGTCAATGGCCCTCAGGTTTGATTTATTCGCAATTCCTCATAAAGCCCAATTCTCTGTCCTAACAGTCACAACAAGCTTACACACAAATTTCCAGTGTCTAGTTCCTGTTATTCCTCAAAATGATCCTGTAATGTAAGTAGATTCATTGTTTCCCGTTAGCTGACGTGTGGTTTTCTTGCACAGCATCCATTTGCTCTGCTTAGGGCTGGCTGTGCCTCAATTTCTCTTTGGACACCCTGAGCTCCTCTACTCTGTGGTTCCAGTGAAGGAAACCCTACTCCCATCTCTGAGCAGGGGTGGGTGGGCTGGTGACCCAGGAACAAGCCTGAGTTTAATGCTTCCCCCACTACCCACGGCTGGTTCAGGACGGGTGCCCAGACTTGTTAATGGGACATGAGTAGACTTTTGCTGGGACTGGTATATCTATGAAGTACTTTAACCGCTCTCGCCTCTCCATCTTGGCTCAGGGTGTTCACCAACCTGAAATGACCCTTCCTCCTGTCTACCTACTCACATTTATCCATTTTCTAGGACTGGATCAAAGTTCACCTCCTGAATCACACTTTCTCCTTCTAAACTCCTCAGGCAAGTATTGTTGACCAAACGTTTGGCATTTACTGCACATAGGCCTCTTATTATCTTTTTTTTTTTGTGCATATTCCCCAAACATCAGCTCCTCTATGGTAGAATCTGAAACTTCTTTGCATTTTCCAGAATGCCTACATATTAGTGGCATTAAATATTTCTTAATTAATACAGACTTAAGTTTTTTTAGATGATTATGTCATTTCTGAATAAGCAAAAAATAGAACCTAAAGTAACTCTTCAATACAAAAGAGTAAGAAGTTAAAAGTATTATGACAATATTTAAGAATACAATTTATGTTTCAGATAGGATCAAATGCTTACACCAGATAATGTTAAAATTATCTTACATATTTATCTACTCAACAATCGCTTACTGCAGTCCAATTTTTATCACAGTAAGCCCTGTAATATATGATATTTTTGGAATTTTAATTGCAGCTATACAATTATTTGCAATTCAATTTTTACCGTTGAATTCTGTACCCCCTACATGCAGTTCAGGACAGATGAATTTAGCAAGAAATAGAATGTGCTATTATATAATTTTTAAAAGGTATTCATTCCAACTGGTAATTTTCCCCCATAAAAGCATTCGAAATTGACATGCTGTATCACAAATGTAAATTCTGGGTTCTTTCAAACATTTCTGAAAGGCTGCTTTCTTCTTTACCAATCACAAAAAGTTCTCAGATATCAAGCAAACAGCGTTTCTCTTCCCTAGTGCCTGTCTTTGTGAGGTCGGGTTGTCCTCAAGTATTGCCTTTATATGCCCTTAAAACTGAGAACTTCCTTATGGGCTTATGATTGTGGTAGTTACTTTGCTCCTGGGTTGTAGCTTTGTGTGAGCCGACACTAACAGACTTGCAGTAGAATTCCCAAGTGCTGCCTCAGAAAGTTATCACTTCCTTAAGAGTTGGTAAGAGAATCCAAGCCTGCATTACCACATTTTGGTGCTAATTATCATAGGTTAGAGGTGAGCAAGAAGTCCTTTGAGATTTTTGGGGTAAACAAACACCGCATTGTAAACTAGTCACTTCGGATACATACGTACCCATTAGCGACTACTATACTGTGTCCTGGGCTATTGCTAAGTCAGAGCGGACGGGGGTCGGGGACACCTGGCAAACAATAAATAGTGGACCACATAGAACGATGTAGAGAAACTAGTACAAGCCTGCCCTATACAGAAGAAACACTACATCTCCCTACCTCAGACCATAAGCCCTATCACGGTGTCCTTAATGGCTGGATCAAGTGTGAAAACTGAGGAATGGTAACATAATGTCATAACCTTAGCAACCCAGGTGGCTGTACAGACAGTAGTTGGAAATCTTAGAGAAATTCATATTTATCATGTTTTGGCGCCTGCCATAGACTATAGAGAAAAGTGCCTGCCAAATGCCAAGGCAATATACTCCACCAGTTAGAGTCATCTAATAAACGTGCTTGGTGGCCTCTTTTGTTCAACGAGATGACTCTGTGCTCCACACAGTGCCCAGATAGCTTAAATCCTTATTTCTGATGTTAAATTTGGAAATCGGCATAAACACGGAGTACACCGCCATCTGGCATTCCCGTGCAAAGGCAAAGGGAAAACACAGCGTGGAGGGAGGTCGGGAATGGATCCAGAACGTGCCCTGGGGCATTAGCTCAGTTTTTGCTGCTCCACGTCACCCACATCTCTGCAGAGCTGTCCTGTCGGTAGCTGTAGCTTAATCCCCATGGAAGCAGCAGTAGGGAGAGGTCAGGAGAAGGAGCCTCTTGTCCTAGCTCAGCTAATTATGTGACCTCGGACATGCTTCCTGGCTGTGTTGAGCCCCCATTCGCCTGCGCACAGACTGGAGGGCAGTGGTATTGTTCCCTCTGGAAACTTTCGCCTATGAAATACTACAAATACTCTTACTACCACTGTCGACCGAACATCATGGGTAATGTTTTTCTCTTAGCAAACAATAGGCCTCATAGTCTATGGATCAAACATACTTTGGTTCTCTCGTACCGGCAGGACTGGAACGAGATGCAGCCCATTTAAGCTGTGAGGCAATGTTTTCTGTCGTGGCAGTCATTATTGGATTTAAGTAACTGCGTTTTTCAGAGGCCAATGTTGACTGCTTTTCTTTTTGCCTTTCTTAATTTATTGCTAGCCATCACAAATAGTCTTCATTTCATTAATAAAAGAACAACATTGCGCACGTGGCCTTGTAGCCCATCCATTATTCATGGTCCCTAGGAGAGGGACGGGGTGTAGCCGCTGCACGCTCACTTCGGGGCCCCCGGGGACCGAGTTCCAATGAGCTTGCTGCGTTGAACACGTTTGGCTTGCTAGTAAAATTAAACTGACAGATCGATTGAAATATCCACCCTCCTCATTTTATTTGGCGTACTGTCATGCCTATTACGATTCTGTTTTGTTTTGTTTTAATATCCTTTTGGGATCTCGCCAGGAACTGGAAGTATCTGGATATTCGGTGTGGGATTTCCCTAACATGAGGATGACCATTAAAACACCCCAAGGAGGCCTCAGGGGATGAAACCCAGCAGCTGGCTGAGCTGCCTCCTCGGGCCACTGCAACGGGGCGCCTGGCTTCCTCAGGTGGAGCTGCGGCCACGCTTCTCCCCCACTTCTACCTAGGCTCCTGCTGCCCATCTGGTCCTTTATCAAATCCCCAGCAGGGCTGAGCCCTGTAGTAATCCCTGATGGCCTCCCATCAGAGGGTTAGAATCACAGCCACTGGCTGAGCTCGGGCCTCTAGAGGACGAAGTCCATGGGCTCCTCCTGTCCTGCGGCCCCCGGTTTCTCCTGTCGCGGCTGAACTGACCTGCTGTGTGGTTTTCCCCTCACTGTCCCTGGTAGACTAAAGAACCACCACAGGTGTCATCTACCTTAAGGCAAATGTATGACAATCTGGAATTTACTAATAAGCAGGCAAGTTAGGGGACAACTCCTTTCATTACAAAAACAATTCTTTTCACTATAAACGGGACGTTATTCTATTCTACAACTTCTCATGTGCAATTTCATCGTCCAAACGTCCACTTACCCCAAACTCTTCACAAACACATTCATACTCAAAATCGGGTTTTCTCTGTATTAACTGCCCCTTCATTGGTAAATCCAATGATTAACTAACTTAACAAATATTTATTACTATGCCCCCGGCAGTCCCTGAGGTGGTGGAGATAGAGTTTTTTTTAACAAGCCTTCAGGTGGTGACTTTTAATTTAGAAACATTTCCCTTTAGGACTGAAGTTGAAAAACTTCTGGAAAGGCCAAATAGTTAATACTTTAGCTTTGCTGGCCACGTGGTTCTTCAATACAACTACCCAACTCTACTGCTGTAGGACAAAAGCAGCCATAGGCAATTTATAAATGAAGGGGTGTGGTCGTGTTCTAATAAAACATTATTTACAAAAACAGGTAGTAAGCTAGATCTGGCCCATTCATCGGCTGTCATTTGCCAATCCCTGCCTGATAGGTTAGCAATCTAAACTTACATTCATCAGGATTTGGGGCTACAGCCTACTTTAAGTAGAATTCAACACCACAAAAACTCATGAATAATATAAAAGTTACTCAGCAGTTTACCCCGATAAGAACATCAAAAAAGTTCATGGTTCTATTTTAACAACGAATACACTGCCCTGGAGAGAGATCATTTTTTTTCAGGAAAATCTGTCTCTAGTGCGGACTGGATATTGTTTTCTTGGGAGTGCAGGAAACCCTGCAAAGCCATCTTTTCTGAGCCCCACTTTGGGCGAGGGCTATGAAGGCACATTTTGCACAGGCAGCGCATTTAACCCTCACCGCAGATTTGGAAGGTTGACAATGCCCTTCTCATTTTTACAGATGGGGAAACTGAAAATTAGAGAAAGAGTCACACTGCAGGAAGCAGGACGGCCTGGATCCAAAACTTGGGCTTCCTGACAGCAAAGGTACAACCTCTCCGTGCTCCAAGCTGCCAATCTTGAATCGAATCCGTTTCAGCAAGATTTTCACGACTTTTTCATTTCTCTAAGTGCCATGTGTTTGACATATATTTGAGAATTGTTTGACTTCAGTGTATTGACATTTACGCTCCTTCTTAATAGAATAAGTGTGTCGATACTTACGATTAGGTTCTTTATGAGGGATTCTTTCCTGCACACCTCATAAAATCTATATTGTATCAGTCAGTGACTATTACTGGGGATCATGTGGAATCAAAGTATAGCAGGAATAAATATGTAAAAAACAGTGTAGATTTTTTTTTTAATAAAAAAGAGGAAAGAGGCTCTAAAGCAGGGTCAAAATAAATATATCACAAATTTTTTTATCAATACCGAATCATCAAGAACCCCAGGAAAATCTCACTTCAGTTTACACCTAATCAGTAAGTCTTAGAATGTCATGGCAATTTCTCATTTCTAAGAACAAATACGTTAAATTTTGAAAAGACAAATATATATTGTTGAGATCTTCTCTTAAGGGATCTCAAACAAAACAAGATAAAATCTCAAACAGTGAGCAACCTGTTTGACTTGGTAAAATGACACAGATGTCTCACTATTCCTGTATTTTTCTGCGAACTATAACACAAGGTATTGACCATCTTTTGAGCCTCTTGACCTAATAACTCACTTTTTAGCATCAAGGTACAGCCGTGCAACCAAAATCGCATAGTTTCCTGATATTTTCCTCTGCGATCACGGTTTGGGTGGTTTTAAAGTTTAAACCCATGCCTGTCGCAGGGCAGCCTTCGCGTGGGGGCGGAGTAGGGAGGTCAGTCCCTTTGAGATCAGAGGCTTCTGCCTCCTTCCTGCAGTGTCGCTTTCTCAAAGGACAGAGAAAGGCCCAGGCAGCTTTCCACAATGCAACCTGCAAGGCATCGCAGCTTGCTGTGTGCCTCTGGCTGCTGGCTGAGACTTGCCACGGGGCCCTCCTCCCATCAGGCTGGGGGGCCTCTGGCTTTCTGGAACCCTTTCCCAAACCTGCACTGTGCAAGATGCATTTAACTGACCTCATTCCTTTTAACGACTGAGCATGACAGCATTTAATAGGCTCGCAAAGACCGCGCACGGCTGCACAGCTCTGCCTCATTACTCACTGTTTCAGGCTGGAGCTCAGGTCCAACATGTACCTTTGAGTCACATCATGCCTGGGAGCTCAGCCACCCTTTTGTCCAAGCTCACCTCCGTGTTTCATCTTACTTAGCATTTTTAGCCTATGTTTGTTTGATTTAACTCTGTTACCCCGTTCAGGCGTGCAAAAGATGGAGGGCCAGAGCGCCTGCCACCGTGACAGCTTTGCCTGAGAAATGGTGAGTGACCACGTCGCCTTCGGAGAAGGCTGAATTTTCAGGAGGGAAAAATGTAATGAGATGTAAATGTTTTCCAGTGGCTCGCAGCAGGGCCGCGAGGGAGCGGAAGGACACAGGCAGCTCATTCTTGGGAGGCTGTTCCCCCAGGCCCTGGGTGACAGGAGCAAGGTCTCCCGGAAGACTCTGCCAGGCAGGATGCTGCTCTCCAGGCCACAGCTGGAAGCAGCTCTCTCTGTTTATGGGCAGGAGGCCGAAGGAGAGAAAGAGGCAAATGGACCGCCCCCATTTCTCTAGCATCACCAAAAAGCCTATTAAAAGGGACATGACAATTCTGGGTGCTCCGAAGAGGTGCTTTTCCCAGCCTATGTCCCAAGCGTTCTGCTCAGAGTAGTAAAAACAGCCATGAGCACTTGTAAACACAACGATTGGGAGTGAGGACGTTCGCCCGTAATGATTGTTTATGTAAGAGAGCCGGCTGCCACCGCGCACCGTGCTTCGACAAATGCCCCCACTTCCGTGGAGATAAAAGGCAAGCATTTGCAATCAGCGAGGAGAGTGTGTTTGTTGCAGGCTAAATGGCATTATAAAACTTCCTAATTAAGCATATATGCCGATGAGTTTTTAGCATCATTTCTCCAATTTAGCTTTACATACTGGGGTGCTGTTTCGTAAGGCATTAACTATAAACATTGTTGTTACTGCCCCCAGCTGGAAAACAGAGCAGTTTATGTGTGAAAGAAAAAAGAGATTATCTCCCATCTGCTCCTGCCCATTATTCAAGGATGTGTCATTTCATCTGCTGATGGGAACATCACCAGGATTTTAGTCAAATGGCCTTTTTATACTTGGCTACGTTTATTAATTATTGTGTTTACTTGGGGTTTTGCTCCTACCCTTGATCTCATAAATTGAGTAACATCACTTTCTAGAGCTTTTTTGAAATTGGAATAATTTGTACATGTAATTTTTGTTCTACAAATATGCACGACCGTAATCAGACATATTTGATGCTTATTTTTGATTATATATCAGCTTTACTCACATACGTTTGGTTAGGAGGCAGAGGTTAGAAGGCCTACAATTAAAAAAGGATGGAGCGTGGTGTGATTCAATTTATATCAAGGACAAAACCAGGCATAGCCAATTAAGGCAGGTAGACTCTAGGTCAGTGTTCACCCTGGGGGCTACATGAAGCTCCAGAAAGGGCCTTGGAAGGTGTGGGGGCAGGGGGAGGGGGAGCTAATCTGGGTGCTGCTTACATGAGTGTGTTTTGTTTGCGAAACTTGGTTGAGATGTTCACTAGTGACGTGTGCCCTCTCCTAAGTGTACGTTATCTTTCAGTAAAAAGTAAAAGATAGATGGATCATCTTCCACATAAAAAGTCAAAAAGAAGTCTACGCAGGGGCAGATTAGGATTGATTCACTCCCTCCAAACAGTTAAAAATAAAACGATTCAAACTCCGTCCACGAGCTAATTTACTTAGGTAAATGAAATCACCAATGTGCAGCTCCGCACGCATGTCCATCCAGAAGACATAGAGCACCTTCCACTGAAATGGAATTTAAAATATCTTGTGGAAGTTTGGTATTTTCTTGCTTTAAACTGACTTAGAAATGATCATGCTCGTAGTATATTTAAACAGTTTTCCAAGTGAGCCTTTCTGCTTTCCTCAGTACTTCATTTTGAGGGTCTAATTATGGGAAAAATAGGAGCAATAATTGAGGATTAGAATTATATATTACACATACATATTTTTTCTTTTTTCTTTTCTCTCTCTCTCTTTTTTTATTTTTTTTTTTTAAATTCAGTAGTCTAATCCATGAAACACCATCAGGCAGCCACTACATGAGCAGGTAGGCTTCATCATTTGGGAGAAAGAAAGGCCAAACTCAGTGGAATTTTTCTTAGCAAGTGCTAAGATGTGAAGCTTTGCCTACAGATTATTTCAGAAATGTTAAGATGGAAAAGAAAAGTTCCCTAGGACTTCTCAGAGATCATTTCTTACATCATCAAAAACCATCCTGCCTGTGGACAACTGAAAGAGACACAAACAATCGCCCCTTGAAGGAAATGCCAGGGTGGCTGACCGGAATAGCACGTGACAGGACAGAATTCTTAACCCAGTTTAAAAAATCGATGCCTCCCAGAGTCCCTTTTGCTTGACCAGATAAGCCAGCTAAGTAATCTGACAGTTACAAAATGCTGAAAAATAAATTCATGCAATAGCTAGTACATAAAGGGATTTCCAGGGGGAGAGAGGTAACAAAACAAAAACAAAACAAAACAAAAAGGTGGAGAATTTGAAGACACAAGCTTACCAACACACACAATGCATTCTATAGCTCACTGTCACTTGGAGGAGCTTCTATTACTAACGTGGAAATGCATTGTTTCATCCATCTCATAAGGTCGAGGTTGGGCTTGATGACTTTAAAATGACAGTATATACTTCTATAGAACAGATACTAAGGTACTCTTGTTCTTCCATTTGTTAAGGGACAGAAATCATTGTTTTAATTGGCAACATCAGGGAAAGGCTTTGTCATTAATGCTAAATATACTGTCCTTTTAACTGGAAGGAAAATTGATACTGAGCATATGCAATGGAAAGAAAGCTGGCAAATGTCAGTGTGAATAATGGGTGAAAAAAAGGAATGAGGGGGTGTGGCATCTCAATCAAGATTAAAATGAAACTGATAAAGCAGCATATGGACTGGATAACAAATCAAAAGCATGTTTATCCACTGAAGGAACTGGTTAATGGAGACTGCCAGCACGTTGCCATGGAAACACTGACTGTTGAGCTGCACCATCTCATACCTTATCCAATACATTCCTGGTTGTTGGTAGTAGTCCAAAGACCCTGATCTCTTGATGGTAAACCCGTGGTCCAGCTGAGCAGAGAGAAATGGGGGCAACTCAGTGGATCGACATTGTGCTAAAGAATTAAGACTCCAGACCAAGCTGATCTTCATTGACTGCATATGAATATAGAGTTACCATGCCTCTTCCGCAGGGCGACTAGCTAATATGCTAAATCTGCACATTAAAAATAGAAAGGCAAGAAAAGACACTAATCCCTCATGAATATCTTGAAGGCCAATTTGTTAGAAAAGATCTAATTTGTCAAACAAGTTTTTGAATGCACATTTAATAACGTCCTCTCAACTTCAAAAGATATAAACACCTCTTCATATTCTATAGAGTGGAAAATGCTTCATAATTAAATAAAGTACTGAATCAGCTTTAGCCACCTAAGAGAAAGCAGATTGGACCCCCCAAAATCTTACCCCATCAGGCTTAAATTTGAGGGCTTCATAAATACGAAACAAAAAATGAAAAGAATCAGGTTTTGAACCCCCATAATCGCAGCAACTTGGATTTCTTTTTTTAAGAGTTAACCTTAAAAAGCAGAGCTACGCTTAAAGAATCCATTACATTTCTGAACTAAAAAGATATAGTATAAGACAGTCAGTAAATTTTCTCCGTGAACATACAGAAAATAAAATAAGTTTTCACTGCATATTAAAAATGCATATGTACAGTTAAGTGCTTTACGATTAACAAAAGGTCCATTAAATAGAAAACAGGATAAATTCTTAAAGTTGTCCACCCTGGAATAAGATGTTAGCTTTTGGCTACCTAGGAATAAGATTCAATACTCGAATTTGAAAAACAGGGCTCATGCTGTGTGCCCACTCCCCCTGGCTGCCCACGACAGGACGCAAGCTGCACACCTCTCTTTACAGAGAGGCCCACGAGTGCTTTTAAGGAGGGTCCTGCTGTGGCGCTGATGGTTGTTTCTACTTCTAAATTCACAAAAACATTTCAAAAGATGCCGGGTCACCGGGCGTTTAAACTAAATACTACTCAGAGGATTTGGTATTCCGATTATAAGCTAGGGTCTCCCAGTGTTCACGGAACAGCAATGTGAAATTTTAATTTTTTTTTTAAGTACATTTTGTTTTATTTAGAAAAAAAAAATCGAAGTACGCTTGCTGTTAGAGGATGAAGGCCGGCCCTTCTGTTTCAGTCCGCGAAGATGGCTACTTAGTACTTAGTTCTCTGCTGCCATCTACAGGCGGAACGCCGCGTAACAGCGCATCGCGGAATGCCCTGGCGCAAGAACGCTCATCTTGGAACTAAGTCTCTTTGTATCACCATTATTTGCACACTGATTAGCATGAATTCGTTTCATTGGACTGAAACGCTCTATTTGCATGAGCAAAATGCAAAAGAAAAACTTTAAAGCATTTGGAAAATTATCAGTTAAAATAATAAACAGCATTAAATGAGGAAAAATAAATTGGAACTGACATCTTAGTCATCGGTTCTTCATCAAGCTGAGCAAATCTAATAATGCCTCCCTTCCCTCCCTTAGAGCTCAAGGAGTCCACCGTTAAAATGTCATCTCTAATTCCATTTTATGTCTATAAATTGTGTCTTAATAACCTTTTGTTTCCCTTTCTTTCTTTCTTTCTTTTTTTTACTACTCCCCCAACTACTAGCAAAGGTAGCAGAGGGACGCTGGAGTCTTTCTGAGAGGCAGAATGTTGCAGTTAGAAGGATAGCATTGCGTTTCCACCTCATCACGCTGCCTGACCCAAATGTCAGAACAGCTCTATGATCCCTGTGAGCTACCAGCTCATAATTACTCTCCTAGCCAACTCGAGGACCTTAATATACAGTTATCATTTATTCTTTCTTTGGTCTTAATATATGTAAGGAGTGGGAAGCAAAGAAGAAAAAATGACAACAAGAACAAAAAACACTAAGGTTCAGAACCATGAGTGCATGTTAAACTATGCTCATGTCATAAATTACACCTGTGAATAGCCTCTCTTTGTTATGACAGTTTGTTCTTTTTTCCTTTGTCATTCTGAGAAAGAAAAAAGTGTCATAAATTCCTTTGTAAGCATCATTAATCTCCAGCAGGTGGTTAGGTTTCTAACGAAAGAAAGAGAAATACCAGTTAAAGATTTAATTGCTGATTTCCTGAAAAAATAAGCTGATTGATACTATACTCTAAATAGTATGTATTTTTTTTTTTCATTTCTAAAAAATTCAGTCCTAGGACAGAGGCAGTTTAAAATAAAATACATCCTTGATAGCCCCTGGGGAGAGCATACGTGCCCATGGGAAAAAAAATTCTGCTTGAATGTAATTTATATTGAAATCATTTTTTCTATATCTAGCAAATAGAATTTATTGCAGTATTATATTAGTTACAGGAATTTCTATCATGTGGGTGAATTACTAATTACATTGCATTATTAAATTATCAAATAGTCTTTATAGAATGCAACATTTATGAGGGCTCTTCCTTCTCCCTACCACTTAGATTCTGCCTCACAGTAGAGTCATTCCTTTGCAGTTATACTTTAGTTTGAGTTGGAATATTATTTAACTCCAAGGCTCCTTTTTCTTGTGATAGTTTTCTGAGACTTAGTTTTTGCACTTATGAATGGGAACACTGCTATAGGGTATAGACTTATCCAGTGCTACTGTGAAAGCTAGTAACAAAGGCAACCAAAGCAGCCAGTTTCTAATTCCCAGCCCCTGGGACTGGTGACGGACCCCTCCTACCCTCTGCCCCTGTCCAGGTTCTTATGGAGGGTGTAGACATTTCTGAGGGAAAAATGTTCTGGAGAAGGTGCATAAATGCAATGTATGTCAGAAGGATAGCTCCTCCAGAAACAACCCTGACATTTACAGTGATATTATTTTTCATGCTTCAATACTAATGATAATAGTCAACAAGTGAATTGTACTTTAGAGTTGACAAGGCACTCTTTCAGATGTTTTTCCAAAAAGTCAATTATTTTGAGTCCGAGTTAAGTTGATAAATATATTTTTTTAATTTTGTAGTGGATAATGAGCATGCCACTAATGCATAACTCAGCATCACACGGCTCATTTTCCAGTTTATAAATCTATTACCAGTTTGTACAGTTTCCATGGAAACATGTTAGTGATGAACTGAGAAACTGGTATTAAATTGCATTCAAAATGGTCTAATCATGATATTTCAGGAAAAAAAAACATCAGTGGACTTTTCATCTTCAAATACTAACTGGAGTTTTTTGAGATCTACCTAGATGAAGTTTTAATAAACTTACATGGATTAGGTTTCAGAATTGATCCAGGTTTGGTTAAAGCAGGAGTTCCCCTCATATCTGTGTTGTCTGTCCATTGAAAAACTGCCCTGAAGTTCCTGCCCTTAGTCATGATGAGACTTCCGGAATACTTAGAATGAACCATTATTGAGCAACCAAAGGAAATTTAACCAAAGACCAATTAAAATAAAGGATCAGGAAAAATGAAAACGAAAACAGAACAAAAGCGGTGAAAAAGCAGCCTGTCTCGCAGCTGTGAGCCCGCAGCAGGGACAGAAACGCAGTCTTTTTCATGGACAAGCGTGCTGGCAGCCCATTCCAAAAGAAAATCGTGGAACCAAAAGCTTTGGAATAGACTTACATCTTGAATGAATGATGAAAATGGAGTATAGAATGTCTGGTTTACTCGAGAACCACCATGAGATTGTTATTTTCAAAAAATTACATAACGAAGAATACTGATAATCTACGAAGACAGGAAGGACAACGTACTGCCACACTGGATGTCCTCGGAAGGAACTAACGACAGAGGGCAAGAAGGACGACCTGTAGTTTTTGGTCCCCAGCAGCACTGGAAGAACAGGCGTCCGTCCCAGTTAGCACCGTCAGTGTACTCGTGAGCCACTGACTCACACTCATGTAGCTCACTGTTGAAAGGGTTTCATCAAAAAACATGAAATGCAGATACTACAGGAAAGTGGAGGCACATGCGTTTATGCCACCTGCAAAGTCTGGAAGCCCCCATCAAATCTAGGATCGGTTGTGTTGAATATGTCACTTATGTATGTTTAATTTTATCCGGAGCTCCAGCACAACCAAAAAATAAATAAATCGATAAATAATAAAACGCTCAAAGTGGTAGTTAATGTTCAGTATTGCCCGTGAGCACGAAGTACTGTTTCGTAGCATAATTACTTTTTTAAAAATTCGACATCATAGTGTCTAAGTTCTTTGTTTAGAAAGAAAAACAGCTTAAGTGATTTCGCATTTAATATGCTGTTAAAATGTACATATGCTGAAAAAAGAGGAAATGATTAAAAACTCAAGTAGTCTGGGACTTGAATATATTTACTCTAGAATATGACACCAGGAAGTATGAGGTTTCATTATTTCTCTGCCCAATTTAGTCTTTGCCTAGAGCTGCTCTCAAATTGCATGTAGTGTATGTCGGCATGTATAGAATGGAAAAAAAATCCTGTGCAGCCGCATCAACAAAATGGTGAATGTTAAAAGACTTTCAACTTTAAAAAATAAAATTGCTAAGGAGCAAGACATCGTGATTTCTTTGGGTGTTCACAGCAATTCAATCTCCCTGAAAATCTCACTGTGCAAGTTTCTGCTCTGTTTTGGCTTTCGTTTGGGTCTCGTACAAAGATCTATAGTATTTCGATCTCTGTAATGGCGTCTCCCTCAGCTTCCCTCCCCTCCCAGGTCCTGGCAAAGGACTCTATGGACTCTTTCTCAGACCCAAAAGTTTGCATTGGCACCAAGTCCAGCGTGGGGGAGGTTTTCTGCTCTAAAAAATAAATCATGAAATTAATATAAACTGCAAGACGCCCTGGAGGTGTTGGATAACGATGTGACTCCCAGGGAAACCATCAGCAAAAACCCATAATGCATTCGAGCCCCCAGCTCCCCCGGTGCTTTAAATGGTCGAGCTGTCTAAAGAAATGACCCATTCTGCTGTCTCTGGGTGGAGTCTCCTGAGTAATGCCTGTCTCCTAGGTGGATTGCTTTTAAAAAGTTATAGGTGGATATTTCAGATGCTTACTGCTATGACAGAAACTCCGGCTGCTGTGCTATTCAGCTTGGGGCCTGTGTTGAAATGCTTCTTTATCTTTCCAGCTACTGACAGCTGATGTTCATTTTCTGGGAGGCCATCATCCTGAGAAGGAAAAAAAAAAAAAAGAAATGAAATAAGGAGAAAAAGAAAAAATGAGATAGATGGAAAATGAGGCAGATCTTCTAATAACAGGCGGTGATCTTAACATTTTTAAAATTCACAACATTCATAAGATTCACACAATTCATAAACCGACCAGTGTCTTCCGTGGGAAGCGCTGCTCCACCGCCTCGCTCGCTTCCACGTCTGCCCTAAAACCAATCTGCTGTGTCATCTGACCCTCAGAGTTTTGTCTCTACATAAAAATTTTTATTTCTGCTTTTGGTTTCTAATAAAATCAATATCAGCCAAGGTTCTAGGGACATGTCAAAGAGCAAGTTAATCTGAACAATCAAAAATAAATAATCAATGTAAACATCTTTTTTTTTTTTTCTGACCCAAGAGTTTTATCAAACTCTAATCCCATCATTCAGACCCATAGCCAAGAAAACTGATGGACTTGGTCTCCCGCACGGACCTGTAAATAAACTAAGGCCAGTTCCACAGCGACCCGATCGGCCTTTCTATAACCCCAGACCACCTTCCAGGCGGAGAGTTCTTCCTCGACTTTCATATCCTCTCCGCTGCCTTTGGATCATCTGTTACTATTACACACTTCACACTGGAGCTCATCTAACGAAGGCTTCTCTGCTCTCTGCTGGAGTCCGTGACTCTGTCTGCAATGGAAGCTGGACAGACCGCTCTCCTTACGCTATCGCTTGCTAATGCATGGTGAAAAGGCTGCACAATCCTGAGACGCTTGGAAACAGAGATGGTTTTATTCACCCTAGAACCCACATAGTGCTTTGGTACATAGTAGATGCTTAATAAAGATTTGCGGGATAAATGAATGAATGGATAATAAAGTGTGACTCTCTGTTAAAACCAAAATTCCTGTCTAGACTTCAATGCCATTCATCATTTTCCCTCTTCTCTGTCTTTCTTGGCCTCGCGCAGGAAAACGAGTTTGCTGCTTCCCAAGCACGACACGCTTGCGCGTCTGCAGAACCTGGACTCTCCGCGCGGGATTTACTCCTTTCGGTAGCTCTTCATTCCTTTAGCTGATGCTGACTGCGCGTCTACGGCGGGCAAGGCGCTGCCCGGAGCGGTGACGAAACGCGGGAGCACACGCAGGCCGGGCTCTGCTCTCACGCAGCCTATCGTCCCTCTTTTTCTCTATAACTCAGGTCTGAAACACCTGTTCCGAAACGCTTTTCCCTGTTAAGCACAATCTACTATAACGACTCTTGTGGAAACTCCTAATGCTTTCTCATGATACACGTGTTAACTCTAAATCCATGAACTCTTGCTCTTTCGTACCACGTCTCCCCTGTCTTCTGTCATCTTTAACATAAGCACACAATGGCTGCTCAGTTTACAATATTCTTGGACTGATTTATTAGTGGCTAGAAGGAAGAGAAATTGTTATGCGTATTAAGTCACATATGAAACCGAAGCTGGAAGAAGGAGGCTTTCCCATGATGCTGAGCGGATTCAAAGTTTAAAAAAAAAAAAATCCTGCTTTGTGGAAAGAATCAGAAATACAGTGAAGGCTGATGAGGGTGACGGTGGGATGACGCTCGGAGAGAAAACAGACACACGGTCACACGACGTACCCTCCACGTCAGGGCCGCGTTAGGGAAGACGGGGCCGGGGGGGAGGTGGCCTCTGCCCCCCGGAACCCGGCGGGCTGATCGGGAGACAAAGTATGAACACACCTTGTCAGATCAGAAAGCAAGTCAACGCGGCGAGGCGGCCGTCAGAAGGCAGTGCAGCCTCGTGCTCAGCTGGAAGCGCTGCAGGAGCTCAGAGCACAGAGGACACATTTTCAGTGGTGAACGGTCAGCACAGGCTTCATGAGGACTCTGGGCTCTGACCCGATCCTTAATGACGGAGAGATTATTGACAGGTCGATGGGAGGAAAGGTGAAGCTTCGCATATGGATGTGTGCGAGCGGGAAGCCACAGGCACGTTTCTTTGCCAAACGGTCAACCAGTTTATCTCCTGGTAAGAGTTTATGTGAGAGAGTAATGGCCGAGAAGGCCAAAAGAACAAGAGAAGACTGAATACCGAGCGGGTACCAAAAAGATCCAAAGACGGAAGCCTTAGTATCGAGTAGAAACAAAGTGATGCTTCTCAGTAGGAGAGGCGAGCGTGGAGGACAAATGCCCCACGCTCAGACATTCGTACCGGACGGCACCTGCCTCCCCGCGCTGCCGGTGGAAGAGAAGTTGGGCGATACTCACAAAGGATTAGGATTTTGAAGTCCGGAGTGTGAGACACAAGGGCGAATTCAATGGTGCAGGTAAAACACTTTTGTTGTTGTTGTTGTTTAATGGTAAATAAAACAACTGGCCCATGGAATCTAAGTTAGGATTTTAGGAGTATTTTAAACATTTGATAAAAGATGAAATGATGTGCTTTTACCGGAAGTTTCAGACACTAGTATCAGATATCTGGCACAGTCCGGGGTTCTGCCTGAATGAACGGGGGCAGCCTGACACGGTGGTGCCCCTGTAGGTCTCACCCCGAAGACTACAGACAGACCCAGTCATCTCTTAATAGAGTTTCAGGCTACTTCAGAGAGTGAGATTTGTATGCTCTTTAGATGATGAAGAAGCAGATTTAAGGAAGGTTTTTCTCTTTAGGACAAAAAACCCAGGAGCATGTTTGTAGTCTCAGAGTCAGAAGCCAGTGGAAAGGAAGAGTCGGAAGACAGGAGAGAGGGGACGATGGGTGTGAGCGGCAGGTGGCGGGGGATAGTAAGCAGTCTGTAAGGTGGGGGGCAGGTTTCTCCCTTTCTCTGAGGCAAGACCAAATGAGGAGAGAGAGGTGAGGCCTGTTTTGAGGTGGAGAGGATCAAAGGTAAGAGAGAAAGGCAGGGAGAGGAAGGTTACACAGTGGTAACTGTTATGCAGCCCTATGCTAACGATTTACATAGACGACCACCCTAATCCTCATATTCTCCTCTGAGCATCCCTTACGAGTCCCGATTTGAAGATGAGCAAACCGAGGCTCTGCGAGGTTAAACGATTTGCTCAAAGTCAAGCAGCCAGCGTGTGGCTGAGTCAGGACTGCGCCGGGCCTGAGGCTTCTGTGCTGCTCACCCCACCACAGCGCATCGGCCAAGGGCATTCGTTAACATGGCGACTGTTACGGAAGGACCCCCGAAGCGTTAAGTGAAGAGACCCTTTGAGTCTTCTCCTCCATGATGAAAGTGTGCAGTAACGAGGAGGAAGTAGGGTTGAATTAGGGGCTGACAAAAAACACAGCACATTTAAACAGGCCTGAACAGAGTCTGGGCAGCATTGAGATGGAGGCCAGTAGAAGGGACACTGGGCGCTTCAGGGGACCCAGAGGAAGTGCCAACTGACATCAGGGACAGTCTGGGTGTCCACTGATCTGAGATGTGGCGCCATGACTCATGGGGGCCGGGCTCTCAGCCCCCACGCGGAGCAGGTGGTGCGAGAAGGTGGTGCTGACGTGGGAGGACCCGGCGTGGCCCTGGGTCGCAGTGCGGGCTGTGCTTAGCAGCCTGGGTGCAAACATAGAGAAAACAAGTCAAGGGACTCCACGGAGGCAGCCCCTCCTTACCTTACTGAGGGAGAGCCACACCTCTCACTTCCCCAGAAATTTCCCTTTCCTTAGGTTTTTTTCCCTGCCAGTTCTTGAACTAAGAGTTCGTTTTCTCACCGCTCTCACAATGGACTTTGTCATGGCTTCCTGCCCTGTCCTGGTCCCAATCTCTTGTCAGGACTCCTAACGACTCTTTTAGAGGCTGAGGCCTGGGGCCTCGGGCCTCCAGCTTTGAATTCTCGTGAAGGTTTCGGCTTCCCTTGGGCTATCAGTTCGGGTTGAGGCATGGAAAGCAGTGAAACAACCCTCACAAGTTGTCAGAGATGCTTTCGACTTCTTAAATCTGTAAACCTTCCCGGGTTTGTTCCCAATGAAATAAAGTGTCTCAGCTAGAGGTGGTCACACACACACACACACACACACACACACACACACACACACTCCCCTCTCTCTCTCTCACACACACACACACACACACACACTCACACACACACTCTGCAGCAATGGAAATGTCTGCAGTTTCTATATCAATTTCGAAGGCTTTAAGCATAATTGGATTTAAAGACATAAACAGCTGGTTTTGCAAGGACCTGATGTGTACCTGAGGCATACGGATTGATGATGGAGATTTAGCTAATTTACTGTCTTGCATCAATAAAATAAATAGCACCATTAAAAACATACGTTTTTATATATACATCTTTCTCATCATTATTTTGAATAGACTGTGTGCCAAAATGTGCTATGCATTTTCTAAACGTGACAAACCTGGAAGTATGTCATAAATAGTTATGTTATTAGCATACGTCCTGGCATGTCTTTTCTGGGAGTACTTTCTGGTTTGACACAGGCTGGTTGTGGTTTGAGGTTAGTGGTTTTGGATTTAGAAATTCCCATCCACCACTTGGCAGAGCATTGCAACTGACAAGAACAAAATTAGTTTGCAAAATGGAAAATGAACTCTCACAGCTGTCTGAAAGAGACCTGGGCCCCTGGTCTCCATTTCTCTAGCGGACGTTGGGGTGTTGTAGGAAGGGGTGCGGGGGCTTGGATGTGAAGTCACTCAGCAGAGCGAGGTCTCCTCTTTCCTCAGGGAGACCATTTCACAGGGCATGCTTCAGAAAATCCTTCTCCCTCGCGAAGTTCTATTTTTGAATCATGGGTTCTGTTTTCAGTCCATTGCCAGAGTCTATCACTAATATCAGTAAATTTATGAAAAATATGGCAGTCTTGAGCGTTCTACCCCCAGAATATTCTGATTGAGCTTTAAACAATCCCCAGAGAACGGAGTACTCGCATCCCCGCACGCAGCCCGGCGACTCCCGGGAACCATCCCGGCTGTGCGGTGCGCAGGACTTTGACTCGCTTTCGCTTGGCCCCATGCATGCTCTCTGTCTACTCTTCTTCTTGGGGAGAAAATGTAAAGTAAATTAAGATCTACCTTGGAAAAAAGAGAGGATAAGGTGCCCAAGCGGAAAGTGGAATTCGCACTCATCGTTCACAATTTGTGAATACAGATAAGTGGTCTTATTTACTATTACAGTATCACTGGAGTTCTCTCACTTTCTAACAAATTCTGGCAGCACCACACGACGAATGATTTTTATTTGCATAGAATATCTTGGTAGATTATCCAGGCTCTTGTTTTTCTTTTTTCTTCTTTTTCTTCATACTTTTTGAGTATTTTAGGTTAGTAGTATTTTTTCAAGAGTATGTAGGTAAGATAAAGGAGGTAAATTGAAATGGAAAGGCCAAGTAAGTAATAGGAAGTCTTGAAGAGGATAAATTACTACCTTTGACTCCTTTGAACCAGTCCTTTCCACTAAGATAGAGGTTTTCAATCTTTGTCTCATGTTATAATCCCCTGAGAACTTTTAAAATTCCCAACGCCCAGATCCCAGTGCAGATCAGTTAAACCAGAATCTCCATGGGTCAAACCCAGGCTAGTGGCTCTGCTGAGCTTCATGCTGGAGACTTCTTTGAGCCTCATTTTCCTCAGTAGTAAAATTAGAAAAATAAATGAAGGTATAGATTCGTAGAAATAATGCTCTGGGATAGATTCTTCATCCCAGAGCATCAGAAAATAGCATGGGATAAGGTAGGTCCATACTTTGAAAATAAAACTGCAACAATAGTAATATATTTGAAATTATTAAAATGGCTATAATTTAATCCTAATTATGAATAAGAATTTACGTCACTCAACTTTCTCCCCAATCACTGGAATGATCATGATACATTCTTGCCTATTCTATTCTCATATTAGGGGTGCCTACATCATATGGTTCTCCACTAGATGAGTAATAAAGTAAATAAACTTAGCTAGAACAATTCCCATTGGCATTTGACATCTACATTAAAGAAAATAGCTGCGATACTGTAGAACACACCAGAGACGGTAATATATGTTATCTCGATGGGGCTTGGAGCATACGAACAGGATCATTTTTTTTGGAGGGGGATGAGGGTGTTTCCTTGGTAATTGAGCTTCTCACACACCAACATTGATCACAGTTTGCATATTATCAGCACAGAGCCATGGATGATAGAGTCGTTGCCTCACTCAGATTCAAATATTTATCAACTGCCTGTGGAGCACCAGTGCTCATGATTGTTCTCTCAGGCCCTTCCAAAATTTAATCCTCTCTCCGTCCTCAGAATTATGAGAAGTTGATTCTGTTATCTCTATTTCACAGGCTTAAAAAAGCGAACGTTCCAAGGTGACACAGGTGGGTGAGCTGGCACTCCCTCTGGGAGTGTACATTCCTTCCTGAGACACCTGGCTGCACGCTGACGCTACTTCGTCCATCTGCCTTGCTAGAACCATCCACCGTGAGGCCATGCTTACGACCCTTCAGATGACAGAGCAGAGGCCCAGGACACCAAGGAGCATGGTGGGATTTGCAGCCCAAGTGTACGAAAAATAAATGTGAGCCTAGAGGAAGCTCTTGAAGTAAGGTCAACGAATGACTTCTGCTGGCTAGATTTTTTTTGGTGCTGTTGCCCGATGCTATTGCTCTATACTCTGTTTCATGAGAGACCACCTTTCAATTCCAAGTACACCAGGGAAAAGGTCATCGCGTAAGCAACAAAGGAAATTGAGATAAATGAGAGCATAGGAGGAGCCTTCTGATGAGTACCTTAAGGCTCAAAATTATTCTCACTCGGCCCCCGCCCCTTAGGTAGCATCCTCTGTAGCGATCAGATATAATTTGATCACCAAATGTGAAATGTCTTGTTAAATGAACTTCCTTATATGCTGGTTGTGAAACATGTCTCTCTATATATGTTTTCATATATTATTTTGAGACGAAGAAAATAATCAGTTTTTTTGATTTAGTTAATATATAAATATAATTTCAAAAGTTAAGCAATCACCTATACATTATTTTTAAAAGTGTTTTGCTAAAATCGATATATGTTTTTCCATTAGACTCTAAGGTCTGTTACAATTATACAGAGGGTATTTTTTAGTTGTGTATCTCCTAGTTCTTTAAATAATTTTCTTGCTTTCAATAAATGCTTTTAGAGGCTCTGAGAAGGAAAGTCCAAGTTCCAGAGGGAGCTGTGGCTCCATATTGTCAGCAACCTGGGCCCACGTGTGAAATGTGTACAAAGCAGATTGAGAAGGTAGAGGTTCCTGCTGACACATGTGTTTGCTGCCCTAGGAATATGAATAGCCTAGTTTTTCAAAAGTAATGGCCACAAGTCTTAATTTTCTTTCTTTCCCCACTGAGTTAGGTTATACTGATGTAGTGTCATTTGGTTTGGAATCAGGTGAACGGATTATGTGTTTTCAATAACAATCCAGCCACATCACATATATAGACGAATTTGCTCACAGTTGCAAAGTTATGTTATAGCATATCTCCATAGCCTGCTGGAGCTGGCTCCGCTGGGCATCTCTGTCACAGCTTCCTCCAGGATGGAGCTCTGGCTTCTCCTCCCCCAGGAAGTCTCCCATGGCACCCTCACCACAAAGGCCAGCAGGGTGGCCCTTCTCCCACTGCTGTGTGAGTCTCCGGTTGTATCAGACAGAGCTCCTGGAAGCAGGCCTGGTAGGCCGTGGTCGTCTGATGAAAATGTATTTGGAAATCTAAAATGAATCAATGAATCTCTCTCCTCTATGGCTCTTAATGAGGCCACACTTCAAGTGCAGGTTTCCCGGTTTATTCTGTATGGTCACACTTTTGGTTTTTTCAGGGCTAACGTGCAATTTGACAGTTTGTGGGCCATGGACTCTTAATTAGCATGTAGATCAATCGGCACCTCCTGCTACCACCAAGAGAGCCTGTGGGTGCTTCTTTCGCCCTGCACAGCTAAAGGAAAGGCTCCATGTGTGACCCAGGTAAGCTGCTTTGGAAAGGCTGCTGACTCGTATGACAATCATAGCGACAATGTACATATGCACTCTTTTGCGATATTTACAGTGCTTTCGCGTACCACAAAGGGAGGGTGGATGTGGTGTGGTGCATAAAACTCTAAAGCAAAGGGTCTTGGAGTGTGGGTACCTGGCTGCAAATTAGCTCAATTACAAAAAGGTACATTGGGCAAGTCACCCATCTTGACCTTAGTCTCTTCACCTATAAAGTGGGTACAGTAACACCCACCCTGCCTATCTTGTAGGTTTGTTACTAGGCTTATGTGAGATGCTTCCTAACTTTTTCCACTTCATAGAAAAGGATACCTTTTGTTTAGCACCCTGGGGTAAAGGCAAAGGTTGTGAGGCTGGAGGTGACCGCTGCCCACTCTGGCCACCCTGCCTCACTTCCCCAGGGGCTGAGATGATTAATTAATACCCACATATCTGATACTGATTGGGAAGCTCTGCTATATGAAAATATTTAAAACAAACCTTAGCTGATATATATAGACACCCACATTCATATCTTTTCTCCTATCACATACTTACAATGTCCCAGTGGGGTGTGAGGAGTCAGGCTCAGATGTGTAAAGGGCTGGAACCTGGGCCCATGGCCGCCAAGAGGCAGGCCATGAACAAGACCACAAGCTCATGTCCCCGCAGATGCAGTCTGTCTCAACCCTGTGCTTTCAGTCATACCTTATCCTCGATAATTAGTTATTCTGGAAAAAAATTACTGGACTAATTGCCAAGGTGATAATTCAGAGAAATGAACTATTTTGTTGACTTATAGCCAGATCATTCAAAGCAGTAGGGAGGCTGGCAAAACTTTT
Source organism: Rousettus aegyptiacus (assembly GCF_014176215.1). NCBI lineage: Eukaryota > Metazoa > Chordata > Mammalia > Chiroptera > Pteropodidae > Rousettus > Rousettus aegyptiacus. The sequence goes on from NW_023416286.1 coordinate 10,866,087, forward strand.
ATCAGATTTATACTTGGCCCCATCTCTGTCCACGTCCATATCTATAACCAAATATCTGTGTCCTCTCTCCCGGCAGTAAGAAGTATTAAACCTCTTATGGAGCTTCCGTATGTGTCAGTGGGGTCGTACCAAGTTCATGCTTAAAGAGTTCTGGGCAGACTCCAAGTTAGGCATCCTACAAGCGTTAATTATTATTATTCATAACAAACCTTACCGATTAGTTGTAATGACTGCTCTGAAGAGTTCTGTCAGAGCTAAAGAAATATCAATAGACCCTGTTACTCAGATAACGGCCGGTGGTGGCATCTGGGAGCTTTCAGAAACTCAGAGCCTCGCATCTACCACGTTATAATATGCACTTTTAACGTGATCCCCAGGTGGCTTTAGAGCACATGCAAGTTTGAGAAGCGCTGCATTAGAGGACTTCGAGGCTTATGTGGCGACCCTTGGGTTGGGTCACTTGTATATTTGGTAGAAATGATGCAAAAGCAGTTCTAACTCAGAAATCTGCTCTGTCTTATTGATGCATTCAGCCCTGATCTGGACCACAGGATGTAGGTGTGGGGCGAGGGCAGTGACCGTGTGCACCTCCCCAGCAGAAGGCGGTCCCGTCTGAATCAGAGGAAATGCTCTCTGCAATGGGCCGTGAGAACATGTCAGCACAGAAGCATCATGACCCTTGAATAATTCTGGGACCCGTGACTGTTCTGGCATATTTTAGGGGAAGGAACAAACACAAACACAACATTCTAAAAGGGAGGCGACGTTATTATAAAATCTGCAGTTTTACAGAGGAATGTCAGGAGTAAATACAAGGAAAGGAGGTCACTTACGTTCACCCAGGGATGCTCGAGGACCTGCACGGCTGAAAATCGCTGATCGACATTGACCAACAGCATCATGGTGATGAGCTCCTGCGAAAGGGAACGTTCAATTCCATTTGACGAACTTTTAAGGTCAAAACCTGGGCGTTTTCAAATGCGGAACTACTCTTCTAGTTTGGAACAGCTCTAAATCTCAAATATATCAATTCAACCTACTCATAGCTACCTAACACCTTTAAAAGTTAAAGGAAACAAGCAAACAAATAAAAACAAAGTTAAAGGAAAGGTGAATATTTAGAACTGTAATTATATAGCTTGTAGTTGATAGAAAAAATAAACTGAAATTAATATTAAAATCAATTTCGTAAAAAAGATAAAATCAAGTTAAGATTTAAAAGAGGTGAAGCAATAAGCTATGCAGAAATCTAAGGCAGGCTGGAGCCTGGTGCGGGTAGGGCAAGAAGCTACAGCAATACAAAAGGAGCGGTAACAGGGAGAGTATAAGCCAGGTAAGCAGGAGCACTTGAGAAGTCGGGATGGCTAGGAACGGATGACTTGATGACTGTGAACTTTTCAATAAATAAATAAATAAAACCTAGCAATTATGACTAAAATGTGCACAGAAATCGTGTTTACAATATTATAGTCTTTGCACACAGTGAGTTAGAATCGATAATTCCGTGAAGACACACAGACTATAAGAAAGAAAAAAGTATTAGAAACCTACCTTTGCAGAATCGGAAACATTATCCCAGTATGGAGAAGGAAAATCCACTTGCCCCATCAAAATCTGATCAAAAAGCACCTCCTGGTCATCACCACTTCTGTTTAGATGAATGACAACAATAAGGAAAAAACAGGACTAAGATGTCAACTTAGGGTATGTCACTTCATTCCTATTCCTTGGAGCCCTTCCTTCCCCCATAAATGTATAAAATGTGTGCTTTTAAGCAATTCAAAATGCCAGTATGGAACAGTTTTGGTAAATTAAGAAAGAATGAGTTTTTACATTACATGAAGAAGATGTGTGGAAGGCATGTAAATCAGCATGCACAACATGGAAAAATAACAGACGTTATAAGTGAGGTTCTTATTATGGTCTATTCCTGCTGCAGCCTCCTTTGTGCAAGAAGGCCGAATAGATCATTGAGAAAATAGAAAAATGTTTTGTTGGTGCTAAGTAAAAGGTTGCTTGCCCATACCCACGGAACGGAGGGAAACCACACAGCAGGATGTAAGTGATTACACCAGCTGCCCAGATGTCCACCTTGAGGCCATATCTGGAAAAGTAAGTGACATCAGAGTTAGCAAAATCAGGCCGTGACAAATTGTGAGGCATGGCAAAATAGATGACTCTTCTATTCTAAACCGAAAACCGAACCAGACAAAATAAAAAAAACCCAATGACACTAAACTAAAACCCACCAGCCAAACGGAGTTCAAGGAAAGAATAATTTAAAAAGAGACTATCTAGGGCACATGAATAAAAATCAATGTAATGCATGGCTAGGCTCATACCCAAATATAAGTAAATGAAGGCTTTCGGCAAAAAAGTTTATTATGGTCATATCGATTTTAAGATAGAGATAGACTCTTGAGACTATTTAACTCCCTGATTTTAGAAATAATAATTACATTTAAGAGATTTTTAAATTTATAAAGCACTGATATATGTTATTTTATTTTGTTTTCCCAACAACTCCGTAAGTCTTATAGGATAGTATTCCTTCCTATTTTATACAAGAGGAAATCGAGGTTCAGAGGGGTTAATAATTTTGCTCAAGATGACAGTCGGGTCTACGGCCATGCCACCCTAACGTGCCCGATATAGTCTGATCTCGAAAGCTAAGCAGGGTCGGGCCTGGTTAGTACTTGGATGGGAGACGGCCTAGGAAGACCAGGTGCTGTAGGTGTTAAAAAAAAAAAAAAAAACAGTCAGTGGCCAAGTTGGGCTCCAGCCAAGGTCTTCAGGAGCCCAACCAAATTCTCCTTCCACCCCACACCACTCTCCGCCCCGCAGGCCTCAGAGTTCTCACGGTAGAAACAGGAGCGACGTCTGAGGAGGTCAGGCATGGCTTCCGATGCGGCCTCCCAACTCACTCAAATCCGATGAACAGAAAAGTCCTCATTACCTCACATCTTACCTCGGGGACTTCCCTATTGGGATTCCCTTCTGGTCTATTTGGTATTTCTGCCTTTCTGGTCGATGGAACAAGCAGAAAAACTATCTCCAACTTGTTGGTGGGGGCACCCTAGGCGATTAGCTGTGGTTTGCTGCTGCTGCCCCGTCCCTCCCTAACCCTTCTGTTTAGGGCTAGTGCTTCAGAAATCTACCTATGATCCTTGGTAAGAATCAGGCTCTTTATGGAAAGAGCCTTTTGCTCACAGAGACCTGAGTTCAAATTCTGACTCACTTACATGATATTCGATCATCAGAATCTGAATTTATTTATATGTCAAATGGAAATCATATCATCTACTAGAAGAGTAAGAATTAAGTGAAGGCGCTTAGAACCTGGTATGTGGTAGGCCCTTATTAAGTATTAAGCCAACCTACCTTTTCCCCTCATTCTAGAGATTTTCATTCATCTTACACTGCCACACACAGAAACCTGGAAATTCCCGGTGGCCCTCAGATGACTAAGAAAACCAATGGGTTGCCAAGAGGGTCGAAATGGGACCAAGAGTGGAGACTTAAGGCCAGCTGAGAGAAGCGGCCACCAGACCAATGGCTGCATATGGCGGTGTCTGCTTTTGTCTCCAAAAGTGAGGTAATGGCCATTGCTGTATGTTTCCTTGTTAGTTTGCACATTTTTTACTCTGGGGTTAATGACTGCTGTTTTACCTTTAACAAAGTCCAAATAAGATTGTAGTAATTGGCTACTTGACTGGGAAAACAGAGAAAATGACCCCTACTTTAAAGTGAAAAAAAAAAAAGTGAAAGAAATCTGATAGCTGATTTTGTCTGGATGTGACAGAGCGGTCCTGTTTCTCGTATTCTGGAAGCAGACTAGATCTTTTGCAAGCACAACGCTTCAGCAGACACACAGGAAGTGCTCACCCAGTCTCTGCGATGATTTCTGGAGCCACGTACGTTGGGGTGCCACAGACTGTGTACAGGGGGCCATCCACAATGGTGGCCAGTCCAAAGTCGCCCAGCTTCAGGGACTTGCTGCCATCTTGGTGTTCATACACCTAAAATGAAAGCAAAAAGTGAAATCATCTTAACCAAGAGCTCAGAAACTCTTTCCTGAAGAAATAAGGGGCAGAGTGCTTTAAATTTAATATATTTATCATATAATATCAGGCAATTATAAACAGATATATCTTTATACAAGAATATCTTTCTTTAGATTACTGTAGAACTGGAAACATCATAAACTGCCAGCAAATGGAAATCTGTTAAATAAATTATGGTACATTCATGCATTGGATGCTCCGTGGCCATTAAAATGGCGATGCGGGTTTGTATGTATTGAAATGAATTATGTTTAGATGTGAGGGCAGCAGATTTCAGATTGGTTTGCATTAAGTGTCTATTAAAGAAAAAATATGCACAAAGAAAAATGACTGAGAGTATGGTTTGTCTGTCTCTGGGTAGTAAAATTATGGGAGTTTTTTTTCTCCTTTTGTTTGTCTGTATTTGATGGTTCTACAATTAAAACTCGTTCACATAATACAATGAAACACAGAAAACTTCTAGTGCAATATCTCTTATTTCTGAAAATAAGTACCTCTTCATTTTAACATATAAGAAGCTTTCAAAATGCAGTTCTTTAGTAATTGAACAGAAACTCTACATGTATATTAAAATATTTAGTTTTTAAAATAAATACTTGAAAGGGATATTAACATTTCATTTCACCTGTGGCAATCTGGAAAGATTTATCAGGTGTAGAGCCAGCCTTTTGTCCAGGTTTCCTTATTAAGGCAGTAAAAGTCTCTAGTCTTTCACCCAACAAATCAAGAAAAGGATGCATGTGACCATAGGCAAGTATTATACTCCTTTAATTCTAACCCAGGATCAAACCAAATGGATCTGCTCTAAAAAGTATCCCAAATAACTTCTATTATTTCAAAGAAAAGATCAAAGGGTATTTAGAATTCTAATCCAGTGCCCTCCATTGGAATCAATAAGATAAAGGAAAGAGAACCACAAAGGCTGATATTCCCAGCAAAGGCAGTCACCAGGAAATGCCTCACAGAAATGGTGAAGTTTTCCACGTACATCAAAATAATTCTCCCAGGCAGCTGAGGCCCCCGTTCCTCTGTCGCTGCTCTGTGATCATCTGCTCTGGCTACAGCAGTTGGAAGCTCGCACAGCGAGGCACATCTCCGCACGTCAGGAGTGCGCTACCAACACACATTATGTCAATATCAAAGTAGATTAACTGCTCATTTCACTGCAGCATGCAGTGCAGATGTTTGGCCGGCTAAGCTGCAGTATCGGCAACGATCATTTGGACCTCACTGTTTTGGATCATTCGGGTCTGAGAGGCAGGCAGCCCTCTCTGCAGAGACCTTCTTTTCTGGGCAGGAAATATTCTTTTGCATTTTCTCCACACTCGGAACATGGAGGCCTTTATGTTGGGCCTTGATCATGGTCAAGTTTGGGCTCCTTCACAGGTGTCCAGAGACTTATGGGGTCACTCACGCTTGGGTTGTCAGGATAAATAAAGACAATCCAAGCCATTTGCGCCTCACAGATATGCTTTGCCCAGGTGTCATCTGGGAGGGAGACTATCCTTCCTATCATACTGGAGCAGCCGCCCAGCCCTGGTCAGCACGAACAAGTCTGAGTCATGGACTATAAGGTATCAGAGCTGCAAAGTGCAGTTTCGTTCCCAGTGTAAATGATCTCGGGCAAGAGAAATCCCAAAGTTGCATGTCGGCCATCCCGGTCATCCAAATGACAAGCAAATGTTTTTCATGAAAAGAAATCTGAGATGGAAACATCCAGTAGATTGTCTAGTTTCTTTCCCAGACAGAGCCAAATTGTTTACTTCCTTGAGTCCGTTTTGTTACCAATAACCTTTCTAAAATACAAAGTAATCTCTTGCTTTGATGTTCAATTACGACCAAACATTCATGGAGCATGTTTTGTGAGACTGGGCAGATTTTAATTCCCACATCTCCATTTATACAAGAATTTTGTGGTGTTTCTTCTAAATGTACTATGTATCGTCACCTAACTTTATTCAAAAGTTGGATTCAAACTCAGATGTTGCCAGATTCAGTCGTAAGTTACATTTTAGTTATGAATATGTAATTCTTTCACAGGTAGCAAAGGTTTTATTTTTGAACATCTACATTTTCACAGGAATTTTATCTCATATATAGCCCTACACCAATTATATTTAATATACCTGAGCAATAAAGTTCAAGTCTTTAATAACTAAGAAAAAAGCATTAAAAAAACCTACATAAAATAAAGAAAATGAGAATTACCTAAAAGTAACAATAATTCTTAAATAAACCAACACCATTTAAATAAAATACCTAGGATCTATCTTTTTCACACTTTTTTTTTTTTTTTGGTCTCTTTAATCATTTCTACAATGTCCTTTTTGCTTTGGAAACCATATGTAGAACATATAGTAGAATTTTCATGAACGTAAAAAGGTTATAATGATGCTTATGAGAGACAACAGCTTACAGACCAAATAATTGTCTGAATTGTCTCATCTATGTAATTGAAAACATTTGTAGACACAAGATTATGAGAAATGCTTTGGTAAAAATGTTTTTGCAGGTGAATAAATGTCCAGGCTTCCAGTTTGGAATTCTGTTTAACTTACTGTTGGGTAGGGCAGGGAACAAAGTTGCTTTGGGTTTCTCTCTGTCAACACTTGGGGAGATGGATGCAGAAGAATGCATTCCAGCCTTCTTCTCCTCCAATAGGCGGGGTGTACCTCGCCTAAGTGCCCACCCAGGGCTTGGCATCAGCGCCCCGCTCAGCCTTATCTCTTCCCGAGCCAGTCACAGAGGGGTATGAGTGAGGCCATTTAAAATAGTAATTAAACTGTTACAATCACAGATTGCTAAATACATCTGTTTCAAACAGACACACGTGAGTACACACGCACACGCAACCACAAAATCATCTCCAGAAAGTATTTTCCCAAATGGCAGCTATAAATTCACTTTGAACTAAGTTTTTAATTAAAAGTTAAGAATCGAAAAAGCTTCTATCATGTTCACCTTTAAAATGCTGAATGCTGAATCCTTGGCTTATAGCAGTCTCTGAAACAATTCTGACTTTGTTGCTCTGTATGTATCCCCATCCTCACCATCTTCCAGACAGGACATTCGCAGGCCGCAAGCATAGGCTTGGACAGCCTGTTCCAGCATGTGGGGTTCCGGTATAAGAAGGACTTTAGGCTGTAATTGTATTTTAAAGCTTTCATAAAACATGACCCACACATGAGGTAGGAGTTACATTAATTGTCAATCAAAGAGTATCTATGACATGAGATATAATTTAATGTTCATCCCAGGCCCTTTAAAGACTATAGATGTTCTCCTACATTTTAAACACCGAGGGGCTATTAAAGAGACAGGGATTAGTGCAAATTACCCAGTATGTAGTGCTTTCACTGTTTTAACTAAGCAATAAAACTGTGTAATTGTACAACACTAATTGAATGCAGCTACACGTAATTGTGGGCTGCCATATGCATCCTATTACCGTAAAGACTGTCAGTATTTTGTAAGCTACTCTTGTGATCATTGCAGATGGCTACAGTTGGAGAAGTTGTTCTCTAGGGTTTATTATATGGCTATAAAGACATCCCGTGATTTGACAGACTAAATGTGTTAAATGGCAACAATTATGAAAAAGGTTCCAATTAAGAGCTGAAGGCATGCCCTACCAAGAATAGATACAGTGAAAGGTCAGGTATTAGGCTTTTGGCATCCTGATATTTTACACAAGATTTTTCTTTTTTAAAGAAGAGTTTTATTTTTGTTTCCTTTTCATTAATTAGGGTTTCACAGTAACTGTAACTTTCTGAACAGTAGATGTTTGGGCATATGTCTGATTTCCCATGGATTAGAAACTGACACCATTTGGAAAAGTTATTTGAAAAAATAAAAGAGTTAATATGAGTCATAAAATGCAGCCGTTGGCCATAAAAAAATAAGAAAATTCACAGCTAACGTAAACCCAGTCAAATGGTTTCTGAAATTCTCATAACAGAAAACTAAAAGCTACTAATGTAACAGATGTGTTGGAACAAACATAATTCGCAACGTTGCTGTGAACCCTAAGATAACCCTGTTGAAATGCTGGCTAATGAATCATTAGTAACCACTGAGATATCTTTTACAGAGGAGCTCAATAAGTACTAAAAATTATTTCACCAAATAGAATTGAACAAAAGTGGCATGAAATCGACAAAGCCATGAAAAAAATGTCGATTTAGTATTTAACAAATATAGAGCCCCTTTAAAAAGACATTGATTTTCTTCCAGCCACAGTATGTGGTCTTTATGATCCTTTCTAAGGAAAATAGATTAAATTTACATCTTTAATCTTTAAAAAGTGAAATATAATGACATTTATGCAGGGAATTAGTTTGCAAATTGTACTTTATGGTCCACATACTTTAGAGTTGAGAAAAACTAAAACCATTAAATACCCACTTATAAAATCTTTATGAAATCAAAAGTTAAATGAAATAATAAAAATAATAAAGGTTTTATGGAAGTCAGAAGGAAGTAAGTCAGAATAGTGGTAACAATATTAGAGGAAAAAATAAAATAGTTTTACACTAGAGAAATCTGGGAAGACAAAGTGAATGGAGACCCCAGGAAACCTGATTCTTCTCATCCTCACTTTAAAATGGTCATGAAACTATCTAAAAAGGAGTTCTTTGCAGCTGCAGTGTGATACATAAAACATTCTGGATTCTGTTAGCAATTGTATATCCTAGGGTTTTGTTAAAGCTGTGGGAAGTCAACATCATTTCAATTTTTAAAAATTGTATTACATTTTTGGCACACAAGTAATATGCAATATGTCATTGCGGGAAAATTAGAAAAGATAGAAATTACAGAGGAAAGAAAATCGCCCATATTCTTGAATAACCTAGAAATAGCCGTTGTTAACATTTTGGAGTTTGGACTTCCAGAGCTTTCTTTCTCCCGCCTGCTTTTCTTTTCCAGTGGACAATACACCCTGAAGTTCTCCCAAGTGAATAAGCATATGTCTGCATCACGATTGTTAGTGGTTACTGGATACTCCATTGTATGGATGCAGCATAGTAATAACCCCAATGACGACTGCACTGCCATTTATGGAGTACATGGGATATGCCAGCCATTGTCCCACTCATTGTTCCACTCGATCTTCACAAACAACCCTATTAAGTCATCTTGCTGATATTTTGCAGATGAGAACATTGAAGCTCAGAGATGTTAAGTAACCAGCTAACAAGTGGCAAAGCCAGAACTTAAGCTCACATACATTCAAATGACTGATTCTAACCAGAATGTACTCCTGTCTCCCTATCCTATTTAACTGATCAGTGCCCTGATATAAGTTGTTTCTCTATACTTTTTTTTCCATACTAAGAAACACTGAGATAAACTCTACATGTGATTTTTTTCTTTAGGCTATATTTCTGGAAGTAGAATTACCTGGTCAGGATACACATATTATTTTAAGGCTGTGGTTCTATATCACCAAATTACTTTTCAGAAAGGCTCTGTCAATTTACTCTTACATAATCCATATGAAATAACCTCATATCTCTGCCAATACTGTACATTATTATTATTAATATTATTATTATTTTATTAATCTTTGCTAGCCCAGTCAGGCCATGCCATTTTAAAATGAAATGAAGTCCTTAATGACAGAGGAATGAGCAGGAAGACAGACACAGACCAACCACAGAGACACACTACACTTTTACTCCCTGTCTTCTCCCTGGGGGAATCAGAGGGCCTTGGAGAGGGGCCCTCAGGAAATGCGGTAACTTGGGAGAAAATATTGTGTTTCTTCTCTATTCCCTCAACTCTCAACCAAATTCAGACAGCAGAATTTTTTTTCTAAACATCTATGTAAAGTGACCATTCGCTTTCTACTTGGACATTTCCAATGACTGCAAGCTACCTGTAACAAAGGCCACTTAATTTTCAAACAGGTGTAGTTGTTAGAAAGTTTTCCCTATGTCAACCTCAAATCTTGTGCCCATTAACGTCTGCTCTTTAGTTTGAGGTCAGTGCTCTCAAAGTCAGCCCAGAAAAGTTTCCCATCTTCCGTTTGGCAGCGTCTCCTGTATTTGACAAGTGCCACCGTATTCCACTTACACTCTAGGCCCCCAAACCATATGTTCCGGTCCCTCGGCCTAGGGACAACGTGGTGTGAACAGGCAGTGGGCTCCCCTGATGGTGGCACTCTTTTAGTGAAAGGAGTCTAACGGTGTATTGTAGTTTTAGAAGTCACATCACACTGAAACTCACACTGACTTATGTTCAACTACTAACCTTTGACTTGTTCAGGCCAAGTTTTCCCCATTATTGCTTTCTGCAATGATCATTAAAACAGCTATACCTCAGCCACTTAGTCCATGGGGGTTTATGATGATATCTTGTTGAATTTCATCTTACTGATTTTGGACCTTTATAGAGCTAAACATATTTTTTGGATCTTAACTGTGTCATGTGATATAACACACCTTCACTTCAGCTCACCGGTAATGCTGATTAGGGCAAGCGGGTCTAGAGACAGACTCCTGTGAGACCTATGGCCCAATACACTGATCAACACTATGGCAGCAAGTCTGTAGTATAGGAGACTGACAACAAATCGACTCAAATATGTTTTTGTGTATGACCCCGAGGCACACTCTATCTGTGGCGCTTGCCTTGTCTACCAGTGCAGTTGGCTATCCTATCACAAAATGGGTTTATTTTGGGGTTAAGAGATGAGATGAAGTCAGAAGGAAATTTTCTATTTTGTGAGCTTGGGGTTGGCTTGACCTGGAAACTAAGGGCTGGCACACAACTACAGTTATTGCTTAGTGAAAACAGGGTAAAATCCCTTTAGTGAAAAGGAGGGTCGTGAGCCACATATGCCATTTTGATGGGCAGCTATGAGTGGGCATAGAGTCTTTTTAAAAAAAGTTTCTGATCAGGAGAGATATGGTTTCTGAAAATAAAATTTTATATTTCAAGAAAATTATTATGTTTGTTTCTGGAATCTAATAAGAACTAGAGATATACATTATATTTTTGCCAGTAAAGCTTTTCACTTTCCTAAGGAGGTGGAATCTGTGTATACATTTTAAAAAGACCCTGACAGTTGGCTAGAAGAAATGCAGGATCCTACACAGTTGTGTTGCCAAGGCTACAAGCTCGCTATCTAGTGGCGACTTGTGTAAATTGAAAGCAGTTTATCTCTAAGTTTTTTGCTTTTTGTTTCTGAGTGGAGAATGACTTGTCACGTTAGATCTGTCCTCTGTTCTATGAAGAAGTATCACTCATTCACTCTCTCATCGACCTGTCGCTCACCCGTATAATTATTAAGCATCGGGCCTGACAAAGCAAAACAAACCACATAAAATCATCAGCATAATCAACTTGTGTGCAAAAAAACTTAGTAATGATACAATAATAAAATTGTAAAAGATATCAATATTGAATCAGTTCCCAATTTTCACCTAAAATATGGTGAGAAACATCACTGCAAATCAAATAATATTTCTCACTGACCTGACCAAATACTTAAACTTGAATAAATCATTCATATGATCAATATAGGTCCTTAAGGCCAAGCTATGTCATTTTTATATTGGTCTATCAGAATTGAAAATAAAAAATTCTAAGAGTTCTGTATATACATTTGTTCTATATAAAATGAATCGATAGCTGAATTAACATTTATAAATAATACTTTGCTAGTTATAACAAACCCTTAATTAGCAAAAATCTTGCTAGTAGTCTAAACATTTATAAATTTTTTGAGGTATCCTAATATAACAGCAATGTAAAGTATGTAGTTAAAAATAGACTTAAAAATCTTTACATTAAATTTATTATAGCATTTTTTATACAATTGTCTCTAGCGCTATGTTTTGCCAGGAAATGGCAAATCCATGCATAAGTAAATAGCAAAATTTTAAAAGAAATGTCAAAAAAAGGTAAAAGATAGATGATTTTTATAATATACAATTTTATTGTTAAACAGTTTATTTTTAGGGATAATTTAATTTTTATTACAAATAAAGAGGAAATAAAAAGGAAGGGAATTAACCTCTTTATCTTCATAAAGTTTCTTTAAAGGAGGCTGAAAGGAGTTAGGCAACTTGTTTAAGGTCATAAGACTAGCCAGTGGAAGAGTGAAGTACTTGGTTTGAACTTTTGTCCATCTGTCTATATATCCTGAGTATGTGAATGTCTGCCCCATGGTAGTTCTTTTTCCGCACAATGTGACATTGACAGAGGTCTCAAATGCAATTAGTGATGTCAACCTAATTTTGTTAAACTTATTCTATACTTCTATCTATTTTATCCTATAATAAATCTATTCTTGCAAAACTGACCAACCCTTAACAGTCTCCTATAGTAAGAAATTACTATATTGGAGAAGCAGAATTACTTCAGTTTTTCATATGTATATTTTAAAACCATATTCGGAATAATTATAATGATTGATAAGTATTAACTTGGAAAAGAAAGGAAGAACTTTTCCTTTTTGAGTTATTTAAAATATGTTCGAATGAACACAATACTTACAATGCATCCTGCAAATTGTAATGTTGGAAAAAGTGCACTGCTGTGTAATCATTTATGGCATTTACAGCAATAGATAACACTCTGGTGGAAAGCAAAACTGAACTGCAAAGGGGGGAAGGGAAGAAAAACTCTAATTTTCAATCATGGACATTTTGGAACTTAGAGAAGTTTTTAAACAAAGGCCCAGTTGTAAGTCTGTTCCCATGACAAAATCTCACATAATTCAGGAATAATGAATGCAGACGAGAGCAAATTGCTGCGGCTCACCAAGGCAGCTATGCGGAAAGGAACGTTTAGGTTACCGCAGAGATGCGGAATTTGAGGTGCAATTAAGTCAGAACTCCACCGTTTGACCTCAGCTGCTTCCATCAGCCAGTAGCCACAAGATTACTAACATAATTGCAAATGAATTAATTGCTTGCATATTTATTTCTCGAGTGTCTGTTTTCCCTACTCGAATGTCCACATGTGTGGCTCTGTTCCCTGGCATAACACACAGCGCACAGTAAACCTGCCATAAACCACTCTCCCTCATTCCTAGCTTTATGTCCTCTTGTGGTTATAGCTTGGGCTTTGGAGGGCGACAGAGCTAGGTCGAGATCTTGGCTCTTCCACTTACGAGGTGTTATGGCCTTGGGCAGACCTCTGAACTCCTAGGCACTCAGTTTCCTTACACCTGAAATGGGGCAGTAATTAAACCCCCATACAGCTCTCATGAGAATTTAGTGAGAAAATGAGTTTAAAGCCTCACACAGCGGGCACTCATAGGTGCTTCTCCTTAACAGCAGGCCTTATCGGCCTTTATCGTGTAGTGGCACTTGGGCTGCTCGTCTGCTTTTGAACTCGAGTGTTCATGCAGATCAGATCATGTGGGAGAGCCCGCCGCCACGCACATCTGCACCCTGTCACCAGTCACCAGAGTCTGGTTTGGTAGGGCTGCAGGGAGGCTCAGAAATTTGCATTTTTAACAGGCATCTGGGACTAATTCTGAGGCAGGGGGTCTTTGGACCACCCTTGGAGAAACACTGCTTTAGAAAGAGATCCCCAATTCCCAGATTTCTGAAGAAATGGACAGACTCATACTCACATATAATAATACGTGACTCTCGGGGTTGGATAATGAAGTAGAAGAACCATCATCTTGGGAGGTGAAACTGAATAGCTTTCATTAAAATTCCAGCATGAAGAGCTAGCAAAATTTATGTCATTCCCATATTCACCAGGGACAGTCCCTGACACCCAGTCTTAGTTTCTTTATTCTTTCCTCATTCTTTCCAATACCTCCCCTGAACAATGGACCCAGAAAGGACGCTCAGACGCCTTCATGGGGAACCTCAGGGATGGCGAGTCAGGGAGAGCAAACCAAAGCTGTGAGGCGGGTAGTGCCTCTGATGTTCCAAACCGGTCTTCATCGTGTTTGCTTTCATGCTGCGGGGCTGCTGTCTCTAAAACCCATTATGATTTATTCTCTTGGCTTTTAGAGCATATTATTGAGATGTAAACTTGGGAAACTCGCAAAGTCTAAAAGGGCTTGCTTTTTTTTTGTCCCCAAGTAAAACTTTCAAACACAAAAGTGTTGTTGGTAAAAAATATAAATAGGTGTTTTTGACTCTCTTGGCCTGGCGGGGGTGTTAGCCCAGGCCTAGACCTCCGAGCCTGTTCCCACTCAGCCTCGGGCTGTTATTTGCTAGTAAGGTCAGTGCTTGTAGTGACCTACTAACCCTTATAGATCAACTTGCAAGACTAGTTTTCAGCTAGTTACTGAAGCCCAGCTGTAAAGTAGCCTTCAAGATTTTATATATATATATATATATATATATATATATATATATATATATATATATATTTTTTTTTTTTTTTTTTTAAAGAAAGAAAAGGAAATAGAAAAGAAGAGAGAAAACTTCACGTTTGCCCGTGAGTCCTTGGAGCTCAGGCGCCTGACGTCGGACCCTCCCTTACCAGCAGGTTCTCGGGCTTGATGTCGCGGTGCACGATGTTCAGGCTGTGCAGGTACTTGATGGCGCTGGCCAGGTTGTACAGCATCCCACTGGCGTCTCGCTCGGTGTATTTGTTAGTGGAAGTAATGGCATCAAAGAGGTCTCCGCCCTGAGGAGAGAGCAGCAGGTAGAGCGGCACGTTTAGCAGACGGTCCAACGTGGCTGCCTGGAGGGGGCCTGACACGCCATAAAGGAAATGAAGGGTGCGTGCAGGACCTTTGGGCTCCCCGGGCTTTCCTGGCCACCTCCCTCTCCCAGAGACCTTGTGGGGATTTCTCCCTCTGCTGCAAAAGACATTTCCTTCCAGAGCTCAAAGAAAGAAGCAGGTGGGGCCTTTCTGCCCTCAGACTGGTGACCTTTCCACATCCCCCGCAGGGAGGAGAGGTGGAGCCGGGTCTCCAGGGCAGAGGCGCTGTGACACCTGCGTGTCCTGGTGGCCTGTTCTGCGTGCCTCATACCAACTCCCAGCAGAAGTTCAAATCCATAACCTCCAAAATGGGAAACAGGTAATACTGCAAACCGCATCCTCAACAAAATGCTCTTCTGCCTTGTGAAACACACACACACGCGCGCACACACACACACACACACACACACACACACACACTCCCTTCATTCTCTAGACTCAGCTCTCCTGCAGTGGGCGTAGTGTTTTCTTTATCAATACTGTGCTTCTTTAAGGAACAGAGAAAAGGTCCAGACACTGTCATTCCGAAGATGAGAGAGGAGGGAAGAGGCTGGAGAAAATTCCAAGGAGGTTTTCTAGCACCACTATTCATTGGACTTCTGTTTCCCTTGTTCCCGGCTAATTTATTATTTGGTGAAATGAAATGATTTTACCCTCCAACTTTAGTTCCATGTATTTGAACCCAATCCAAGAAGTCGGGTCTGATTTACTAACCGTGTTTGCATCATTCTCGCATATGATGCACCAAGCAGCCAAGCACAGTAGCCAATTGTGTTCATCTATTACCTAGTGTGGTCAGGACTCAATTTTTCTTTTTAATTAGCAAAAGCAGAACAAAGCACTTGTAGGCTGACAACCTTCGATTCTCGCCCTGCGGCTCGGCCTCCGGATGCTCTGGACAACCTCGGGAGGCAGTCCCACTGACCAGTCAACCCAAATTGTTGAAACACATACATTTTTTCCAAAATAAATACCTTCTCTCTTGACTTTCTGTTTCTCTCAAAAGTAAGGCTGTGCTAAGCAGGTTTGCCAGTCATTTCCACGCTGCCGCAGGGGGCAGGATTTTCACTGTGGTGGACGTGAACAGCACCCCGATGCAGTAGGACCCGTCTGGGGATGTATGCGGTGGCCCTGCAGCCCGCACCCTGTCCTGGTCATCTAGGCTCCAGGCATCCCGTAATCTGACTTCCTCTTCACCCTCAGCAGAGGAGTCAAGGAATCCGAACAGCCCTTCCCTTACGGCACGCCTCATTCACACCCTCCCTGGCCATCCTCCCCCACCTACTGGGTGAGCGTTCTTGTTCCTTCATCCCAGGACCGTTGTCATGTGGCCTGACAACCTGCGCGCTTCTGTGGGCTCTGTATCCAGTGCATCTTGTGCACTGACTGTCATCTTCCCACGCGACGGGTTGATACAGCTTTTCTTTCTCTCTGCAAGAAATCAGCTTTCTTTTCTCACGGCTCTCCATATTCTGCCCCCAGCCTTCCTTCTAACTGGTCTAATCTCATCTCTTGGCACTAACTAGACTTTCTCGCTCCAGGTATGATATCTTTTCCCTGGTCATCAAAACAAGCCCAAATCACTCTGTATCCAAACTCCTCCTCACCAGAGCCCTTTTCCCAGAATGTCCCCTCTGTCTACTCTGTCTAACTCCTGTTGCTCCCTCGGGGCCTGGCTGCAGGGCCCCCCTGCACCAGGCTGCCTTCCTCTGTGCAGTAAGCAGTTGGCATGTGCACACTTCAGCAGGCAAAAGTCTGAAGTCCTGTTCTTAATAATTGTGGAATTCACTTTTAATAACCGTTACTGCATTGTTTTCCAGCATACAGGCCTTGTTTTTCTTACATCTTCAGGCACTCTTTGGCACACCACTGGACTCTTGGGGTTTAAGCACAGCCCCAGTGAAATTTCTCAGGGGGGACATTATGGGAACCTTTCGGGTCGAGCCTGGGATTGGCCTTCATTTCCAGACCCGGCCTCACAGCAGTTCTGGGGCAGGCTAAATTTAAGAGTATGATCTAGTGGTATGATCTAGGAGTCTCAAGGCTGGACTATGTAGACCCTCTCTGGCCTTGTTAGGCTCTCTTGGTCACCTCGGGAATATTCGCAAGGCCTGTTAGGTGACATGAAGACTTCCTTAGGTTACTCTTAGCCACAGTCACCGGACTAAGCCTGTAACTGACAATCAGACTAAGATTTCCCACAAAATGTGTTCCAAACTCTTGAGCCTTTGCCTCTTTTATTTCTCATCTTCAAATTAAATTTAGTCTTAGATCTCCAAAAATCACCAACAACAGGGAGCTAATCAATTTTTAATAGCAAACAGAGGGGTAATTGAAATAGTTTGAAGATTTTGGTCTCAAGTTTACATCTTTATAAAAATACTACTTTTGGTGCTAATTCACAATGTTGGTAATTACCAAACCAACGTGAAAGTCTTCTAACTAAATGAAATCAACCTTTCTTTGTTGTAATAATCATTTAACATTTTTTTATCTCCCTCAGCTTCAAACATGACAACAAACTTGTGATACTACAAACAAGCCCTCCTCTCTCTGAAAGAAACAAATCCTAACCCAAAATAGAAAAAAGGTTTCATCTATAAATATAAATAACCATTAAGGAAAAAAAAATTAAAAAAAAAATGAACAGATCTAAAGTAAGCAACTCTGAGTAATGAAAGTTTAAAGGTCCTAGGATGAACATTTTCTGTCTAGTAACAGATTCATTTATTAGATGATTTCTCCGTCTGAAATGTTTACAAAAGGAAACAGCACATGATTTCTGCCAGCAGCCTGGTGTGTAGATCCAGGCTCTAACAGTGCAGGGTTGAGCAAGGTGGTGTGACTCATCTATGACACTTCACCACTAACGTAGAAATGATTTACACCATCAGTTGGATTAGCACAATACAAAGGTTTGAGAAAAATATAACTTCATGAGATCTAAACATTCAATATTTTAAAACTTCTAGTTACTGAAAATTTCAATATGGAAGCAGAGGGGATAGGAAAGTCACCTTTCATCACCACGCAACCGTTACCAACATTTGGCCATGTCTATAGTCTGTGATTTAATAGAATGAAAATATAATTTTTTGTGACAGAATTCACTAAAAGGTGGTAGACTATCACGTTATTATTAGGACTGTGCTATTTTTCTATTACATTGGTGACTAAAAGCTTAAAGCTTGCTTTTATAGGAATGGGTGATACCTTTGGATGTAGATCATGGAAGAATGAACAATTTCTACTATGATAATATCAACAACGATCGTACTGGTATCTACACTTTCTGTGTCACACAAACTGATGGAAGTCATCCCTCTCAGCCTCACAACACTCCCAGGTGGGTACCAGTATTATTCTCATTTTACACATGAGGGAACTGCAACACAGAGAGGTATACAGAGGTCAGGAAGCTATTTAGGTCAAGGCTGGGACCTGCACTCTTGTGGTTTAATCCTAGTTTAATACTCTTAACCATGATGCCAGTGGATAGAGGTGACAGATTGAGTATCGATGGGAAGAAATGAAGAGCTGTATTTTACCAAAAAGTGTGCTGCCTTGTATAGGTATTTCTTTTTCCAAAACACACACCTTTACCAATTCCATGACAAGGTACAGTTCAGTTGGCACATCCATCTCTTCAATTAGAAGAACGATATTGGGGTGCTTCACTCTCCTTAAGATAGACACCTCGTTCTGGATCATGTGCTCCTGTCCAAGGGAGAAGTGATCTTAATCAACATACACAGCCACGCGTAGGAGGCGCTAACTCAAATGAGTAAAACTACACTATGTGGAGATCAAGGGGCGTGTAATTGGGTAAAATATAAGAGTACATCTTAGATTCTGATGTTCAGATAGCCTAGAATTGCCAAAAGATGCTGAAGGTCCCTAGATGACACTTGTGATTTCAGAATCTATCACGATAACTATAAGTTCATGTAGGATGTAATGAAACTTAGATTATAAAGTAATGGTAGAAAGTAAACAAGCAAACAAAGATAAGGAGCAGAAATAACATCAAATCACTCCAGCTAACTTTTATTCCAGGACTATTTACAGAATAAAGTTATATCCTAATTAGTATACAACATTCTGTTCCATCAAAATACAACAAATGGGGTGAACTTATGTTTATTCGGGAGCTGATCCCTGTGTTTCTACCCCCAAACACTATATTTTCATAAGAATGAACTTTATACATACTTTGCCTCGGCATTTGCTTTTCTTGATAATTTTCAGGGCATACTCCCTAGCAGTCGACCTGAAAAGAGAAAATTTTTAAAAATGTAAACTTAATTTCAGATCTATTGAATCATCATCATGTTCGGGATTATTTTCTTTTCCCATAGGTCTTGCATCATGATATAAATATTTTGTAAATAACTCTTTTCCTTTTTTAAAAGAAATATGTAAACTCCTAGGGGTTGAACAAGTGTAAGAACAATATGGCAGCACAGAAACCTCAAGAGCTATGGATGTGGCCACACTGGTTCTAGAACCGGCACTACTGCTTCCGCTGTGAGTAACTGACTCCTCTGCTACGCCGCCCTGCCTGCCCTGCAGTGACACATCAGGACTTAAAACAGATGCGTTTCAGCACCTCCTCTTCCCAGCTTCTCCTGAGGTTCTCTCTCCACGAAGTGTGGACATGTCAGTTTTCTGGATGGTTCGCACGGTGCCACTGAACACTCTAAAGAAGCAGTTCATGTTCGTTAGACTCGGGCTCAGTGTGCAAGCATGTGCGGTCGGCTGGAGAACTCGTGGGTAATGTGCTCGATGTGCAGAAATGGGTATGGCCCTGACCCAAGCTTCCTGTGACCTCTTGGGCCTTTGATGGCTGTCTCATTTCACAGAAATAAAGTGGAGGTGACAGTTAAAATTAACTCACTTTCCCAAAGCCAGATGGCAGTGTTCAAATCAGGGCTTTGCGCCCTTGGGGTCTCGGCTGCCTTCGCATATAGCCCGACACTGCCCCGCTCTGCAGCGGGGGTGGGAGGGATGGTGTGGTCAGCCTGCTGCCTTTAAATAGCTTCCTGACTTGTGCTGACACTTCTAAAGCACTGTGGTGCCAAACGGCACACGTCTGTTGTCGAAGAACACAATGCTTACTTACTAATCATACTAAACCTATATTTGGTGAGCAATGCCCTTTCATTCTGGTGGGAAACCAAGACGGCCCAGCCTGTCATCTACAGATAAAACCCAATTTTAGGACTCCAGAGGAATACAGTGGGAATGGGGTTGATAAAAAACAAAACGTTAAGATAGGGTTTTAAAATCATCAGTGTGGAGAATTAAAGTGTGTGGGGTGGGAGTCCTAGTTATATAGAGCATCTGCCTATAAACAGATTAAGATATTGATGAAGGGCATTTTAGAAACCCATCTTGTCATATGTGTCTAAAAATGCTTCTCCCCCTACAATTTCAGGCCTCTGCATGGTTTTAGTTTGTGGAAAACAGTAAACATTGACCAAATTATTATAATTATATCTGGTGACTAAAACCAGAATAAAATAATCACTTGGAAGACAATTTTCTCCACCAATCAGACTTTCTTATTCTGTCTTTTCCAATCAGACGAGAGAAGGCGAAGCCCTCTGTCTTAGGGAGGCTCTCCTGCAGAGATATGGGGTGTCCAGACAAACCCTGATTGCTCCAGCCCCATGAGCAAATGGACTAAGAGGTCTAGGGATGCCCTTTGTTGACTGGGTCTTGGCTGAGTCTTCAGGCCCACAGCTGGGCAGAGAGGCTGTGGTGGAGGCCGTGATGGAGAGAAGCATGAGCCGTGGGGGAGGGGTGGAGAAAAAGCACTTCAGTGAGAGGAAAACAGAAGATTTAGCACTAGAAATTTAAAATGTATGGGCAAACGGATGAATGAGAAAGTGGTTACACACATCATAGAGAGCTCACAGGGCCCTTTAAGGAGCCTCCTCTCAAGAGACTTATGAAGACTGTGCAAATTTGAGACCTAATCAAGGAATACTAAAAGTTGAAGTATTTCTGGATTCACTAAGAAATCATGATAAAGCAAATCTGAGATTAAAATCCACAAGCAACTTCCTAGCTAGTTTAAAAGGTCTCAGTCAATGGCAGGTGAGTCTGGACCCATGGACTGATAAAATCCAGCAGTCCTAGGAAGGGCCAAAGAGGGAGGACAGAGCGGGCATTTGGTTCCACGCCCGTGCAAAGCGGACAGATAGACAGGACGGTGCCGGTGAGCAGAGGGATTCTCCGAGCTTTGTGATTCCTCGTGTTTGCCATTTAATCTCTGTTTGCTTCTGGGGAAAAGGGCCCTGTGGGTCACTCTGCAGGATTAAATGATAGGATTAAACACTCCATGAGACTGACCTATACTTTATACCAGGCAGAGAGCCTTGCGGGGACCACCAAAATTAGTACTGCGAATTTTCTTTCTTGATTCCTTGAGGGCTGAACTATAAAGTCATAATAAAACCCTTATTACTGGAAATATATGTTTATAGGAAAGCAGCTGAGTCAGGAAAATGAGCCTAAAGTCAGGTGTTAGGACTAAATGTATACCATAGAATAAAAATTTAACTGCTTACTTTAAGATAGTAAGTGAAAACAGTTGACAAGAAATAAAACCTTAAACAAAGTATTTCCTTCCTACACACCCTAAACTCTGAGGACCACTATGCCCATGTAATTATTCAGCAAGCAGTGACAGAGGTGAGTGAGAACTGGTCATTGTCCCCAAGGAATCTATAGGTATAATGAAAAGAAGAGCTAGTGAAAATCCAGGCCATTTGCTTGCTTGTTCCCGAAATGATATGCTTGACCTCGAACGGAATCATGGAACCTTCGAATGCCACGGGGAAAGCAGCAGTGGCTGCCAATCCAACGTTGCTTTCCTCCTGGACCACAGGGAACTCGGTTCATAAGGTCCCCTCCCTTCTTAGTTTGACCCAAGGATAGAGCCCAAACTACTAGAAAGAGATTTCCAAGTTTTACGGATATGAACCGAATCTAATTTTTAATGTTTTGCTAAACATGGCTTGGAGAAACCTGTCTCATTTACCCTAGTGATTCTCGACCCCGTCAGGCTTCTCCCCACACGCTGCCCCCGCCCCTGCCACCTCACTTCCCGAGGGCAGCAGAATGCTTCTGGGAAGGGGAAGGAGCTGACGAACATGTGGCTGCCTTGGACTAAGGTGCTTTTTGTTATTTTTTGTTGTCTTTTGAAGGTTTTTAAAAAGAATACGTGGAAAAGGAAGAACAGCTTCTTAACCATTCCTCTACCACAGCATTTGTTGAATTTCATGGCAATCCTTTGTTTTGGGGTTGCTCCTCTCAGAGAGGGGCTGTGTCTTGTAGCCCCAGAAGTGCCCAGTGCAGGCCTGAATGAGCAGGACCTCTGAATGTGTCAGTCAAATTGTGGAAACTCCAGAGGATGGTGGCAGTTAGGACAGTCACAACAAAGAGTGCTTGTTTACGAGGTGATCTTAATAAAGCTACAACTCAGCCTCCTCTGTAGGGGTTGACTGGTGAAAGCAGAGAATTGGGGCATCCTGGCATGCCATGCCTAGCATCTCCAGAGTGGGCTTTTATTTCGAACTTGAACACTAACCCTAGGCTCTCAGGTGCCAGAGCATCCTCGAGAAGAAGAGAAGGGAGAACACTGTCCATGAGCAAAGTCTTCATTCACCTTGACTCATCCTCTCAATTATACTCAGAAGGAAATGCCTTCAAACTATAGGCATGTAGTCCTCGAGGTCTTTGAGAATTATGAAGATTTTTCTAGACGTGGATGCAACCCATTTTGGTGACACTAAAGTTTCAGCTCGTTCGGGTGGGTTTGAGCCCGCCATGTGCATTGCTAAAGCTGGCAGCTTTGCTATGCAGCTCGTCAGGTTTATAGGCAGAGGAGTAGGAGAGGGAATCCTGAGCAGCTAGAACTTTAATGCAGTCCTGACGCCTGTATTACTAACAAACATACGCAGTGCAGATGGGGAGGAAGGTCAAGAGCCACCAGAGACACCGTCACTGCTCATGACCATGTCATTCGTGGCTTGCGTGGTTAATCAGCCCTCACGGGGCCAGGAAAGCCAGCCCTCTCTCTGTGCTCTGACCTCCTGTTAGGCTTTTCAGCAATTTGCCTTTTCTCTGAGGCCTCCAGAAAATAGCTTCAAAATTGAGCACATCTTGGTCTGCCACCTTCCTTTAGAATGTTCTAGGGGCTCTTGATGGCCACTCGGAAAAACTGCTGCTGGGGGACAGGCAGAAATCTAAGCGGCCCTGGCAGCTACCATCAAAGCATGTGCTGGCATGGGACCACGGAAAGCGGGGCCAGGGCGACATTGATATTGAAGCCACTGGTGTAGGAAAATCTTCCCTGTGACAGCACGTTATTAACAGAGGAGGGACATTCTTGCTCTTACTAAGATATATTCATCCTTCAAAATATGGCGGAATGTACCCACAAGCAATGTGCGCCATTCACAACATTCTTAGCTCTTGTATTTTCTTGGACCTCTAGAAAATATTAAAAGAATGTTTCATGGTACGTCTGGGGAGACAGAGCACATGCCATATGTCCCCGTTCAGCGGGAGAGGAATACTTAACAATTTTTGGAGCAATCTGGTATTTAGATTCTGAAGGTTTGTACAATGAGGCGCAAGATGTGAACTCGTGCAAAATAAACATGATCCAAACTAGAAAGAAATAAATTAATTCTGGATGGAGAAATGAAAAATATCTATTGTGGGAAGACCAGTATTGTTGAACTAAGATGCCATTCTGATCCGTGTACGAGCCAGGACAAACAGCACATGGCCACCATGCCAGACCCAACAGATGATGAATGCTGGCAAATAACCAGTTACCCCACAGTGGAAGAGTATGGCAATCTGCTAAAAATGAGAATTTCTGCTACAGTGGAAATAAAAGTTAGTATCGGTCAGATTCGCAATCGGTAAATGTATAGATGAAATATAAGGTTATATAAACACACACACACACACACACACACACACACACACTTCCATCCATTATCTTAGGAATGGTTTTCCTGACTTAATTTGTCTTCTCTGCACAGGGACAAATGTGTGTGACTTTGGCTCAGCTAAGCTAAATTCTTCTGGGAGACTCCTTGTTGGAAGGAGTGGGGTCGAGTTGTCAGATGCATGGGGTTTGGAGCTGGGCTCGAAGCTATGTTTTGCTCAGTACTTACTGGCTGAGTGACCTTGGGCATTTAACGTCTCCAGGCTGTCTTTGTATGAAATGGAAACAGTACCGATACTATGGGATTCTCAGGATAATTAAATGAAATAAGTTAAGGGCCTTGCGCATGGTTTATGCTCGGTCAACAGCAGTGGCTCCTGTTTTTGGAGGTGTGAGACCAGGAAAGTAATGGGACATCACCTATACTTGGCAGAAACCCAAGAAGTGGGCAAACTGTTGAGGGCGAGCCAGCAAGAGGATGAGAGGAGAAACAGTGGCCTGGCTGTGACAGCTAAGGGGTCTCCCACGCTGCCTATTCAGGGCCTCCCTCCTGAAGAGTGGCTGCTGTTATGTGTGCTGTCACTGTCGGGGAGGACTCAGTGCTGCCAGTGGGTTGGGGTGGAGCAAAGTTGGATGTGCATCATGGAGGGGGGGATAGTGGGGCTCCACGACCTCGGGTGGGACAGCATCTTCCAAGAGTGGCAAAGGGCTCGCGGAGCAAATCAGTGGAAGGAAGGGCCAAAGGAAGGGCCCCTGTGGCGTCCGGGCCCTGCGCAGGCTCCAGCTCTACTGTGCACTGTGCTTCTAAATCAATGACCTGGGCAGTAGAGCAAATTCCGAAGCCTGCAGGCTGGAGCTCCCACCCGAGGCGTCCTCTCGGGGAGGCAGCGTGCCCCAGCGAGCTGAAGCACTGTTCTTATGGTGCTGAGGACCCAGCTGGGAACCCAGCCCCAGTGGGGGCAGAGAAGAGCAACAGGGAAGCGTGGACACCCCAGCCCAGCGCCCAGGAGACAGCGGGCTCTCTGCCTCTGGGAATGGGATGAGGTCCCCTGACAATTTAGCACCCTGCTCACCCAGCTCTGCGGGGAAGCTGCTAGCTGAACACACGCTCCCTTAAAGCAAGCAAGCTCTCAAGAAACAAATTCCAAATCTAACGCTGGGCTTGGGAATCGAGGCAGCCTTAATCTGGCGGTAGCTTCATTACTTGTCACTTCCTCATCTAGCAGCCACAGCTACTATCCTTTAGGCATTGAGATCCCACATAAACCCTTCACTCCAAACCCTGCCCTTTGGCTCACAAGAGTGCCCGTCTCATTCATTAGAAAACATTTTAATGCATTAAATATCATTTCTGTTGGGATCAGTACATATGCATTTTAAAGTTTTTTAAAGTTATTATATTGAATTTTGTGATTGCTCATGAGATATACACTTTATACTTGAAGGTCTGACCTCTAAAAATGTCTTGAAATAGTGTAGAAAAAAACTACTCAGTGTGTGTGTGTATGTGTGTGTGTGTGTGTGTGTGTGTGTGTGTGTGTATTTTTTAAACAAAATGAAAGGACTTACCCCAAAGATCTGGCAAAGTTTTGCTGAGTACATTAAAAAGAGAAATCAAAGTCCTTAATTTATAGATTGTCCCCAGGAATCACTACATTTTTCAAATCTGCTGTTAGACAGGCTTTTCTTTCTTTCAAATTTTTTTACATCTGGACTTAAGACATTAACTAATTCCACATGTGCCACAGACCGCAAATGAAGACACAGTATCGGAAAATATCGTGCCAAAGGTTCCCTTTAAAGTCCGATGCAAATGATCTCCTCACCTCTCTACGCATTCCTTGACAACAGCAAAATTCCCATCTCCTATTGTCCTTCCGACTTTATACCGTTCCGTTATCGTGGCTGGAATCTGGAAGCCTTCCTCCGACACTTCTGGAAGAATTGTTAGTTTGTTTTTATTGGTAGAAAAGGGAACACAGATGTTGCGCAAAGGAGACAGTTAGAAGCATCATCTAATAGAGTGGGACCGAGTCAGAATCCACATGTCATTTTCTGCACAGACAGGCCAGCCCCGCCCTGCTGACACTGCGTATACTCAACGGCTTTTACTAAGACGGATGATGAACCTAAAGGAAACGTGAAACACATGGGGTCCCCTCCCAGCCACGCAAGAGCAACTCGCTGTCCGCCACAGTGGGCATTCCGAGTTTTGATCTTTTCATTTCATGCCAATTTGATCAGTGGCAATGACTGAACACCCGCTGTGCTTAGAGAAATGACATTTCTAGGTATGGTTTGGGAGGAAAATGCAGTTCGTCAGGGACTCTATGCGGGCTGACGGTGCACAAGCGTGGAAAACGCCTGCTATTTGCACACTTAGCTTTACCGCATCCTGAAATGTCGATCTCCATGCAACTGTGTACACGCTGAGCCCCGATCACCACCCTTCCCCTGGATCCACGAGCAGATTTTAGACAAGTTCTTGCCAGCAACCTGCGTGGCAGATGTTGAGTTAAAATTACAATATCTATTCTGTCTGTGAACAGAACAGTTTTGTAGTTTCAATTATGTTAGTGCCACTAACATAACACATTTTCCCCCTTAAAATGTATCTTGAAATATTTTACAAATGTCTAATAATGCTTTAAATATCTAAGGCAGTAAAAAGCTAAATAAGCCACATTTAGGTCACATAAATATACTGGATAACCTTTAACATCTTAGGGGTGTAAAAAGCCTTTTATAGCTGGGCTCTAAAATTTACATGCTTTAAAGTTATAAATCCTGGCTCTCCCTCAGGCAACCCGAATACAAAATGTGATGGAAGGCCAGTGTGCTTTCTAAATGTGCTCCGATTTTGACCTTTAACCATAAACCGAGACTAAACATTATTTTTTCTCAAAACAAAATTAAAACGTAAGGTGGTAAACAGGCTTTCTTGGGGAGCTTTGCATTCTCATTTCATATGTATTGCTGGGGAACAACGAGTGGGAACTCAAAGCCAGCAGATGTCTGTCCGCATTGGGCCCCTTTCTCTGGTTTTGTGATGACCCTCAGTCGGCATCACTCTGCATTCTAGGGTGGAGGGGAGTTCTGGACAGCACTGTAAAAACGTTCGGCGTTTGCTGCTGCTACTTCTGGCCTTGGCATTTAGGCAGCCTCTTCACCTCTTTATAAACAACACTTTACTCTCAATCCACTAGACGCTATCACAGTGGTTTCCAGAATAAAGTGAGAGTCGAATGAAGCCCCCCATCCTCACCATCTCACCCCCAAAGAAGCCAAACATTTTGCTTCTGCTTGAAAGACTCAGCCTCGGGATTTTGTCTACTCCGTGGCAGTTAGAGGAGATGGCTGGAGAGGTTTCGAATCCACTGCAAAGCACTTGAATTAATAAAACCTCTCTCAGAAGACACGGTTTTAAGGCTCTTTATTACGTGGATGATAAAAGTAACCATCTTTGGCTGTCAGATGGGAAGTGGAAGAAGGCATTTCCACCCTTCTCGCCAGTGGGAGCCTCTCCAAGGCCTCCACCTGGAGCACGTGGCTTGGGATGTTTTTTCCCTACTGATAAAATGTATCTGTTAGGCTTTTGGCTAAGAAAATTAAGTCCTATCGCTTAAAACAAATAAAGGGAATTGATTCTTTGAGGGTGGTTTGATCATATCAGTTTTATACTTTTCTAAATAACTTCCCATAATTGATTTGAGCCTAATAACCCCAGAAGGAAACAGGCTTGTAACACAATGTCTGTTTTACAGGAGAGACACCGCGGTGTGGCGTGTTGAAGCAGCTTAACCCGAACGACCCAGTGAGGTAGGGAAAAGTCAGTTCTGGAATTCAGGTCATTTGACCACATCACAGAGAAATTCCGAAGTGAATTAGTTCAAGGTACAAAGAATATTTTTGTAATTGCAATCAATTAATTCCTTTTGAAAGCCATGTTTTTGCATATCAAATTCACTGTGGGGCTGTGACAGTCCATCGTGAGATTATACTAAAAGTGAACAGAATTTAGAGAAATGAAGGCAGCGATTACTTCCTTTTATGTCCAAAGTGGGTGATAGCTGGCCTTCTTAGGGTACTTATCCCCTCAAAGGATGTGAAACCTCTCCAGAATAGGCTGACTTCCTCTTCTCAGCCATAGAGAAGATATGGCCCCCAGCCATGCTCAATCCTGTCCCTTTGCTATTGACTCGAATGAGCTGCTTCAAGTCTGTCCATTCCGTCCTATTGAGAAGTCACAGTTTTCTGGAGCCACTAAGTCAACCCATCCCCATCCCTGTCCAGGCCGAGCCCCTCCTCAGACACCGAGTCCCCAGCTCACCACCTTCTCCGGGTCCGTCATTCTCGTCCATCGAGCTGCAGACTTTGGTGGACGCAAGAGAAGTGGAGGAGCCACCATGCTGAGAGCTCTGGAAGAGGACAGAAACAGAGTCAAGGTCAGAGTGCCCGAGTCTCCAGGTGCTGCGCTGGCCCAGGATCCAGGAGAGACCCGCACCCACTACCGGAAAGGATCCTGACACGCAGAGAGAGAGCCTCCTAAACTATTCGATTAGGACCATCTCTCCCTCCCGCCCCGCCAACCAACTAATTGGGTTAAATGTGTCAGGCTAATCGTTGTGGATTCAGACATTCCAAGGCTTCTTATTTCTTTTACTCAAAATTAGCATCCTTTAGCTCACTGTTTCGATTTGGCAGATTTTAGGCATCTCACCTCACTCTTCCAGTCTACCTGCAAATGGGCCTCAAGTACAGTGCCATTCTGATCTCTTGGAATATTTTTCTATTTTTAGAAAATTTCTCTTCATTTTGTTTTTGTGAAACAGCCTTTAAAAAAGTTTTCAACCTTACCCCGTTTGGAGAAAGCTTCAAGAGTGGGTTTGCCAATTCCACTTTGAGATAGGTGTTATATAGTATGTCTCGGGCAGAGGCAGGAATAAAAGCCTACGCCTGGTGATTCCTTATGCTTTTGGTGTATTTTCACACATGATCCATGAGCGCAAACAGGGTAACAACTATATTAGCAAGCTCAGAGGATGCAACCACACCAAATCTTGAATACAACGATCATCTATGGGGCAGTACTTTAACAACGAACGTTTTCATCTCTGCATCTATTCTTTGAGAAAACAGCTTGTACATTCCAGTGCTATTTCTAAAGAGTGAACACAGCTTGTCCTAAAAGATCTTCCTTCTGTTTCCCGGGCTCATCTACTCGGTTGGCCCGATGGGAGCAGGAGGCGGTGAGGGGGCGGCATTGGCTCATGGTGCTGGCTGTCTGAGCGGCAGAGACGAGGGAAAGAGCATCTGTAGTTGAATTAATAATAAAGAGGTGGCGAGAGCACAGTTGACCTATTTTCCCTCTGCTTACCTGTCTCCCTTCAACCTCCTCACCATTCCATCCAGCCTTAACTGTGCACAAAGTAGGAGGGAAGAGAATTTTTATGTAATTTCATTATGTCCAATAGTATCTTGCATAGGAGAATCAAACATTTTCAGTCTCTGAAAAGATGAATATTGTTGGGGAAACGCTACCTAAACTACTGCAGGGCCATTTGAGTCAACTGCCACAGGATGTTATCCTGAGTGAGGCTAAGATGAGCATTTGCCACTGGAAGAGTTCATTGAAGCTGATAGTAGGCACGATTGGGGTCAAAGTTAAGTTCATGGCAGTGATGCACCATCCTTATAGGACATTCTAGACATTTTGTGGTTATTCTAGTGACCTCCGAATGCCCCCAATAGCATAGATTCCCCACACGATAGGGGCTCCCCTCCAGACAGATGGACTAATGACCGAGCCCCTTAATTTTCCAATATCATTAAGAATCCCCCAGTAATTAGCCTGGTGACCTGAGCTATGTTTCCATCCTCTCTCATCTTGCTTCCCTTTGTGACCGGCAGCATACCTTTGTCCTATGTCAGGCTAGAAAGAGGGGTTCAGATTGTGACCTCGAAACGGAGCTTTTCTGGGTGTGACACTATGTAGTCAAAACCACCACTGTTGAAGGTCTTGTAAACATATGAGCTTAGAGCTCCTAAGCTACACTCTGCTGACTTTTACAGATGCCTATTTGTGACAATCTCATATTTATAATGCCGGAGTATGAAGATGAGACAGGGCAGATTTATACTGTCAGTGTCTGGAGAAAATAAACATTACCATTACCACATTTGAGGGCGAGATGTGTGTTTTCCACAACAGTGAGATCTCTTATCCCCCGTGTCCTTGCCTTGCTGTCGGCGTAACGGCGTTCCAAGAGGAAAAGCAGTACAATAATCTCTAAAATGTAGACTTCCTCTTCTGGGCTTTCTGATCCTTGAATTTCTTTCAGCAGCATCACAAATGGTGTTTAATAATGTAGACACATTGTGGTTTGGGGTGGCAGGTGCTGTCTTGTCATATGGTGTTTTAAGACAAAGACACATTCTTTCATCAAACACCAGAATTAATAGACCAGTAGCATGTTTCTTAGCAAAGATGTCCACAATTTATGTACTCCATTCCAAAAGCTCGTTCTTTTAATAATAATGTTCATCAGATACTCAATACAGAACTCTGAACCAAAGTATATGAAAACATCTTTTAAACCGTAATATCCTACAAACTCGCTGGCTATTACTCACTGACCTGCCTTATGAGCTAACAAATTGCATTTTCAACAGTGTCACCCAATGTCTGGTGTGCTGAAGGCTTGCACACTACTAGCTGTGTTTTCTCTGCTTTATAAACAAAAACCCCTAAAAGTTTTTTGACTTTGGCCAAAAAAAAAAAAAGGTAGAATTAACACAAATTTGCTTATGTTTAAAATTGTTTATTTTTAACTTTAGTTTTGTGATTTTGAAAATGTTACCTCAACTCATTTCAAACTTCATGCTGACTGAGGTTGACAGATGACTGACAGTTTTAAGGAAAAAACTTAAATATAGTACTCTGAAAATTAAAAATTCTCATTTTATTTATTATGCTCATATAGAGTAAAATAAATGTATTAGATTTCTAATGGTGTTAATTCTTCTTTTCTCCAAAGAAGTGAGATGGTTAACATTATAAACTTTTCCAAGACAATGACCATTCATGGATTCAAAGAATTACAGGGACTTAAATATTACCTTTTCCACCCTACTCTATCCAGAAGCCAAATTTCCACTAGAAAAATTCTAGCTATGTGGTCAAATGGCCTCTGTCCAGATACTTCATCCACTGAACATGGTACCTCCTGAGGCAGCCCCTTAACTGTTAATATAAGACAAAGAAAGTTCTTCCTTAAGTTATGTTGAAATGCTAATCCTCTGCGTTTCCCATTTATTGGTCTTAGCCTCACCTCTGGAGCCACCCAGTACAGATCTAATCCATTCCTCATATGACAGTGCTTCAGGTATTCGGTAATAGCTACTGGCCCCTTCTGTGTCTTCTCTTTATCAATCTGAATATTCCCAGTGTTTCTGGTTGTTTGCCATGTGACAGGGCTCCATGACCTCTGCACCCTCCTGTGGATGCACTCCAGCTGTCAACATATCTTGCAAAGCCTGGTGCTCAAAATTAGTGCAAAGTTCTAGGTGCGCCTTGACCAGCAGAGAGCAGAGAAGGATAAAACTTTCCTCCTTGTGCATAGAATATTAATGCACTTTAAAATCATGTTGGCTCTTCAATGGCGCCATACTGCGTTAGCCTTGCAATAGTCTTGTGGTTGTGTCTTGGTAGGCTGATGTCTCCAATCAAGTCTAAGACTTCCCTTTCATTCATGTTAATGTCATCTTTACTACATTCCTATCTCTGGCCTGTTATTTTTCGGATTCTGATTTTGTCACCTAATGGTTTTGCTCTCATTCCCAGCTGAAGTCATTCAATAATCAGCATGGCTCTTTGTGTCTGCTTGTGATAAAAGAAAAACGTGTACACTCTTGTTCTTTAGAATTAACCCGATGAGACTAATTGGCCTTTATTTATGGTCAACAAGAGCTGAAAAGTCCATTTATATTTTTGCATGCTTATACATGAAGCCAATTTGCTTATTTACTTTTTTTTTCTGAGCAGATAAACCATTTTGCAGTATACATGATGATAAGATTTTGTGTTTGCTTCAATCAGTTTGCTAATTCCAAGGCGTCTGGGTGTATAGTACAAAACATAGTTATTTTAGAATTTAATGCAATTAGCTGCTCTAAGAGATATTGTGACATTTGAAATGTCATCACCTCCAAGTATATTTAATGGGAACCAGGTGGGCAGGTTGCTGGCACCTGGATGTTTTTATGGCACACCTTCATAAAAGCACTGCCCTAAGTAAGAACACATCTTAAGTGTAGCTATTTAGCTTGGGATCATATAACAGATGGAGAACATATCATACTTTTTGAAGTAAGTGAGAAAGCTGACATAACAGCTCTAACCACATTTTACCAAGGCTATGTAGTAAAAAGCAGTTCATTTAAAATATAAATTGTGTAAGTTACTCTTGCCATTTGTATTAACGGTGTCACTCAGCTGGTGTTCATGTTGAATAAAGATTTCAAAACTATCCAGTTGATCCAGTTGATCTAATCATGGCAGAAGACTAATCTCACCAGATAATTTTTAGCTTTGCTCGATAATTGTATTATTTCCGCTTTGCATTTTGTCTTTGTTAACAATTACTTTGTTAATTCGAAAATTGTAAAAACAATTTAGAAAATCAACTGGATCAACTTAATAAATATTTAACAACTTCAAACAGTTGACTTGATGATCCTGACCTGAGGTCTACAGAATCTCTAAAGATGACCTCATATAATCAAATAAAAGCATGATCTTGGTGTAAAAAGCTTGAAACACATAGCATTTTATGTGTATATAGAAAACCCATATATTTATTTACTTTTCAAGTGGGTATAGAACAAAAAGTTGATGCATCAACCTGCAATAACTAACAAGCCCTCGTTATTTGAAACGAGTCACAAAGGGAATTCCTTTTTTTCCAAATTCTTTTGTCTGAATTCTTCAGTGTTTTGCCTAAATAAAGTTTATGGTAAATATAATCATGTGTATAACTAAGAATGAATACTGTGAAATGTAAAATGTTATCATAAAGATTTGCTTGGTGTTTTTAAAAAACTAAAGAACTGGTTTACTTAGAGAAAGAGAAAATGAAAATGGGGATATTGGCCTTAAATCTATTTTAGTGAAGCCATGGGAGCCAAATTTTCAAAAACAAATGTATTTAATTACAACTTTGTTATATCAGCCAGTCAGTCTTCTCTGCTTCAATCACCCAGTCTCTCTACTCACTCACGCCAAGAGCTCTAAATTCAAAATCCGAACCATTTGCCTCGAAGAGACTGTGGTGGCGGTGGCGGGGATGACAGTCTCTTATTATGAGTTACTATTCATAAAAATCACAGTTTGGAAGGGGACCAGGAAGTTATCTCGTTTATCCCCTCTCAATAATATAATTCCCTCGTGGTTTCCTAGTTAAATGGGATTTCCAACCTTGATGAAGGAGGCTCGCTATTCTTCTGGGTACCTGCTATATTTTATTTTAAACTCTATTATACTAAGAAAATATCAATACTATTGGGAATTTTGTAAATTTGAAATACGCCTTCCTGTTGCAGCATTATTACTTTGGGCACCGATTACATTTAGGTTATCATGAAAATACTAAAGAGAATCAATTAAAGCAAACTGTAATTTTAAGGTGAAAATGAACCTGGTAAAAAATATTAGATTTAAAACCAGAATTTTGGACTTCTATAATAATTTTAATATAAAATAGTTTTTCTAACTAGGCCAGTAGAATTTTGCTTTCTCCCTTATACCATATTATGAATGAAATATATTATGGATTTTTGTTCTAAATCCAAGCTAGGTAATCAAGTATTTTATTATTATCATTATGTATTATCTTAAATATTTATTTATATATTTATGTACCCAGGGCTTTTAAAATAACTTGCATACACACACATGTATGTACATATGCATGCACATTTTCCCCCTGCAAATTACATGACCTTGGAAAATACCTTCAAATCCAGGTGACAGCTAGTATGCTTTTTAAAAAAAACATGTTAATTTCTTTTTACAAACAAGTTGCCAATTTGTCTGACAAATCCACCCTTAAGGCAATCCATTGATGTTAATATAATCAATGGAAACAGAATTCTTCATCAAATAATCTTAATTTGTTGTTATTGTCTATATTATTTACTTTAAATGTCATATGATGCCATTCTGCAGTATTTCAAGTATTACTTGCTGATGCATTACTCGTTGAATGCCATAAATATGATTATGAAAATAATCCTTCTCCCACATAGTCATTTTAATTTCAATTTGTCTACTTCTCAAGTTTTCTGAAAGAAACTCACTGAACAACATAGGTGGTTTTTCCTGTTTATTATATAGGTATTCTATGGTGGTAAGTGTCACAAAGTTAGCTTTGAGAGGAATAACACGGTCCAGTGTGAAACACAAGGTACAACATTCTACAAGAAAATCACGGCACAAAGTGATGGAACTTTCAAAATTAGATAGTTCAATAAAACATTTCATTATTTAGCTCTATGGAGATCTGCTGATGACCTCAATTGATGAATTTTTTAAACATGTTGCTGTTTAAAATATTTTAACACCAAATGCTCTTTTTAAGAGAAGACACATCCAACCAAGTCAAACTGTAAGCAGAAAGTATGTAAGCCATTTTATAAAAATTTTATACAAGTTTACAACATTCAAAGTGTATCTTGAAGTAGAATGTCCTTAGAAGAAATAAACTCAGTTCCTTGATGTTGATGAATATAAACTCAAAAAACAGATCACAGGAAAATTAACTTTCATAGTTTTTTGCCTATGACTTTTCCGATACCTACTAGGCTGGCTTCAAAGACGTTTTGTGGCCATATATAATACAAACACTCATGTATTACATGCATCATTTATACTATCTTGGAATTTATCCATCACCTTTACTAAAATGAACTACATTTTAAAGATGCTATATATCATATACCCTTAAAAATTATAGCTAGGGCCTCAGATTTCCTATCTTTTCCACATGCGTTACAGGCACAAAATTACAAATGTTTTTCAGCTGACAGTATAGCAAACTGCATCAGGCAATTGGTATATTGAATTAAATATATCTCTAATTTTCACACTATATTTCTGTGGACTATCTCAATCAGATACAGTTGTCAAAATCAAATAACATGCACAATTGAGATGCTAGCAAGGCTAAAGCGAATATGCATAAATGGGCAAATGTATGCACACATAGTAAATTCATTCAATTAACATTTTCAAGTGTGCGTATATTTATATAGATATATACACACACATAGCAAGTATAGAAAGTTTACTACTGAAAATATGTCAACAGTTTATAACAGTGTTTTAAAAAAACATACAAAATTGCCTTACAGGTTATCTGGCTTTGTTATTAAACTTGAAATCAAATATAGTTTGGATTCTCTTTTATTACATTTCAACTACTCCCAACTCTATAAAACAATATTTCATTTTTTAGTAAAAACTGACTGACAATCACTACATGTCATCAATACTTACATATCAGAGAAACAGCAGTGATAGTCTTCATTTTAATAATTGAATATCGAGACATATTGCATTTAATAATTGAATATCGAGACATATTGCATTTAATAGTTGACGCAATATTGGGTTTAACTGAATTTCAATTATTTGGGGGTTATCTGGATGCCAATTAAGAAAAATCAGTATATCTGACTATTTGGAACTGATTTGCCATATGAGTTTAGCGAACTACTTTTGAAGTTAAACATGCCCCAACTAATATGCCACGTGCACCAATGTACGACAGGAAGGTTTTACATATAATTCTACAAGAGCCAGTAACTTATAAGACTGTGTCACAAATACCATACTTTACACATGCACAAGTACATAAGCATACCATAGACATGAATTTATATAAACACCTACACATGTATAGATATATGGCCACACATGAAAAATTCAGCAGTCTAATGGCTAAAATATATGGAATTATTTTTCAAGAACATTATTCTATATTTTCATTTATTTATATTAAGAAATGTGGTTTTTAGACTTTATTTTTTTATTTTTTATTTATTTATTTTTTTTTAAATGAGCCCAATCATGTATAGATTTGCAGTGGCTACAAACCAAAATTCCCTTGCTGGATAACAGGGAACACATATAGTACATTAATGCTGGTTTGAAATATTTTTAGAAAATATTAATCTTTTTAACATTTGAATGAGCCAATATAGAGACACAGGTATGTGGACAGATGAGTGGACTTGACACTTCTTAAAAACCCATAACAAGGTAGAATAATTGCGGATTTCCCCCCACTTCATTGACATAGCAAGACAAAGAAGAAACAAATCACGTGGCTTTCAGAACCAGTCTTTCGAGTTCACACTGAACTTCACACTTATACATTACTAGGTTTTGCATTGCTAACATGCTGAAAGCAGGGAAATATTTATTATATTTTTTTCTGTAATTTCTAAGAAAAAAGGTGAGTGCAAATGAAAAACTATCAAACTTTTAACTAGAGCACAGTCTCTTTATAGCAAATGTAAGGTTCACCATAAGGACCAAAATGCATGGCTTTTGATGGAGTTTTCTCTCATATTCAGTAGAACAATGTAAAACTTGAGTGCCTAGCTTTTAAAAAATAATTTTATAAGCAAGTAAATCTTAACTGACTATATCATCAATTTGGTTCCATCAATGAACTGAAAATTTCTGGCTTTTGCTAAGATTTTTAAAAATTTCTGCTTCACTATAATGGAATTAGGCTCTGCACAGAAAGAGATCTCAAAGTCTATAAATGGTGTGCTGTTTCAGTCTCTGAGGGACTTCAGTTTCAAAAAATAAATGATATATTTTGCCCTGAACAGTCCTTTAATAAAAGTCATATGCTCAAAAGATTAAATGCTGTGGAATAGCATTTCCATTGGAACTGCTTGAATGGAAAGTTGGCCATGATATGGACCGTCAATTAGTACAACTACAGTTTCTTTTCACCGTGTCTAAACAAAGCCATGGGCTTCATATCAATTGGTAATATCTGCTACTTGTCCAGAACAAATAGCACTGATTGGACCCTTCTAGGCAGTAGTTGTCCAAAAGATTGACAGTTTCGGTAAGTTAAAATTACTGGAATTTATTTTTGTTCTGGACCATCTGACCCCACCAGATTCAAGTTAACTGCTGCACTGCTGTCTTTGCATTTTTGACAGTTCAGTCAAATACATACTAATCTTTATAGACTCAACTGTATTAAGTAATGCATTTTACAAAGACATAACTAGAACAGACACCAGCATAGGAAACTTCAC
Organism: Rousettus aegyptiacus; assembly: GCF_014176215.1. Classification (NCBI taxonomy): domain Eukaryota; kingdom Metazoa; phylum Chordata; class Mammalia; order Chiroptera; family Pteropodidae; genus Rousettus; species Rousettus aegyptiacus. Next base: position 10,903,149 of record NW_023416286.1, read on the forward strand.
AGATGTTTACTGTTTCAGCGAAAACAAAGCAGCCTTTTGATCTCAGCAGGAGTCTCTGTTCACGTCTATTGGAAACAGTTTTAAAACCTGAAATCTGGAACAGGTATTATTACTAACTGTTCTTTCAAGAGGGAATGGTTCAGTTTGCGGTTCTCCAATAAGCTGACAGAGAAGTGTCTTTCTCTCTGGCAGACAGGATAATGAGGCACTAATTATTAGAAGGCTGTTTTCAAATGCTAGTAGATTGCCTGGACTATTTTTTTTTTCTTCTGTTGGTTGAGATATTTTATTCATTTGAAAAGTGAGATGGTAACATATGTAACTATAAACCAGATGGTAAAATTTGATAGTTGAGCAATTTATCAGTAGATAAATTGCTAACATTTAAAACAGTATATGACAAATGCATTTCTCCTTATCTTGAATCAGACATTTTGTTTTTACATTGTTTTCAAGTAAAAATTGGAAAAAAACTCAAGCAAAAGCCTCCAAATGGCATTATGCATTTTTAATTTATCACCTAATGAGCTATATGTCAGGCCTATAAAATATCAAAACCATGCTTCACAAATCTTAAATTGTTAGTGTTTGAACGAGTAAACTAAATGATCACTATGACATGGCTTACATACGCTAGACCATACACATTAAAATTAATTTAACATTTGGATTTTAAAATAATTATTTTGTGTTTAAGCAAAGCTGACTACGATTTTTAAATAGAGGACTAGAAGAGCAGAATTAGTAGGTTAGTGTTAACAATGAGTTATAATCATAGACGTACTTGTGGTTGAACACAAAAGGAGTTTTGCATATAAAAATTTCCAGAACAACAGCAAGATCCAGGATTTCTTGTAATGGAGATTTGAATATTTTAGGCCTGCTTTATACAGTCCCACTTAAAATAATTTTGCTTTTCAAAATTGATTTTTTGGAAGAAGTTTAGACACAATTTTTTTTAGGTTTGTGTTAAAAAAAAAAGTTTCCTAGCTTCAGGCTTTACACATTTGAAAAATTACATATATAGCTATGGGAGAAATTATATAATTTAGAGTTCTTCATGTCAGTATATAGTTTAAGCTATATTTATGCTGTTTCCAATAAAAGATAAGTTTAAAAATTAAATTTGTTTGACAACAAAAACAAGGAACGTTCCTAACGCCTAACATTAGTCATCGTGAGACATGTCCTTGACATGAGTATTTTTCCTCAATTATATTAACCCACAGAGTGATAAGTAGCTTAGTTATCCACTGACTAAGAAGGAAAAAAAAACTCTTCTACTTGAATATTTCTATTATTTTGCAATAAAAGTACCTTTAAAAAAATCAGCAATCCAAATTTTTAAAAGATTTTAACTTTAAGAAAAAATGTTTCCAAGTACCATTTTAATCTGCTTGACCGAAAGCACCAAAAAAGTACATCTACGTGTCTCCTTATGATTAAAATGAAAACTCCACCTACAGAAATTATGATTCTGTACTGCTGTATAATTAGCATGTTCTTATACTCAGAATTCAGTCTGTATGTGAAATTCATCTGGAGCCAGGCCTTGCACAAAAACCTTAACATCTGAGCAAGTCTGAGTTCAAGCTCCCTCAATCAAATCAATGTAAAAGATATTTTTTTAAAATCTCCTTCCGGATCAACATTGTGAATACAAAATGCCTGTATATTTACTTTTATAAGACTTAGGTTTCATAACGTCAAAGGATGCAAAACTCTTTTGTGTGTTTCGCTGTTAGACTTCCACTTAGGAAATGGGAAACCTTCACCCAATCACAAACCATACACATCGCTCCATTGTCTCTTTTACACAGAGTCTCCTACTGAGTCCAAATCATCCGAAGAGAGGGGGCGGTACAGGTCCTGTAAGACGAAGGGCGGGACAGGTTTGTTTACTGGGCTTTCTCAGGAGCCCCGTGGCTCTCTTAGGAGTGGAGCGATACTGGTGTCTAATGTCATCGAACCCTTTAGAATCACCGAATTTGGATAATAGGAAAAATAATAATGAGAAACCACCTAAAAAGACAAAAAGGGTGCTGATTTTGCCTTATTGACTTGATCTGCTCATGGGTTTTGCCTCCCTTTGTGTGCGGTTGAGTAGTACTGCCCCTGAGGTCTGTCAGTGCCAGCTCTGCTTCTCTGGGTCTAAGTAATACTTCCTTGGACATTTCCTTCCCATTCTGGGTGGAAGAGGAACATGCTTACCTCACAAAATAATTTATTAGGAGCCCTAGCTGGCATCCAGCGAGTCAAATACTGCTCCATGAGCAGTAACTCAAGGTTGCATTTTCACATTGTACAAACCTAATAAACATTGCCGTTTCAAATTTTATGTTTGGAAGACAGAAAACATGCCAACTTGACCTAAACTCCGCTTCACAGAGCTCTTATCTTTTTCCCCAGCCACTCACCTGTCACCTCCCCTTTCGTCCCCTCTACCCCTTCCTGCTACGAGACCTCTCTGTTGGTAGCCAGGCAACCAGCTCAGATCTGCAGAGAGTGTCTAGAATCCTGGCTTCTTTTCTATTTTGTACCACCCACTCCTCACATCTGAGTGATCAGATAATCTACAAAAGTCAGCAATGTGGGAGTATAATGGGGAGCTTCGTTCAACCTACACAACATACTTCTTCCTGATATATTAAGAAATTGGACCCAAAAAAGTCCATAGATGGAAAAGGTCTGCTTCTGTGACCAGTCAAATGTTTCTAGATAGCAATTCAAATAACTGTTTTATAAAAACAGGGAGGTTGTTTGGTACATTGCCACCAATACTTTTTTGAACAAAAATATCTGGCATGTAGACTTATTGTACATAACTATTCTAAAATACCAAAAGAGATGACATAAAAAATGATTTTAAGAGAAGGAAGAAAAGCTGATTAAATTATCATAATTAATATGAATGAAAATATAGATTTCATTTGTGGAGAAAGCTGTCAAATGTTTCAAAATTCCTTTAAAATAACAACATATGTTCCTGTGTTTTAAAAGAAGGTAGAAAGCATGTGTGTGTGCATCTGCATGTGTGTGCGTGTGTGCGCACGTGTGTGTGTGTGCGTGTGCATGTGTGTACACGTGTATGTGGCAGGAGAAGGAGGAGAGCCAAGTAATTTTCCTGGCCATGTTGCTAGGCAACACAAAGGGAAAAATAGAAGTAGCTACTGTTTTCCAATTTGCAATAAAAAGAGTTAATTTATTCATTGAAATGTCTTCTTTTAGCACTGCCATCTTTCACTTATTTCAGTATTTCCTGCATAGGAGTATAGCCAACCATTAGAGAAGAACATTCACCAAATCTGAAACAGGATCCGTTTTTAGGGCTATTTGTGGGCCAGTTTAATTGGGAGGGGTCATTTGATGCAGTGGCCTACACCAAGATGAAAGCCCCTCTTGCTAAAGTGGCTGGGAATGTCCTCAGCCACTGACATGGTACACGAAGGGAGGCTGTTCATTCATGGCCTCAATTCAAAAGCCTGGAAACTAAGACATCTCTGAACTAGCCAGTGCTCTGCTCACAATGTGTCCTTAATAAATGTTTTCGGATGATGATAAACTCTTATCTCCATAAAACAAATGGGATTGTTTTTCCCTCTCAAGTATGGTGTTTGCATTGGTGGTTTAAATGACAAAATGAAGAATCTATATGAGGCCCATCCCTTATAATCATTCCCCAAGTGCTGACAATGTTAATTATATAAGCCATTGGCCACACAGCTGCTAGTAGCTGGATGGAAATTTTCTGCCTTGGTTGGATAAAATAATAGCAAAGTAGAGAATTCAGAGAGCAGAAGTAAACTCTAGCCTCATTCTGCGAACAAAGGGACCATTGAGCAAAGCGCTTTATGTCCCCGACATAGAACTCTCTTCTCTAAGAAGCAGGGAGAGAAGCTTGGATCCATGGCAGGGATGCTCAATCACTCTAGTTTAATCTCAACAACTAAGCATGAGCGATATGCTGAATCTGAGCTTAATAAGCTTAAAGGATAAAGAAGAATTTCTATGCCAGGTGTGGTCTACAAAGTATACACTTCAAAAGAGAGGATGTTCTATGAAAAAGGGCCATTTCCGTGCTCTATCTAATGGTCATTCCAACAGATGAGGACCTCGCTGGGTAATATTTACAAGAAAAGAATCACTTTTCTACCCTTTCCTCCACTCAAGATAGGCATTTAGGAGATGAATTTGGCCAATTCTTCTTTACTTCACGAATGACTCCTGTACTTTAAATCACCAAATTAGACTGTAAGAAGAAAACCGTGGTGAAAACACTCTGATGGAACTGAAATAGTTTTATTGGGTTCTCTATCTGAAAAGAGCTTCTTTTCCTTCTTTTGTTTTTACAACTGAGGCCCAGAGAAGATCGCTGACTTATCTAAGATAACACAGCCACAGAGTGGAGGAGCTGGTGCCAAAACGCAGGCCTCATCTAACAATCTAACGAGCCTAATCTGGTACAGGGAGGATAAGCGGGGAGAGACAACACAACCTGATACCTGGTGAGACGGGCTCCAAAGGAGCTGGGGACGGAGGGAGTCCCTGCCCCCACTATTAGCCGGTGGCCCATGAACAGAGGAGCTTCCATTTGATTACAGCTGAAGTTTATGGAACTTAGGAGTCTCACTTTGAAACGTGTCACACAAGCAAGCAAATTCAAGAATACAGTCTTCGAATTCAGAAGTCTCCAAGGAGCCCCCACTTATCAAACTATTCAGTGGGCCCCGTCACAAAGCCTCCTGAGTGCACGTGTTCCTTCCACCTCACCTGTGAGATGCAGACAGCGAAGGGCCTTCAGGCTCTCCGCTGGGCCCCGCCCCCCGCCCTGGAGCCTCGCCTTGGCATCACCAGAAAAGACAGACAGTACATGCTGTGAGCAGATAAGAACAGCTCTTCCACTGTGAGGGCTGAGCTCGTCCTCACCCCTCCTTTGGTGTGGGGGAGCCAGAGTGTTCAGTTACTCTTTGACTCTCCAAGCTCAGTCAACTTCTCCATTATTACACGATAAACTAAAAATACATGTAAGTGGTGATGGAAAACAAGGTGCTCATTATGGGTTTCACTCACAAACACATGTCATGTGTGCCCATTTTCTGTATCACGGATGCTAAGCCGCTCTGGATGGCCACTACGCAAGCAAGCCACTCCCAGCCTGGCCCGCCCCTCCAACGATGGCGCTTTCCCCTCTCCCTTCTAAAGGAAGGCTGGCCATCAGTGACGGTGTCTAGTGGAGCTTGTCACAACTAGGGAAGCTGACAAAACCAGTGCCAGCACAGTCTTTGATTCAAGACAAAAAGAGTTGGGTGTTTATAAGTAGAGCAGCAACTGTTTATTCTTTTCAGAGTTAAGGTTTAGTTCAGACACATCGACAGAGAAAGAGAAAGCCCTGGGAGACCATGGCCACGACCCACTGCTGGTTACCGCCTGCCCTCGCCTGCTTATGACATAGAGATAAGAGAGCTATTTGCTGGCACCTGTGCCATTCTGCAGCAAGGCTCAGGCAGGTCTCAAGCCAGCAGCTTGCTCATTTCCTTACCCGCTGCTTCCGCAGGCTCCCTGGGCTGGTGGGTGAGGGGCTTGGCGACTTGCCCGAGCGCGGAGTAGAGAGCTGACTACCAGGGGTTCCATTAACTAGAGAACAAAGAATCACAGAGAGGAAAAACGGCACGTTAACGAAGTTTCATGACCAGTCAGCTTCTTGGAGAAATAAACAATTACACAGGAACATTTGCTAAAATTCCAGATACCTTTTTTATCTGTGGTCTTGAGGAAAAGCTTCAGGGAATAACTTTCTTTAGAAATTTGTTAATCTGGCGTTTAATGTGCAGCAGGTTACATTAAAAAATTTTATAATGTACTTTTCACAACTTTCCCGATGAATTTATTAATGATGACTTTGAAGGGGGTTAAGGCTCTAGGACATTTTCAATGGGATTAATCCTTGATTCTTTAGCTTAGCTTCCCAGGACCACCCGGTAGCGATAAATATAAGCGTAGCTCACAGGTGATATCCTGTGACTCGTTAAACTAAAATCACTGTCTTTGTATAGTTAAAACTCACTTCTAGAAGTTCCTGCACCCAATTCTGCTCTGTGCATCTCCTTAGTCTAAACTCTGAACAGGACAAAGTAATGGGCACAGACATTCAGGAACTCCTCATCATTTGTCTTTACACTGTTGAAAAATAAAGCTGCTTTCTAATAGGTTTAAATCACTGGAATTTTTTACCCGATGATATGAAGACTTTTCTACAACATGATCACTAAACTGAATCACAGCCACTGAAACCAAGCAAGCAATGCTCTTCTCTGAGAAACATCACAAAACACTTAAAGACACGACTTTATAAAGATATGTAAGGTCGCCATCATTTTACACGTTTTACATCTACAGTCGGGGGAGCAGAATTAGCAGTGAGACACACACAGTCTTGAAGGCACATGATAAACATTTTCCGAAAGGGAGAGCGACAACGCATTTGACTTACCTTCTATGAATTCTAACATGGACACAGGCTTAGTGTTTGGACTAACAACGGCAAGAGGCACAATCCCTCCTCAGCACTAAGCCCCGCTCCACGGGGATGGGAGGCGGTGGGATTAGTTAGGGATGGCTAAGGCTGCTCCCGGAGCAGGCTGAATGAGAGGCAGGATTCATCAGCAGATGCCTTTTCTGCGTAAGGCTGACGTCTTCCAAGCAGCAGTGGGAGGTGCGGGTTCTGTCTTAGGCTACATCAAAGGTGTCAATTAAGCCTCATGCCAACGCAGAGCCACTCCAACCCCCTCCCGGCTCCGCTGGCTCCCGGAAGCCGAGCCCTCTCAGTACTTTGCGCTGAATCATAACGAAGTGCCTCTGGGGGCCAGAGACCCAGTGACTCATCTGAAAATCCAAAGGACAGTAACTTCTAGAGCCTGGCGACCACTGGCTACCAAGTACACCTTCACAAAATTTAGTGGCAAGGTACAATGTTTACTGATTCTTCAGACACAATGTTTGCACAAAATCTTAGGGCCCAAGAAAGTGGGAAGCTCTTTGTTTTGTCATCTCCAAAGATCTTGTAAAAATGTCATATATAACCCACATTGCACTAATTTGTAGTTTTGCCTTTGAAATGTATTTGGTGACTCAAAACAAAAACTTTTTTTTCCTTTTATTGGGGAGCTTGAAGCAGGAAGCACTGAGAATGCTCTCATTTGCTTGCATCTTACAGTCTTGTCCTTACTGAGCCTGAGGCTCAGGCCTCTTTGCTTAGGACTTCCCAGACAGCGCCTCCAAGGGAAGGACTCTGAAATAGGCAAGGAGTCAAGAGCTGTGCCCAGAGGCAGAATCCACAACTGAGAACCCAGCAAGCAAGATCTCCCCAGGAGGTAAATGGAAAACAGGTGAATGCAATAGTTTCTTTGCTCACTTCTACTCCATTTTATGTCTTTATGTCATACTCAAGGCTACAGGGATTGGGAAAAAATAAGAAAATGGGGCATCGAACACAGTACTGACATTTTTAAACTTTGAGACTCTAATCTTATCAAGATGATCAGACAAAAAAGAATAAAAGAAAGTGAACTCCCAAGAAAACAGCCTCAGGAGTATCTTGCTTAAAAAAGCAAAATAAAACAACAAAAAGCTTGCACGTAATAAATACCCAATATGTGTGCACCTCAGTTTATTGAAGAATTTATTTTCTATGGAGCAGTTAACGCACTTAAACTTCACACGCACACACACACACATACAATCTCATTTAACTCTAACAATAACTCTGTGGGGCAAGCAATGTCATTTCACAGATGAAGAAACTGAGGCATAAAGATGCTACTCAACTTGACCAGCAAATACAAGGTAGAGCTTGAGATCGAACCTAGACAACCCAGAACCTGCCACCTTCACTGCCACCTTCCCTACTAGCCCGCAGGGAAATCAGATGACTGAACTGGTGATCGCAGTACAGTATTTTGAGGGGAGTAAGATTGGGTGTTGTTGTTGGAATCCTAACATCCTGCGGGGTCAAGGCTGGCTACACCCTACAGAAAGAGAAACGGATAACGGAGCCGAGACTTACATTATCAGTAGGCATTTGCCAGGTAAAGGAGGGTAAGGCATGATGAGGCAAAGCGTGCCGAGGTGAGGGACCACCTGTTTCACGGATGGCCGTGGAGGAGGCAGCAGGTGTGGAACACTGAAGAGACCTGAATCAGTTAGCTTGGCAGGTAAGGGAGCTGGAGAAAAAGAGCTTTGCAAGGAGGGTGGGGGAGGGGCAGGCGGGGGTCGCATAATGTAGCGCTTCGAAATAAAGTCTCTGTCCGCTGGGGCATGGGGACCTGCAACCTTTATTCAAAGTCACTGGGCTCAGCGCTTCTATTTTGTGTACCACCTCTCTGGAAAAATGAAGCTTAACTACCAAATGAGTCCTCTACAATCAAACATTCTTGAGACACAACCTGCTTGAAAGTTGGGAACGGCGCGCATTCTTAGGGTCAGAGTTCTGTTCAAACTCTTCCTTCTGGCCATGTAAAAAGCACTAGCAACTGCTTTAAATGACTCTTGACATCTAGAAAACATCCCACACCTATTGTTAAATCATTGCTGGAATAAATAATTTTATTTCATAAGTATCCTGTACTACCAGAAGTCCCTGAAAGCCAACAAAAAGGGCTTTGTCACTTATTTAACAAAACATTGTAATTCAACTAACAGATGGACTGACTTTACAGAGGGCTTTATTAAACAATTTTGTACCTCGAATGGGAAAAATCTAACTCTATATGTTTTTTTCAAATGGCCAAGCAAGTCTCACAATCAATTATTTCAACCTGAAGCCGCTAACATCTGCATCACTGAAGTTCTCATCAGATTGCTGCCTCATATCCAGTCTTGTTTCCTGGGCCAAGCTCTGTCTGGGAAGTTTCCCTTAAATCTTACATCCCTTGCTCTGCTTTCTGCCTCCTGAGAGACAGTGCTAACCTTTAGGCTGGAGGACTCACAGATGTCATGAGGATCAGTTACACACCTGGCCACCAAGGAGCTGTGGAAAACATCTGTGGAGCTGACTCCCACCGTCCCTAGCCCAAGTTCCTCTCTTTTTTCCAACTCAGCCATCACCTAGGCCTATGAAGGACACGGCAGCATGGATTGGTCCCAGAACATCATTCTCCATGAAGGACCTGGCCTCACTTCAGAAAGATGATCCTACTCTATTTTATTCATTGGAGCCACGAATTCGATCTTCTGTAATCCACCAGTCAGTAGACTCAGCACACAGTTACCATGGGCCTGGCTCTGTCTACTACTGGTCCCTATCCTCCAAAACTTATAATGAATATAAAAGTTACTAAAACATTCTATAATTTGGAAATGTTTGACTTACTTGCACTAATTCAATGTTCCTTTTAAATGACTTTAGGTTCATGTATAAGTTAATTTAGCAACCTCTTTGTGATTGTAGAGTTCTCTTTACAGTTTCTTCTTTAAAAGTCTCAGACATCGAGTGAAAGCTAAACATTTAAATGTCAATTTCCAAAGAAGACCATCTAAGCACAAGGTAAGTAACCTCTGGACATGAAAATCACCTCCTTCTTTCTGCACTTGAAGGAGCTCACTTATTTATGATGCTGCACTTGCAGGGATGAGAGAAGGGATGTGTTCACATGCATATGGGTGTCTGAGTGTGTATTCTGGGGGCGGTGATTCAGGCACGTTGCCTGGGAGATCTGGACATTGCCTTGGACTTTCCTTCACTCTCTGATCATGGGGGACGCTATAGAGACCCTGAATTTCCTTTCCCAGCTCTTGTCCATTGCTTGCCACAGTATTGAGAAGAAAAAAACGAAAGAAAGAAAAACAGATGGAGTCAACCGAGGAAAGAGAAAATAAATAACTATCTAATACGGAGGTGGGGGAGAGACTCTTGGGAGAAGACGCTTTTCACTTTTTCCTATTTCTGTCTTCATAGGTGCTAAGCTCAGAGGTGGAATGGAACCCGGATTTTCTCCATTTGTCTATATTCTCATCTTAAATTGAGACAGTGGGCCCAACTCAAAGGAACTATATCTATCCACTGAGGATAATGTGAAGTGAGAGGTCAAGAGAAACGGAGATGGAAAAAGGAACATGACTCTATGAATTAAATTTTTTAAATAAATATTTACAAAAAGGCCCTTGAATCCCAGGAAGTCTAAGCAGCTTGAACACATCCTAGTTTTTCTCAAAGCACTCATCTGTTCATTTACCTCGTAGTTGCCATTAACTTGGAGGAATAGGTAAAGAACTCCTGCTATCAGAAACCTTACAACCTATTAGGGTGATACCATATGTCACCTGTACAATGGGAGCCAAATCAATTGTCACAGGACCGTAGAGGTGGGGAAGACCCTAGACAGCGAGGCGATCAGGAAACGTTCGCAGAGGCCATCGAGTCGTACCAGGAGTGTGCCCCTTTGACAGCTGAAGTGACAGAGGAAGCCTTCTAAGGAATAATGGAAAGAGGTGGCAAAGCCCAAAGAATGCCTGGTGGAGAGTTAAACTGGCTGATAGGATGGAGAACAAGCCCAGGGGAAAGTGGGAGATGTGGCTGGAAAGGAAGACCGTGGCCAAACCAAGATAGCTTTTCTTCTGAGAATAAGGAGTTGAGACTTTTTCTGGCAGAAAATAAATAGTGGCAGCAAGTCTGACATTGGCACACAGGGCAGATGAAAGGGACAGAGGACAGGGGGCAGGGAGGAGGTCAGCTAGCCAGCAGCATCTGTAGCCTGTGAGCAGTCGAAGTCCTAGAACAGCATTGCGGAGAGGAAGCCAGGAAGACCGGTGACCAGTTCAGATATCTTACATTTCTGTTGTATAAATCACTATTAGTATGCCAAGGTCTCCCAAATGTATATTGTGAGCTCGAATCTGATTAAACACAGTTACTTATTCCTAAATATTTCCAAAGCCGCTGTCACTCCACCTGTCTGTCCCCTACAGGGCTCATTCCCTGAGTCTCCTCCTCGGCTGGCAGGCCTGCCCCTCCTCTCTGGATTCCCTCTCTCTTTTTCCAGCCTCACATCCAGTTAAAACGCTGGTTTCCTTCCCTTCTGAGGCCTCCCCCATTCTCGGCATTGCTGTTTAAATTTTGTCCTGATGACGTCTTTCCAGGATGACTGCAGTGGCCTCATGTAGTCTCCCAGACCCTTGGCCCTCATGTGCAGCCACCCTCTCTACCACTGCACCACTGTTTATAAAATGCAACTAAAAATTAAATCATGGCCGTACTAAAAATCCCCTTTCACCCCTTAATTCCTACAATGAAAAGATAACCCTGTGCAGTCTGACCTCAACCGACCAAGATGTCACCATCTTCTCCAACCCTTTCCTATTCTATTTCTCACTTTTTATAGAACTAGCACCTGTTACTTAAATACACGTTCATGGCTTGATGCCTTAACGCACATCATGTCTTCAGGTGCTAATGCCTTCCTGGCTCTTATCCTGGCAGGTTCCTTTAAGTGTCATTTATAAGTCTCTTTCCCTTGGAAGCTTCCTCTGTCTGATGCCATTAATGAGATTTAACCCCTTCTTCCTCTGGGCTCATAACATTTACAACACAGTTCTAGTAAGTGGTATAGATGTTTGTCTCCCAACTTGAAAGCAAAAGCTATGGTTTAATTGTCTTTGTATCCTTGGAACCTAACACCTGCTTGGAAGACAGCAGATGCTCAGGAAATATTTATTTAATTAGCATGAGGTGTGAACAGGGAGGAGTTTATAAAAGGAGCTGATGTAGGCTGCTGCCCCCATGTGGAGAGCAGGTCAGGATAATCGTTCAAAGCTTTGAAGAACATCTTTGTAGGTACTCACCCGCTGAGGGTGAGCCCTAGGGAGAGTTGATGGGTGTATGGAAAGACAATGGAAGGAGGACTAGGCTTTATGCATCAAAAAAAATTGTGAAAACACAAGGGATAAATTAGCCCTCTTGATCTATTTGGTGCATTTTGTTTGCAGCAATTCCCTTGGGACCCCAAAGCAGAAAGAAGCGTTCCATAGAATGTATAAGGCTGAAACCTCTACACTAAAGGAAGAGACTGAACTAAAAATTAATAGCTAGCAATCTGCCTTTGAAGGCATTTGATATAAATTTTAAAAGCTGACAAATTAAACTAGCATGCTGATTAAAATTCTCTTTGCTTCTCTGGCTTCGATTTTTGTCTTATCTGCATATGTTGCATAAAATACTTTTATGTAAAAAAGTAAATTTGAATAGCATAAATAAGAAGACTTCAGGATTTCTAGTCATATACAAGTATGTTTTGAGCCCAGGGAGGACAGAATGGTGCTTCAGTCATGGTAGAAGGCCATTAACTAAGGCACCCCGCTTTTCCGCCTGTCAAACATTCACCATTGCACATCCAGCACCCGACATTGCTAATCTATGGTAGGTCCTCAATGCATATTGAATGAGTGAATGGTTGTTGGTAGGAATGTTTCCACCTTAGTTAGACTACAAGCTTTTGAAGGGCAAGAAAGCCCATCAGCTCATGCTCAGTTATGTTTGCCACGGTTTCTATAAAGAGAGAGTTTAAACAGGGGGTGTCATTCTATGAGAAAAAGTTGTCCGTCTATCTAAGTAGGAATACAAACTCGAAAACAAGAAAACAAGAAAAATCCAGAGTTCTAAGAAGAGGTCAAAATGTTGAAATCTATAAGGTTTAAGGAGGACTACAGCAATGAAAATTCAAGATGGGTAGACATGGTTTTCTTATACTTTTACTATTGACAAAACAATATAAAGCAAACTATCTGTTCTTACTAAAATCAAATTACTGCATTTTATACTCTTATAACTTATTTTGTTATAAGTTAACTTGTATGGATGAAGGAATTTGTTTAAAAGAATTTCACTTTTAAATTACACATTTTATGCGATGTCTGTGTTCCAAAGACCAACACATGTGAATAAAGATTAAACACTATGATGTTCTTGTATATTCTTGCTTGTTTTAAGAAGCAACTAAAACCATTTTCCCCTTTCTTAATGATAATGCATTTAATGTCCCGGCACACAATTTTCTAGGGGATCATTATTTTCTTGTGTGTTAGTAAAGTTTCTGGTTTCTCTTTCTTTCTAGCTCCAATTGCCTTCCCTGGGCTCTCTCTGTTATGAAGACTAATAACAATTCAACAGGTATGTGAATTATGTTATCTATAAATTATGTAGGGGGCTTGACCTGAATGCTTCTTGAGAGTAGAGTCTGTTTCTTTCATCTTGGCATTGTTAGTGCCTAGCAAATGTCTGACACTGGCAGACCCGTGCTTGTAATGTGTAAATGAACACCTTACATTAATAAATCGCTTCTTAACTTCTTTTAGTACCAAGAAGAGGAATGGGTACAGGACAAAGAGATTTGTCTATAGAAGATTCTCATTCTAGTTCTACCACTGGCATACATCATGAAGTTGGGGTGAACCATTTCACCTCCAGCAATGCCAGTATCAGGACTTAGGCATCTGTTGCAAAATGTTATGATGTTGTAAACTGCAATCTTAAACTAGGTGCTGTATCAGTTACTTGCTGGAGGTCAAAGTTTAAAAAGCAAAAGTGAAAAAAAAGGTATCGAGGACTGCCAGCTTGCTGTGCTTGGAGCACTGGGAGCCCCAGGCACCAGCCCTGAGCTGCCATGATCATCTCTGTGACTCCAGGCTGAACAATTCCCCTAGCCCTGCCTCTGATTCCTCATTTCTAGAATGGGCTACATTATTATATAACAAATAATAATATCATGTTACTTGTTGTTGGGAGACCATTGGGAAAAAGGATCAAAGAGATAAAAGTCTTGATTTTTCATTTAAATATAAGTTAACAATAGTAGCATGGCGTAAAAACTGAGCAAATCTTAAATTTATTCTATGTTTTAATCTCTGCATAACATAGAAAGAAGATACTGGAAGTAGAATTGAAAAATTGAAGTAGAAATCATTTCAAACTTTAATATTTTAGGAGGAAAAACAAAGATTCTTTGATGTAAAAAAAAGTCAGGTTCATAGTGGTGATTGGAATTTGGGGCAACATCAGTGCTGAAGAGGTATAGAAGTAAAATGATTCACATCCCAATTTTTATGATTTATGGAAAACAATGAACGGGTTATGCAATGAAATGAAATGGTGATGCAATCGATATAGAGCTAATTCATTGCTCCTTCCCATTGGGTGTAAGAGCCACACTTGAGTAGAGACAGGAGTCTGCGGCTAGCTCAGTGGAGGGACCCAAGGCAGGGGCTCCCCTGACATCCAGCAGCCACACTTGCCCTGAGAAAGAATAGAAATACCACTGATCTTCCTGAACCCTGGGTTTAGGTCTCAGGGAAAGGAAGTGGTCTTGGGGCCACTGGCATAACCCATACATTTGTGACTGGGTACTTCTGCTCTGTAAACCCTCTCTAAATTAGAATTACCCAGAGAAAGGTGATAAGCTTTAGTGGCAAGTCAGACTCAAGAGATGGTCATTGCATATTATAAGCTGTTATATAACCAGGAAATGTCTGTATGGCATATCTTCTAGATCAAAACGTAAAAAGTTGAAAAATTTATATGCATAAAAGACTCACATCAAATAGAACACAATCAGTGCCATTTGATTAATTTTGAACTAGCAGTTAAAATACCTTGAATGAAGTGTTAACTTTTCACGAACATGCTGATTTTGAATAGATTTGGATCCCACTTCCTTCATGGAAATGATACTACCTGGCATGGCACACCTATCCTGAATTCCAAGTCTGTGCTGAGCAAATCAATCAGGTTTTAACTGGAGTTGAAAAGGGCATCAGGGAAACCACAGAAAACAGAAATGCTTGTTTGAAGCAGGGTATTGATCGTGAGGTAATGTGTGCTATTCATTTGAAACTTCTATGGCAGTGATGAATACAAATCATTTAATACATTTGCCTATCTGCTTTTCTGAGTTTCTGAAATTACTTTTGGTAAACGATATATTCATCTATATTTATAAGATTATAATTATATTTATAAGATTTATATAATCTTAGAGATGCTGAAGAGTGACTATGTTCCCAGTTACTTCTAAAGTGAAATAATCTCCGGTATTCATTTTTTAATAAATTCAGTTTTGAATCTTTTTAAGATTGGATTCATGTTTCTTTCTATTTTAACTCATATTTTAGATTCTTTTTTTGGAGTAAAGCAGTCTCTTCACTTTTTACAAGGTAATTTCTGAGTTGCAAGAATTCCCTCTCCATGTTTTCCTCCTGCATCGCCCCATGCAATCTCAGCCGCCACAATCACAGACAGAAAGTGTGTGGACATTTTTTTCTTGCAACCAGTGGAAAACCTTAGCAGCAGACAGTACTTGCTGCATGGCTCATGATCCCTTTCTCTGACATGTGCACAATAATCTGACCTGTCCGCTACCTTCCTCAACTGATGGGAACAAAAGGAAAAGAAACTTCCACTCAAACCCTGGAGCATCTATCTTCCTACAGCTCTTAAAAATGAAACCTGTTAAAAATAACAACAAAAAGTTGATGGTCATAGTGAGTACTGAGTCTCTTGAAATATATACTGTAAAAGCCATAAGAATTTGGCTAACCACTCATTATTAGACGTCCTGCCACCACTATACCTAATATTTAAAAATTCATGGTATATATACTAAGAGGAAGAAGAAAGGAAAGGTTAAGTAAAATTTGTCAATGTCAGAGCTGACTTGGACTGGGAACCATTTTTGTTTTTAACATTGATGTTTTTTGGTTGCATGGATGTTCCAGTTAATGTGGGGTTCCCGTCTCCTTCACATCCTTTTGTGATTGCCCTAAATAGCCAAGTTCTAGGGGCAATAGGCTGGCTAAGCTCATGGCCTCTCTCTACTGCCCCATGGGAGTTCATTCTACAGTCCAGGTTTCTTCAGAAAATGAGAAATGGCCATTGTCTAAGGCTGAATATTCTCCAAAGAGCTCGGTTTTCCCCTGTCAGCAGCTTAATGAACAAGCTCAGGTGTTCCAGGGGAGTTTACCCGTAGCAGTCCCACACCGCTCTCATTTTGTGGAGGCCCACATCTCTGGTGGAGGCGGTATGTCTCTTGAAGGGAGAGACTTGCCGCAGGATCCATTTTCAGGGAAGGGGTGATTTTTGGACAGAAATTCTCCCATTTTTCAGGTGATCAGTTCTCTAAAGACTGGCCATGGCGAGGAGGTAGAAAAGGTAGCTGACGTCGGCCACTCCCTTTTGATCACTGCTCTCTTGATCTACACACCACGTTATCTAAAGGTCTGCTCCTGGGTTGCAGACTGACATTGCTGCTCAGAAGCAAGAAAGGAGGCAGAAGGGAAGTCATGTCCACCATGCCAATAAATGAAAATAAGCAGGCCATGTCTTTTACCGTATATTAATCCAAAGTCTAATGACTTTCTGTATTTGTTTCCCTTCTGTTGTTGTAATTTAGTGTAATTCAGTGGTTCTTAAACTTGGGTGAGCATCAGAATCACCTAGAACACTTTGGAAAACCCAGGTTGTTGAGGCCGAAGTCCAGAGTTTCTGATTCAGTGGGTCTGGGGAGGGGCTCAAGACTTCACATCTCCAACGAGTACTCAGGTGATGGTGATACTGCTGGTCCGGAGGACCACGCTTTGGGAACCGCTTCCTTAACCGACTGTTTCTCTACCTATGGGCCACAGACTATCTGATTAGAATCACCTAGAACACTTGCTAAAACAGAGGTTTATGGCCTGAGTCAGAATCTGAGCAGGCTGATCAAGATGATAAACTCTACCGAGTTCCCAAGCCATGTTTGTGTACTCTAAACATCGAGTCTTACCACTTACCCTTTTGCAAAGTCTCATTTTAGTGTTCGTCCAACCTAGGTGAGTAGTGTCATATTAAGGGAGGGGTTGTCAGCTCACCCTTAAACCAGGAAGGTGAACAAGCTGCATCTCAAGCACCAGCCATGTCTGGAGAATTATCCCCTGGCTGGTTACAATGTAGGCCATGCTGTGAATGGGGACATTGACAGCCCACTGTTGCCACCATTAGAGTGAACATCAAAGGAAAAGAAGGTCTTTGGACACCTGTCTAGAGAATGGTCATAAGCAGTAGTGCCTCAGAAGAAGGTGACTCTTAGGCAACTGAAAAGGGCTGGGTGCTTTAGCTCTCCAGCCTACTCATAGTTTCTTCTTCCAACACGCACTTTGGAGGGTTTAGTTTTACTGTTTATTAGGAAACACAGACTGCAGCACCTCCATTTTTAAACATGGAGGTTGTAACTTACACAGTGGTACAATAGCTGGTGAGTGACACCAGAGGTGGGCCTTGTCGCTCATCCCTTGGGGCCCCTACTGTTGAGTACAAGGAGACCTCTGTAGAGGCCCTACAGGTCTTTGCCGCTAAGAGCTTCTCCATCTTCATGAAATCAGGTGATTATCACCTTGATGTTTAATAATTTCCACTCAACGGTTTATATCATTTAATAAATAATTCCCTTTGATAGTGAAGTAGACCTTACACCTAAGACCAAACCAAACCAAACACAAAAACAAAAGCAACCAACTAACATGTCAGTTTGAAGACCAAAGAAGGAAAAGGCTGAGATGCTCAAACTGTGAGGACACATCCTGCTCCAACACCAGCACTGGAGCCTGCGAGTGACAGGACACAGGCTGAATCACCGCAGCGGTCCCTGCTCCAGGCCCTTACGTTCACTGCCACGATGGGGGCCAGCGTCAAACAAAGGTTCGGCAAATACAAACTGGAAACTCTTCATAAACCAGTAGCAGGTGGAATAAATGCTTTCACAGAGACTTCTGGAATTGGAGGCCCTTCGCCTGGAAAATTAATTTTTGTGGCAGAAATTATGCAAATAGGCAGTATACGTCTATCTGTGGGCAAATCTGGGTTTCCTGAGTCTCGCTAACTTAGTTTTCCCAAGTTCAATGTTTTTTCTTATAGCCAACATGTTAGATGCTGGCAAATCTGTTCCAGCACTCTAACACGTTCTAAAATTATGAACTGGAACCTTTACTCTCTTAAACCCTCACACCTTCTGCTCATCACCATCGAAAACAAGGCAATTTTTTCAAAGCCTCCTGTGCTGGTTTACCTGAGCTAGTCGATGCAGGGGACTTGCTGCGCCTGGAAGGTCCTGGGCTCTTGGTGGTGCTCCTGCGGGAGGACGAAGCTATTTTGGTGTAAGAAGTGGACTTCACCACTCGACATTCTGGGGAAAGAACAACAACCACACATCATGATAGGGTCATGGCACATGTCATCCAAAATGCACAATAAGCCTAAGAGTACAAATACATAGCCACCCTTAGTCAGCGCTCCTTCCTGCCAGCCCAGTGCTCCTCTATAACAAAGGAACCAAGAAAACAATGAGAAAGGGCATCATGGATGTCTTCCACATCGGAGAAACAGTACTCCGAGCCTTCTAGTTTACCTTATTTAAAATGATATTTTGGACACATTGGGAGTAATAGGCTGGTAAAGAGTTGATTTTGTTGGGTTTCTCTCTACACACCGATTTATGTATATAGGTCTCTTTCAGGATAAATTGTTTTTTCTTCCAAGAAAAACATCAGACCAAAGGTCAGTCTCATAAACCAAGATAGGAAAAAAGCGATGGAATGTTCCACCCATTATGGAAGATTCCACCCATTTAGAGGTTATTGTTCGTGGGGGTCCTTGCAGGAACAGCCGGGGGGCTTTACCAAATGACACCATTTGCTCAGAAGAGGTAAAATCAGTGAAGAGACGACTTCACTGTGTGAGCCTGTGCAAACACATGATGCTGTCTGTAAAATGGTTTTTGGGCTGAGGCTGAGAAACGACTTTGCTTTCACTAGATTTAAATCATTAGTATTTGTGTTTACTAAATTCAACACTAAACATCTTAATAGCAAAGAGCTTTCGAATTCTCTCCTAGTGAGCTGCCCCGACCAGTTACGATGTGCAAATCCACACATCTTGTTCTCAAGAAATCATTTTTAATAAATTAAAATATTTTTATGCCTGTAATGATAATGTTCACTGTAGTCAGGAAAGTATAAATAATATTTTAAAAATACCCATCGAGCGATACTTTTTTTTTTTTTTTTTGCTGGGTGTTATACAAACTTTAGAATGTTTTTTACTCATTTAAACATTTAAACAACATTGGGATTAGTCTGTCTATCTCCATCTGTTACCAGCCGTTTTCACACTACAATATATTGTGAGCATCTTCACTCCTTCATTTAATGGTTATAGAATGTTTTATTGCATGGATGTGCAATAATTTGCTTAGCCAAATTCCTACTGTTGGACATTTAACTTGTGTTCAATATTCACTGTTATAAATAATGACTCATTAATACCCTTGAAAAATGAATGTGCGGTAATCTGATTACTTCTTTATGATGGACTTAGTCCTTTGCACTTGAATTTTAGTTTTTAATAACTAGAAACCTTGGGGCATATTGTACATGCTCAAAATACTTTCAGAATAAAGTGAGATTGGGAGGTCTAAAGGGAAATGTTTTTGAAAAGCTTTTAACAAACTGCCCTCGAGACAGGCTGACCTAAATTGTACTTTCATGAGAAATGACAGTGGTCATTTGCCTGACCCCTCATTGAGGGTAGATGTTATCTTTTCAAAAATGCTTTGCTAATTTCAAAACAAATATCGAACTTCGTTGCTTTAAATCCAAATTGGTTTCATTGTCAATAAAGTTGTATATTTTCCCATGTGCTTATTAGCCATTTATATTCCTTCTTTTGCAATTATTTACTCATGTCTTTCGGCTACTTGCAGTTGAGATGGTCTTTTTCTTATTGGTTTGTAAGAATGCATTCTATATTAAAGTTTTATTCCTTTGTCTATCATGTTATAAATATTTATCGTTGTAGACAGTTGCTGAAATATGGTAGCCTTTTAAATGTGTTGCTTTTTAAGCACAGTAGTTTAAAATTGAAATCTCATCTATTAACTTTTCCATTACGTACTTTTAAGCCATTTTATACTTTAGTAATAAAATTGTAATTCCTGATCTAATTCTGATGCCTGACTTTAACTGAAATTTTTCTTCCCTTTTAATGCAATTTCTAATTCTCAAAGCTCAGAACTTGTTTCTTTCCCTTCTACATTCTGCACGCCTCTATATAAACATCTTTTCCTATTTTTCCATCCCAGCAAAGTAGTTTCTATTTTTCGGTAAAGAAGAAATATAAATGGATATGAAATAGAAATGTTAATGAGACCACAAATAGGAGGTAGTAAAGAGTGTTTCCTGGAGAACCTTGTGAACTAGACTCTTGGGGGTAAAAAGAAGAGGAAGGCTTTAAAAAAAAAAAAAGAAGAAAAGGAAGCAAATTCTGCCTGGAGCCATTAGTATTTGTGGCTTCATAGGCACAAGCAGAGGGGAACGAATCACGGCATTGCCGAGCGTGTCCAGGCCTCCCCAACAGTTACTTGGGGCCACTTTTAGTAGCTGTTTTGGTTTTCCAGGGTGGCCTTGCAAGAGAGTCCCATTTCTTAATTTTTTTTTTTAAATCTATTCATTTGGACATATCAGCAAAAATTAAAAGACAGAAGTAAGCAAGAAACGTTAACATCAGAAGATATGATCAAAATCACAAGGCCCATTCACATGGGGTGACAGCGCCAAAGGGTGTGTCTGTAGAAGTTTCCGTTCACAAAACAGAATTTGGGAACACGTGAAGAGGACATGTGATCCGCTCAAGGCTCTGTCCACACGACTGACAACAAACACATGCTGGAGTTGTCCTAGCCTTCTGGAAGGACGTTGGCAACTGAACAGGATTGCTGTAATGTTGCTGCTCCACCGGCACGCTTCCGGGTAAATTTTTATCAAGTGCCCACTATGTTCCTAGCACTGAATGCTGCAGGCACATGGAGAACACACACAGCTCTGGAACCTTCAACGCTTACCACCCGCTAGTGGGGTATGGAGTCTTCACCAGCAAGTTTTCTGTTTTATGGACCTCATGTTTCAAAAATGTTGGTTTTGAAACAAATTGCATTCAGTAATTATATGTTTTCTCCTTTTAAATCAAAATCAGGGCTATCAAGAGGGCAGGATGACCAGGACTTTTTATCCTGGGTCATGAATGTCTAGAGTCACATAAATTTAAAATATGATTTAAAAAGCTCAGCATCTAGTTAGCAGGAACGAGTAGTTAAAATAGAAAGCTCCCAGATGGCGCACACTGGTAATAACACCCATCTGTGAGCCACAACATGAATTAAAAAGTTGATTTGGGGGTTTGTCGCATGCTGTTTGCCACAGGTGCCAGAATTACTAGTTATGGCTCTAACTACTATAACAGAACCAATCTTGCCACACTAAGTTGACATTTTTCCAGATACCACAAAGAAACTAGGTATTTCAGTTAGGCAGCTTAGTCTTGGGGCAAATGTAGGCGTTTCATTTGATTTTTGAAGAACTGAAAAGAACCTGCGGGCTCGTGCCATGCTGCGATAGCTTCTTTTGTTTCTCTCGAATTTAGTTCTCACCATATTATTAATCTATCAAAAGTGTTCATTTACTAGTTTGCCTCCTCAGCCCTTGTTCCATGGGGTACTAGCTAGTTCCTGACATTTTAAAAAGCATGTAACAGCTGTTCAATAAATATTGGCCTGAATGGCTCTCGATCCTGTAACTACTTTTGTGAACTCACACTGTTCACTGAACTAATCCAATCTCTCATTTTACACATGAGGAAACAGTCTCAGAAAGGTGAAACAATTTGCGTCGGAACCTAGCTCTTGGACTGATCGCTTCTCACCACTCTAGTAGCTGATATTTTGGCCTAAGTAAGCTGTTCCATTGTGAATAAAGGCTGGAAATTCTCCGTCAGTGCCCACGGTCAGGTAGACAAGTGGGTTGGGTGAAGGGTGGGGAAGGACGGCACATAACCAGTTCTCATATCAACATTAAATTAAAAATTTAAGATATATACTAATGCTATAATTCTATCAAGATGTCTATTGCATCAAAAAAAATAAAAGCTCTCCTTCAGAAGTGAAGTTATAGTGAAGTAATAGCTTGAGGGATCAAGGAGTTCAAAAAGTAATTATAAATGTTATAAATCTATACCACTTGCCTTCATGAGTTATACTGGGGATTAGAATAATTCTGAAAGGTTGAATAACAGAAACAGAAACAAAACAATTGTAGTAACTGCTTTTTTCCCCTAGGGTTAAAATAAAACCAGTTGAAGAAAATCATAGCACCAGGCCATAAGTTAGGGAAAAAAAAAAAGACTCCAACCATTTTTCCCATTAAAGTTTAGCTTTTAACCATTTTAATTAATTTAAATGGAATGGTATTCTATAACGGTGAAAAATGTAGTAAAGAAGGACAAATGTTTAATTACTTTAGAGAGAATGCCAAAATCTTTGTGAGCTTAGAAAACCCCACAATTTAGAAACATAGAGTAATAGACTCTAAATGGCCCATAAAGTAGAAAACTTTCTGTGTTCTCACAAAGGACATTTTCACAGCCTCCAGCAAGGAAGAAAACAGCCAGGGCCCTCCATTCTCCCCGAGGAAATTTGCCTTTTTGGGACAATCACTTCATTTTTATACTCCTGGCACCTTTGTACCCTCTGAGGACAGGAGTGATTCTTTTGGCTGCGGAGACACCGGACAACGCAGACACCCCTTAAGCAAGAGGGTATTGCAGGGCTGTAGGCAACCACTTAGAGGAAGCTATGGGATGGGAATTTCTCTTGCTACCGAAGATGTCGGCCTACTCAAAGTATAGAAAATCAGATCAGACACATTGATCGGTCTCTGGTGACTGAACCTTCCTTAGCAAGCAAAGTCTGGGTCAGTCTCTGATTTAGAAAGCCCCTTGAGTCTATGGCCACGCTACCCTGAACACGCCTGATCCCGTCTGATCTCGGAAGCTAAGCATGGTTGGGCCTGGTTAGTACTTGGATAGGAGACCACCTAGGAAGACCAGGTGCTATAGATGTAAAAAACAAGAAAGCCCCTCAATTCAGAATCATAAGGGGCGGGGCAGGGAGGGGCGAGGAAGTATCATCCTCCTGTGGTCTATACTAAATCAGCTCCACAGATGTCCTCAGAATTTGGTAAGAAAGACATTAAAACGGTTCCCACCTTTGCCCAGGACCCCAACTCTAGAAACTAGTGTCCGTGATAACCATATTTGGAGAGACGACCAGGTGCGGATATGTGGGGAGGAGACTGGAGAAGGAGCAGGTCCCCAGGGGCACGAGAACGCTTTTATGCGGTTTCTTCCCTCACACAGAAACAGTTGGTAGGTGGCTGGAGTGTTGTGACAGGTGCTAAAGAACAGAAATGATTACAGAACTCCAGACAGGTGCCAAGAGCTCACCTGAGCTCAGCAAGGACATTCATGCATTCAGAGGGGCTTTTGGAGAATCTTTAATGAGGCAAAGGTGAAGTCCCACAAGTGTCTAGACAGCCTTAGTGACAGGGAATGTTGTACTTCTCTAATTCTTTTAAAAACCCTCCAGAATAAAAGCACTCTCAGGCAGAGGCCTCTCGACTGATCTCTGGTCTCAGTTTGGTTGTTGTAAATTGTTAAGAAAATGGGCAAGTTCATCTAGAAGAAACCATTATGAACAGTAGATGCTCTATGCTTTCTTCTCTATCCTGATTACAGGCTTCCTCTGAACTTGGCAAAGGTGCAAAGCCTCCGAAGGGAACAAAATTCTTCTATGCAAAAGAGACAGAAAGCACATTTAGTTCTAGAGAACTTTATAAATATGACACAAATTCAGTGGCCAAAAGAGAGAACTCACAATTCTAACTCTTGAATGGGTTGCTCTTACTTGTTCATTCTCTCTGGGTTGGAAGGAACCCTCTGAGAATTTCAAGGTTATCAATGGTTACCAATTAAGTTCTCTCCCCGATCCATGGATATCCATCCTCTCTGTCTGTCTCCAAAAGCGGTTGTCCAACCTCCAGGTTGCCAGCACAGGTGAGTTGAACAGAGCATTCCTGGTATGACTGATGACTAAAATTTACTTCCTATAAAATATAATGATGTCCACACTTCCCTGTAGCATTATGGGAAAATCCAAATGCAGGCTCCTAGTGGGGAGGGTCAGCCAAATGCTCCAAAGACGGCTGAGGCCTACCCTCTCATTTCTGTGCCACCTGGATTCCAAGTCACCCCAATAGCACAGTGAAACCCCCATCCCTATTGGCTGTGGGGTTTGGAACCAGTGTTATAACCCTAAGCTGCATATGTAGCATGTCTGGAATAAAAGCAGTCAAGATCAAAACACTCTAAACCATAGTTTTTAAAAATAAAACACATAGCAAACTGATGGAGAGCAAAGGCATCCTCTGGAGTGGCTTATCTGAAGAGCGAAGTCCAAGAAACTGAGATTTTTAAAAATACCCTCCAAAAATATAGCCATGCGAGCCTGAACCCAGTGCTGGGCCCGGCCCACCACCACTTTGAGAGCCAGCTGGATGCTCCTGACGGGCGCACGTGCTCCTCACGGCCTGGCTACTCAGCTGTGAACTGGACAGGAACCAGCTGGGGCACTCACTGGCCGGGGCCAAACCTTCATGTAACATCTGCAGGAGGCGCCACGGCACTAGGCTTTTCTGTACTAATGTCCTGAGTCGCCCCTCAGAGCTGCTCTTTTGATAGCCTGACTGGTTCCCTTCTCCGAACACTTCCCTTTTTCCCAACAGTCAAATAAAAGCTAATTTTCCCCTAAAAACCGTCGAGAGTTATGTAGGGGTGTGGGGTGGCCGGGCTCTTCTGCTCTAGGAGATTGCTTGGGAACCTCGATGCCCACTGTCTTACGTTCCCTCACCCTTGAGTGTCCTCAGCCAGCTCATGTGCAGTCTCTGAGTTCCGGTCCTGGGAGACAGGAGAGGAAGAGGGAGGCTCCACACACTCTGTGCCTTGTTCTACCAGATCGTCATTTCCTGAAACCAGTCTCACTCTTTCCTTCTTCCCCCATGTCAACTGCACTGTTTAGTGCCTGTTGCTAGTTGCCTTTCTGGTCTCTACCCACTAGATGCCAGTAGCACTGCCCTAGTTGTGACAATCTAAAATGTCTCCAAGCATTGCCAAATGGCCCCTGGCCATTGCAGGGAGTGGGGGCGGGGGGGGGGAGTGGGAGGAGTCGGGGGTCGGGGGGGGGGGCGTGTTTCCTCTGGCTGATTGCTACTGCTGGATCTTCTTCATTAGGCAATGTTTCCTGAGGGTCTTCAATTAATTCTTAAATTCTTCTTTGAGGGTGTTAATGAAGCCATCACCAACCTCCTGCCTGGGTCTTTAAACAACACATCTGCACATTCTTTCTGTAGGTTTGGCCAATATGAACTGATAGTTTCAGGGCTTAACACATCCTCTGCAGTGTGGATGATGTGCTTGGCAATGGTGAAGGTCTTCGGATTATCTATTAACATCGGATTAGCACCCACTGCTTTCATCCCTGAGAACACGGGGCCTTGAATTGCCAGTGAT
The DNA here is from genome assembly GCF_014176215.1 of Rousettus aegyptiacus. Classification (NCBI taxonomy): domain Eukaryota; kingdom Metazoa; phylum Chordata; class Mammalia; order Chiroptera; family Pteropodidae; genus Rousettus; species Rousettus aegyptiacus. The sequence goes on from NW_023416286.1 coordinate 10,928,617, forward strand.
TTTTGAATTGAGAATCTGGAGGATGGGGGAGGTCACAGGGTCACAATATAAAGACTTCCAGGCTGTGTTGTGCAGACCTGAGCGTTGCAGAAAGGCCAGGAGCGCTGTCTGCACTCAGCTGTACTTAAGTCAAGTCCTTTTCTTTCTAGGTGCCACCTGACTTCTGCAAGGAGGCTGGCTCACCAAGCCGTTTCAGTTACGTGCAAGTAACCAGGCAGGAGGCTTCTGTTCTCACCTCCTGGGACTCAGAATTTGCAACCTTACTCATGAAGCCAGACAGCATTATCTCAAAATGATGCAATCATGTACCCGTTAGCTGTTTCGAAGTCAGGACTGTGTCTTTTTGAAAGCCTAAAGTATTAACTATAGTTGGAAAACTTGTTTTCCCCCATAAAAGCCTAACTTCATCAACATTAAAACTTATCTCTAAGGGCAGGCTTTTTATTTTTCCTTTCTGTGATTGTTTTTGACTGTTTGCTCAGGATCCATTGCCTCTTCATTGGCTGAGGCGGCCTCACCAACGGTCTTCATCTTTTTGAAAGTGAAGCAGTTAATAAAAATGGAGATGCTCCCCTTGGCTGGCTCTGAGCTTCTTCTCATTGGAAATCTGTGTGCCTTCAGTGGGAGGTTTGAATGAATCGTAGATGCTGATGTCCTTGCTCTCAATGGGTCACCGCTGGTAGGTGTCTGCATGTTCCACACAGTCCTGTCCAAAGGTGATGACTTCTCACTCTCCACTGAAGTCTGACCATGCTGAGAGACTGAATATACAAACAGACAATGGCGGGCCAGGGAGAGAAACGGAACTTTGACCCACAAGCTGCAGCGAGCTTCCCGGGAACCCAACCATGTTTCTGTGACCAGCCAGGAAGCCAGCTGCTCTAAGTCTGCCTTGCAGGAAGCCAGATTGCTATCTCGAGTGACAATCTAGGAAGCTAAACAATAACCCCTAGAAGAACCAGCCTCAAAGGGCCAAGACTCTATTAATAACTGACAAGTTCCCTAATTTGTGTCCCTGCTTCCAACTTAGGACCAACTAGAGAAAGTCGAATACGCACCCTAACCTAGTTAGTCCGCCTCTAGTGTCCCCAAGCCACCAGTCAGGCATGCCTGCCTTTGGTCTCTGCCAAAATGCAAATGATGGTGGCCGACTTGTTTGCTTTAGCTTCCAGGAAGTGCTTCATCATGGTGTCATTGGTTGGTCTTTGTTAATTATCACAACATGCGTGGCTCTTCCTCTTAGCTCACCATAAAATGAAGTAGCTAGCTTGAGTTGAGTGACACACTGTAGGAAATAGGTTTACTCTTATCCATCAGAATAACGCCCGCACCCCCCAGGGGAACGAAGGCCACCTGAGGGACAGCAGGTGGACTGCTCCAACCCAGGCTCCGGGGCTCCTGCTCTGGGGGTCATGGGCATAACACCGCACACTAGCTGATTTCCATTTCTTTCTCTCTTCTCCAAAGTGTGCATATTAAGTTCCTGTGACTGCCATAACAAGTTGCCACAAACTTGGTGACCTAAAATGGCCAAATTTATTCACCCATGATTCGAGAGGCCAGGAGTCTAAAATTAAGGCAGTGCAGGGCCACGGTTCCTCCAAAGGCTCTTGGAAAAAATCCATTTCTTGCCCCTTCTAGCTTCTCGTGGCTTCAGGCTCCCCTCAGCTTGTGAACCCATCACTGCGATCTCTGCCTCCATCTCACGTGGCCTTCCCTGTGTGCCCATGTCCTCTTCTGCTGCAGATGTTTGTGATGGCATGCCAGGCTCAGCTGACCTACCCAAAGTAATCTCGTCTCAGGATACTTGATTATATCTGCAAAGGTGCTTTTTCCAAATAAGGTTGATATTTATAAGTTGACATCTCTAGGTGGCCATTCAGCCTTCCACAGCACGTATGACACAACTTTAGGACCAGTTTTTCTTGAGATTTTTTTGTCAGGAAAGCTGTTATTGCTCCTGGCTTAAAAACCTTCCATGACTCCTTGTTTCTCATCCCTGGCACAGCCCGTAATAGCCCTGTATACCTCGGTCCCTCTCTCTTCCTTCCTTAGACACTTTATTTAGTTTCTTACATGAAGTACCTTCCTGCTTTAGGCATTAGATCACGAATCTTCTTACACAAGGAACGATTCCTTCTACTACCGCTTCCCTTGATCAACTTCTGCTCACACTTCCCTGCTCACCTTAAATTCATCCATTTTGTATTCACCAAGTCCCTTCCATTTGGAGGAGCCAGGGTACAGTAATAAATCAGAAGGCAGGGTCTTTGCTCTCATGGAATTTGTACTCTAACAGAGACATTAAAAAATCAGAATGAGAGTTGATTTTATAAGCGTTTTGTCAAGAATTAAAGAGATGATGTGACAGTGAGTGGCTGAGCAACTAGTTTATCTATATTGGTGGTCATAGAGGTCTCTAGGAGTAGAGAATGTTGAATGTGACTTTGAACACAGGAAGGAGCCAGCCATGGGTAGATTAGAGGAAAGAGGGAGGCAGGAGCCAGATCAAGTCAGGATTTGAAAGATCAAGTAGAGGGTTTGGATATTTTTCTAAGTCGGATGGGACTTAGAAGGGGTTTAAGCAAAGGCATTCACGATCTGATTTATGGGTCTAAAAGATCACTCTGGCTGCTGTGTGGTTAAAAGATTTCAGAATGGCTAATCTAGGTGAGAAAAGGTGGTACTCAGATGAGGATGGAGGTATTGGAAATGGATAGAAGAGAATGACTTGGGATATGATGTGGAGATCTATCCACAAAGCTTGAAGATGGAACGGATGGGGTTGGAAGCAGACAAGGCAATCCCAGCTTATATGATCCTTGTCAGGTGTATTTCTGAGTCCCGCTGAGCGGTCTGCACAATGTTTCATGTGCTAAAGGTAGGAGAGGCCAAGAGTTTACCAAGGTCCATTGTCTTCCTTCAGAATAAAGGACACTTTTCCATTTTTTAAAAATGCAGAATCCTTGTCCTTCACTTGACCTAATTAATTAGAATCATGGGAAGTGGGACCTGGGGTATTAAAAAATCCCCAGGTAAACTCACAGGTGTGGGTCCACAGAAGGAAACCATTTGCCATCCTCTAATATGCAGATAAGAAAATCACTGAAGAAAATCAGAGGCTCAGAGCTTGAAGTAACTGTGAGATGAGGCATTTGGAACAAAGGATTAACTAACAGTATGAGGAGATAAATTAGCAAGACAAATCAGTCTTGAAAAAGCAACAAATATCGGTCCTACTTAAATTTGGACCCAATTCAAATTTTTAAAAACAACAAACTACCACGCTAAGACCTAGCTGAAAGCAGTCTTTGAAAAAACAATGAGTTCACATTTATTAACGACTCGCAACCACCTGGTTTTCATTAGCTACAAGATAAAAAGGATCTAAAAGCTAGGTAAGAAATAATAAATTACTCAAGAACCAAAGGGTAGAAAACAGGTACAAACGAATTTCTCCTAGAAAAAAGGAAACAAAGGCAGCAAAAAAAAAAAAAAAAAAAGAGGGGAGGGAGAAGAAAGGAGAGAGGGAAGGAATTCGAACGCGAGCACATGTGGGGAAGCAAAGACAGGGCCCAGGAGGACTGGATCGATCTCACCCGGAAAGGCGAAGGTGCGGGGCTTCCGGACAGCGCACGGCCACGACAGCTAAGATCACCACTCACAAAGGGCAAGGGTTTGTTCTGAATTGTCCTGTGCTCCCTTATTGAGATTAGGACTAATCATAGTTTCAGTGACGATGGGGTTCACCCTTCTCCCATTAAAACAAAGTCACAGGCTCTGTGCTGTTCGACAGTTTAGGCCACTGTGCTTCAGGAAGTTTTGGCGCTCGGTGTTGACATGGTCCATGCCACCAGCCTCGGCATAACCAGCCTGCAAACCTGCGGCCCCACCCCAGACCTACCGAACCAGGATGTGCGTTTTACCAACGTTCCTTGTGATGTGTATTTAAAGCTTGAGAAGAACTGCTCTAACATGGTGGAGGGATGCCATTAGGTGGCTGGTTCTGATCTAAGGGAGAATGTGGAAAACCACAGGTTCCTGAGCCCAAGACACTCCTCCCTGAGGCTGGGTATCTGCACCTCAGCTGATTATGGTTCTGACACATGAAGAATAATTTAAGAAACAGAACCGCAGATGGTAAATAAATAGGAACTAGTGACTTTAAAAGAAATTATGTAACAGACATAGCCCGACATTTAATTTAGGGAGCAATATTTTATGGTAGTGTTTCTAGACCTTTCTGATAACCACTTGGGTATTGTTAAACATCCACCAGATGCTGCTTCCCCAGATGCTCTGATACTGTGGGTCTGGGATGGGGGTCTGAGGATTTACACAGATACGTGAGACCCCTGCTTGTTTCCTATGCTTCACCGGAAGGCACGCAGCACAAGAGAAATACCCACGTGCCATGAAGAGGGCGCCGTGCATGGCAGGCCTGTCCTGGCCAGCCCGTCACTTGGCCGGCTAACGCAGGAAAACCAGGTTCCAGGTGGGGAAGGGGCTTGGCTATGAGGGAAATTTCCAGAAAGTCGCATACCCTCAACAGATGTCCTGTGAAGTGGACATCAAGCCTGCTGGGAACAACCTGTCTGCCGGGCAGGAGTACCAGCATTAGAAGTGAAATCAGCTGAGCCTCATCCCGTGGAAGTACATCCACACCTGAGTCCACATGGGGCAATGAGACTTTGTGGTCCTTGCTTTCTGGTCTTGGAGTAAAGACAAAATTTGGGAAAATAATTCTCCAAATGAAATAATCTTTGAGCCTGTCCTGTCATCTCAAGGAGGGAAAAAGAAGCATTCGACAGGGAACCCAAGGGAAGAAATCCTATTAGACCAGGATAAACATTCAGACTCTAGTGCAGAAGAAAGCAATCAGAATGTCATGATAAATGACAAGCTGAACGAAGTTACATGGTAATAAACAGATCAAGTGATACTCAAGAATAATGACATATATCTACTTCTGAGCAAAGTCTCATTGGGATAGGATTTAATTTAGAGGTTTTGCCTTCAAGGATTAGGGACAATCACAAGGTTTGATAAAACTCAGCTGTTTTAGAGGCTCTGTTCATCCCTCTGGCAACCAAATCAACGTTGTGACAGAAACAAGGAGCAGCAGCAACGAAAAATCACCTGGGATCTAGAAAAACAAGCCATACGACTACGGAGAAATCCAAGAAAGCACTCTGAAATGGCAAAAGGTAGGACAGGGCGAGGATGTGGGGCGACCTGGTCTCCAGTGGCTGAGTGAGACGGAGGCTGTGGCAGCGGTAGCGGCAGACACCTCTTAGAGGGGCCGCGTCTGCAAGCAGATTTTCACAATGACGGACCTACTCACTCTGAGCACCAGTGCCAGTTAGGCTGCGTGCAGGGGGCACCAGGGACTCTCAGGGAGACATTGTCAGAGTGAGGGCCTAGGCGAGACTCACTGGGTACAGAAGTGCTGGCGGTATCTATTGTTTCCTGTTGAGTCCTCCCCACTCCCGGTGCATGGGCACAGCGCCACCATAGCGGAGATGTCATCAAACTGGATAATAGAGGTTGCTCCGCCCAGAGAATTCCCTGAAACCCCACCTCCCTCAACCGGCCCCCCCCCCCCACCCCAAGCCACATCCAGGTGTATCCTCGGCAAGTCAGGTGCTCCTTGCTGAGTAGCACCTAGACTCACACTGGAGGCATTTTTTGACATGGCCTTTTGAGGCAACTATAAGCACAGCATCTGTGGATCGCTTGCTGAATCTTAACAGGTGGCCCCAGATGGGTACAGACTGGGGCTAAATTTGTCCTGCAGCTGAACCCCTCTCAGGACTATGCCACTAGAAAGACACCTACTTCACAAATCCACATTAATAAAACTTGGAGATTTAGAAGCTTTGCTTAGTACATAGAAACAGACACAGAAAGGCAGCCAAACTGAGAAGACAAAGGAGCAGAAACCACATGAGAGAACATAACAAAGATCCAGATATAATGGAGTCAAGCTATCTTACAGATGCAGAGTTCAAAACATTGGTTATAAAGATGCTCAATGAACTTTTGGGAAGTGTAGATAAATTCAGCAAAGAGATAAAAAGCATAAAAATGGACATGGAAATTATAAAAGGGAACCAGTCTGAAATGAAGCACACTTTATCTGAGATGAGAAGTATTTTAAATGGAATAAACAAAGGAATAAACACAGTGAATAAAGAAGAGGATCACATGCCCTATCTAGAGGATGGGAAAGCCAAAGACATGCAATCAGAATGGCAAGAGATAAGATGCCAAGACTATAAAAATAATTTAAGGAGCATATGAGGCACTATTAAGGGTCCAAATATCCATCTGATGGGTGTAACTAAAGAAAACAAGATGTCGAACAGCTGTTTGAAGAAATGATGATGCAAAACTTCCCTAATCTGGTGACGAAAATGGACATAAAACCCTAGAAAGCTCAGAGAATTCCAAAAACTAGGGATCCAAAGAGGCCCACACCAAGACACATTATTAAAATGCCAAGGTTAAAAACAAAGAAAGAATATTAAAAGCAGCAAGAAAAAAAAACAGATAATTACTTATAAGGGAACACCCATAAGACTGGCAGCTGATTTCTCAAAAGAAACTATGTAGGACAGAAGGATTTGGCAAAAAATATTTGACAAGATGAAGACCCAGGATCTACAACCAATAATACTTTATCCAGCAAAGCTATCATTTAAAGATGAAGGACAGATAAAGGGCTTCCCAGACAAAAATAATTTATCACCACCAAGCCAGAATTATAGGAAGTGTTAGAGGGACTTCTTTGAGAAGAACAAATACAAAAGACTCACTTCAGATTAAGAGACATACACAGACTAAAAGGAAGAGAATGGAAAAAGGTATTGCTTTGATGGACCTAGAAGGTATTTAAATTAGAGAAAGAGAAACGGTATATGATTTCACTTCTATGTGAAGCCTAAGGAATAAAAAGAATAAACTAATCAAAAACAGACTCAAAGATATAGAGGACAATTTGGTGACAGAGGGGAATGGGGTTGGGGGTCTGGGAGATTGAGGTGAAGGCTTAAAGAAGTACAAATTAGTAGCTGATGGATAGTCACGGGGATGGGGAGCATGGCATAGGGAATGCAGTTAGCATTAATACAATGGCTAGGTGGAGGGCCAGGGGAGGGAGGGAGCAATTGGAGAGATCGTTTTATGAACTATATAGATTTCTAACCAATATACTGTATACTCAAAACTAGTTAAAATAAATAAATTTTTAAGAATTCCAAAAAAAACAATACTTTAGCTGTTTTAGAGAATAAACAGGTATTACCAAGGTGTGTGTTTGGCAGACCACAAAATATTCAGAAATTTAATTAAGAATTCCCTATTTAACATCTCCGAATTTACATTTTTATATAATGCAGACTGCTGATTTGTCGCCCCATAATCTCAAAATAATCAGAGCCTTAGAATTCAAAAGTAATGATTTTATACTCTGAAGAAATAAAACTAGAAATATTTAGTGATTGCTTTTCTATCATAAATAATTATTATAGAGATTGTATAAAAATGTTCTGTACACAAAATAATGTACCACAAATGGGAGGAAATTAAAATTTCAGCAGAAGTTCCCTTAAACATAAAGGAAAGCTGCTAGATAATGAAGGAAGGATGAGCTCTTAAGAAAGCTTTTATTTCCTTCCAAGGAGATACTTAAAAGTATGGCAGCCAATCATGATTTTCCATGATGGTTTAGATATTATTCTAACCATCAGCGAGCTTTAGAGTTAATAACTTCTTAGGTATTACGGAATTAGTTACCCTGAAGAAACAAAAAGATCTTAGCAGAAGTCCCCCACTGATGCCCCACAGCAATGCTTCTTTGCTAAAAGCACTCTGAATAGTGCCACTAGGGAGAGTCACTAAGAAGTTAAATTAAGTGCTACAAATAAATGGGTTTTCTGTGAATCTGTTGTGCCTATGGGTTTTCAGGGAACTCTGAAGACAGCAGCATGAGAGAACCCGGGAAACAGGGATGAAATAAATTCTTTCCTTTTGAAATAACTTGGTACATGAACTCCAGACAATGCCCAGGTTAGGATGGCTTTTATAGTCTGTCAATAGTTTTCAAGACTGTTCCATGGCTCCAGAGAAAAGAGCACATTAGGGTATTTCATGTAAATATTAAATAGGGTCAAAAAAAGTTAAAACCCAGAGACAAAGTTTCCCATGTCTGATATAAGTGTGAGAGAGATTTCTGTCCACTTTCCAGGTTCATTAATACGGTCTGGACTGCTCTCTGGACTGCCACTCGCCCTTCAGTCCTCCTGCAGTCGTTGCCAAGAGGGCTGCTGAGTTTTCAGCTGGACGGCAACTTTCCTCAACATCCGCTTATAATACAATGGGAAAGAAAAAATGTTTTTGAGTTGCATGTACTTTGACAAAGTGAGATGTCATCTCAGTGATTAAATCCTGCTTTCTACACCTGGCAAACCTGTAGGTAACACACATGTCAAACACAGCTAATGATGCCACATGTTAAAGGTTTGGGGGAAATTACTGGTTATCCAAGTGCCACAGGTGATTATCTGTGAGGTGAACACCTGAAAATGACTGAACCAGTTCGAGATGAACATTCCTGGTGAATATCTCAGCTGTCACTGGACCTGCACTTTTAAGCGGCTCAGATGGGTCTCTGAATTCAAGATAGAACGGTTAAAACAGTATGCAATCGGATAAGATATTTGATATCATTTTTGTAACTCCTCCTGGTCACTAGATTTCTGGCTGCATGATCTGGGTTACTCACAGACCATAAAGGATGCTGTGAAAATTAATAAACAGAGACCTCATTTGAAATGGAGTCGGAAGCTAGAAGTGAGAACACTCACGTACGTGTCAATGAGAGCACACTAGTTACCCCAACGGGAGGAGATACACCTTGCACTTTTGACAGGAAGCAATACTACTTAACTACCTCAGGGGGAGGAAGCAAAGATGCTTCCTTGCCCAGTAACAGCTCAGCCAATGGGAGACTGCCATAACTCAGCCAATGAAGTCACTATAGTTGGAACTTTTCAGTTTCCTCCAATGAATTCTTCGTTTACAATAGCCCCTCCTATAGAAGATAGTTCCTCGCCTTTGTTTCTCTGGATTTGTTCATGGTTCACCATTCGACCACATATCCCAAATTGCAATCCTTGTTGTTCCCAAATAAACACGTTTTGCTGAGGAAATATCTGGCTATTTGTTTAAGGCCAATAATGCTATATTCGCTTCTCAACCCTCTCTTTTCACTTTGCTTCAAGTAAATCCATTTTCAGGAGGAAGAGACTGGTGAGGAAGAATGGTAAGGATGCGGGAATTTGGGAGAGGCCATTACTATCATTTAAAAAATAAAATTTTCAGTTTCTTACTCTATGAAAACTTGAGGAGGACCTAGGAACTGATCTCATGAGCATGATTTAACCACTTATGTTGTATACCTAGGTTATCTGTTGAGAGAAGAGTTATATCAATACAAATAGAAGCCTTTAGAGGAAAGTATGTCCATATACATATAGGGTATGTGAAATTATGAATGACAAAAAATTCCTGGATCAAACAAATTTCTAAATAAATTCTTTCTAAATTCTTTCGCATTAATGCAATATGAAGGAGACATTTTAAGAGTGAGATAATATTTGTGGGTAATTCTCCACATCTTACTCTGAAAATTTAAGATTTCCTTTTCTCACTTTTGCTAAAAGTGTAATATCTATTATCCAGTTTCTCAAGTTTCCTTGTTACTCGACTTTCCTTTTAATGAGAGTATCTTTCACATCAACTGCCTAATAAAATCCTTGGTTGTGTAGTTTAATTTTAAAGTAATCTCTTCATGAGCCATTTATCTGTTTTCCCTTCTATTCCAAATGACAGACATTAAATTACATCTCTGGGTAGATGTAATTAATCTTCTATTCCAAAGTGAAGAAAAGAAGAAAAAGGTTAGAAACATTTAAAGCCTCTTTTCTTTTCCTTTTTATTAGGAGAAAGCAGACTATGGGTTGAAAACTTGATTTATTTCCCTTAAACCTATTTGAAGATCACCTTTAAAACAAGGGGTCAAATGTGGCTTGAAATGAATTCCCTGTGTAGTACTTATGTAAGTCCCTGGGTTATAGCATTTCAAGGCTAATAAATATTGTAGTCTTACGAAGGCAGCCATCTAATATGACAGAATACAGGATTTTGGAGGGATTGTGGTCTTTCAGTAAAAGGGTCTGGTTAGAAGGGAGACCTTATAGTTGACTGTGGAGAAGCTGCCTAAAATAATATCCCATTTGCATTTGGCCTTCAGCCATCGAACAAATGAGTCATCACTGCAATCCACAAGGTAGTTATCTCTGCCAAAGTAATTCACTAAATGATTTCAGTAGATAACCTGCTTTTTGTGGCTGGACTTATCATTTTCAAATATTTACCTAGTAAATTGCAATGTTAAGCTATGGTAAACTTGTATTTTTATGGTTAATTTGGTTCTCTATTTCCAAAACAAAGAGAAAAATGTCAAGGCATGTTTAAAGACATTCGATTTCACAAGACGATTTTTTTTTCCTTTCCAAAAATATTAGCAGAAATGTATTTAAATAATTTTTATAAATCTGTTCTTGTTAAAAAAAAAACAGACAAGTAATCTTGTTCTCTTCATCCCACTTGGCATATCATGTACCTGATAAAAAAATTAAAGAAACCTGAAATATCATTAAAGCTAAGAGAGAAGATATTGAACACAATGGACTCTTAGTAACCACAAAATTCTAGTGAGGTCTATTGGGCTCCAACTTGGGGAGAAAACTGTTTATGCTCACAAAATATAAATGTTTGTACTTGCAAAATATAAACATTTAATGCAAAATTTTCCACTTTTTCTTCTAAAATGACCTATCAAAATATTTTATAATGGATTTATTATTTTCCTAAAGTTGACATATATCCATTATAAAAATTGAAACTGCAAAGAAGTTAAAAGAAAACAACAAATTATTTCAAGTTGGGAGTTAGAAGTGATGCCATCCTGTGCCACACAAGAATTTTCTGTGTCTTTCTTTGGTAACAACTTTTTAAATTTTATGAACTAGGCTTGCTTCTCTTTTCTTGTTTGGATGCAGCTAATGATGTATTAATTTATTTCATTTTTCATTTTAATTACTTAAATTACTTTTCGTTAACTTTGTTAAGAATATAGTGGAAGACATTTTATGATTCTGATTCATTCCCTCAGCTTTTTTTTAATTTTAAAGATTGAGTGATACAAGTTATTTAAGAAGAAATTTGGCTTTTGATTCTCCGATTTACTACTCAATCCTCATCTACAACATTTTTATTTTTACAAACCTCTCACCACCTTCATTTCTACTTTATTCCAAACCTTTTTCTTTCAACTTATGAAGAAAATGAAGATAAAACGCACTAACAGCCTATTAACAATAGTACATTTATTAAAAAGTACTGTAAAAGAACATTTAATGATATGGAATGCATATGAGTGAAAACATTAGATAAAAAAACAGAGTAAAGTGTGCACGCATATGTATAGAAATGTTTTAAAAGGATATTTCTGAATAAGCTTCAAAATGTTTTCCCCCAGGTCAAAAGATTGCATAAAATTTTTCTGTATTTCCAATTTGCTATAGTATGTTGCTTTTTAAATGGGAAAATGTTGTTAAATTTTACAAAATTAAAAATTTTTAGAATGAATCCAAATAGTAAAGTGTGCAAAGTAAAATATGTCTCTTCCCCACTTTCTTTAACTCTTAGTTCAGCACCCCAAAGGAAACCCCTGATAACAGTTTCTTGGAAGTCTGTCATAAAAAGTCAGTGCAGATATAAGCACGTACAAATATGCATACATGTACATATATGTATGTATTCTTTTGTATTAAAATGAAATATAATATATCATAATATCGATATTTGGATTTTTCCCCCCCACTTAACAATACATACTGAACAACTTATCATATTGGCCCATTCAGGTTGACCTAATTCTTATTAGTGACATTGTAGTATTCCATTAAATGGATATATCATGATTTATTTAGCCAAGCCTCTGTCAATAGCTCTTACTTTTTATTTCTCTAGTTTTTTTGTGATTATAAATAATCTGCAATGAACTTTATACATTTACTGTTTTACAACTGTGCAAAAAATTTCTAGAGACACAGTTGCTGGATCAGTGGTTAAAGATGGATAGGCCTTTCAGTTTTTTACACATTGGTGCCATTTGGTAGTATCCTCATTCTTATCAACTTTGTATGAAAGAATATTTTCACGCTTTCACAATGCTTTCTTTACTTGTTAAGTAAAAATGTGGTTTCACTGTCGTGTTAATTTATATTTTCTTACTACCTGGTGAATTGAAATCTCTTTTCCCATATATTTATAAGTCATTAAGACTTTCTCTTTTGTGAATTGCCTGTCCATAGCCATCCATTCCTCTGTTTGTTCTTTCCTTTATTGATTGGTAAATATTCTTTGTGTATTTTGAAAGCTAGCTTTTTATAGGATATATGTTTTACAAACATAGTATTTTTATCTTTGTCTCCTGACTTGAAATTTTATAGTGTTTTGTCATACAGAATTAACTGTTTTGGATTCTGATTGGCCAAACTTTTCTTTTAAAGGTTCTGGGAATTAATTATTATAAGGAACCTATCCAATATGATATTTAAACAAAAGGTCACAAAATATTTTTAAGGAATGTTCTCATTAGGTGGATGACATTACAGGTTCTAGAAGTGACCAATAATGCACATGACTTAGGTAGACTGTACAGTGGAATTCTGCCTTCATGAAGCAGTGCAAAATGCTGAATTAAAAAAAAATGGTTTAAACCAGTGGTCCCCAACCTTTTTGACACCAGGGACCAGTTTCGTAGAAGACAATTTTTTCACTGAGCAGTGAAGGGTATGGTTCAGGGTGATTCAAAAGCATTGCATTTATTGTTTGTTTTATTTCTATTATTATTACATTATAATATATAACGAAATAATTATGCAACTGACCATAATCTACAATTGGATGCCACCAGGTGCAGCTGCACAACTGAAGATTATCAACTCACTTGCCACTATAAAGCCTGCCACCAGATGCAGCTTAATTGTCACTTGCTACTCTCACTGATAGGGCTTTGATGAGAGTCTGAAAGCAATTGATTTATTATGGCCTCTGTGCAGTCAAACCTCTCTGCTAATGTTAATCTGTATTTGCAGCTACTCCCAAGTGCTAGCATCACCGCCTCAGCTCCACGTCAGATCATCAGGCATTAGATTCTCATGAGGAGCTCACTAACTAGATCCCTCGCATGCACAGTTCACAATAGGGTTTGTGCTCCCGAGAACCCAAGGTGGAGCTGAGGTGGTGATGCTAGCACTGGGGAGCGGCAGAAAATACAGAAGAAGCTTTGCTTGCTCGCCCGCCTGCCTCTCACCTCCTGCTGCGCAGCCCCAGTCTAACCTGCCACAGAATGCTATCGGTCCATGGCTCGGGAGTTGGGAACTCCTGTTTTAAATTATAAAATTATTTACAAAATGCCAAAGTGAATTATCTATATATATTTTAAAACTTCAACCTTTCAAGTTACCATTTCCTTGTAAGAGCTATAACAATCATAGTTGATTTATCCTCAATTATTACATTAATTTTATAAAGCAAAAAGACTGCTTTATAAATCTAGGTTTAAAATACATATAAAATTTTTTCTTTCTGTTTGAATAAAAGCAAGCTGTGAGACTGCTAATGGGTATGCAGTTTATTTCTGGGGTGATAAAAATTTTCTAAACTTGATCGTGGGGATGGTTGCACAATTCTGAGAAAATACTAAAAACCATTGAGTTATACATTTTAAGTGGGTGAACAGTATGTGAATCATGTCACAGTAAAGCTGCTAAAAAGTTAAATGGTGGTGAGTTTTGAGGAGAACTGAGAGCAAAATAAGTCGCCGTGGTTTGTCAGTCTGTAGCCCACAGCATCTCTGCACCAGCTAGGAAACAACTTCAGGAAACAGGTTTTCAGTGAGCTCACTCTTTGTTTATTTTCATCTGCCCTTTTTCCCTTTTCAAATTCTCTTGATTGGGAGAAAAGGCAGAATGAACAGGGCTTTTCTAACTGTTTCTCCTATGCATTGTTATTCTTCTGACTCCTGGGATTAAATCACTTTACTTCATTGTAGATGTTCGATAACATGATATAGTGTAGATTATAGCAAAAGGTAAATACCACTGGATGAATCAAGGAAATTTAGCTTGGCCGATACCAGCTGGGACATATCATAAAGGACCTTTAAGCTCTAATGTGCCCTCATCTTACTGAGGAGGATGTACCTACAATGATTATTCAGTGGTAGACTTTTTTGATTTTTACATTTTTATTCTTTAAGATCTTTCATTAAAATACAATTTAAAAATAAAAATATTGGCTTCATTTCATTATTTCCAACAGATTTTGATGATTATTACCTTCATTATTAAATTCTTAAACCCCAGAGTATGAGTCAAAATCGAGGTAAACTACCTCTCTCTCTCTGTACAAATCTGAAATGAGCTAAGGATGAGCAAAAGTCTAAAACTGATTAAATTCAGTGGAATCATCTTTAACACACATAATTGGAGAAACATTATCATGTTCTTCAATTACATTTACTAATATATTTGTGTAAAGTGTTCCTGTGTCTCAGACTTAGAAAAAAGTTAGATATCAGTATCTAATAGAAAGTGAAGAGGCTTCTGGTCAAGACACTGAGTAAGTAAATGATGTGCTTGCCTCCTCTCATGACCACATCAAAATTACAACTAAACTATAATTCTCATCACTGAGAATTGTCTGAAGTCTAGCTGGACAGAGATACTACAACTAAGGACACACAGAAGAAGCCACGTGGAAACCGATAGGAGGGGAGGAGACAGAACAGGCTGGTCTCACACCTGCACATGGCAGTTAAAAATCAGGAGGGATATCTCGACTGCAGAGGTCCCCTCGGAGAAGTGAGGGGTCCTGGCCCCACACCAGATTCCCCTGTCCAGGGTTCCAGTGCCGAGAAGAGAAGTCCCAATAACTTCTGGCTGTGAGAACTAGCGGAGATTGTGGCTGAGTGAGATAGGGCTGTAGGAGTCTCTGGAGATCCTATTAGAGGGTCCATGCATGGACTTGCTCACTAACAGACTCACTCGCTCTGAGCTCCATTATTGGGAGCGGCAACTTGAAAGGCGCCAGTGACCTACAAGGAGGAAGTGAATTCTTTGGCGTCAGAGAGAGGGCTGTGGGGGGAGGGCAGCTTTCTCCCAGACAGAAATGCTAGCAGAAGCCATAGTTCCTCCCTACAACCGGCGTGCAGAAACAGGCGAGCGCCATATCTGAGTCTCCATTAATCTGACTAATGCTGTTCACCCTGCCCAGGTGATTCCCTGAGACTCCATCCCACTCACCTTGCATGCCTACCCAAGCCTCTCCCAGTGGCTTTTCTATACAAACAGTCTGTCTTGGCTCTTACTGCAGGCTTTCCTAAAACCTTTTGAAGATTCACAAAACACAGACAAGCAGCATCTGGCTTCGGCGTGCTCCATACCTCTTGCTGAGCAGTACTAAGCTCAGCACTAGTGCTGTGGGCCACAGTTTGAGGCTTGGCCTCCAGAGGCACTTCCAAGCCCATTGTGTGTGGCAGCCCCTTGGAATTACTTGGTGGGACAAGCCAGGTGGTCCCAGGCAGGGCACAAGCTGTGGCTGAACTTGGCCTGTGGTGGGGCCCCTGCCAGGAGGTCCTGGGGTCAGCACGCCCAGTGGCCAGCTTCAGATAAAGCTGGAGCACCACTGGAATCACATCTGAGGTCTACACACCCAAAGGTCAGATAGAGAAGGCACTAGAGCCCTGCTAAAGTGCATCCCATCCCATAGGGTCAGTTCCTGCACAACAGCTCCTCCATTGTAGCCCCCTGGCAGTCCTCATGACCAAACAGCCCGAGGGTCAATCCCTCCCTTTGACCTGCAAACTGCAAGAAAGGCTCGATTACAATAGAAAGGTACACCCAGTTACATGGGACAGATCTGGAGCACCTGGCTTAGGTGACTAGGGAGACCGTGTCACCAGGCCCCACAAGACACCTACTATATAACACTATCCTACTAAGAGCAGGAGATGTAGCAGCCCTACCTAATACAGAGACACAAACACAGGAGGATCCAAAATCTGGACACAAAGAAACATGTCCCAGTTGGAATAGCAGAACAAAGCTCCAGAAAAAGAACTAAACAAAATGGGGACAAGCAATCGGTCAAATGCAGAGTTCAAAATACTGGTTATAAAGATGCTCAATGAACTTGGGGGAAGAGTAAATGAACCCAGTTAGAACTTTAACAAATGGATAGAAACTATAATAATGGAGATAGGAACCATAAAAAAGAACAAGTCGGAAATGAAGAATACAACAACTGAAATAAAGAATACATTAGAGAGAATGAACAATAGATTAGATAAAGCAGAGGACTGAATCAGCAATTTAGAAGAGAAGGTAGCAGCGAACACCTAATCAGAACAGCAATAAGACAAACAAATCCAAAAACATGAGGGTAGTTTAAGTAGCCTCTGAAACAACATCAAGTATCCCAACATTTGCAGCATCGGGGTACCAGAAGGAGAAGAGAGAGACCACAGAATTGAAAACCTATTTGAAGAAATAATAATGGAAAATTTCTTTAACCAGGTGAAGGAAATAGGCATACAAGTCCAGGAAGCACAGAAAGTCCCAACAAGGTGAACCCAAACAGATTTACACCAAGACACTTCATAATTAAAATGTAAAAGATTAAAAGAGAGAATCTTAAAAGTAACAAGAGAAAAGCAATTGGCTACCTACAAGGGAGCTCCCATAAGACTGTCAGCCGATTCCTCCACAGAAACTTTCCAAGCCAGAAGGAACTGGCAGGAAATATTCAAAATGATGAAAAGTAAGGACCTACAACCAAGATTACTTTACCCAGCAAAGCTGTCATTTAGAATGGAAGAACAGATAGACCTTTACAGATAAGAAAAAGCTAAACAATTTAATCAACACCAAACTAATATAACAACAAAAAAAATGTTAGAGGGAATTTTTTAAGATGAAGGAAAAAAATAAAAAATATGAACAATAAAATGGCAATAACTACATATCTATCAATAATTACTTTAAACGTAAATGGATTAAATGTGCTAATCAAAAGAAAAAGTGGTTGAATGGATAAGAAACATATGCTGCCTACAAGAGACTCACTTTAGACTGAAAGACACAAAAACTGAAGGTGAAGAGATGAAAATGCAAACAAAATTAAAAAGCTGGGGTGGCAGTACTTATACCAGACAAAACAGACTTAAGACAAAGGCTGTAACAAGAGACAAAGAAGGACCCAGTAATCCTATTTCTGGGTATTTGTCTGAAGAAACCTAAAACACTACTTTGAAGGGATATGTGCATCTATATGTTCATTGCAGCATTATTTACAATAGCCAAAATATAGATGCAACCTGGGTGTCCATCAATTGATGAATGAATAGAGAAGAGGTAATACATATATACAATGGAGTATTAGCCATAAAAAACGAATGAAATCTTGTCATCTGCAACAATATAGATGGACCTGGCAGGTATTGTGTTGAGTGGAGTAAGTCAGACATAGACAAATGCCAGATGATTTCACTTACATGTGGAATCTAAAGAACAAAACAAACAAACAAAACAAAAAGAAACTCATTGATACAGAGAACATTTTCATTGTTGGGAGGGCATGTGGGCATGAAGGAAGGGCAAGGGATTAATAAATACAAATTGGTAGTCACATAATAGTCATGGGGATGTAAAGTACAGCATAAGGAATATAGTCAGTAATATAATAACTAGATGGTGTCAGATGGGCACTAGATTTATCAGGGTGATCACTTCATAAGTTATGTAAATGTCTAATCACTATGTTGTACACCTGAAACTAATATAATATTATATGCCAACTGTAATTGAACAAACATCATGGGGATATAAAGTACAGCATAGAGAATATAGTCATGTATTTTCTTGAAAAAAAAAGTGATCAGACAAACAAGTTTTATTAAGTATTCTGGATGACCCCACAAAGGGTCCAGGATACGGTTTGTGCCCTCAAAGCATTCATCACTCATGAAACTTTGGCCCATCTTTGCCATATGAAGGTGCTGTCCTACGGTAAAAGGAAAGTTAACTACCTTGTGAACACGGGCCATTTCTGTTTCAATCACATCTCATTTCTCTGTTCCACGCATGTGACATTGTCTGGTAGCCCCTCCTGCTAAACACCTCAGGACTTTGTTCGTATAGAGACGTTAGCATAAGGTAAATAGTCTTGGATGACGCATGGAAACTTTTCTTGGCTGGAAAAAAATGGAGAGCCTTTGATATCTTAGAGGCTGAAAGAGATGTAATTAAAATATGTTAAAAGATGAATGTGCATAGACTCAGCTGTGACATAACAACACACAAGTCATTTTCAGTAGCGTTAAAGTGGATCTTTGTTTTCAGATGGAAAGTTGTGCCTGGACGCATAGAAGGAGTGCAGTGTACTTGTTTAATAACTGCTGGATGAATGAATGAGGCTCAAGCCAAGGACATCTACCCTATCTTGGTATTTTCTTTCAAAGAGTCTGAACTTCTGGGGGAAGGGGAGGGGCACACTGGGACACTGGCAGAAAAAGGGAAAGTCAATGAAAGGGGCAGGTAGCTTTTCCATAAGAAATCCAAATATTCCTGCCCTTCACCTACCACCCGCACTCCAAACTTATTCATTAATTCACTCACTTGGCAAATATTTCTTGAGCATTTACCATGTGCCAGACACTACAGAAATTCAAAGAAGAATAACACTCCATCTCTATCCCTAAAGAAGAAATGCAGACACATTAACAACTTTGACAAAGTCAGTTATAGTTACCATTCGTTGAGCACATCTTCTATGCCAGGCACTATGCTAATTCCTTTACATGTGCTGTCGTGCTCAACACCATGAGCTGGATGCAAGTGCGACCCCATTATGTAGGTGGAGAAATTAAGGCAAGGGACTTTCCCTGGGCCAACATCCTTCTCCTCGGGCTCTACCAGCTGTTCTCTGTGCCCGTGAAGGAGGAAACTGGGATAAGAGATTAGAGAACAAGGAAGAATCACAGCCAGGAAAGAAACAATGTCTGCCACAGAAGGCTCGAGAATTGGGAAATGACATGATTGGTGCCAACTTTACCATAGAGAATTATTTTTTTTGAGGAAGAGTTTGTGTGGAAAATAATGAGGAAGCTAACAGTTCAGGAGGAAGGTGATGAGAGCCTAAGGTAGGGTGCTGGCAGAAGAAACATAATAGAACCATTTAAATTTTGTATAATACTTTGAAAGGTACTATCCATTATTTGTTCCTTAGAACGATCAACAATAGATTTAGATATGCTTTATGCACGGGAATATTTCATAAAAACTAATTTGGTTTAATTCGATTCGATTTACTTTGTTAACCTATGATCCCTATTTAACTCACGAGGAAACCAAAGCCCAGTGAAGATAAATGACTAGCCCATGATCAGTCAAAAAGGTTAATAAATTTTGGAGCCAAAGATGAAACCCAAGTCGTAATTCCAACATCCAAGGCTTCATTTACTGCATTAGTTGCAACAAATCTGTAGTTAGTACGTGTGCTGATTCCCCTTATTTCTTCGTCACTGCAGACATTGCTAATTGATTTCCTCCCAAGAGCTTGGATGTGGCCCCAGAATCCAGAAAACGGAGCTCCAGAGAGCTACCCTGAATCAACTTTTCTGTATCCTGCAGTGCACCATGTTACCTCTCCAACCGAAAGGCAGAAGATATTGTAGAGATGCTTTGTGGGCAGGATCGTTTTCATTTGGTAGCTGTAGGGGTAGATTTGGGGGCAGAGGGGGAGAAAGATAAACATCAAGAATGACTCAAGAGTTAAGCCTGGGTAACTAGAGGGGTGATGGCACTATTAATGGAAGTATTGGAGCTGGGAGCAGCAGTGGAGCTATAAGCAATATTGAGAATGTGATTTTAGACATGTTGAATTCATAATGAGGGCAGAGATGGTTGCAATTGCCTCTGAAGGAGGCTATTCAGAGGAAAAAAGGCAGGGCCTCCTGAAGGTATAAATCCAAAAAACATTGGCCCGACCTTTTTATTTTATTTCTATTTATTATTATCATTTACACATACAGTACTTGGTCTTCCCAGGTGGTCTCCCATCCAAGTACTAACCAGGCCTGATGCTACTTAGCTTCTGATATCAGACAATGGGCTTGTTCAGGGTGGCAATGCCATAGACTATAATTCCATAGGGGTGCGAACCCAGGATCTTCTGCATGTAAAGCAGATGTGCTCATGCTACACCATGCAACCATGTCCCAGACCTTTATAGAGGAGATAAAATAAGGAGGTTCTAAAGTCCTGATTTAAAAGACACTGCTGCACATCATTTTGCAAGCCAAGAAAATTCTATAATTCAAATAATTGCCACATCATAAAAATTTGAATTTCCACTACTAGGTTCCATTTAACAAGAAGGAGGGGGACAACGAAGAGAAAATGGCTCTTCAGCAACTGCCACAGTGAGAATTATAAACAATTTCTGAAAATGTCACAAATTAAATTAAGTATTAAACTTTAAATGCTTAATCACGACAAGATGTTTTGACTTAAAGGGGGTTTCGATGAGCTGCTTCTATGAGTTGCCCTTCAGCACAAATTAAAAATGCAAGGCCTTCTATCAGCTCATGATGCTCCTTAAGCGTCACCATGTCAGACACACAGCAAATTAAACAGAACACCATGAAAAATGCTTAGGAGGCAGGAATGTCGTTTACGAAAACCTCACTAGAAAACTTGTTGAATAATTTACTAACCTCAGAATAGATGTGTTTTCTATTATTTTGCATTTAATAAGTTTCAACTTGATTTTTTTTTTTTTATCTTTAGCTTGTTTTTTTTTTTTTTCCCATTTCATTGCCATCCACTTTACGAATGTCTCGGTCAAGTTATAAAATCAAGTTATGATGATCCCATTCGGCACCATATGGCTAATGTCAGCCAAAGAGTCTTTAACGTTTTCGAAGTAACAGGATATTACGGTTAGTGCTCTCAGAATTATTTTAATCTAAAAAACGTTGATGGCTACATGCACACAAAAATGGAGACTGTCCACACCCCTCCAGTGCCGAGCTGTGATACATGGCCTAAGAAAATACCAACAAATCAAAAAGCTTGTAGAACAGACTACTGAAAACCACAGATCATATAATTTCTCTTCAAAAGCATAAAATCCTTTATGGCTATTTGCCAAACACAAAAACAACAAAATACCCCTAAAGGTCACTGATAAACCTACCAATATCAATTTTTCTCTGTACTTTAAGTGAATTATATATTTATGAAAGAATATTTGGACCTTAAGGCTTTCTCATATGGTTTGCTTCCTTTTCAGTGAAGCAAAGATTAAACAGAGTCTTATATATTTACTGTTAGGTACAAATCCAAGCAAGAGATCTCAAATACACATTTTTGAAAAATTTTAAGCTGTTTGTATACATGCTAAGGGTACAAATAGCATCACAAAGCTATGGATCTTCTACCGAAATACTACTGGCATAGCATTTCGAGTAGCTCTAATTATCATATGAAATTTCCAGTAGTAAGGAAATATAAGTAAGCAGTGTTTTCAGTTGAAAATTATTTTAAAGGCCCCGTTCAGTGGGGGCCTCTGGTCAGAAAAAAAGGAGGGCCTGGGGAGGAGGTAAGGTGTGGGCTGGAAGAGGGCTCATGGTTTCAGCTCCTCCTCTACTTCTGTGTCCTTTTCTTCTGTGTTTAAGGGGAAAAGGCTGGACCAAGAAGCGGGAATGCCGGGAGAACCCGGATGGCTGATCTGGGGTAGTGGGACTGGGACGAGGCGGCCACGCTGAGGCCAGCTCACGTTCTGACTTTCCAGACTGGGCTGGACACCTCTGCTCGAGCGCTGACAGCCTCCTGTGGGCAGCAAGGCAGCCCAGGTCCTCGGGGAAACCACGAAAGGGCGAGGTATAGTTTTTGCCCTCCTCTTTTTCTTTCTGAGAGCTAGTCTAGCTTTTCTGAAGTACCTTAACTAACCACTGTCTCTGCAAGTCACCCTGTCATTTCCTTCATGGCACTTCTCACAACCCAAGATTGTCGTGTTTACTTTTTTGTTAGCTTATTGTTTCCTTCCCCAATAGGTTGTCAGGTCCTGGTCTGTGTCGCTCACCTTGCTACACTTGGACTAATGCCTGGCACGCAGCAGTACTCCCTGTAAAGTGCTCCCTGCCTCTTCTCTCCAACGACCTTGTGTTGTCCCCGGTTACTCCAGGTCTCCCCCTCAGTCCCACCCTCCGACCCGGCCTTGCCACATCAGTGTCGTGGTGTTTGGCTGGGACTGAAACCTCCCCGAGCGCCAAGCGCAGCTTTCTCCTGGCAGTTAGAAGTGGACAGGTGACATAGTTGGAGCAATGGGAGCAAAGTTCACAAATTTCAAATTTCGTTCAATGGCTGGGGAAAGAGGAGATGTCCCCTCTCCCTCCCTCCACAGGCGCTGGGAAAGGCCAGCCTGGGCAGGCCTCCAGGCCGCCTCACTCCCAGGAGCCCAAAGCTGACATGCAGAAGGTGACTAAGCAAAGAGCTTTTCAAAGACATCAAGTCACAACCCTGAGTCCTCATAAACCTCTGGCTCAAATCCACTCTGAGGCCGCCTCTGGGTTTCCCGCCGGGACGAGCTCAGTCATCCTCTGACTTTTAAGCCTGTCACCAGAAGGATTTCCTAACCAATATCTATCCTGGTCAGAAGTGCCGTTTCTCATTACAGATCCAAGCAAGGGATCACTTATTCACTGAATAAAGTACAATATAAATGAGGTTTAACTTTCCCAGAGAATATTTTTTACCTAAAAATTGAAGCAAACCAAAACACACTAATACAAAAACGGAAACAAGCTAATACAAACTATCATTGTTCCTTCCCTCCAGGGCTGTGAGCCTCCAGGCTACCCCATCCCAGTCACCCAACGGGCCAGGGAGGAAAACAGATTCAACATTGCAGCCACACAGCATTCATCCCTCTTTCTTCGTCTTCGTAAGTGGGGTTCATAAGAAAAAGTGACTGGAATAAATTTAGGAAGTAGTTGGTTAAATGTTAGTTGGTTAAAATCAAGGAATAACAGAACTATAGCAAAGTCTTGTGCTATTTGTTGAATGAATAAAAACAGAAAGAAAACAATGCATGAAAAATGTATTTAAAGTGCTATGAGAGTTCTGAGTAGAGAATGATTCCTTCTGATTTGAAAGTCCCGAAAGATTTCACAGATATTGCATGTTGTGCTGGATTTTGAAGGCAGAGCTAGAGGGAATGAAGCCTTAGTTATGCCTGGTAAGCCGGGAGTGGCCCGGGCGGACTAACACAGGGCACGCGCTGGCGGGGGGAGAAGCTGTTGATACAGTCAGAAATGCGGGCCGAGGGCAGACTGCACGGGGCTCTGAAGTTCTGTCTCAATTCAGTCGTCTCTGGGAACTCAATGAAGGACTCATCCTAAGACAGTGACGTAACCTGGCTGTTTGGGTGGTGGCCTAAAGAGTGGTCAAGGGGAGAAGCACAGAGGCCTGAACCAGGGCAGGCGAGGGGCTTTGCGAACACCAGCGAGGCCTCTGTCCCACCCCCTACCCACACCCCACACACAGCCCAGGCCAGCATCAGGGGAGACTGGGACTCAGGCTCAGTGTGGGTCCAACGGTCTTTTGTGAGCTAGCCCAGGTCTCTGTAATATCAATTCTATGGAAAAACAATCTTTTTTCTTTC
Source organism: Rousettus aegyptiacus (assembly GCF_014176215.1). NCBI lineage: Eukaryota > Metazoa > Chordata > Mammalia > Chiroptera > Pteropodidae > Rousettus > Rousettus aegyptiacus. The sequence goes on from NW_023416286.1 coordinate 10,952,479, forward strand.
GAAAGACTAGACTAAAACCAGCATTTTAGAGATTAACCAATTATAGGCTGGAGCTATCAGAATTAATAACCAGTATGTTATAGAAATTATCTTTTTAAGTTAAAAAAAAATCATTTCTAAGAACATTAAATTTTTTCTCTATATTCCAGGGCCACTTTGAAATTTTAGTCTAGACAGATTCACGCCCTTAAAAATTAGCTTTGAGCTTAGGGTCTTAAAATAGAACTGCGCTGACATTATGATACAACCCAAGAAGGAATAATGGTTGGGTAAGTTTGTTTTTTTCTTTCCTGATGAGGTTTGAATTGGTAGGAGACAGCTAGTACAGAACAGATAAATTATGGAAGGAAATAAAAGGTTTTAAAGGTATTAGTATAAAAGAGCTAAGACATTTTGAATAAGGCATAGAAATTAGGAAATCTCTGCCAAGACTATCTATCATTTTTCAGTAGAAGATGAAATTTCTTATCACCCAAAGAGTACGAGCCATTTTGTTATCCAAATCAAGGAGGAAAAAAAGTCTTGTGTTAAGGACAAAGAAAAAGAACATGGATTGTGCTAATTCTAAACTAGGTAAGAAAATGAGACACCTCAAATTTGCTCTTTCTCACAGAGGTGTAATTTCCGGGGGCATGATGTGGGTAATCAACTCCTATTGTCGATTTAGCAAAAAGAGGTTGTTTTTCCCTTACGAGTTAATGCTGGGAGACAGTTACTCAGATGCACAGATTCTCTTGAATAAGAAACTATAAAGCTTTTGCAATAAGTATCTCTACAAAGCAATAAGAACAAGAAATCCCGCTTCCAGAAGTTTGCATATTCCACTGAGCTCCTGAGTTGTGACGAGCCCTCTTAACACCTGGGTTTGTATTGCGTCGGCACCACGGAACACACATTTTCAATATCAGATAGTATTAGCTATTTAAATGTGCAGAAGAAGAAATGACCCCAGCACACGGTCCCCTTTCTCAAACTCCTCTAACAGAGGTTGGTTTACCATGGTGACAAAACAGGACAGGTTACCTGCAGCTCCCTTCTCTATGTATAACCTACTTTCAGATGAAAATTACATGCTATCGAAACCAGCAACAGTAAACAGAAACACACCAATAGCCAACACAATGATAAAATATAATATGACTCTGCAAAGATTAAGACACTGTTACATCGTTTAAAATCAATCTGTGATCTGTGGCTTAACAGGAGGTAAAAAGAGTAGAAGGAAAAAGAATTTAGAAAAATAAAAAATAAAAAAAACAGAGATAGCACTCTGCCCGAGTGTATACAGTTTTTTATTTTGTTTTGTTTTTGTCTAGGCAGTAACCATTTAAAAGGGAACTTTCAATTTGGCGCCTAATAGAAATGAGACAGTGTCCCCAAAGTAATTTGGGGTTTTCCTCCCCACTGCCCTTGCTTTTCCTTTCATACTAGAAAGAGGAACGTTGACAACTCTTCCTTAAAACAGGGAGGACCAGTCCCTTACCCTCTCCCAGGTCTCTCTCGGACAGAGGTTCAGAGAACCCAGCCTTGTGCTGACCCTCTGGGAGCCACCGTGGTCACCCCCTCCTGGGACAGGAGCAGTGAGGACCCTAAGGTGGCAATGAGTAGACCTCTGGGGAACAAGCCTGAAGTTGCTGGAGCGTGGGTAGAGGGAATGTGGGAGGTGGCAGAAAAAGAGAAGGGCATTGTCACATCAACACGCAGTTATCATTTTCAGAATTAATAAAAGACACTGATTCGTAATCTGCTAACAGAAGCATGTGAGAATAGATGGAATTTTTCAAATCTAACTTCTTGAAAAATCCTCAGTGATTTCAAACCTCAGAACACAGGTCTATGAAGACCGCTAAATGTTGCCAGCAATGGCCACCTGTACTTAGGAGAAGGAGACGGTGGCCCTGCCCATCTGGAGGCATCTGCCACCCCCAGAGGACACCCGGGTGCCACAACCCAAGGCTGTGGGGTCCCCAGAGAGGCGGCCAACCACGCTCTACGTGGGCGCTACGTGTTGTGACCTGCCCCCAGGGCAGCTGTAGGAATTCAGGAAATGTCTGTCTCCCCAATAAACCTCTATCAGTCTGATCCCCTTTCCTAAAGCCCTCCTGCCCTCGTTGCATCCTCCCCGCAGTCCTGGGCTTAGACAGAGCTGGAAGGCGGGGTTCTCAGGAAGTGTCAGGCTGGCTGAGTGTGGGAGCTGCACCAGGGGAGCTCCCCGAAACTGTCCTGACCACCGCCACGTGGCTTTCACTAACATCTACCCACAGGGCCTGTGCTGTCAGATTTGGCTGAAAATATAACCCAAGCAAACCCCCAAAACCATCAAAGCAAGCTTCTGTGAAATTTGCCTAGATACTTAGAAGGAAAAAAGGTAGGAAGAAAGAAGACAACGAAAAAGAAGACTATATTCTTTCATCAGAGCTTACAGAAAATGTATTTCCCCTTAGCATACAGTATTCGTGCGTTAAATTATTTCCTTGTGACTTCACATTTTAATGAACGCTTTCTTAAAACTGTCCAACCGTGAATGCTTTAACACCTTATCACCTGACACTTCTTTTGTACCTGTGTTTGGTAAGAAATTTTAAAATATTCTTTTCATTTTTTCTTCCTGACCATCTTCTCAAATGGTTTTTAATGGAAATAGATACAGAATAAGGTTATATGCATATCCTCTGGGCTAAGATAGTTTTAATTTGCCCGCTAAATCATTTTTCTCTTATCTTAAAACTCTGGCTGCCCAGATCCTCCTCACAAGAAGAAGCAGAAACAGGATACAAGTAATTCTTGTTATAAATTGTTATTAAGTTTTTCCAGTTTTTTACCTGGAAAAAACTGTGAGAATTTCAGAAATGTTGAAAAAGTTAAGACTTAGCAGGAAAATCAAGTTGGACAGAACTTTGTAGCTCAGAACCAAACTTCAATTGGCAGCTGATCATAACATTGACCAGAGAAAATGATTAATTCTCCTTCAGTGCTAACCTGGATTATCTGTATTCCAAGTTGGTGACGTCAGTACGGGCGAGAGAAAGGAAGTTTTAGGGAACAAAAAAATATATTAGCAAAATTATTGTTAATGAAAGTATTAACCTAATATTTTCTGAGGCTGCCAAATTCTGAGCTGATTATGAGTTCTCTCCTACATGCCCGTGCACACACGCGCGCACACACACACAGACACAAAATTCTCTGAGGGCAAGGCTCATAACTTACTCATCATTATAGTCCAGCATCCTGTTTAGTGCCTGGCAAATAGTAAAATCTCATAATTCAGTCAAATATGAACAAGAGGGAGATTACATGAAAGATGAGAAGAAGATCACTAGAGACAGCTAATGATGGTAGGAATTGTTTTATGAGGCACTAAGTAGCAAATAAATATTTAAAAGAAGTATTTATTGTGGCGTTATGCTTTGGAATCTCTACTAATTGTACCCAAAATTTCCCATGAGGAAGTTAAGTGCTCTATCCAGTGAATGAGGAAACATAAAAATAAGTTAAGCCTAAGTATAATAGTATCATATTAAGCAGTTAAAGCAATTAATTCATTAAGGCTTAGGACATATCACTGTTTTGTAGACTGAAGAAATGGAAAGTTTCCCACCCCCCAAAGTTACAGAAATTCAGTCGTTCTATGTCAACAATAAAAACCACTTTGAAGGAAATAACTTGTATGGTAAGTGCTGTAACATGGTGGTTCCTTTAAACCATAACATCCTTAATTTTATCAGCCACAAAGGCTGCACATCTCAATCAATATTCCCTTCTTTGGATTTCTGAGGTTAGCCATTCAAAGCTAAATTCTGAAAGTTTGATTTAAAAAAAAAAAAAAAGCAGAGCTATTCCAAAGAAAGCAGCCTATACATTCACGGAAATGTTTAGTTATTGTTTCACTGACGTTTTGATTTATCACTAACCTACCTAGGCCGCAACCAAATGAACAGTGAGGACAGATGTTATTCACAAAGGCCTATGCGTGACACACATTTGCAAGGAAGACTAAGAGTAAGTGTTTTAAAACAAGGAAATGAGCAAGTAAATCAAGAGGATTTGATTTTAAGGATGGAGTCACAGGGAGTCGCAGGTCATTGTGCTCCGGCTCCAATCTGACCTTCTGGCTCTGGGGGTGAGGTGTGATCGATCACTTGCCAAAAAGACTTGTAGGTTCCAGTTAGTAAACTGAGTGACATCTTATAGGGCAGCCCATACTAAACTGCCAGAAAACCAGGGAGCACCCCACTAGGAATGCCATGGGCAAAATAACCCCAACGTTCACAACAAACACACCATAAATAACACTCACATTTGAACACAGAAATTGATCAGCTTTTTCCCAGCATGGAAAGAGCTAATGAGCGTTTGAAACGGCTCTCATGAGACGCAGTAGGTGCTCAATAAATTTTCGCCTTCATCCTCTAATCCTGCTCTTTTTTCCTTTGATCTCTTTCACCTCTTCTTCAGTATGCTTCCCTCTTTCTCTTCCTTCTAGATGTCCCTTCCCTAACAGGCCAAAATATAAAATTAAATTTTATGTGTGTATGTGAACAATAGGGAACATTTATCTATCTCTACCTTTATAAAATGATCATTGGACTGCATCTAACTAAAACAGCAACACTGGCTTGAAGCGGGGTTGTGTGTGTGTGGGGCGGGGGGAGGTGTGGACCTTGGTTCAGGTTTGCTGCGATCGGTGGTGCTTCACAGGGAGGTGTGTCACACCCAGTGCCCTGCCACGTGAAAGCTTTCAAACAGTCACATCACTAACCAGACACCTGCAGGAATTTAGGAGAGGGAGGGCTAATTAAGCTACCAGGAGGAGGAAAGCAAAAGAGAAAGCAAGCCAAGCCTGGTTTGATATTTTCCCATGTTTCAAATTAAACACAAACAGAAAGCAACAAGAAAATGAAAGTTTATAACCTGGAGACTTAATTTGGATCCCAACCACATGACCTTCCACCTACATGTTTCAAGCACCATGGTAACATGGCATTTTTAGAGTAATTAGTTATCCTGAGAATATTTTCAGCAGAGATTAGCATAGCATTTCCTGTGGGGAGTCACCAGTTGGGGGCTGTTCTCTAGCTGGCTGGAGACTGCAAAATTGGACTGAAACACATTTCAGAATTCGAGGCGATTTCCGGAAGGTGAAGCAACCATGACCGGTGCGGAAAGCCTGCCAGCTCACACCCCTTAAAGCCAGACAGACGAGAAAACAAATAGATACCGTGCCCAGACCCTGCCAAAGAGCCGTATTTGCCTCTGTAAACATTCTAATGGGCAAAGGCTATGCTTATTCTTAATAGGCATACTAAGATGTGATCTTTTCAAGTGACAAGCAAAACCTCATTCTATATCCTCACATAACTCATATACAACATTTTTATTTTTCTTTCTAAAAATGTATTAAATATATTTGGAATAATTACACTCTTCCACAAAAAATCAGGATACAATTTGCTCTATAAATTGCATCAAGGCTTGTCAACAAAGGAATATATAATTATTCTGGGTGGCTGCGGTAATAGTGAATACTTGGCAGATACATTGTCAAGGAGATCACATAGAAGCAAACCTGAGATGTGGGAGAGTGAGGAACTATGTGGAGGAGATTTTCAAGCTTATGCGACAGAAGAGAATATTCCAAACATTAAATTGATAGATGAGAAACACAAAAAGTTAATTGATTTCCAAAGTTTTATTTGTACTGGGTTGCTGTGGTGACTTCCCATATTTTAGGCAGAGATAATAAAATTAACCCTAATTTCGAAAGCTTGAATTCTAACTACTAATTCTAGCACATCTATGTTCAGTCATTTAATTTGTCCGACAAACATTATTAGTAGCTACTACGTGGTATGCACTGGAGATAGGGCAGTGAATAAGACGGGCAGCAGCCCTGAGCAAATCACTTAGCCATTTAGTGTCAATTACTGGCATGGTAAAATGGACACTAATGTCTGGCCTTACCCACCTCACAAGTAGTTGTAAGGCCAGACAATAGTGTCCCTTTTGCCATGCCAATAATAAATAAATAAATTTATGGAAGCATTCCACAATGCAAGTTCTCCTAATTAGTTAGTGGACTTATAATTTGTCAGAAGAGCCAAAAGAAATTTCCTTCCCAAGAGTTTCAAAAACAAGCAAACGAGTTTTGTTACTGATTTAAGTTTTAAAAATGTTTGTTTTTTCCTATCTAGAGCTAGCAAAATTCATTTTTTTGGGAAATATAAACATCTTTCCTTTGTGTCAGGAAGGGTATTTCCCTGGGCTTGTAGCTTGTATGGCACCATCAACAAGCCAAACAGCTGAGATCCTGGGATCTAGTGGTTTCAAAGGTTTTTTTTGTTTGTTTGTGTCATTTTGTTTATTTGTTTGTTTTTAGGAGACAATTATTTCTTCTAATCTTCCTAGAGCCTGAATATTTGGCAGAATGCTGACAGTGGGGCTGCTCTGGCTGCAGAGGAGGGCTTGTCTTCTTGGCTGTGGGCTCTGAGGCTCTTCCTGGAAACCTAGGGGTCCCTGGATCCATTTGAAAATCACTCTATTCCTGGCACTCTTCTGGACTCATCCCATGTCCCTCTTCTTCTAGGAGACATTATAGCATAAGAAGGTGGGCTCTTAAGTTAGCCACGCTGGACTTGCATCTTGGTTCTACCAATGAATAGTGTACCTTCTCTGACCTTGTACTCCTGCTCTGTAAAATGGGAATGCCGACAGTACCACTCTCATAGGGTGAGAATTACATAAATTCATCCATGTAAAGTGCTTGGTACATAGCCTGGCAGATGAGATAAACTCATAAATTACTAGCAATTGTAGTCTCCTTTAAATCCACCCATATGGCATAGCCAGATTAATTTTTATAAATTACTGCATTCCACGTGTCATCTCTGTTTCAAACCTCACAATGCTTTCTCCCTCTGCTATTGTATACCAAATAAATGATAAATCCCTGATCTTGGTATACATATGTGTGTACCTGTGTATATGGATATGTACAAATCTAAATCTATAACTATATCCATATCAATGTATCTTCTAGCTATCATTCCAACCTCAGCTGCCTCACCTTTGACTCCATAGACCTGCGCTTCATCAGTCCGTGCCTTGAAATATTTGGAGTACAACTGTTAGGTAATTAGGCAAAGATGAGTGACAGGAGCAAAAGCTCAGCTCTGTAACCGAGATACTTCCATTGAAAACCTTCCTTAAGAACCTCCCAGAAACACCTCCCATTTTATGGTTATGAATTACCTTTATATCTCAAGGCACAAAGGCCATAAAAGTTTCTGGCATAAACCAGCCACAAACACGTGCTCAGAAAGTACTACCTCAACCTGTGTATAACCTCAATTTCATTATACCATCATTATAATATCTTGCCTATGCCTGGAAGTGCATGAATCTAATTCAACAGTTTGAATTCTTGGTAAGCACATGTAAGGTAGGCAAAGGGTTATATAACAGCCAACTATCAGTCAAGGTGATCATCTAGGACTTCCCATCACGGCCCAAATATAAACAGACCTTCCCACTTCTGCGGGGTTACCCCTCTTTGCTGGTAACCCACTCCTTCCTCAGAGCATACTCTTTTGTCTTCTCACTTCCTGAATTCCATGGGGCTGCCGCCTTCCTTGCCATGGCCCTTTTCCTTCTGAAATTTACTTTAAATAAATCTTACATTTTCTAAATCTCGCAAACTTGCAATTCTTTACTGTGTCAGCGGGGAAGAACCGAGGACCCCCTCCATGCCTCTAGGATGGCATCGGATTTTACATCATCCCATGTGGAAAGACAACTATGCACACAGCACTATGGAAGGAACTAGCTGGTGAAGTAAATGAGAACATCTGATTTGGATTTCCTAGGTGAACCAGAGAGGCAGAACACATAAAAGGAGAAATTAACAGGAGTGTTTGGTAGTGTGTTCCAAAATGAATAGCAAGAACTAATGCTTAAAGTAATTCAATTCCTGAATTAGGAATTGGAAAAAATATGAGCACATTGACAAAAATGAATAAGAGCTGTTGAGGAACCCTGTGGATTTTATAGAGCGGGGCTAATGAGAGACAAGGCTGAGAACCTGGAGGGCAGGTACAATGGCTTCAGTTCTACACACAATTGTTGACCAGAGCCTTCCTAAAAGGGGAAAATGCAATCAAAACAGAGTCCCAGAGCCGCTGATCCATTCATAGGCTGTGTGCAGAAGAAACTGGGGTGGGCAGTGATAAGAGGAGGGACACCTGCTCTGGGGCATCTTTTCCCGATGTCTCCCACACATACAGGGCTGACCGTATCTCCTTCCTACCTGCTCCTCCTACAGCGCCTGGAGCAGTGAACAGCACTGAGGCAGGACAGGTACTGCAGGAACAGCCTCCCCCCCAGGATAGGCTCCAAAAATTTTTCCTTCCCTCAGACCTCCCCCTGTTCTAGCCCCAGCAGGGGTGTGCGAAGAAAGATGGCGGTGGTCAGGCTTCCTCCTGACATCCTTAGCTCACTTCCCAGCAGAAGTGACTCAGCGCTTCTCGCCTCATGGACCCACGTGCCCGGTGCGCATGCGCAGGCTTCTGTTATCGGGCAGTGCACCACTGCCTTTTAACCTCCCTGAGGGCTGGCTGCGCCTTGCTGGAATAAAGAGCTACGTCACAGATGCCTACAGCTCCCGCGTTTTCTTCCAACTACCTGAGGGTCTTACCCAGAACCTCAAATCTGTAGCAACACAAAGGGGATAAGCCAAAACTGACGCCATCTTTGGCTAAGGCATGACCTTTGGCTAATTATAATGTCATTATAATCTCATCCTCACTGCACACACTGCAGCTCCCATCATGCACCTGATGCCACGACAGTTCCGGAAACAATAAGGCTATGTCAGCACTTTGTTTCCTAAGCTCTGCCTCCTGGGAACCCCCCAAAAATGTCGTAGTATAGCCATCTTGTGCAGATCTCTCTCCTTTCTCTCTCTCTCTCTCTCTCTCTCTCTCTCTCTCTCCATTTTTCTCCCCTCTTGAATAAGCCTGCATTCCACCCCAGCCTCTTGAGCACGTACTTTTGCTTTAATGAATTTTGCATTTTCCTGCTTGCTGTTCGCCTTGCCCTTGAATTCTTTCTTGGGGACTAAGACAAAAACCTATCCATCAACAGCACCACCATCCAATGAGCCCCTGGAGCAAAGAAACTGCCAGTTGTCTTTGACCCCACCTCTCCATCACCCTTTATGCTCAGGTGTGCTTTTACATGTTTCTTTATTCTGTTCACTGACCTCCATCCCCACTGCCAACAACCCAAGACAGGTCACCAACATCTCTACAACGACAACCCTAGCTGCCATGGTCATTCTGGGGCCATCATCTACTCTCAACTCTGCTTCCATAGAGATCTTTTGAAAATGTAAATTGGATCATGTCGTGCCCTCGTTCTTATTGTTCCTAGGATGCCCCAAATCCTTAAAATAGTTTTAGAAGATTCACCACAGCCTGGCCCCAATCTCTTGTTCTGATGCTTTTTCTCTCCTTCTCTCCACTCCAGCCACGTTGAAATTCTTTTAGTTCTTCAATTCTTGTATTGAAGCATGCTTTCTCTATACCAGAAATCACTCTTCTGTTACCCCACCCACACCCACCCCCAACAACACACTGACTCATCCGACCACACCTCAGTGGCCTGGAGGACACCAACTGATCCTTTCAGCTTCAACTCCACATCCTCAGAGAAACCCAAGTATGAAGTCCATGGTCTCATAGCCCAGATCATTCCCATAATTACTCATTTAATGTCTGTTCCTCACACTAGACTTTAAGTTCCACCAAGCAAGACTATGTCTATTTTAGGTAATATGGTAGCAGCACCTAGAACAGTGCCTGCCAAAATGAGTGCTCAATAAATATTTGCCCGAATGAATGAAGAGAGGACTGAGAATCAGTTAAGAGATTTCTGCAGTATTTCAGCGAATGAAAGAAGGATTTAGAGACATTTTGGAAGATATGTGGATGGGTCTAATGAAGTAGAGGGAAGACCAGATGACAAACCAGGGATAAAGTTTTCACTTCAGGAGCTGGGATAAAATGATATCAATGATAGATCCAGACATCTGGACTAGAAATTGACTTTTGGAATTTAATATGCTGGGTCAGAGGTAAAAATGAGTAGAGGAATACTGTACCCACAACCCTGCATGCGCCATACGTCCTTACTGATGAAGATAAACTCTGCCCAACAAAAAAAATATCGAGGCGAGAAACCTTGCCCTGACCTTGAAACACACAGGTCGGGTTCATTTGTTTGTTTTTCCAAATTAGGACTTGCACTGAATCAGGCCTCACTTTCAAACTCTGTTTCTCTTAAGATCATTGTGAAAAGGTGACTGAAAAAATGAATCACATTTTAAGAAGTAAATAGTAGGTGCTATAATCTCATAGCCTTGCACACAGTTGGTGCCCAATAACTATTTCTTGGCGTGATGGCAGCTTGTTTCAGGTATCTTCTTCCTATCACCTCCCCCACGCCATCACCCACCTGTGAGTTCCTTGGAGAGAGGGACCACATCCTCCAACCTGCTGCATGACACCAAGCTCAGAGGTGAGCTTATAGTAGATAATAAATAAATATTCATTAATTTGCTATTCGACACAGAGTGGAGAGCATTGACTCAAAGTCAGATCTGGGTTCCAAATCTATTTTTTCCACTGTACAATGTAACTAAAAGCCTCTATCTTGACACAAGGTTGTCGCAAGGACTGCAGGAAACAGCACACATAAAAGCACTTTGCAAGCTATGAAGAAGATAAAACTGCACTCTGTCCACTGTAATTAACAGAGCTTGGAATTTTATGCTGGAAGAGAGTGGAGGGAGAGGGAAGGAAACTGACATTCACTTAGCATCAATCCAGATCCAAGAGGATGCCGAATACCTGGCACATGTTATCTTTTTTTTAAACCTCCCCGAAACCCTATGAAGAAACAGACTTTGAACCATTAGATACTTCTCCGAAGTCATGCAGCCTCCAGTGGGTGGGGCTGACACAGACGTCAGACCGCCAAGCCCACTGCCATCTCAGGGCACCTTTAGGCTTGTCTAAGCGCATGGCTTGCTTTAGACCTGAAGGAGCAGAGGCTCCTCGGGCCCAATCGGTATCTGGAAGCAGGGCTTGAAACCTTAACTCTAGATGTGGAAAGCCCGGTGACCTTTCCTTTGTTCCTGAAAATGGCTCGGCTTCTGCACTGGCACCTGGAAGAACTGAAATAACTGGTGTGTGTGAATCAGGAACTTAAGGAAAGTGACTAGGTTGATCGGCCAATAAATTAACCAGTGAAAAAATGGGAAAATAGCTCAAAGCTCAAGAAAAGAAGGCACTTGGATGATCTCCCAAGGTCCTGAATCCAGATTTAAAAAAAAAAAAAAAAAGCGACCATATGAGCCAACAAGGACCTTAGAAGCCAGGTTCTCAAGTGACTGGTGGGAGCTCACACTCTAGTCTGATTCAGAAAAGACCCCAGACTCCTGACCCAGCTTTGTTGCCAAGTCCAAGACGCCCCCAGCTTCACTATTTCACCACCTTTCCCTCCCCTGAGCTGTTTAAAGGGCATCTGAGTCACCAGGAAGACAGCAAGGGTTTGGTGGGCTGTCCTGGGCCCAAGACACATCATGAAGGAAGAGACAATCGATTCTGTGGGTGTTGGGAGGCTTATGAGGGAGCAGTGGGGGGCAGAGAGGCTACAGGAGGAGTGATAAAGCTAGTGGCACTAAACATAAAGGACACAGGCTGGCTCAGCCCCTGACTCACCAGTGAGTCATAGTCTGTGAGCAGGAAGCACAGCCTTGAATTGTGTTTTGGAAAGGACAGTGAGTTTGCTTTCAGAAGGTCTCTGTGTTCTCTTTTATCATCAGAAGCAAAAAGAACAATCACTACCAGTGATAACTAAATGGAGGCTAAACTTTTATTTTAATTAAAAGCCGTGCAATTATATCCTGGCCAATTTTTAAATTGGTCCCAATAAAAGATGGCTTCAAAACAAAGATAATGTGCGGGAGGGTGGGGGCAGGCAGATCTGGGTTCATACTCCAGTTCTGCCATGTACGAACTGTGCGATCTTGGGGAGGTTTTATTGTTTCTCTGACTCTCAACTTCCTCTTTCCTATTCTTGAAAAAATAAAAACCCCCCCTAGATAAATGAATACAAACTGCTTAGCAAATTTCCAGCCAATAAAGGACAACAGTTCTTTTATTATCATTATTATTACTAGTAGTAGTAGCAGTAGTAGTAGTAGTAGTAGTAGTAGTAGTAGAAGCAGCAGCAGCAATGATATTTGTGTTACACATTTCTATATGTTGCAATTGCTCAACCAATTACAGGCATCATGTCTTAGATATGTCTTCCATATCCATCCCATTAGGGACGCAATACTGTGAAAGGTGCCCTTTACGGGGAGAAGAAACTCTGGGGGTCTACTCCTGCTTCATGATGTTCATAAAGCACAAAGTGTCTTCAGTTCAACTCGTTCTAGACTAAGTAGCCACGTCATTAGAGGTGCAGCACGCCCTCTGCCCACTCTGTTTGCTATTATCATGTTCTGTGAAGAGGCAGAAATCTAGGGGTACTAAATGCAAATTTCCACAGTCTTAATAATAATAATGAAACATTTATTGAGAGTTACTTTGACTTAGCACTACTCTCTATACAGTCTACTTATTTAAGTCTACAGTAAACTTATGAGGTACAGACTATCATTAACTGCAACTTCCAGGGCGGGGAGAGTGAAGCCGCAAGACATTTAAGTCTCAAAGCTAGAATGGGTTGGAGCTGGCATTGAAACCAGGCAACCCAGACCTCACGCACTTAGCCCCTGGCACTGTTCTACCATTAGCTTTTGACCAGGGAGAAAGCTGGCATTGTGAAGATACACACTCAAGCCTACCTGTTTGCAACACTGATACAAACAGAGGGACAATCAGCTCTCAGGACTTGGGATCCATCGGATCCTGGTGGTAGTCAGGAAATTTTGATGCTAGAACATGGTTCTAGCTGGTCCTGGTCCTGGGTCCAGTTCCTTCAAGGCCAAGCAGATGTGAGCAGGGAGCCCCACAGGGCCAACCAGCGGCCATCCTCCAGTGCTTCTACCACTGGCCACAGGAAATGCGCACAGCACCACCCTCTCAATGCGACTTCTGGAATACTGACTCCCAAACGTCAGCCCCGTCAGGGAACTGCGCCAGTGTGGTCCACAGCGGACAGCGGACAGCATCACTGGGCAGTTAGGACGGTGCCCCTGGTGGCCAGTGGTTGTGGAGAGGAGGGCAGATCTCACCCAGCGGCACCTACTCGGCAGCACAGCCTCCCCTGCTGGCCGCTCTTGGTTCATACATTGTCATTTAGAATTACCTCCAAGTCAAGAAAGAAATGTCGATGGGACGATTCCCTTTTCCCTTAAAGTTATGTTTTATTTCCTTTCCCCCATCCCTTGTAGTTATAGTCAACCAACAATAAGCACTTGCTTACCGAACACCCTCCATCAGTCCGTCCGGTCATTTACTCAGCGCCTGGGCTGCACTCTTGCTTGTGGCCTCCTCAGGTGGCCCAATAGGGAAGTGAGCGATTCCAATCCAGTGTGCTCAGGTCACACACCTGACGCATAAAGTGCCGCAGGAACACAGGAGACTGCCTTGAGTTCCACTTCAGGATTGGGGAAGTACCTGGGGATTCCTCAGAAGAGGGGACGTTGTCCTGGCTCTTAAGAGGATGGGAGGGGGCCGGGTGACACGCGTGGGCGAGCCTACAGGACTGCCCCGCGACATGAGGTTCTGGTCTTCTGGGAAGTGGGGTGGAGAGGGGGGCCTGAGGCAGGGGAGGAGAAGCTAGCAGTGAGGGGTACTGGGGAGCTAACAGAGAGCATAAAATACTAGCCTCTTGCCTTCAAGAACATCATAGTAAATTCAGGGACCCTTGTTACTGACATCCAAGAGACAATGAGAGAAAGATAAAAAGAAGAACAAATGTGAATGTTAGGCTAGACCCTGTTCTCACCTAAAAGAGCAGATACTGTGACCAGGACAGTCCAAGAGGGGTCATAAAAAGTGGCCACGTGTTACGGCCATGTTTAAAATAACCAGCTTGTACCCAAGTCTCCCACTGTTTAGTTAAGCGTCCCATGTGAACTGCCTCCAATCTCCATCTCGTCCCCAAGTACATGTTTCCCCTCTATCTTTCCAAAATGCCCATGGCGTCATCCATTTAAAGCCCCTTGCTGTGTGGCACTGCTCCCGTGCAAGACTTCTGTTTCTCCACATAAACTGCAGAGTCTGACCAAAGTCTGTAGGAGAAAAATCTTTTTTTTTTTTTTTTTTTTTTAAAGAATGGCCATTTAAGAGTATCCAGTTAGTCACTACAAAGGCTTTCAGTGAGGGAAAACACCACCTAGACCCAGAGTTCTTGACCGGGATCCATGAAGGCTTAAAAATATGAATTGTGTATGTGTGTATGCGTGTGTGTGTATGTGTATTTCCACACCTATGCATGAAAATGTTTATTTTTATGGAGTAGGGTCCACACCTCTCATCCAGTTCTCATGAAGGAGCATATTCCCCAAAAACTAAACATCAGTGATTCAGACTGGGATTCAGCAAACTACAGCCTGCATGCCAAATTCGGACTACTGCCTGTTCTTATGCATAAAGTTTTATTAGAACTCAGCCATGCTCACGTTACATATTGTTTGTGGCCACCTTCACACTACAGCAATGGAGCTGAGGAGTTGCAATGAAAGTTCTATGGTTTGTTAAACCTAAAATATTTACAAATTGGCTCTTTACAGAAAAGTTGCTGACCCCAACTTAGACAATATTTTTTAGAACCATCCACTACACTTGAGCAGTTCCTTGTTAATAATTCACAAAGGCGAGCAAATAATTTTAGAATCAAAGTTTTCCTGCTATAATTGGAAACTTCACTGATTAATGTCTATATAGACTGGCCCTCCTCATGTCCTCTTTGGAGATCTACTGAACAGAGGAGTGGCCAAGAGGGAGACTAGCTATAATTCTTCCAAGGTGACCCTGTCATAGGCGTCCTGGTCCAAGTTCCCTTTGCAAACTGCTAGAGAAGAGATAGTTAAGTATGAGAAATGTCATCACTCTAAATAATTCAAACACAGAGTCCTGCTGCTGGCTACAAACAAAAGATGAGAAATTATATAATTAGCTGCAACACATTTAAAAGACCATATAAAATATGCTAATGCTCTCACCACATTAAGGCAGAGCTGCAGAAACAATGCCATCTATTAACTGGCCTATAGGATCAGTCCAAATAAAGGGAAACATCCTGAGGGTGTTTTAAGCATAATGATATCAGTCAGTTTGATAGAATACTTTTCTTGGGCTACAAAATAGGTTAGCAACAACTCTTATTCCATTTTAATGTGTTTTAAATTGCATATTTCCATTTTAATGCATTTTTTGATTAACAATATATTAATTTTATCTTTAAGCCAAGAATTATTTCTTTCTGGGTATTTGTTGTTGTTGTTTTAGATAGCTCTCATCATTCTGATCTATTTGCTGGCAGATTGGTTTATGCATGGACTTTAATTATCCACGCACAGACAACAAAGCAAACAGATACCATACCTGAACCTCAGGCTGTGCTACCTTATTCTATGTCACTGTCTCCATGTTCGTAACTTCAAGAACTGGATGCTTACCTAAACTTGCATATAAAGCTAGGAGAGAGAGCAGCATGAAATAACAGTTCCTTGGCCAGAGAGGAAGTGATACCTGCAAAGCTAATGTGGGGACCCTCAGGAGTCCTGACCCACACGACAGTACAACGTCACGGGCTGGAGCTTCCGAGCCTTCCTCTCTGGTTTCCATGCAGCCCTTGTACTGTCTCCCCCTCCGAGTTTATTAAGTGTTGCCGCCTTTCAGGCATGGCCTCTTTCTGGGAGTAGTTTGTGGCGAAATTTTTCATCATAAATTAGCATCTCCCATATTCACTCACATAATGTTCAGATAAATGTTAAATGGTTCAAAATAAAGATCTAAGATCTGTTCCACTTTAATCAAGAGGTGAGGGATTCTAAGCACCCAAATAACAGGTATAATGCCAAATCTTAACATGTGTCTGGTACACGCGACATGATTTTCGCCCACATCATCTCATTTAATCCTCATGGCAACGTTTTGTGATTGGCACTACTTTAGTCTCCATCTTACCAGAAGACACTGGCTCAGAGAGGTGAAGTTCTTTGTCCAGTGTCGCACAGGTGATCAGGGCAGAAAATGGTGGGATCCATGCCCCTCACCTCCGGGGTTGGTGCCTCTGAGGGTGCGCGTTAGGCTGGTGACTGATGGAGGCGACCTCACACGATGGACCAGTCCCCGTACCGCACACCAGCAGCCTGGCTTCAAGCCTCAGCTCTAACGCCTGCCCGCTGGCTGGCCCCAGCCTGTCACCTTACCTAGCACCCACCCCCGGGGCTTTGGCTGCCTCATGTAGGAGATGGAAGAATCGAACCAGAAATTCCCTAAGGTTCTTTCAACGCCACCAGAAATTTTATTGAGAAAAAGTCATCCAGTTGTGAAATGATCTATCTGGGGGAGATATATGTAGTGTGGAATATAAAGTACACTCAACAAGAAGACTAAAGGGATTTTGAATTTACACATTTTTAGATCATTCATGCTTCAGGTTCCCCTCGATCGGCATGTTTATTACGAGCTGACCGTCTACACAGTTATAACTAAACATTTCTATGACCCTTTTGCAGAAATCAAACTTTTAAGATGGGAGCACCCAATGAGAGGGGTCAGTCTGCCTCACCTGAGTTGAGAGCTGGTCATTTTGCCTTTCTCTGTTTGCAAGATCCAGTCTTTGATGAAATCATTGTTTTTGTTACTCTGCTTGTTTTCTCCTTATTGTAAGTGGGTGGCATCCTTATTGTTATAGACTAGCATGACTATTTCTCCAGCTCTTGATGGGATTCATGCTGTATAATTAAAAAATGCATCTGGTCCCCTTCCTGGGTACTTAGAATGGAGCTTCTAAAGCCCTAGACTTCCCAGGTGACTTGAATCACAGCTAAGTTTATGCTCATGAGATGACTCAAGATGGGGGCCAACTGTGTGACAGGAGGGTGGCCTTTCAGTCTGCCATACCTGCTGGAGCTCTTGGGAATAGCGGAGCTACAGACTGAGTTCAGCTGTGTGGCCAATGACGCAATCAACCAGGCCTATGTGATGAAACCCCAATAAAAACTCTGTATATTGAGCTAAGTGAAACTTCCTGGTCAGTGAACATGTCAACATGCCCGGGTGGCATGAGCAAGCGTGTGAAGGTTACTGTAGCTTCTCATTCCCTCTTTTCCCCCCTTGAGAGCTTCCAGGCAGCTATGCTACCGGTCTTTGGCTAGATGGGTCCCTAGCAGCAAAACGTAGGAAGAGCACGGGCCTGGAAATCAGACAGACCTTATTTCAACTCTGTCCTCTGTCATTATTTATCCATAGGCAGAATTTGGAATGCTAAAGACACTTACATGGCCAGAATTAATAGCTAAAATTAATAAGATGCTATCTGGCACGAATACAATTAAAGTACTGGATAGAGGTTTGAATATGCAACTAAAGAAATAGAGCCTGGCTTGACATTATATCAGAAAGCACCGGAGTGTTCAGCTGGCCACAAGCTAACCATGAGCCTGCACTGCTTGGCAACTGCTTAAAGAAACCAGAATCACACTTAGGCTGCATCTGAACAAATTTGATATCTCTATTAAATAAGTTTATATTCTCTAAGCTATTTGAAGCCCCCAAGGAGTACTGTGTTCAGTCATGGATTTATTTTAAGGAGGATATCGCTGACCACAAAGTATCTAGAGCCATGTAACCAGGATAGTGGGGTGGTCTTAAGAGAAACAGTTGAAGGAAGTTTGCCTAAGAAACCTGGAAAAACCAGCTTCTGGGAAGTATCAGGCCTCAGTCCTCAAGCATCTGAAGGGTTGACAGGTGAACTCGATTCCTTCTGCACCACCGATTCAGCTAAGATTTCAGGGCCCTCACTGTGCTAGGTGCTGTGGATGCGGAGGTTAATAATACATAGGACCAACCTCAAGGCACTTACAACTAAGTAGAATGAGAACAAGGAGTCTGGGATCTCTGGTTTTCATCCCAGCTCTGTTCCCCATGTGTATGTGACCTTAACCAGTTCCTTACCTTCCCTTAACTTGGTGTTAAATTAACTGTGGGAAAGTGAACTTCATTTGTAAAGCATCGTCGCAGAGCTTCTCTGAGAATTAAATGGGATAAATATTTATAAAAAGAATGAGAGATCGGTAATTGATTGAAACCGAGTAGAGGGGGAAGACATTAAAAAGAAGGCAGCTTTTGAATTAAACCTCAGAGGGCAAGAGGGAGTCTGCTGGGTGGTAAAGGGGCAAAGAAAGAGCATTCTAGGTTGATAGGTCAGTGTGAGCAAAGACGGAGATACTGAAAATAAATGGCTTGGGGGAGAGAGACCAGCCAACAGCACCTGGCTGCAGTGCAGAGGAGGAACAAAGCAATATAACAGCTGGAAAGGTGCAACAATGTAACAGCTGGAAAGCTGCGACTACCCGGACTACCTGGGAATGGCTCGCCAGAGTCGCTGGTCAAAGGAGCTCAGGAGCATCCTCGATCTGTGTGCAGACACGGAGTGGAAAAGGTTCAAGTCTGCTACCAGGAAAGCAAGCGAAGCAATCATTAGAAAAGTCTAAGCAAGAGATCACGAGGAACTGGCCTAAGATGAGGGCAGTGGCACCAAAAAGCAGGGGAAAAAATGTTGCACGTGAGAAGTGAAGATGAAGGGTAGGTAAAAGGCAACTCCATGTTTTGTAAACTTGGTTTTAGGGAGAACACTGATGCTATGGACTAACACGGGAAACACAAAGGAGAGACAAAGCCAGCCATGAAGATAATGAGCCCAGCTGTGGGATGTGCTGAATTTCAAGTGGCTGTGGGATAATCATAAGAAAGTACATAACAGAAAGTTGGAAATGTGGTCCCAGAGCTCATGAGAGGAGTCAGGGTTAGGGATGTAGACTCGAGGGGAGGTATACTTAGAGACTTAGTGTACTATAGAATATAAACAAACTTGGGTTTGAACTTTGCCTTCAACACTAACTATCTGTGTGGCCTTGGACAAATTATTTATCATCAAAGCCTTAATTTCCTTAATTGTAAAATTGGGAAAATTATACATACTTCAAAGGCTTTGCTTATTGCATACCATCTGGTTGCCATTTGTCACCGTCACTGTCTACCCATACCATCATTGCTGAAACCATTAAGGTAGATGAACTTGGCTAGGAACAGAGTAATTAATTAAAAAAGGGGGGTTAAGGAATGGATCTTAGGGAACAATTATTAAGGGATAAATGGCAGAAGAACAAACCTGATAAAAAAAACTCAGGAGTAGTCAAGAGAGGCAAAACACCATTAAAGACACAGGGAGAGAATTTCAAAAAGGAAATCATCAAGTCAAATGCTACAAAAAGTTGAGGTGGAAAAAGAAGAAAAGGAGGGGGAGATCATTGGATATAGTGATTTGAAGGTTAACTTTGCTTGGCGGAACTCTTCCATATGTAGTAGAAGTGGAAGGCAGTTACAAATATAAGATTCAAAACGATATTTCCACCCAGCCTCCAACGGGATGTGATCAAATACCAAAGTGAAGTGTGAGACAGATCAGCTTCTAGAAATTTCAAAGAAGATATTTTTTTTTAAAAAAATGACATGCCTTAGTCTTCTTACCCCCTTTAAAGGTTAAAGGCTTAAATTACTAGAGAAAGGGGACTGGTGAGAATTTCTTTCGAGGGCTCTGCTGGGAATTCCCTCGTTCTGAGAGGGGAGCGATGCTTCCCTCTACCTCAGCCGTGCTTCGCTGCGAGACGCACAGGGCTTTGTTGGTGTCGTCTGTGGATAGAGGGAAGTGACAGCCCTGCGTCTTCAGTGTTTGGCTTCTACCCTAGGATCTTGGCAGCAGAGCAGGAAGGACTGGCTGTATGGGGTGGCCTCTCATTGGGGCAAAGGGCGTAGAAGTATTTTGATGAATCTGAGGACATGAATTGGCATGGAGCTGATTTATATTTTTCCCAAGAGGATCATCTGAAGCCAACAGGGAGAACTTGTGAAAACAAGAACTGAGGGGGACATATCCGAAGCTGGAATAAAGCAAATTGATGACATCAAAAAAGAAGGGTGGAAAGTTCCCAGGGAGAGTCCCTGCAAGACCCCACGAACACACCCATAGGAGAAGTTGGCTTTACATGACATCCACTGGCCCAGGGAGCCTGCAGCTATCTTACAATAGGGCAGTCACATAAGGACCTTCCACTTCCCCTTTGCCATCACCCTTCCCCACAACCCCTTTCCTATTCCAATCCTGAAAGGATCAAAAATAACAAGAAAGAGGAAAGTGAAAAGGAGAGAAAACGTCAACCCTACCTTTGTCCTTTAGAGAAGAGACATACTGCCTTGAGCCCTGGATAGGCAAGGAAAACGAACTTCAATTTTGAATGACGATTGCCTGGGACTAGATATCTTCATTTCTAAATTGAGATGGTGATTTGTATCTAAAATAGTCCATAATACTTTTTACTACTTCAGCAGGAGCAAAAAGTCTTAAGACTGTTCCTGTATCATCTACTAGAAAAAGAACTTCTGCCACTATTTGAATTTAAAAGGATAGTGAAAGAAAAATTTTTATATGAAAAAAAACCCCTTAATTCTTGTGTTTTCAGCATATCATTTACACAAATGTATAAAAAGTGAGTCAGGATGAGGAGATGGAGGGCTCATAGACAGTATTTTTTTTTTAAGCTGTTTGGCAGAGACAGAAAGGGTATTATAATTTGATAATATGACAGAGATGGTCTAAGGTTCTTTTAGGATAGGAGAAATTTAGGTGTGGCCATGGGTTGAGGAGGAAGAGGAAATAAAAACAGGAGAAAACGACAAATCTTCAAGAACCGCAGGAAAAGGACATTGGTGAGGCAAAGTCACAAAGAGGAAGTGGGAAGACGAATCAAGAACACTGCCACCACTGTTAGCGAAGGAGAAGGCCCTTCTTTCATTGAAAGATGAGAGAGAGAGGGAGGGAAGAAGATGAGTGAAGATGAAGGACATTTTGGTCTAGAAGGAAAGAAAAATAAAACTGTCGACAGTGAATGACTTTGATTATCCCGATGGTCTAGCAGGAAAGCTCGTCCTCTAAGAACGAAGGCAGAGGGGGTACGTATTACTCTGGAGGGGAGAATTAGGACCACCATGTATGAGCTAGAGAAAGATTCACTTGGGCTCAGTATAAGAAAGAACTTGTTGAAAATCAGCCCTGGTGGACAGTGCGATTGGGTTTCTCAAACAGTTGTAAGCTGCAGAGCAGAGGGGTCCGGGTGGGGCCAGATGAACAGTCGCTGAGGCACCGTGGGAGGCCTTGTGCATGGGGAGGGAGAGGAGCTAATGGTCTCCAAATCTCCTGGTGCACAAGGTTCATTTTCAATGTTCTTTTCTGTACAGTTTCTCCATAGCAACAATTCAGGTGTCCCTGTTACTAAATATAATACAAAGAAGCCCAAAAGACCAGGAGAGAAAGTGTAAAGAAAAGTTTGCACGTGTTATACAATGTCTTGATTTCTTAGGTACAAAATCATCTATTTGTAGCAAAGGAAAAAGAACTCCTGCCTGAGTAGATCCTATCTTCAAAGTACAATACTCTGTACGTCTCCATAAAATTGAAAATATCACTATATTCTTGAAAATTTTATATTTATGCATAAGCTAAAATGTAGCTATGGTAGAAAAAGTCTCCAGAACCCCTATGGTTTTTCTGCTGCTAAGAGGCAAATGGGAATTTGCTAACAAAAGCAAAACACATTAGCCAACGTGCTCTCTGCATGAGACTCAAAACAACCAGCAAAAGGTCCCAAACCCTCTATTTCAAACACCAGGTTGCGTTCTATAAATCGATGTAATCGGGATTGACCATGCCAGATTTTCTATGACAATGAAATGTCACAGAAACTTGGGAGTTTTTCAATAGCATAGTTGTAATGGTTCTTCTTAAAATAAGAACTGGACATTCCTATAATTAAGATCTATTGAAACAACAAAATATTTTAGCATAAAGAACTACACAACTCAAAGAAATATGCCCACAGATTCAATTTAAATTGAATTTAAATTTAAACATATATTCCGATTAAAATCTAAATCTGTAAAGAATTGCCAGCCTCTTGTGACCCATTTATCATTTTACCACAACATTTTTCCGAAGAGATAAAATTCTCAAGAGCGATAAGCAATATTTAGTATTGTGAGTTAAAGGTCAGAACCTACGCTCCTCTGACATCTTTAGACATAAATAATATTAAAAATCATATGAAGGGTCATAATTCATGTAAGTGTTACTGTCTACAGTTATTTGTGCCCAACACACTGCCTGGCACATGGTAAGTTAGCTTAGCTTATTGAATAAATAAATGGGCGCATGAAAGAATGCACCTCATTGGCAGTAGCTCACAAACCGCTCAGAGAGGAGGCCCGGTCTTTGTCCAGACTCTGAGCATCTTCTCAGTGTTCACAGTGACCTTGTGGCTCCCCAGAAGCACTAGCCCAGGGCAGCACAGGGCACCATCAAAAATCCCTTTGACCCAAATTGATGTGGACACAGGGCTGGGTCTCCTGAGCATTGTTAGCTGTAGAAGTCAGACTGGTTCAAAATGGGGCTTGGTTCAATCCCCTAGAGACTCCCTCCAGAACAGGGTGAATATCTTCAAAGGGCCCTTACGTCCCACTTCACTCCACCAAAGAAATAAAAGTTGAAGGTGAGCAGAAAGCAATAGATAATCGCTTTTCGGTTCTCAAGAGCACCAAAAGCAAATCTTGGTGACATCTGCCTCCAATTAAACCCTGCAAATGAATCTATGTGACTGAGTCCAGCTGCAATCCGCAAGGAGGTATATTTCAGCTGAGGTGTCACTCACTAACATCAGTCAGTAAGTAATGAGGAACACAGTTTTGAACGTGCTTTGACATTTATTATCTCATTTGAGAGCCATTACAACCCAGGAAAAAAAGGTGTTTTACAAAATAGGAAGCAGGCACGGAGATAGAGAGACCACACAGCGTGCGGGACACGGAGCTCGGCCCAGACCTGGGTCTTCCGACCTTAATCCAACGCCGTTTCTACTGTTCTAGCTCTGACCTTGTTTCCTCATCTCAGGGCTGGGGAAAGCGATCAGCATCCCATGGTCAATGGTGCCTGACACAGTTGTCTCATGTCATTCAGGACACGAGTTGCTGAAAAGTGGTCAGAAGGGAACATTTCCCAGCACCATGGGGGTCCATCAGAGAAGTTTCTAGAACCACACATCCAAAAAGAACCTCTACTCAGTTGGGTCTGGCACAGAGATAAGCTAGACTGGAATTCCACAGAGACAGGACGCAATGTGCCAGGCACCCAGGCACACACATGGACACACACGCAGCATCCTGAAGGGCTTGGTGCAGTTTTAAACTTTCACAACTTCCGAAGTATAAATACTATGAACTTATCAAAAAAACACATGAAAGCTCAATTGTTTAAATTTATTCTATATTTCTATACTATACTTCTATATCAGTTTTGTGAAATCTGAATAACATTTTTCATTTTAATCCTTTGCTTCAGCTAACATCTGCCATCTTTAATCAGAGGGGTTGAAGGGTTTTATAATATATGCTATACCTATGACACAGAAACCGAATGAGCCACATCTCACAAGAAACCTGAAGTCAACAAAGTAATTCTCACATGTGCTATTGTGAAAACTACATTGTCCCTTACATTGTCCCTAACCTGGCTTGCAGAGCTGGCTTTTTTTTCCCCTTTTTTTAGAAAAATCCTTAGAACACTACTTCTTGTTAAAACCAATTCAATTTTATCTTATTAGATACGATCTATCCTGTTAAAATCCTCGCGGTTCCTCATTCTGTCTTCTGCCATATTAGCTTCCCTCCCAGATGATTTTACTCTACCTCATTGACTTCTCGAATGGGTGTTTCTAACGATGCAAAACCCAAGGCAGAGCCCTGAGGTTGACTCTCGTCAGACACACAGTCCCTCCCTCAAGGACATTATGGGCCAGTTCTAGCAGAGATCACCTCCAGCACATTTGACATCCGCCTACAAATCAGTACCTTTTTGACAGAGCAGTTCAATCAATTAAAAATATAACTACCTATGGCATTCAAACTGTATATTTTCATCTTGGAGGGATTTCAAGAGGGCCTCTGTCAAAAGCATCGCTAAAATCCTCAGGCCATCCCACAACATTCCTCTGATCTACCAGGTGAGTGACCCTATCTACGAAAGGTCAGATGAGGGGGCAACCTTGTCACAGCTCTGTTGTTTATGTATTCTCTAATTAATATACAGCTATAGATGTGCAGATCTAAAAACAGGTCAAAACAAAAAAATAGAAATGAGTTTACTTGTAACTCAGGTTCAAATAAAATGTGAACAAATTCAGACAACATCTGTTGTGCAATGAACTGTCTTCCCAAAAGATATGTCGAGGTCCTAACCCATGTCCCTGTGAAATGTGACCTTATTTAGAAATAGGGTCTTTGCAAATGTAATCGTGTTAAGATGTGGTCGTACTGCATTAGGGTGGGCCCTAATTCAATAACTGATGTCCTTATAAGAAGAGGACACACAGAGAAGGCCACACGAAACAGAGACAGAGATCAGAGTGATGCTGCCGCCAGCCCAGGGCCACCAAGGACCGCCCGTAACCACCGGGAACTAGGAGGGGGCGCGCAAGGGTGCTTCCCAGAGCCTTTGGAGGGGCCACAGCCCTCCCCACACCTTGCTTTTGGACTTCTGGCCTCCAGAACTGTTAGAGAATCAATTCCTGTTGTTTCAAGCTCCCAGTTTGTGGAAGTTTGTTACAGCAGCGCAAGGAAACTAATACACTTAAGCAAAAATATGTAAGTTTAAAGTAATGCCTATTAACGTCAGAACCAAGAACACTCAGAAATTGGTTTAAAAAAATACAAAAGAGAAAAAAAAAAGGAGGGCGACAGGTATTTAGGCTCCTGAGCAGGTGGCAGGAATGGCGGAGGTGAAGTGAGTGGGTCAAGAAACTGGCCAAGCAAGTTTGGAGGTGCTGGCTTTGAGACTACGGGGTGGACATAGGTGACGTCCTGTGACAGGCTCATCACCAAGAAGGTAACCGTCCCTCCCAGATGTGAGGTAGTCATTTCTCAACAAAATTCTACCACTTTTTAACGGCAAAAAGTCACGAATTTGTCAGTTTTTCATCGATACATAAACAAACCCATATTAAGCTTCCTGTCTCCAGTTTGGCATTTTCTTTGACTGTGTTTCATCGTTCTAAATTAGACAGCGAGCCCTGCTAGAGAAAGATCTGTTGGCCAGGCTGCCTCTATATATAGTGCCGCTTCCACCGTCTTCGAAGGTGCTAAGACTCCACTCATTGATGACGACGGTATCCCTAAAATGGTTACATTTTGAGCTGAAACAGGAAAGCGCCCCCCACCCCCACCCCGCTTGTTTTCACAGGAGACTCCTCACAGTTTCTAATCTGGCTCCAATGTAGCCCCAAGAAACACACGTCTATAATGTCCAAACGCCTCTCTGGGAAGACCTTATGAGCTGTCTCTGGGAACTTCCCCGGCAGTAATTAGGGGGATGTGTTATTGCGAGTCTTGAACACATGGGGAGCTGGCTTAATTTTGAAAGACAAAATGAAAGTGCTGTCTTGCGGCAAAAGGCCACTTCTTGGCACCATTAAATCAAGCACAGCCCCACGTGAGTATTAATTCTGAAGATGTTGTACCCCTGCTGATACTCCTTTTAAGAAGCTGCTACAGAACAGGCCAAATGAAGCCTTGATGTGCAAATACCATTTAGCAAGTACAGATAAGCTGGGCTAAATCATGCTCAGAGCACTTTTAAAAAGATTCAGATTTTATTACATTAGCACTAGAACATGCTGTACAAGTAACAAGGAAATTGCAGTTGTCAACGTGTGAATTTATTCTCAGGGTAAGTTCATCCAAGGAAGTAAAAGCTCACTTTAGATTTTTTTCTCCCCCTTCCCCAATCCACGTGTTTCTTTTAGGATGGAGGAGACACTGTTGCTCAGCAAATATATTTCACATCAAGAACAGATATGAAGTTCTCACTTCCCCTCTAAAACAGTTAGAAGTGGGCCTGCAAAGGGCCAGACCGTACATGATGGGCAAGATGTCCTAAGTGTGCATGCACTGCTGTGTAGATAGGTGATAGATGGTTGATAGATAGACAGATGATAGATAGATAGGTAGATGATAGATGATAGATACATAGATAAATAATACATAGATTAGATAGATAGATAGATAGATAGATAGATAGATAGATAGATGATAGATAGATAGATAGATAGATAGACAGACAGACAGACAGACAGACAGGGATAGTTAGATGATAGGTAGGTAGACAGATGATAGAGCTCTGTGTGCATCCTTTTTAATGAGAAAGGGTGGTGACGGGAAATCACAAGGGATTTTCTGGGATTTTTCTGTTGTACTTCTCAGACAGCCTGCCGGCTCATCATCACAGGTGAGGAGAAGCTGGCTGCAGTATCCTGGGTTCAGCCCACATTGTCAGGAGGGAAAGGCCAACCCCAGGCCTCACCGGGCCGGGCAGGTGGGGACCCGGGGCCTGGACAGAGATCGAGGGTTTGGGAACCCCAGGTCAACTCTGCTGATGTGAACCTGAACTGTATTGCAGTCCCAGGGTGACAGGCTGTTTTCTATATCAAAGCAACAAATGAAACTGTCACTTCAGAACGCATCTGGTCTCTCAGAACATTCTACCAGAGCAGCTACTTCTTTAAATTGAAAGTCAAGGCAATTTCTTTTTCTCAAAACTGTGCTGTCGGCTCTTCTGCCTGACTCCTGGCACTCACTTGTAGCTGCCTCATCCTGAATAGGGGATGGGATGGACAGAGGCCCTCCCCGGGGACACAGTATGTGTGATATATGTATATAAATCTTTGCCCCCAAAGGGCGTATTTATTAGAAATAAAGATGGGGACATATTTAGAGGAAACTTCTTTCTAGGGCAAGAGGTATCAAAGCACTCTTCCTGTCAGAAACTTTGAACCAAAAGAACTTCAATCCCTTTAAATGACACATCTATATACACTTGCATTTGATGTTTTCACAATAAAGGGGTAATCTTTCTTATTCTTGTCTTTCCCCGCACCCCTCGGTCATTTTTAAATGATGAAATAATTGTACTACGTTTAAACGCATGTAACGGCTGGTATATGTGCGTGTCACACAGCTTCCCTGTGAACATCCACCAGCAGTGTCGGTGTGGGCCACCACGCAACACCGCACTACCCTAACACGATCGTTAGTGCTCACGGACTTCCCATCGCTTTGTCAAGAGCTCGCCGATTTCTTTCACCTGCATTCTTCTCAGAAAAAAATTCGCTATCACTTCAAAATCCATTTCCAACTAAGGGAGAATTTGAATTGTCAATAAATATGTGGTATTTCTCTGATGGAATCAGAAGTAATACTATTAAGGAAAGGCCTCTTGGTTCAGTGAGAGAAACATTCCTGTGATGCCGCTAAGATCCTGACTCAGAGCATCAAAAAACAAAACAAAACAAAACAAAAAAACCCCACATTTCTGAAGTCACAATCTTTGATATTCATTCCCTAGGTCGCATCTTTCCCTCTTAACGAACTTGTTCCTTGCTTACATTTCATTTTTAATGGCAGGAAGCTATCCTCCTCTTTTTTGACCCCTCGCAGAGGCTAATGACACCACATTTTGAAGTATTTAAATGAAAAGGGCCACCAAGCCACTTTCCCAGGTAGCAACTAGAGGAGGCCATGTGAAAGCTGGGCCCAGAAGCGTTCTCAGTAATTTTATGATTACAAATCTCTCAGGCATAAATTTTGAGGAAAATACACAATTAAAAATGGAGAAATCCACACCATTTAATAAATTAGTTATTAAATGGTTTAAAATTAGCCATGGAAAATTTACTCTTCTAAATAATTTAACCTTTTCAATGATCATTTCATCTGTTTTTTATAGTAAAAATCAAAGATATGAGAGCTATGGAAAAGTCATGCCAGGCGAGGATCTGAAACCGATTTGGTAGCTTTAGAGTTGACATATTCTTGGCCTGGTGTAGCTCATTTTGGAAAGCTGCCTCAGATTTCCCCTGGTTTTGAACTTTTTTTCCTTACCACTTTCATCTAGCAAGAAATCATCCTGGTAACGGAACTTCTCCGGTCCACATGCAATAAAAATGTCATCGTCACCAAAAAAGTCCTGAAGGCACATCACCTACAAGAGAAAAGCATGGCACTCAGCAAGGGGTCAGCAGAACAGCAATTACAACAATGCACCAGCAAGTCGACATCTGCATGAAGCCACTTCCTGTCTAATGCAATCAGCAGGGCGGCTTCTCGAGGGGAATTTCAAAGGAAGGTCTCCAGCATCTGGTACTGGTAAGAAACATGTTATGTTGCCGTGGTGCAGGAAGACGGGATCAGGAAAATAGAACTGGTAACTGTCACGTTTATTACTTGATATATCAATAGGCTCGGAGGTAGGAGCTCTTTATCTTTATCATAGAGTGGATGCAACAACATGTGGACGAGGAATGCCCCTTTATTCTTCTGAACACAATATTCCTTGATGGCAATAAATGTCAGCATATGATTTTAGCAACAAATATATTTCTTGGTAACTGATGCTATAATATGTACACAATGATCACTGTTTGGGGTAACTACAGAACAAAAATTGTTGTTTCATAATATGAATATAATGACCTGCTTTAGACCCCTCCTACCTCTAGTTGGAGCAAAAATGAAACCCTTGTAAGAATAACAGAAAAAGTAAGTTATTGCCGAGATTTAGATATGCAGACTACGGCAACTGCACGCCCGCCACTCAAGCTATGCGAAACTTTAAAACTTCTTGTAGTCATGCAAAAGGAAAGTCTTAAAACAACCTTTTGGTATTTATTCAACTTATTATTCTCCAATAAGAATTTGTAGGGCTAAATGCCGTTTTTCAGATAAATGTAGGGAAAACGTCAAGCATCTTGCTCTCTGTCTCTGGGTGGGTGGCATAATATTCAGTTCACAGTGTGTATGATACCAACGCCAGGCACCAGGAACACTGCCGATTCCTATGGAGTTTCAATTTCCTTCGGCCATGCGGAGCAGATCCTACAGCGGCCGATGGAAGGCTCCCGTTTAGATCTGCAGGAAACTGACTCTCGAAATAGTATTTCCCTTAAATAGCTGAGGACCAGAGTCTAACCATCCTGGGGTGTTAGGTCCTTTGGCCTGCGTTTAATCAAAGCTCCTCCCTTATTTATTTATAGTTTCATCAGCGGGCTCTCTCTGGGGCTCTGCTCTTTGTCAATCGTTGGTGGCACTACGCGAACACATCGAAGGTGCTATGAGACTTACAGTCATAAGTTGGGAGAACACAGCATTATTTAAAGTCCCCCAATACAATGACGTGTAGGCTGCAAATAGTTTTTCCACATAATCACTTGGCTGAAGTTTTTAAGAATGCAATTTCGGTAACAGTTTGATAATAAGCATTAAGTATGAGTGAGGTACATCCGTGGTTTTCTGTACTTATTCCGTCTGTGAAAGCTTGACATTGCAGGTGATTTCAGAGGGACACTGCAGTCACCAAGGAAGACAGACCGAAGGTCTCCAAGAACGGGGCAGAAGCTCCGACCTTCTACTTAGGTTAGAAATAAGCCCTTTGCATTCAGAACCCATGCTCGATTTTACCCTCCTCTTTCTTCCAATTCTAGCCATGACCTTGATTATCTTTACATACAGGACATAGTCTCCCCCTTTCCCCTCGGCAACTTTCATGGCATCCTCTTAACCAACCCCGTATAGGCCATCTTCATTTTACGTGCATAAGTCTATATTGTGCCTATATATGTCAATTAGCATAAAACATGTACATTTAAACATGAGTAAGACATGATCTCTCCATCAGGCAAAAATGTGAACAATAAACCCTAAAAAACAGACTTGGGAAATACTGAGTTTAATCCAATATAAACAGGTTTATTTATAAACTGGTCTTCTCAAAAACACTTAATGTGCTAATGTACTTCACGACTCCAAGACGGAGGCAGAAAGGGCCAGTACTTCCCAAACCTATTCGACTCTGGAACTCTTGTCTCACTACCCCGGATGGGCCAGTGTTTGATGGGGTTCCCTACAGGTATCGTGCTGGCTGCTGCAGGTGAAAAGCACTCTGGGAACACAAAGAGGGAAGACAAGTCGCCTACTCTCCCCCTGGGCACCCATATTTCTCTAGCTGATTAATGATTATTTGCTAATTTTTAACTCATGCGAACATTTATGATGGGCCTACTCTGTGCCAGGCTCTGTGCCAAGCATTTCATGACAAATCTCTGATAGATGGAAAGTATTTTTTCCCAAAGAAAATCGTCCTTTCTTTCCACATATTCCCATCATTTGCATTTTAGAACATCAGATTGCTAACGAGATCACACTCATCCATGTGTGCGTGTGTTACGCAACTGCTAAGTGGACAAATAACTATTATCACAACTATAACACACATAAGCAGGTTGCCAGCCAACTGCTTTCCATTACGTGCCAATGGCCACCCCCCAAGCCTGAGGCACAAAAGAACACAACAGACAACGATCCAGCTTGGACGGTTTAGGTATAATTCTATTGGAAAGTAGGAGATGAAACATGATGAACTTTTGATGTTGTTTCCAAACCTGGGATTCCAAGAACATAAAAGCAAAGCAGTGATAGTTCAGGAAAAGTCACTATCTTTACCCAGCGCAAAAAGACAGGGGAAGGTCATTCAGTGTCAGGCAACATGTATTCACTTACCTCGCAGGCTTCAGAGACTGAAATCAAAGAATTGGTTGAACTCTGAGAAACCGTGACATTTTCTGTGCTCTCTGCTCTGGCGTCATTTAACCATTTCCCTGTTCACAACCTCCCACCAGAGAAGGTGGGTGTGGTCAGTAGATGAAATTCAAACTTATAAAACTGTTCCTTGTTAGAAGCCTTGGTAAAAGATTTGATAGCAAAGGAGCCTTCAACACAAGCTTACAAAAAAGATGGATTTAGGATAATCTGTGTGCTTTAATTATCCATGCTCTCATACCCTATCATTGATCTAGAGGTAGCTGTAATGTAGTCCATCCAACAAAAAAGAATCGCAGATGAGCATTTATAACCCTTTATTCTAGGCCAATATACTTTGAGAATTTTCCTTTATGTATTACTGTACATTCTCATATCAAAGGATTAGAAAGGGTAGAGAACTGTAAAACCAATGTTTTGCCTTATAGTCTGATTTTACACATCTATCTATCTACTATCTATCATCTATTATCTATCATCTATCTACCTATATCTATCTATCTATATTTAGTGTTATTCCTTATTAAATTTGAGGTTCTCAAAATTGAGTGTGATAACTAGCTTAAAAAAATTAAGTTCTCTTTATGAATAAAAACACCCTCTTAGCTATACCAGGGAAGTGACAATTGACCCATTCTTTTATGAAATCTCTGCTCAGCAGGTTATCATGTGTTTGGAAACATCCATCTAGATTAGATACAGAAAAGATGTGCAGGCAGAGCTATCAGGTCTAAGACAAGAGAGGTGTCCAACCTGTGGAGAAGCAGTGGCTCCCTCTCCAAGCTTCTCCTGCCCCCAGAAGAGTTGGTATTCTCAGCACCTGCTCTTCACCATTGTCTCACTATGGCCATAGATTCTGCCTCTGCAACATCTCTCGAACCCGGGCCTGTTCGTGCCTCCCCTTCCTTCACCCCCGTCGCCACGTCAGTCCAGACCTCATCCTCCCACCTGTACACCCTGGCATCTCCCTCTGGTGGATTTTCTCACCCCACCTCCTCTCTCTCTAATCCATCTACTCTTTCTCATCTAACTTTCAAAATCTCTTTCTAAGGCTCAGAAAATCATCACCGGCTTACCATCATCAAACTGAATTTTATCTTTTGAGCACGGCATTTCAAACTCTTTGAAACCTGGTTCCATCCTATAGTTTATAGTAGTTTTGGCCATGACGTGGAGCCTGATACTTTATAGGAATTTGTTGGATGGATGAATGGATGGATAGATGGATGGATGGACTGAAGAACTGCTCTAATCTGAAACACTCTCCAATTTATCTGCTTTATTTATTCTTCTCAGAAAATGGCTTTTTCTTTCCCACTCGTGTGGTTTTTGGTATGTAATTTTTTTCCATTAGGTATCTCATCCTACCTAACTCTTTCCATTCAGATCCTTCCTATGACTCAAGGCTCAGTTGAAGATTCAATCCTCACCTTCTCTATCCACTCCTATCCAAAGTGACTCACCTCTGCTCTGAACCCCTACTCATCATTCGATTAGTGTTTATTGAACATCTATTATTTTAAGAATGTGACTGCCCTCAGCCTTTACCTCTTCTTTTCCAGCACATATGCGTACAGACTTATACTCCAAAAAATTCTTGTCATACTGCTGTGAATCAGTAATTCAGCAGAGACTAAGCTGTGGGTTTAGTCTCTTCCTGCAGGTTTGTCCCGCGCCTGCCACCGCCACTTATTTGGGCAAGTCAGGAAACTCCAGTCAGCTGTCTTGAAATGTGTTTTGTTTCAAAAAGATCCTAAATTTAGTTAAGGCAGAGGCAGTGTCTCCCGTTGGGTGCGGTTCTTTGGCACAAAGGAGACAGGCTCTGGCATAATTTCAGAAGAGCACAGGCTCCTTGTCAAAGCCTGGAATCTGAAGTAAGCCACTTAGATGTTCATCTCTTTGTGCCTCAGTTTATCATAACGATTGTTTTAAGGTTTAGATAAGACTGTGAACATGAACAGAATGAGTCCTCGATAAATTTTAGCTATTTTTATTAGCTCAAAATGTATTTTTTACTTCCAAATAAATATAAATCAAATGTATACCTAATACAGGCAGACTTCGGAGGTATCGTGTGCTCTGTTCCATGCCACCACAATAAAGTAAGTCGTAATCCTTTCGCTGTGGGAGTCTTGTCTTCAATTTGTAAAAAGCACAAGATCAATAAAATGAGGTCTGTCCGTATAAACAAATAAAATTTTACAAAGAACAACATAGTATATAGCTCCTGGACACTACACCAACGGGCTTCCTTCGTACGCGGATTTGGTTAGGATGTAGTATGTGAGCGTCCCTTCTCACTTCGGGAATAGAGATTTTACTAGTGTGATTATTTTGCTGAAAAGCATACTTTGAGTCAGGGAGTGGGTGCAAAACTGGCACAAGCTGCTAACACGAAGCTGGGATGTGGTCATGCCTCTGATTTCCATCAGGCTTCCGCTGAAATGATGCTGCGAAAGTCACTTGCAAATATGTTCACCTGCCACCTCATGTATATAGATCTATGAATCACTATCTTAACTCAAGGCCTCTTGGGATCTGTCAACGACTTTTAGTTTTGTGGGAACCAGAGTTTTATATTCCTCTGAGAAAACTGTCCTCCTTCAAAACATCCCTACACTATAAAATGAATTCTGTGTGTGTGTATACATATATATACACACATATATATAGACATACATATATATATATAAGGGTGTGTGTGTGTATACATATATATATATACGTGTGTGTGTGTGTGCGCACGCGCGCGCAATCCATAAAAGAGATAATCAGTGTATGGCACACAGTGCTTAATATTCCATCAATTTCCAATTCCAAACTAGTGCTATGGTTATTATAGGAATCTAACCCGATATGAAATCATTCCATTTATTATATCAGAGTTTATCTCTAACGGTGCTTAGCACAGTGCCACATCCACTGCATCTCAAAAAACATGGGTGGTTGTAATTGCCAGATATGCTAGAAAAAGCCCTTGAAAGTGGATCAAGAACCTGGATTCTGAGCTTAGATTTGCCATAATTATTGTATAGACTTGGACCAGCTACTTACTTTCTCTTAGTTATCAGTTTCTGTATTGGTTCTAATATGTTTTATCACAGTAATTATATGATGAAGATAAAAATTCTTCTGGTGTGATATAGCAACAAAAATAGTTCTATGTACATTATTACATTCAATCCTCTCTGCAATGGAGCCAGACTCTACTAGTATCTCTATTTTACAGGTTTAAAAAATTAGCCAGATTGAACAGAAGTTCAGTAGGAATTTGAAATAAGGTCAGTCAGAATTCAAATGCAGACTCTTCACAACAAGCTGCAGGAAAACATGTCTATTCAAATGCATAGTAACATGTACTCTTATGTTTGTGGATTATAAATTGCAGTTGATAAAAATTATTGTAATAAGTCATCATGTATATTGCACATTAATAGTTTATAATAAAAAGTGTCTAATAATTTTTAAAATGAAGTTTAATTATTTCTTTGACTCAAAAAAATTCAGTTTTCTGACTCTATGTGAAATCTGAATTCCTATCTTTTCCATTAACTTGTCATCACACACTCCTCCCAGGACACTTAAGCTGCTCACAGAGTGGGGAAAAAATACAGCAGACAAATATGGACTTCCTTTCCTCCCAGCTTCCAGTTTGAGTTGTGCTGCCAGGCAAAGATTCAAACAAAGGCAATAAAAGCATCTGCTATTTACACATTTCTAAAGCAAGCCTGCAGAATCCATTCCCCCACAGTGGAATGAGATCTCCATGGTGATGCTGACATCACAGAGCTGGGCGAGATTCTCCACAGCGCTCAGCAGCACTTACAGGACAATATTTTCTTTACAGGAGCGCCCTCTACCAACAAAGCAGAGAATAGCTCTGCAGCCAGGGTCTCATTTGTCTGAAGCCATTCAAGTCATTGTGTCTTTATCAGGTGTCTCTCAGTGTGGTAGACTGTAAAATATTTTACCGTCACTTATTTAATACATTTTAAGTGATATTATAAATAACTGCAAAAACAAAAGCCAAGAAATTCAATCCATTTAGCGGAGTCAGTGAATATGACATATACTTTCTGTTTTAATTTTTTTAAAAAATATAATTTGTCATTCTTCTTGACTCTAGTTAGAAAGGGTAAG
Source organism: Rousettus aegyptiacus (assembly GCF_014176215.1). Taxonomy (NCBI): domain Eukaryota; kingdom Metazoa; phylum Chordata; class Mammalia; order Chiroptera; family Pteropodidae; genus Rousettus; species Rousettus aegyptiacus. The sequence continues at coordinate 10,987,614 of NW_023416286.1, forward strand.
TTTGAAAGATCTGTTGCCCACACTTTAATATGATGCTTTTTACCAAAAAGGAATGTGGTGCCTTTGTTAAAAAAATAAATAAATAAAAAAAAAATCCAGCTAAGGCACCAGATCAACAGCCTCCTTCTTTCTGCACGATTCGTAATATGACCATTATAATTAGTTTTCAGTTAAAACTTGGCACACATGGGCCCCCTCGTTTTGCCAAACCTTTATTTTGAGAAGTTTTCTCCAATTTCGTTCCATACTTGGCCTCTTCTCCCCACTCAGCATTGAGCGCTGTTATGCCACATGACGGTATGAGGCAGCCGCTATGAATTTTTCTGTTCTAGAATCATGTAATTCTGCACATTCCTTTGTCTAAAATATGCCAACAATTCGTTTTACAGGCAAATATAAGAATGTGTCATGTTACTGTCATAAAAATACATTGTTCATTTATTGCTTTTACATTTCACTGATGATAAACTTACGCAAATGATAACTTATTTACAACTATTCTTCTGGCTAGAAATTTCTGATAAAAAGTTTTATTAAAGATACTCTGGTTTTTGCCAGAGAAAGATAGAACCATTAAGAAAAGAAATAAATTATTCAGATAATAATAACAAAAATAATAAAAAAGAAGAAAATAATTTCCTCAAATTATTCAAACAAGTTTGAAGCTCTTAGATTTTTTTTTTTTTTTTTTTTTGCAAATGTGAATAACATTGTCGAAATTCAAAACTGGCTAGTAGCTAACATTGGAATAGCATGCTGACGCTTAAAGAAATGGAAAAAGGAAAATGTCCTATTGAAGTGCAAGCAACTTAATTTGATGGGTCAATCAGAAGAAAACCAACAATTATAGAGCGGAAGCTGCATTCATTCCTTGGGCGTATTCTCAGGTGCAGGGCTGCCCGAAACCCAGCCAGGGCCCCCGGCTCTGACACAGACATGCTGTCTGCATCAGGGGTGGACCATCTCTCCTGGGCTCGGACAGACGTAAGTGGACGGCAGCCTATTTTAAATGACCAATTTTTCATTATCTTTTTTTTTTCTAATACTAACATTTCTTTTTCCTCTTTCTTTGCTTTCTCTCTCTTTTATTTTTATTTTTATTTTTTATTTTTTTTAGGTATAAAGCAACTCTCTGGTACCAAATACTGACCAGGCACCTTGGCTCTACCACCTAATAGAAACATAGTCTCAAGCAGCTATTTATATCTTTAAGCCTCAGTTTCCTCATGTGTGAAATGAGGCTACCGACCTGATCATACAGACTTCTGTGTGGATTCAGTGAGTTAAGGTTAAGCCCTCAGCACAGTGCCGGGGCATCGAGAATGAACAAAGGGTTCAGTGGCCACTATTGCAAGTGCTGGCATTAGCGAGGCATAGTAGGTCACTGCGGCAGGCTTCGCTCTGAGGAATCTGGGGCTATCACACAAGAATAGAACACTAAAAGCACTTAGAATATCTGGGAAAGCGGGGTGTGAAGGACAGGGTTTACATCAGAGGCCTCCAATAATTCTGGTCTTGCCAGGTTGATTTGACCTCAATCCCATTACTGTGCTTGGTTTTACCTATAAGACATTGCTGCTGCTGCCTACAATCTCTTGAGAATAGCTTACTCTACTAACTTACAGAATTAAATCATAGTCCAAGAGAGTGGATGTCACATAGCTGTCTCTTCAGAGAGTGCAATCATAATCCAGCCGATCTGAGCTCAGAAGCAAACCCATAGCGGTTATCCCAACATGGGGGCTGACGGGTTGTGTCCCCCAACCTTACATGTTAAAAGCTTAACCCCCAATGTCATAGAATTTGGAAGTATGGCCTTTGGGAAGTGATTAGGTCATGGAATTCATGTTCTTATAAAAGAAGACTGAGAAAGTTTCTTTGCCCTTCTGCTATGTGAGGTTACAGTAAAAAGATGGCTATCTAGGTAGCAGGCTCTCACTGACACTAACCTGCACGTGCCTTGATCTTGGACTTCTCAGAACTGTGAAAAATAAATTTTTGTTGTTTATAATCCACCCAGTGTACAGTGTTTTGTTAAAGCAGCCAGAACAGAATAAGACACATGGTGAGTATTCAAGATTAAGGTGGCCAAGCTCAAGAATTGGCATATTTGACTAGCTTGATTCGAGTCATTATTTTCAGACATAGAAAGAGTTAAACGTATGCTATTGTTGAGAAGATCTCCTAGGAAACTCATGTAAATAGGTAGCTGAGATTTGGCTTGGTTTCTAATTAGGCGGAATTATGATCATTGAAAAAATAAGAAATAAAACTATTGCAAGACACATGAAGAGCAGACAAGGAAAGCCAATCTCCACCATCGAACAGTGATGTTAGGTGTAATGCTGCCCTCAAACAACTCTGAGATACGCTTCAAACCCTCATTGCCAATGCCGAGGGGTACTGTGGCTGTCCACAGTGGGGGTCACAACCACAGGACCAGCTGGGGCCAGGCAGAAATATAGACGAAGCAAACATTAGTGGTGACCATGGCAAACTAGTCAATAAAGGCCATGTCTAAAGCGAGTGGTACCAGGCACAGTGCCCCTCTGGCTACTTTATTATTTTATTTTTTAAAATAAGAATTGTTGTCAAATTAAATATCTTGAAATTTTTTAAAAAACATCAGTAACACCATGTAAACTCACGCAAAAGGCCCCTCTGGCCTGGATTAAGTCCATACAACTTTTGATCTAGAAACATTGTGGAAAGCTCCCTGAAAATAACCACACCTGCAAAAAAGATTTACAAAAGTTTATTCATTTAGAAATGTCTATTCTGTGTTCTTGTGTCAGGGGTCACCACTCATGAATGCCAAGATGAAGGACAGAGAAGTGATGCTCTGAGAGGCCCCTGCTAAAGGGTTTCTCAGTTTGGGAGACACCTCAAACAGGACAGGTTTGGGGCAAAGTAAACTCAGATACAGGAAAGGAGCCACTGACAAGCCAGCATGTGGTGCTGCGGCGGGCACCTGGAATGCAGGCCAAGCTATGAAACATGCATCTCCAAGGCTGGGCTTCAACCTGGAGAACCAAACTCGACTCACAAACCTGTGAGAGGAAGCACCCATGGATGTAGTTTCTTGGGGTCAGCAGTTAAAAACGTTTTCAAACCACTAGTTGCTCTCGTGCAGCTCTGTTAACTCTTACTCAACATGCACCATAGGACATCACGGTGCTCTGAATCTGCCCTCCCTCCCGAAGTGTTCATGCAGCCAGGGACACGTGCCAGGCCCTGAGGAATTGATCATTGCTTTCATTCCTCCCAAGAACCCTTTGGGAAACCTGATTTTAAAAAAAGTTTTACAGGAAACTCACAATCCAAGGAAATTATATCTATTTGAGGGATAAAAATGTAAAGAAAATCACTTTGCCTTTTATGACCTCATGCACTGGCTTGTCACTTGAGACTGCACATAAACACATGATATTCCAAAAGCCATGGCAGTATGCTTCTGCCAGGAATATCTGTGAATGTGGCTTGACATTAAAGTATGGAGTTGTTCGCTTTAAATATTGCTATTTCTATTTCTAATCTACTTGTCTGAATTTATAGCTTGACATTAAAAAGGATTTTTTAATACAATTCAAGGTTATCTTCTCAAGTAAATGATGTTTTTCAAACAATGACAATCCCATAGTGATTGTTACCACTATCACCACCCCCACCATGACTGCCATCACCACCACCATCACCACCATCACGACTACCATCACCACCACCATCACCACCATCACAACTACCATCATCACCACCGTCATCACCATCACCATGACTGCCATCACCATCACCACCATCATCATCACCACCGTGAGAACCCTCATAAAATTTCAGAGTTTTTAAAAAATGAGCTGAGAACAGAGCCTTTTGTCTCTTATGTGTTTTTTTGTAGCATAATGGTCATCTCATTGGATGTTTAACCACTTCTCATTGAGAATAATGATCCAGTAAAGTCCAAATGCAACTTAAAATTACATCCAAAAAATATTATATGAAAAAATTACTTTTACTCAAACTCAAATGCAGTTAATGAAAACATTTATTCTATAGCATCAAAAATATTACTGGAGAAAAATATTCTTCTAAAAATATATTTGGGAGCAAGTTTAGCTTTTAAGATTACTAATGAAAACATTCTCTGGAATTGTTTGAATAATAACATTGCTTTTGCATAATTGAATTAAGATTTAAACACAGTTGTTAAAAGGGCGAGAGAGATCTTAATCGTAAAATCGAAAGTTTTACAGTCCAAAACAAAGGCTTGGCTTCAAATGATTGTTTTTATAAATAAATGCTAATATAGGTATATGGCTATGAATACATAATTGGCGATATTTCTTCCTCAATGACCTTTTAAAAAAATGTATATGGTGATCAAAACACTGTAGGTTGATATTTCTTCTTTGTTTTCATCCTAAACTATGTATCTTATAGCTTCTCTAATTCTTTTTTATCTAAATATAGAGATGAGTGAGTAACAGGGGGTGGTTGCTATTTCCCCACAATGCATGAGCTACAGGTGTATAGCATTATGCCTTCAAATGCCTTCAGAGGCCTAGCAGTTAATATAAAAAGTAAACATAGCACTACAGGGGAGATAAATGGCAATTAACACAGACAGATCATGGGAAACTGGGGGAGAAATGTACCAAACTGGAACTCTCCCTTCATCTAAATAGAGCAACAGTTGTTCAACATTGATTTCCTAAGAGAAAATGAAATTAGATTTTCGTTTGAAAGCCCCTGATTTTTAAAAGTTGGCAATAAATTCTCCTTTTTACAAAAAACATCGTGCACTCTAAATAAAACACACCTGTGTCCTGGATTCAACCTGTGGGCAGTTTGCGGTTTCTAGGGGAGAATTCCACACTAAGTGGCCATTAACCACGGCTAATATGAGCCAGGCTGGTCCCCACGGCTGTGCCAAAAGTCCCAAGGGTGGCTGCTAGGCTTCCTAATAGCCTCTGAGTCCTGTCATTTCCAAAGGTAGGGTAAGATGTAGTCAGTACTTGCCACTTCTAGAAATTAGAGCCCATGAGAAAACCAGTGCAGCTAGTCTTGTGTGTGTGTGTGTGTGCGTGCGTGTGCGCACGTGCACGCATGAGCACACGTGCATGTGTGTCTATGTGTGCTCACACTGGCATCCTTGGGGGAGGGTGGATTTCTCAACCAAGATTGTTTTTCCTGTCCTCCCTCTCCTCCCTCATGCCTGAAAATAACTCTCCCTTCCCCCTTCCTGGGAGGGAAGAGGAGAGAAACAGGATCATGTGAAGAATCTGTAACAATTTCAGAGCAAATGTTACCAGCTCAGCAGAGATGGAACAAAATAAAGACCAGACACATTTCCTGCTTCTCTCTCCTACCCGCTAAGTCATTCCCAGGCTAAGGGCTAATCATGATTTGAAAACTTACCAGTTTTATCTTAAAAGTGAAATGTCTCTCTTAAAAAATAAAAATCAGTCGTATGTGGTAATTTTCCTTTTGGTCACATATGCTTTTCCCAAATGTGAAAAATCACCAGAGCCATTGAAAACTATTAGAAATGTTAGCTCTAGTTGGGAAGAAGCAGAGTAAATAAAACTCAGCCATCTGGGAAAATAGATTTGGGGCCTAAGACATCAGAGTGAGAGGTTAAAAAATCAAAGCTTTTTACAAATAATTTTTAGTGGTTGATCTTTATTTATTAAGTTTCTCACAGTTCGAGAGTAAGTTGACATGATTCTTCTTTTCATTCACGAACTTGTCTTACATTATTGATGACCATCTCTAGAAATGTTTTGATTAGCTCTGAATGTCCCTGATGGCTTGTAAAGGTCCGTTTATGTAGGGAACATCCACCCAGCGCAGGGAGAGGCTCTCCACGTTTAGATGGAAACATGGTCATGTTGGCACATTTTTATGTTCCGATTCTCATGTCACAATGCACCAACATGGAACAGCATTCAGTAGTAGCTTCGAATGAGTAGAGTAGTTTAAATAGCTCTGGAGTCAGAGAAAATTGGGTTTAAAACTCAATTCCGTTAATTACTAGCTGGGTGACTTGGGCCAATAATTCGACATTTAGAAATCTCCTTTTCTTCAGAGAGAGAATGAGGATAACCCTGCACTTACCTCCCAGGGTTGCAGAAATAATTCCGTAAGACACATGTTAGGCATGGAGGAAGTGTTCAGTAAATAACAGTATAGCCCTTCGGTTAATGTTGGTGAAGCATAAACTTCCAAGATTACTCTCAGAGAAGTCAGTGATTATGGAAAAGAAGGCAAAATAAATCAGCAGTTTCTCGTTCGTCTTTCCTTGGCACTGTTTTTACACTGCAAAGTATCCCCTGTAACGGCTGTCAGACCTTAGACACTGTAAGGCATTTGAATGACAATCAGCACCAACCACGGTACGTAACACTAATATTTTCTGTCCCTCTGGATAGCGCTCATTTTTCTTTCATTGGTGACGAATACAGTGCAATAATGTAAGCTATCTCCCCGCAGTCCCTGAAAATCATACTTTTCAAATACCTGACAGGCAGACGACTGAACATTCCCTCCATGCTGAAACATTTGTCCATGCCAATCATAGCTTCCTTGAAGTTAAGGAAAATGAAATCTAACCATGAACTGCCACAATGAGCAGCCACTTAAAGATTTAAAACCATAAAAAAAGGCATAATCATTCAATGTCAATCTCAACTCTAGGCTTCCTCCTTGTTTGTCATTTAGACAAATTCAAGTTTTAAGTCTGCCTCTGTAAAAGTGTAAAAGTGCATTTCAATAACAGCTTCCTTGTTCACATTTCCCCTCTTTATTCCGGCCATGACCACTTTGGAAAAATATGTTGTTATGGGTTATTGGTATCAATTCCTCAGTAAGTTAGTTCCAAGGGCAGGGCAGAGAGTGATATCTCTAGGTGCCCAACTCCCTAGGAGAAAATAGCTCCCAAGGCTCCCAAGAAAAAAAAAAAAATAAAACAATGTTGCAACTGGAGTACAGATAACAAAGTTGTCCACCAGAAACCATATTTCTTTGTATTAGATGCTAACACTAACTTTTGCTTTTGTAATCTGCTTGCTTAATCAATGCCAACTAGGACGTAGTTTCGGGTTTTATAAGCAGTCTCCTCCGGAGGCTCGGAGCTGATTCTCTAGTGGGGAGAATCAGTCGCTGGCCGGCTAATAAAGGCTCATAATTAATCTCAATTGGCTCTGTGGGTCTTAGATTTGAACACACCACAACACCTCTAATATTAGGTCTTATCAGATACAAATAAACTTAAAATCACCATACACGATAACTATGCTTATTAAATACATTTAAATAAAATCATTGTAACTCAATGTCTTCTTGTATTAATTTGTAGTGCTGTACTGCCCTTCGGTGTCCAAACACATGAACAATGTTAACAAATTTTTTAAGGTCAGGAAATGTCTTTGTATGAACTTTTACAGTAAATAAAAGTTATCATTTTTGCGATATATCAATGAATAGTGTTGCTATGGTTTGAATTGTGTTCCCCAAAATTCATACGTTCAAATTCTAATTCCTAGGGCCTCCGAAAGTGACTTTATTGGAAGACAGGGTTGTTTTATATGCAATTAGTTAAGATGAAATCGTGCTGGTATAGACTGGGACCCTAATCCAATATGGCTGTTGGCCACATAAGAAGGGGAAGTATGGACACAGATATGCACATGGGAAGAATGCCAGGTGAAAATGAATGCAGAGATCAGGGTGAAGCTTCCGCAAGCCACGGAATGCCAAAGATGGCGCGCAAAGCCCTGGAAGATAGGAGAGGGACATGGAGCAGATCTTCCTTCAGAAGGAACCAACCTGCTGACACCTTGATCTCAAACTTCTAGCCTCTGGGACTATGAGGCAATAGATTTCCGCTGTTTAAGCTGCTCATTCCTGGTACTTTTTTATGGCAGACCTAACGAACTAATACAGGCGTTTACCTTTCATGCACACAAAATATGGAATAGCATAAAAATTTCTCACAGAATACACTCATCTTACTTTGACCAATAGGATAAGAAGGAAGGCTCAAAACATAACAGATTATTGTTAAACCTGGAGGTTTTGTTTGTTTGTTTTTAAGTCACCTTCATTTTTCTATTGACTTAAATTAAGTTTAGAGGGTTTTAGAGGCAAACTCTAAAGCCTAGGGCATTAAAACTAAACAGACGTTGTGCTAACTGGACAGAGAGGCAAACCCATGGTTTTATTCATTTTTCATTTATGAGAGCTATCACTTATTCCACAATGACCAATTTTGATTGTATAAGAGTTGTTTTTACAGATCCAGACTCTTTTTTCCTCATTTATTTTCTGCTTTGTTCATTGTTCGCCAGTTGTTTTATATTATATAGATGGGAGAAATTATTAAAAACAGCATTGCCTTTGTAGGGACACCTCCTCGATGTCTAAGGTATAAACAGGAAGAGAACTGGCCATGACCATGAGTCCAGAACAAGTGGGTTCTGGACAGGACCCTAGATGCTGAACCAGTAAAACTGGATTATTGTCATCATGACTGTAACTCGCTCTTAGTGAGATCCTAATGTCTCTGAATGCCAGTTTTGTCTTCTCTAAAATGAGGGATTATACCAAATGGAGAGTGGGCTCTTTTAGCTCTTTGCTTTCATGATTTACAAAGGAACACATGCAATAGACAATCCGAGGAGGCACAGGTATATTGCAAGCCTGCTATGCCCAAAGTTCTAAGATAAAATGCATCTTTATCACCATAAAGATTGTTACGATGGTGGATAACAATGAAAATGTAGATTCTACAAGTTATCAGTTGCTCTTATTGAATGTTTTGGTAAGGCAAGACACCAATAAGAAGCTTTGCTCTTGTTATGTTTTGTGAATATGGAGACTGGAATTGTCAAGAATTGAGTTAATGCTGAGAGATTAAAGGTTATTGTTAAATTTTTGGCATGTTCTTGTCAATGGTAACTATAAAACTTCAAAATGTACTAGGTGTTTCTAGACCCATAAAATAGTTCAATTATTACTGTAGTATTATTAAAAACTTGGGGGAAAACAGTTATTTTAGATAGAAAAATAATTCTAGAATGAGGACAATAGTTAAATTATTACTACTGTATTATATTAAATTTGGAGAAAATGGCCATTTTGAGATTAAAAATACTTCTTAAAATGCAGTAAAATTTTCTTGTATTAAGTTGCAAGAAGGAAATTGAGAATAATCAAGAATTATTAGGACTCCCTTTCTGTGCAGAACTTCTGGAAATAAATTAAATGTAGAAGCTAAAGGGGTGTACATCTTAGAAGATAAATGGGTGTAAAATTAAAGACATTCAAAAGGAATGTGGAGAGAAGTACAAGATTTTGAGAATTTATAATATGTTTGTAAGAAAAAAAATTTTTTCACTGACAATGAAACTATAAGAATTCCAGAAGCAAACAGTTTGTAAAGGAGGAAATGAACATGCAAACTGTGTGAATGTTTGATTTAAGAAGTCGTTGACAGAGCCAGGCTTTAAAAAGCCTCCGTCGTACTCTCCTATTGGCAGGCTCCCTTTATTACCTAAATCTCTGCCTTCTTGAAGGTGCTAAATGAAGCTAATCAAATTGACACTGAGGCACATGGCCGCAAATCTTTATTCTCATCTCATAAATTCGAATATTCATAAATGACTTACTAGAACATACTTTCAATTTGCTTGCACCCAAGTTTTCCATGCATATGAAGATCTCAGTATCAAAAATAAACATTCTCGGAAGCTATGACTTCCACAGGGTTGGTAAACTAAGACTCATGGGCCAAATCTGGCCTTGCTGCCGGTTTTTGTACACCCTATGAGTTAAAAAATGTTTTTTACATTTTATAACGGTTGAAAAAATCGAAAAGAATAACATTTTGTGCCAGGTGAAACAGATATGAAATTCAGACTCAGTTTCCAGGAGTAAAGTTTTATTGGAACACGGCCACACTCCTTTGTTTCCATGTTGCCTGTGATGGCTTTTGTGCTACAGAGACCATATGGCTCACAAAACCTAAACTAAACTATTTTCTATCTGATCCTTTTCAGTATTATCTTGCCAATCCCTGACTTAAGTCATAGCTTCTGCTGCTTTGACCTGAAACTGACAACTTCCTTTACATCACTCACTAGAAGTCACCACTCTTAATTAGATCACCAGTGCATTTTTGTCAGCCCTTCTAAACCTAGCAGTCTCCTAACACAGGGTGGTACTTTATACATGTGTTACTCAAAATGCTAATAATTTTAAACAACAAATACACATAACTGTCTTTTGGTGAGCAGTATAAGAATATTCCTGCATATGCCAATGCCTTGCTGCTCTGTTCAGATCAATGACCCAGGCTAGGCGTGTCCTGACCATCTGTAGCCATATGACCAGTCAGACCAAAGGAGCATCTCCACCGAGTCCTTGCTCTGACTCTAATTTAATTGTATTAACACAGCATCTGGAGCTCTCAAACTGGGTCCACATGGCCCTAATTCCATCTGATACCAACATTCTTAGCCAAATTTCATCCCTTTGGTTGTAAGTGATGTTTCCACATTTAAAAATACAGTTGACCCTTGAACAACTCAGGTTCAATTGAAAAATCCATTTACTCATAGACCCGTGCAGTTCACACCTTCACTGTTCAAGGATCACCTGTGTTTACTTTCAGGGATTTCAGTTTACCAGTTGCTCTGCGAAGCACAGAAAGGGAAAAATTCCTGTTAAATGAAACCCTGAGATGTCCTCCCATGAAGGAAAATTCATTTGAAAGCAGCTAAGAACCAGTTAAGAAACCACACTGTTCTCTCTCCTTTTCCAGAAGGGCTGACTGAAAGCCACCGAGAATCAATCCACGCCTACTCTGGCCTCTGATTTTCTACCCTCTCATACGGGGTAGGGAAGGGCACTTACTTTCTTTTTCTTTTCTTTTTTTCTTTCTCTTCTTTAAAAACTGCTTTTTTTCTGTGCCATGGCTGATCTTAGAAATACTGCTTAGGGCCATACAGAAATAAGAATGACCAACAGATTAAAAAACAAGAACAACAAGAAATGGTAAAGGAAGGCAGCGAGGCAGATAAATGCTGTGCTTGCCTCCTCTTGTGACCACATCATTGAGAACAACCATCATTGAGAATTGCCTGAAGTCTAGCTGAACAGAACTCCTACAACTAAGGACACAAAGAAGAAGCCACCTTGAGAAGGGTAGGAGGAATGGAGATGTGGAACGAGTTGGTCTCACATCTGCAAGTGGCAGTTAAAAACTGGGAAGGATATCTCCACTGTGGAGGACCCCTCAGAGGAGCGAGGGGTCCCAGCTCCACACCAGGTTCCCCAGCCCAGGGTACCTGTGTAGGAAGAGAAGTCCCCACAACTTCTGGCTGTGAAAGTTTGGGTGAAGGGTGGTTAGGGTAACAGGCACCCCTTTTAAAGGGTCTGTGCACAGACCTACTCTTTGAGGGGCTCCCTTGTTAATGGACTCCCTTACTCTCAGCTCCAGCACTGGGGAAGCATCCTAAAAGGTGACAGAGAAATATGGGGAGGAGCTAAATTGTCTGGCTTCAAAGAGAGATGAAGGGGCAGCTTTTATCCAGACAGAAGTGATGGTAGAAGTCATTGTTTCCTTATTGCACCCTCCTTCCTAAGGACATGCACATGCAGGCAGCTGCCACATCTGAGTCTCCATCAACCTGGCTAACACTGGTTGCTCTGCCCTGGTGACTCCCTGAGACCCTGCCTACCCAATTTGTGGATCCACCCAAGTCATTTCCAGTGGATTTTCCATACAAATGACCTGTCTTGGCTGATGCTGCAAACTTTCCTAAAATCTCTCAAAGGTTCACAAATAAAGAGCATCAGGCCTTGGCATGACCTATACCTCTTGGGGAGCAACCCCAAGCCCAGCACTAGTGGCAGATGGCCTCAGTTCATAGATTAGCCTCTTGAGGCAACTCCAAGCCCAGCCTCTTGATGGTCATCTGAAGACTACTTGACAGCTCATGTCAGGTGGCCCTACTAAGACAAGGAGATGCAGCAGCCCTAACTAATACATAGAAACAAACACAGAGTACATATTACAAAATAGTAATGGGGATATATAATATAGTATAAGGAATACAATCAATGATATTTTGTTAACTATGTATGGTGTTGGATGGGTACTAGATTTATCAGGGTGATCACTCTGAAGTTATATAAATGTCTAATCACTATGTACACCTGAAGCAGCTAAAATGGGGAGATGAAGAAACATGTTCCCAAGAAAGAACAGAACAAAGCTCTGGAAATCAAACTAAACAAAATGGAGACAAGCAATCTACCAGAGGCAGAGTTTGAAATGTTGCTTATAAAGATGCTCAATGATCTCAATGAGACTTAAACAAAAATATAGGAAATATAAAAATAAAGTTGGAAAACATTTAAAAAGTCCTAAATGAAGACTACGATAACTGAAAATATATATATATTAGAAGGAATTAATGGTAGATTAGATGGAGCAAAGGATCAAATCAATGATTTTGAAGATAAGGTAGCAAAAACACCCAATCAGAACAGTAACAAGAAAAAAGAATCCAAAAAAATGAGGATAGTTTAACAAGATTCTGGGACAACATCAAGCATACCAACATTTGCATCATAGTGGTACCAGAAGGAGAAAAGAAAGCAAGGAATTGAAAACATATTTCAAGAAATAATGACTGAAAACTTCCCTAGTCTGATGAAAGAAATAAACATACAAGCTTAAGAAGTGCAGAGAGTCCTAACAAGAAGAACCCAAAGAGGCCCACACCAAGACACGTAATAATTAAAATGGCAAAGTTTAAAGACAATGAAGGAATCTTTTTTTTTAATTTTTATGATTTATTATTATTATTTATGCCTACAGCACCTGGTCTTCCTAGGTAGTTTCCCATCCAAGTACTAACCAGACCGGACCCTGATTAGCTTCCGAGATCAGACATCGGGCTTGTTCAGGGTGGCATGGCTGTAGACCATGGACTGTGGCTCCACTGGGAGCTAACCCAAGACCTTCTGCGTGTAAAGTAGATGTGCTAACCACTACACTATGGAACCACGTCCACAATGAAGGAATCTTAAAAGCAACAAGAAAAAAGCAATTAGTTACCTACAAGGGAGCTCCCATAAGACTGTCACCTAATTTCTCAACAGAAACTTTGCAGCCCAGAAGGGGTTGGTATGAAATATTCAAAGCAATGAAAAGTAAAGATACCTACAATGAAGATTATTCCACCCAGCAAAGCTATCTTTTAGAATCGAAGGACAGATAAAGAGCTTCCCGGGCAAGAAAATGCTAAAGGAGCTCACCACCACCAAACCAATATTACAAGAAATATTAGAGGAACTTCTTTAAGAGGAGGAAAAAAAAGATAAAAAATATGAATAAAATGGCAATAACTACATATCTATTAACAATTACTTAAGCGTACATAAATTAAATGCTCCAATCAAAAGATAGGGTGGCCAAACAGATAAGAAACAAGGCCCTTACATATGCTGCCTACAAGAGACTCACTTCAAATCAAAAGACACACACAGACTGAACATAAAGATATCAAAAAAGATACTTCATGAAAATGGAAATGGGACAGTAATACTTATACAATACAAAATAGACATTAAAACAAAGACTTTAAAACAAGAGACACAGAAGGAGTCAGTAATCCCATTTTTGGGTATTTATCTAAACAAACCCAAAACACTACTTCCAAGGGACATGTGCCTCCATATGTTCATCGCAGCATTATTTACATTAGCCAAGATATGGCGGCAACCTGGGTGTCCATCAATAGATACATGGATAAAGAAGAAGTGCTACATACATACAATGTAATATTAGTCATAAAAAAAGAATGGAATCTTCCCATCTGGAACAACATGGATGGAGGGTATGGTGCTGAGTGGAGTAAGTCAGACAGAGAAAGACAGATGCCATGTGATTTCACTTACATGCAGAATTTAAAGAACAAAATAAACAGACAAAACAGAAACAAACTCATTGATACAGAAAACATTTTGATAGTTGTCAAATGAAAGGAGGGTTAAGGGAGTGGGTGAAAAAGGGGAAAGGATTAAGAAGTACAAATTGGTAGTTACAAAATAGTCATGGGGATTTAAAGTATAGTATAAGGAATATAATCAATAATCTTTGATTAACTATGCGTGCTGTCAGAGGGGTACTAGATTTATCAGGGTGATCATTCCATAAGTTATATAAATGTCTAATCACAATATTGTACACCTGAAACTAATATAATGTTTTATGCCAACTATAATGAAAAATAAAAAAATATTAAAAAAAAAAGAAACTGTAAGATATTTGACTCTCTCATCTCAAAGGGAGGAGGGTCATAGGGTGAATTAATAGAGGTTTAAAATGATATCATAAAATTTAAGGAAAATATTGCTTTCCTGAATACGTATGTGGGAAATAGAAGTGAAGTGACAATTTAATAACAAACATAAAAACTTTCTGAAAATACATTTAAAAACTGAAAATGGTTCACACTTATTAGGGTGGCTATTATTGAAAAAACCACAGAAAATACCAAATGTTAGTAAGGAAGCAGGGAAATCGAAAGCATTCTGTAAAGCTGGTGCAATGTAAAATAGTGCACAAAAACTGTGGAAATCAGCACGGAGATTCCTCAAAAAGTAAACAGAATTATCATTTGATCCAGCAATTCTAATTCTGGTTATATACTCAAACAAAATGAAAGCAGGGACTTTAAAAGATATTTGCATACCTGTGTTAATAGAAGCATTATTCACAACAGCCAAAAGTAGAAGCAACCCAAGTGCCAATGATCAGAAAGCTGGATGAACAAATGTGGTGTGGCTATCTGATGGAATATTATTCAACCTTAAAAAGGAAGGAAATTCTGACATATGTTACAACATGGATGAACCCTGAAGACATTATGCTAAATGAAATAAGCCAATTATAAATATATATACACACACATATATATGATTCCACTTTTATGAGGTACCTGGAATTATCAAATTCCCAGTGACAGGAAGTAGAATGGCGGTCGCCAGGGGCTGCAGGAAGGGGAAACGAAAAGCTAGTGTTTAATGGGGACAGAGTTGCAGTTGAAGACGACGAAAAAGTTCCCGAGGTGCACAGTGGTGATGGTGTACGATAATGGGAATGTACTAATATCACTGAACTGTAGACTTAAAAATGATTAAAATAGAACATTTTATGTTATTTATATTTTACCATTAAAAAAACTAAAATTGATTTCAAAGAAAGCACTGGTATACCCACCTGTCAGACAAAATAGTAGTTATGTCCAGCAGCAGTATATAAATAAGGAAAAAGTTTCACTTTATTTTCTTTGTGTATTAATAAAAGCATACAAAAAGTTGGAAAATTATGTTTGTTAAGATGGCACATACATGTAAGAGTGACCTAGTCGTCCTAGTTTGCCCAGGAGAGCAGGATGTCACCGGTTTAAGCACTGAAAGCCCCACGTTCCAGGAAACCCCTGCATCACCAGCAAACCTGGATGGGTTGTCACCGGGAAGAGAATTTTAAAATAAACATAATTAACAAAATGCTTTTAACCATTATTGGACTTTCCTCTCCTGAAGTTCTAAGAAAAGGAAGCAACACTGGCTGAGCATCCAGCATGATCAAGGGCACTGTGTGCTTCATCTAATTCTCACGACTTTCCAACCCAGGTGTCAGTGTCTTCTTATCAGAGAGCTAGACAGCGGAGGCTTGGAGATGCTACATCCCAGCTGACGAACAAACGGCAGAGCTGATAGAAGGGTGAGGTGGCAGGGAGAAGAGTGAGGACAAGTGTGGGAAGAGGGAAGTAACTATGGGGCGCAAGGAGACAAAGGTGGCAGTGAGTAACGGGAGCGGAGGAGAAGGGGAAGGGGGGAGTGAGACCAAGGTGTGTGTGTGGCGTGTGGCGGGATCGGGGGGAGGCGGGGGATTAGGGGTGCAGGACGGGGGGAGGGGAGGGGAGCAGAGAGAAAACATGGAGTGTGACTGTTGTGACTAGTTCCTAGCACCAGACTCCTTGACGACGGCCTCCACCTCCTGCATTTCAGTTCTGAGGGTTTTCTCTATGTTTCGATAAGCTCCACATTGCTGAGCTATTGTGTCTGCTCCGGGCACCCTGCAATACTGGACAATCTGGTCAACACCAGGCAGGCTGTGATGATCGTTGGTAGAGGTGCCACCCAGCTCACCAACATGCCACATTTTCATGGAGGCATCAGGGTCACCTCAAAGCTTTGTAGACTCCAGGTCTGTGAGCACACCCCAAGTGCTGACATGTGTTCTGGGGACAGAAAAGCAGTCCTGTATGACAGGAAGGCAGAAGCCCACAGAATCTTCCACATTTCCTGGAATGGGGGCTTACGAAGTTTTGAAATGTGTCCCGAAAACACGGTATATCATTTGTAAGCTTCTGCCAACCTGACGCCCCTTCCTCACCTGCAGTGCCTGCCCCTCGTGCACCCCGCCCCCTCAGCGGAAGCTTGTTAAAATAAGCACATACTTCACTGTGAAATCCTCCCAGGCAACAGGGTGAAGTGAGGACGCCTGGAAGGAGGTGAGGAGACAGTCCTTCATCAGGGGCCAGCTCTGTCCGTGAGTCCGCTCCAGACCCGCTCTCCAGGGCCACAGAGTTCTACGGCCTCTTCCTGCCACAGCGTCTCTAACTAAGTATCACAGCCTTCTGTGGACTCCTGGACAATGTCGGTTTCCCATGCGCTGTGCTACCGAGTCACCCTGCTGGGCGGGGCCTGGGCATCAGCTGGGGAGCGGCTGTCCAGGAGGCTCTCGGGCACAGAGAACACCAACCACTTCTCTGAGTGAGGGGCCTGGAGGGCAAAGCCGCTGGCCCCGGGGCGGACTCGGGGTCTTCCCCTCGGGCTTATGTGTGAAGTGGGCCACTGAAGGCTGCCCGGGAGCCGCTTGCACATTGGGCGTAATCTTTGGAGCCACTTCGAGAAAGCCCTTCGCATCCCCTGCCCCTTCTCTGCACTCACTGTTCTCTCTCGTATACAGTTCTGTTTCACTTCCAGCCTCACCATATTTCAGTCCCACCATCAGAGACCCATACAAGGCGAAAGTTAGTGTGCACAATCTTGAATCTAGAATCTATTCTTTTATTTCAAAATCATTAAGACATGGCTAATAGAGTGACTAGTTTTTCAAGTAAGATCGCTAGTAAACAGAACCAGAAGTCTGGGTGTCCACATGCTGCTGCCTTGGAAGTTTGCTAACCCGCATGACCTCTGGTCCAGGCCTGGGAATAAGCGGCACTTGGCCAACACCAAGGGCTCCCCTCAGGCATCCCAATGGTCCCCTGAGAGATGACAGTCATCTTACCTTAAAGTCCGAAAAAGAAGGAAAACATGCCGATGGCCTCTACGGTCTAAATTATATAACTGGAACAAATACCAAACCAAATGAAATTTGGGCAATACCATAACACGTCGGAAGATATGGACAATACGACTCCAAAGAATGGAAAACTTTGACCTCAAAAGCAATTCTGGAACATAGTAAACACTGAGGAATATGTCCTAATAAGCAAAGCACATGACATAACTGTTAAAGTTTTGTGGGGGTTTAAAATACATATTGGGGCAATGAAACATTTCTGTTTAAATCTCAAAATCAAAAACACCTTTTTAAAAAAATCAGGCAATAAATTTGATGAACATGTCCCGCAGTTCCCAAGGAGGTGCCCCACTGGTCTGGAAAGAGTCAGTTTCAAGGGAAAGAAGTGGGGACAAGCTCAACGGAGCAGGAGTAGCAGTGGCCAGCAGGGGGATTGGGGCCCCGAGCCCTATGCAGAGGGGTTCTTCCTCCGCGGTTGCCTCCCGCAGAATGTCCCTTGGTCCCCCACTCCTGAACACATGAGGCTGCACCTATTTGCACTCACGACTGTCTACAGTATTTGGTAGGCAGTCAAATCAGCATTGGCAGCTTGCCACATTGAAAATAAAATGATAACATTTTATTACAGCCCGCATGGCTGTCAACCTACTGGAACATTTCTAAAACACAATTGTAAGGGGACAGCTGAAATTCTCTCAAAAGGTGAGTTGCAACTTGGGTACTGACACATCAATTTTCTAATACACAAAGTATTCTTTCAGTTGGTTAGAGATTCTCAGTCTTTCTTCCTAAGAGAAAACAAAAACCAAAGAGCAAAACAAGAAGGAAAAATGGACTCACCTTACCCAGAACAAGCACATAGGATATCTCTAAAAGTGGCCTTTTCAGGTACAGCACAGAAAAAGGACAGTACAGGCCCTTCAAACCCCCAGTATTGTCTCACCTATGAACCTAACGTACCAGCCAACCAACAAGAAAATAAACTGTTCAAAACAAAGCAAAACCTCTAGTTTAAATCTTTCTGGCTCTGGAGTGGAATACAATAAGTTAGAGGAAAGTAATATTGGGAAAGTCACCACACAATACAATAGGGGAGCAGTGCCTCAGATTATTTTCACTTCTGTACCTACGAGGAGCGTAGCTTTGGAATCAACAGCCAGGACACGTATCTGAGTGTCTGAATCATGATTCTACTGGTGTGTGCAGTGGCTTGAATAGTGGTCCCCAAAAGACATGGACAAGTCTGAGCCCCGGAACTGTGAATGTGACACTATGTAGAAAACATTAAGGCTTTTAAGATGAGATCGTCCCGGGTTGACTGGGGGACCCTAGGTCCAGTGACAAGCGTCCTTGGAAGAGACAGAGGTGCAGACAGAGAAGAGAAGGCCACCTTAAGATGGAGGCAGAGATTGGAGTGATGAGGCTACAGGCCAAGGAGTGTCTGGAGTCACCAGAAGCTGGACAAAGCAACAAGGATTTTCTCCCAGAGCCTTTGGAGAACGTGTGGCCCTGCCGACACCCCGACTTCCAGCTTCTGGCCTCCAGATGAGTGAGGGAACACGTTTCTGTCATACTAAGCCAGGTCTTTGGTCATTCATTGTGGCAGCCCCTGGTAGCTAGCACAGCATGCTCCCCAGAAATGCATGCGCCCCCCCCCCCCCCGCCAGGGCTGCTCTCTGCTGCACAGTACTCGTCTTTACCCAGCATGCACCCCGCACTCCTTAGTTGTGAAATGCGCAAAACTGGTAGGGACATCTAAGCCATCTGAGGCCTTAGTCGTCATTGAGAGACCCCCTGCCCCTTGCCTTCAGGAGACCAAGCCCTCATTTTTTAAAAACTGCTTAGCTTTCCTAGGTTTTGCTAATCTTCCTAGTAATTAACTTTCTTCACACATGGCCTGAGCCAGAAATTAGTTGTTGAAAGCAATATTAATCTGGTCCCCCACATTCAAGACCATTCATTCACTTTGCTTTAATGTATCACACCTAACGGTATTTGCATTTGTCTGGAATAGAATTTTCCTAGACAATCTGGCCTCTAATATTTTGCCAAAAGAAAACAGTTAATTTCATAGATATTTTGGCTTGGGGAGAATTGGTGGAACAGGGACACAGAAAGGGTGGCCTCGTCCAGCACCCCGCATGCCACTGGCTGACAGGCCTCCGACTACACTCAAGGCAGAGCTGAGACCTGGTCACGCAGGAACTTCGGAGCCCACAGACGTGTCACTACAGGAAAGGACTCTCAGGGCAATGGAGAAACAAGCTACATTCTTATTAGGATAGCATGCTTGATAAAGAGGTGCAAACAGCAAGTTAAAATCCAGGTGTTCAGCATTAGCAGCTCGAACCACCAACTGAAGGGATGAGATTTCCACTTGTGCTAGATCAGCGTGCCCACTGTCCCGTGAATACTTTTGGCAGTGAGGCGGGAGGGAATGAGGGGCTGCAGCGCGGCTGGAGGGCTGAGGGAGGAGGACACGGAGGGGCCCCTGGCCCCCGAGTGGAAGCGCCGCCGTCAGGAACACCCGTTCTGATTTTAGGCTGGATGCCATGCCGCCCAGGCTGAGGGGGCTGCGGTGAACTTATGGGACATGAGAAGACAGTGCTCCCAGACGATAGTGAGGGGGTGCCCTCCCGGACGACAGCGGCGGGGCCCTCCCAGCGCCCCCTGGCTCCGGGGCTGCCGAGGCAACCCCGGAATGGAGCCCCGTCCCTGCGCTTTGCTTTCGCTGGTGCCAGGACAGAGATCTAGGCGCAAACTACCTCGGTCTCCTAACAGCTAATGACAGCCTCCCGGGCCTTCTCACCCACGCCTAGACCTGACCCTTCCGTTCTTCAGCAGATGCGTTTCCGGGCCTCTCCTTGTCCCACCACAGAGCTGAAGTTCTTGGCCATGGACCGCCGGCCACAGACGCGGGCACCCCTCTGCTGCCGCCGCTCCGGTAGCTTCACATCCTCTGCTCCGCTGGGCCCAGCGCGCACACCCCTAACCCGGCCCTGCCCACCACCTGGCCACCCCCCTTTCCTCTCTCTTTCCCTGTGATCTTTTATATAGCTTCCCAAACATCTCTGCAAATTCTTCCCCCATGTAGATTCTCGATGATGCGGTTGCCTCCTAAGTGCTCAGCTCGTGTGTGTGTGTGTCAGGATAGAGGGAGTGAGACAAGCTCCCCATCCTCAGAGCTACACACATAGTAGGCTCAATAAATATTTCCTAATGAATTTACAAATAAATAATTAGGATGAGGCCAGATTACGGAGTTTCTTGAAAGGTCAATAGCGGCTTCCTGCCTTGATATGGTGGAGTCGCCACTGTACATTGCTAAACAAAGAGAAGTGACCTGAAGCAGGTGACATTTTAGAAGGCTGTCAGGGAGCCTGGGGAGGCACCACTGAACCAGACTGGGAAGGAAATAATGGTGACTACTGTAGTGAAATGAGAAGGCAGATTCAAAAGATGTCCACAGTGTAGAAATGACAGAACTTTGAGCTCAATTAGAGAGAGATGAAGGATGAGGAAAAGGCAGGCTGTGTGCTGGCTCAAGTACTATCCCCCCCCTCACCTGTCAGTGCCACCCTGACCTCCATCCAGTGAACACCCCACACCGAACAAACGCATCATCATTCCCGCACCCCAAGGCCTACTCTTCCTCCTGTGTTTTGGTGATATTGCCACTAACCCATTTGCCAGAGTCAGTTCCCAGAACATTCTGGGGCCCACAGCAGAGGGGCTCCAACGAAGACAAAGAAAGATGGGCAAGGATGAGGACAACCAGGTGGGGGGCGGGGTAAGGGAGGAGAGTCGCTAGCCGGGTAAGATGAAAATGCCACGAGGCCTCCGGATCATGCAGGCGGGAGCCAGAGGGGCGCCAGGGTCATACTCTCCGTGGAGGGCCATCGCGCAGTATGCCAGTTGAGTGGGAGGAAGGAAACCCCCAGGGGAGCCAGAGCTCCCACTTACAGGGAGCACCTCCCCACATGCTCAGGCCATCTCATCCTTCAGGGCTCAGGGCCTCTCCCTCCCAAAGCCTCTCCCCGGCCCAAGTTTTCCCAACCGGAGTGGCACCTGTGCCTTAACGGGGACACTGTCCTGTCAACAACACAGAGAAGAGACAGCCTCCCAGGGGGCCCACGCAGCATCCTATGGCGGGAATTATTTATCCATTAAGTTAATCGTCTCTGTAGAGGTTCTGAGCTAGGTCCCCAGAAATCGAGACATGGAAACGGCTCTTTTTCAGAGCAGGACAGGGAGTGGGCTTGGAGGCAGGAGACAGGGAGGGAGATGTTCAGCCCTGACCAGCTCTGGTCGGTCGAGGACTACAGGAGGGGCCTGGCCTGGAAAGGAAGCACTGCCAAGTGCTTGAGGCAAAAATCCGTGAGGTGAGAAAGGTTCTCCCAGTGCTTCAACTTGTCTGAGTTTTTACACGAGACTTCTTTGGAAACTGCAGTAAATGACTCTTTCAGTCACCTCCGCCAAGCAGACCAGGACGATGTCCCAAAACAATGAACAAAGTCTTGGGAGGGACCTCGAGAGTTTAGGCCTCAGTAAACTTGGACATTACTGTTGAAGGAACCACGAGGGTAATACTCACAGAGATTCATTTGTGAGACTCATATCTTTTCTGTATATTCAAAACTGACAAAAATGAGATGCTCATATATCTCACAAACATATACAAATTCAAATTATATGAGGTGTTCCAAATTTATGTTACTTCACGCATATCAGAAAATGATGCAAAACTATGTCCTTCACATGTGCCGATGTTTTGTCCCCCAGAAGTGTCTAAGCGGATCAGTCATTTCTGCCACACAGCTTCTGTGGTCCTTTTGGGGACTGGCAGGGAGAAAAGCATGTGAGCCACGCACAGCTGACCCCAAATAAGTTACCTGAGAGCAAGCAAAGTTTTCACACAGGAAAACACGTTTCCAACAAACTACACTTTGACAGGTAAGCGTTGCATGCACTCAGTACTTGAGAGCATGTTTTTCTAAGTCGCCCCAATTTAAACATTTGCTGCCTAAGGTATTTAGTACAGATCACCAGGTGTGTTCTGATGATCTGTCTCCTTCTCCCCAGAATACCGCAAACAAGCGTGAGGAAACGCCCATGGAGTGGGAACACAGCGGGAGACGGGTGCTGGCGTGATGAGGGCGGAGGACGGCGAGGCTCGGGAAGAACCAACGGCTGGGGTTCGAAAACCCCCGCTGACGCGTGGTCCCACTGACCCGCACTCTGTTCGTCCGTAGGGTGACAGTAAACCCACGGGTACAGTTCCATGCTCAAGGAGCGACTCCACGCCCTGACGTCACCCGGCAGTGTCTGAAGGGGTCCAGGTGTTTCTGTCCCGGGAGGAAAGTGAAGGAAGGTGGAAGGAGCTCGCAAACGGCCCTGGTAATAGAAGCTACCCGAAATAGCCGCTGGGGGCACTGAAAATTCCCTGAGTGTCCAAACGCCAGCCATCACAGACTGGGGTAGACCACAAATAGTAGGACGACGCTGGCCCTGAATGAAACCTTAACGGCTTGTGACTAATGACTCATTATGAGCTGGTGTCAATTTCAAATGTGTCACATGAAGAAAACACTTGACCATTTCAGGATGATTGATTTCCTGTTTTGCGTAATTCAACATTCCCTTCCTCTGTTCAATAATTCCACACGCTCTACCGTTATAATCAGCTTTGTTTTACTTAACCTTAATTTTTAAAACAAGATTATAATTAGCGGGGAGTCGTTGAGACTCAGAAATGATACATAGCAGAATTATTTGCCATTTTAACAATGCAACAGAATTTAAAAACTCAGAAAGAAAAGCCGGTGTAATAATAAATTTGTCCACGTGGTGTCACTAGAACGCCAGGAAAAACTAACACTTTGAGCCTGAGATTACATCAGACTTCCATACCTTTCTTTTTCTTTAAATGCCCCCATTTCATGCAAAAACATCACAAAATGAAGATGATATGAATTAGCAGGAAAATAAAATTGTCTTCTCAAAGGTCTGTACACTCAGGTTAACTCCCAAACACCTATACCGTTTAATACTAGTAAGAGTGATAACCACCATTTATTGAGTACAACGCACAGTGCTAAATGCTTCACATACATTTTTTTAATCTAAGCCTTATAACATTGTCTTCTCTGAACGGTAATTATATGTGTTTGTTTTTAAAATGAGGACTCTCAGCCCTCCAGGTTTCCATCATTTACCCAGTGTGCCCAATCCTTGCTAAGCAATGAGGCCACAGAAGGGGGTGGGGGGAGGGCAAGTCTGTCCTGGAGGACGATAGTCCAGCTGAGAGGCAGGCCGCACCCATGCACGGCAGCAGTCCAGGGGCTGCGAACAACCTGCCAAGCACTGTCCTGTGACTGCTGAATGTCAGATAATACAGCCTGTGACCTAGCAGACCTGGGGCTAATCGCTGGGGCCTCCTGAGTGACAAGGGACAGCAGGGGCTTCAGAACTAAGACAGCCAGAAAGAGGACAAGAAAGGCAACGTATGAACGGCCAGGGGGAAAAAGCTGGAAAAAGCTGCCTGGCCGAGAGCGACCCCTCAGTGATGTTGGTCCAGCTTCCCTTCGCGTTGGGGGCGGAGGCCCACGGGCTCCCCGCTGCTTTCCACTCCCAGTGCCAAAGCACTGACTCACAGCACTTTGGGCTGCAAGGAAGTGGACTGATTTTCTTTTTCTTTTCCAAAGATGCTGAGTTGGCTCCTCGGTCAAACGATGATGATTCATGGGGAACAAATCCCAGTGGAGGAGGCCAGCGTGTTCATTCTCCTCATTCAAAGCGTAACAGCTGGAGAGCTGAGTTTCTGCATCACGCTACACTGCAGCAGGGCTGAGTGACCTCAGTCTCCTCCGAGGCAGCCACACGTAGGCGCCCGGCTCCTCTCCCAAGAGACATGGAGGGTTGTCCGAACCACTCTGGTGGCGGTCAGCTGGACCCGAGCACACTGGACCTTTTGTCTTGCTGGCTAAATCGCATCACGACCTAAGGTTTGCTCTTGGAAACAGAATGAGAGCTCATATACTTGGGACAAATAGGAGAAACCCCTTCATGTTTTTTTTTTTAACTCTGGTAAAATTCAGATAAAATTTACCATCTTAACTTTTTTCAAGTGTACACTTCAGCACTGTCAAATGCATTCACACAGACCTGCAGCCGTCACCCCACCATCCCCAAAGCTCTCTTCATCTGTAAAACTGAACTGTGCCCACGGCCCCGGCCACCGCCCTTCTACTTTCAGTCTCTAGGAATTTGACTAATCTAGGTCCCTCTTACGGGTAGAAAAATAGGGTTCATCCTTTTGTGACAGGCTTATTTCACTTAGCATATTGTCCTCAAGGTTCCAAGTTGTGACACATGTCAGAGTTTCCTTCCTTTTTAGGGCCAAATAACATTCCACTGTATGTATATATCACATTCTCCTCATCCATTCAGTCACTGGTGGACACTTGAGTCGCTTCCACCTTTTGGCTCTTGTGACCAATGCTGCTATAAACATGGATGAGCAAATATCTCCTCGAGACCCTGCTTTCAATTCTCTTGGGTATGTTAAGGGGGGAAAATTTTCAAATGGCCAACTTCTGCTTGCTTGTTTAATGTTTAACCAGGGTGTAGTTCTAGGAGATATTCTGTGCAAAGATATGCTAATGTTAAGGGTGTAGTTATCCTGTGCAAAGATTATGCTAATGGCTAACTTCTGCTTCTGTAAACTTGCTTGCTTGTTTAATGTAGTTTGGGGCTTTATAGGCTGCCTCCTCTAGAAGTTTGGGGCTGATTCTGTAGTGGGGAGAGTCAGTCGCAGTGGCTAATAAAGGCTCATAATTAATCTCAATTGGCTCCATGGGTTTCAAATTTAAACACACCACAACAGGTAGACACCCAGAAGTGGGATTGTTGAAGCACATGGTAAATCTATATTTAATTTTTTGAGTAACTGACATACTGTTTTCCGTAACAGGTGCGTCATTTTACCTATGTAGAAGTGTTCGAATTTCTCCATATTCTCACTAATACTTGTCATTTGTTAGTTTCATGGGGGGTTTTTTTTGCAGGGGGTGGGGGTAGTGGCCATCCATATGAGTATGAGGCGGATCCCTCTGTGCATTTTTAAAAATCTCTCCAAGGATGAAATTCTATGATAAAGTCCTAATTATAAAACATTGCAGTAGAACTAACTTACTGGTTATAAAAATGCATCACACATTTAAGTTTTAAATCACTGCCTCTAGGTTCCACCACACCACCCAGAAGGACGCTGGGTCAGAGGCAGGGGGCTTAGGGTGGGGTCCCAGTGTCCTGCGGGCTTTTCACAAGAGAAGGGAGGAACCAGGAATCTGACCACCTGTGTGAGTCAAGGAAAGTCAGTTCCAATTCAGCAAAGTTAGAATTCATCTGCCCACTGATTTCTAAACCTGGGATGGACCCCCACGAGAGCACAATATGAACGTTAATAAAACAAAACAAAAATTACTGTAACTAACTCAAATGAACACTTTTCCGTCAGTCTTCAGCTTTGCAATGTGATTTTCCAAAACCCTAAAGATGAATTGCTAAGTCCCATACTTGGGGGTTGGAATGCTTGGTTTCAAAAATCTCTTCACTGGGGCAAATGGCTTTTTGTCTGCATTCTCTCTCATGCTTCTTCTCTAACACTGGTTGAGAGTTAACCGCCTCTTAGCCCCTCCACTGCCAAGCTCATGGACAGAGCCTGGTTCGGCGCCACCCACCCCCCGCCCCAGCCTGAACCCTTCCATCAGATAGCTAAGACGTTTCAGAAAAGAGGAACAACAGATACAGCACGCAGCATCAGGCCGCAGTCTGAAATCCGCCTTTGACTTGCCTCCTTGACAGCAGGCGAACTGCTCAGCGGCTTTGAGACAAACCCCGCTCCCTCACCCCGATTCTTAACTGGAAAGTGGGGTGGGTACCACTTACCACTAGTGGTGCTGGTTAGCGGATGGAAATGGCTGGCACACAGTAGGTGGTCAACAAATGCTCAAAAATCATTGATTTTTACAGCCGGACCCTAGCAGAATCATCCCTGAAAGTTCCCTTTGGGGCGCTGACCCCTGGGGTGGGGTCCTTCTTTTATAGCTGAGGGTGTGGCTTTCAGTCCACGTTCACAAAGTAAATGCTAACATAACGGAATCCTCTGGACATCCCTTCAAGGTCTCTCCTAACAGTTGTGCTATCTGTGCAGCCAGATGAAGCCACCTCATGTCTCTCACTCAGACCTGGTGAGACAGCTCTGTTTCTCCCACTGTGCCGGGTAGGGATGTAGTGGCCTCTGCCATGTGTCCCACAGAGCCTGCCATGGGGAAGGGCGGCTCCTCTTCTCTCTCTGCCGGGCTGTGGGGCTGGGGCAGCAAACCCACAACGCGGAGTTCCGTGAACACACACTCGAGCTGCCGCACCATCTGCCTCCACTGCCTAACTCAGTCTCTCTCCCACCTTTACGTGGGGTGACTCTACCGCCCTGAACCTTCCGGGGGAAGCGGGTGCTCTGCAGACAAATTCTTCGTTTGCCCTCTTCCTTTTCCCAATTGCGCTCGCTGTCTCCTTCATTTTCCAAAATTTCCCTGATCAAGGTGTAACCTTTCTTCATCTTCCCCCAGGCTTCTCTAGCAGTTAACGCACCGTGTCTCTCTCTCTCTCTCTCTCTCTCTCTCTCTCTCTCTCTCTCACACACACACACACACACACACACGTACACACATGCATACACACACGCACATGCATGCACACACCACACACCCACACACACGCACACCAGAAGCCTCCCAGGGTGCCAGCGCCATAGTCCCAGCAGCACCATAATCTTGTCTCTGCAGTGCCTTCCATCACCATGGAAACGAGCATTTGCAGGCACTACAGACAGACACAGCCATTTCTGGGGCTAGTGCCTGTCAATCCACATGTGAGCGTGTGTGCTTAAAATAGAAGTTCTGCGAATAAAAACAGCAATTAGGGGGATCTAGAGATCTTTCTGA
Source organism: Rousettus aegyptiacus (assembly GCF_014176215.1). Classification (NCBI taxonomy): domain Eukaryota; kingdom Metazoa; phylum Chordata; class Mammalia; order Chiroptera; family Pteropodidae; genus Rousettus; species Rousettus aegyptiacus. Next base: position 11,015,001 of record NW_023416286.1, read on the forward strand.
AGAAGGATCCGGATCCGTTAGTCCTGCTGCTAGCTGATCCTGCTGCCAGCTGACTTCCCGTTCACAGCCTTTCGCCCCTGTTTTCCTAACACAGGTGTGAAAGCCAGTGAGCCCACTCCGCCTGGAAACAAGGCCTCCTACAAGTGAGATTAGGCGTCCTAGGGGCGGGGAGGGGGCGGTTTAGGGTTTGAGTTGTTCAACAATAGCGGGTGTGGTACCGGCAATCCCTTTAGAAAATCTGACACTGATCCCTGTTTTCTGCTTCAAACAAACAAACAAACAAACAAAAAATGGGGACACTTAGAATATAAAACAGAAGAGATACTGTTTAGGAAATAAAAACTGAAATGCGATTCGAAAGAAACTAAAACATAAATACCAGAGAGGCAGAGGAGGCTGTGAAAGAAGCCTGGCTGCAGGGGTGTTCATTTTGGGTTAGTGACTCAAAGGTAATTGTAGGCTCTCCCAGCACCAGTAGGTGGTTTCCTGGCATTTCCGGTTACTGCAGGGAGAGGCCCTGGCAGGCTGGGGGCCCGTGGCTGAGGCCCGCAACAGCTGTGGGCCCAGGGAGAGGCCTTGATGGCCCAGCCGGCTCCTGCGCCTCTCCAAGGCCCCTACTCTTCCTCTCCAGAATCTCCCTCTCCTCTGCCACGTGGTGTAAGGGCAGCTAGTAGAACATTCAGGATTCATTCAAAAATTTATACTTGCCCCCTGAAAAAAATTGATTATGGTGGTAGGAAGCTATTTCGTCAGGAAGAAATTCACATCCTCAGCACAGAAGTACTACTATTCCTGCTTATACTCAGATTTCAGAAGTAAAACATCCGAATACTCATAAGAGAGCTGGAGAAGATCATCGGGAGTTCCTATGGTCCAGCTGCACGTTGGAGAGGGACAAAACCCTTTATCTCTGGAGAAGAAGAGGCAGGGGAGGGCCAAGAAGTTGGGGGTTCATTGCTGAACTCAGCCTGGCAAGGGACCCCTTAAATCCCAGCTCAGTTTACACCCATTACGCCTTGTGGCTGAAGTTTGGCTTTCACTACCGTAGGTGGGTTTGTAGGCATACTTTTAATCAGATCTGAGTAGCCAGCCAAAATTAAAAGCACATACTGAGGATGTAGAATTGATCACCTCTTTCGCAAAAGAGCAGTTTTCATAATCTGGCTGAAACCGGCTTCTTGGAATGGTTTCTTGTGAGGATCACTGGCAGCTTTCAGCATCTACTGTCCCTCAAGTTAACAACCGGGGTGCGGGTGGTGTGTGGAGAAACACAGACATTGATGGGACCCCCTCGATCTTAACAGGCAGAGACCCAAGACCCTTTTCTAAGCAACAGGCTGCATCTGTAAGCAGACCTTCCTCTCCGGCTGTCAGCATGTGAACGGACTAGCCGGTGGCGAGTGTCTGGTGTGCGCCCAGCACAGAACACGAGTCGTGGAGGGGACGCAGAGTCGAGGGGCGCTCGGGCGACGGCGAGCTCTGCTGCCTCAAGAAAGTCAAGATAATACATTGTAAAAAGTCATTTTTGTTTTCACTGACCAGGTTTCATGTTTTTATGAAAGTTCCATTTTTCTATTGGCATTTTATGTGGAAAAATCTTAAAATTACTCGCCCTTCCTGTGCTCTCGATAACCAAGCAGAGAAAAGGCGGGAAACACACCAGGCCGGGGCTGGACCCTGGCTCAGCGTGAACACTGACGGTGACTTCTCCATAAAGGTGGTGACACACATGCAGACGGCCGCCCGCAATCCCTCACACGCCCACAGGAGACACCGTCCCCAAGTGCCTGCAGTGCAGGCAGCTCAGCCAAGACCCCCAGGAGGACGGGGGCAGGTCGCCGGACGCCTGGGCCAGTGGGCCGAGCACCCGCCCCAGCGCCCGGTGAAACCGCGGGCCGCGCCGGGCCGGCCGCCTCCTCCTGCAGCGGCCCGGGCCCCCGACGCCCTGGTGGGAGCGCGCGCGGGAGCACTGTCGGCCCAGAGAAAGGCTCTTCCTTCTGCTCCTGGCGGCGAGGTGCTCGACACAGGGCTTCGACTTTTCTCACATATGGTCTCATTTCATACTGAAAATAACCCCGAGGGGCACCGCTGCCCAGACTTCTCACAGGACAAGCGGGGAGACGCCGCCTCACCCAGCCTCAGAGGCGAGGCGGTAGGTGGGAGCCAGGATGGAACCCACGTCTATAAAACGGCCTCCTCCCAACCCCCCACCCTCCCCACCCCCCATCCCCCCACCCCCATCGGATCTTAAACAACGCACTAATACTATATGCTTCATGAACCAAAAGCTTAGTGTGAAAGTTACTTTTCTAATAATATTTCTCTAGAAGAATAATATTATTTTTCTAATAATGTTACTCATGTCTGAACATTTCTAGAGCTTTTCTTGTTTGATCTCCTCACTTTTCGCAGTTCTTCTCCACAAGGGCCACGGAGCCTCGTCCTCAGGGTTCCCGGGCTCCCCCCGGCTCACTGCATGCTGAGCCAGTGTGGCAGGCCAGCCTTCCACTGCACCTTCTGGGCCCTGTTTCTGGGCCTTCCTGTGCCTTCTCTTGGCTTCTCTTTCTCCTGGCTCCTCCCAGCCCAGCCAGCCCCTCCATTTCCTCCCTCCATCTGTCAGGGACTGGGGCGCCACTGTCTTCAGAACTCTGGGAAACCAGCCGTCCACATGCTGGCTGAGCCACCATGTAGGGCTGGCACCCGAGTGAGAGTCGCAAGCTGACATCAGCGCCCGCAGTGGGAGAACTTGCCCGAGCTGTAGGCAATGCGTGTCACTCCTGCATGGGGCTGGGGGCCTGTTCTGTATCAGTGCTATGAAGCCAGCTGCTCTTAGCATTCCTGTTGCCGCTGCCAGCCCTCCCTGGCATCCCAGCAAAGCCACCTGCAGGGTGTCCGCACACTCGTTTGCTAGGTGGCCACTCAGATGCAAGTCATAGCTTTTTTTGGGAAACGTACCAGCTCATTGTTTGAGTCACATCTTACAGCTTAATATTTATTTCACCCTTTACGAAAATCCAAAAGAATGGCCTAACAGACCTTCCCCGCTGCACGCAGATGGCTTTCTCTTTACTCATTCTGTCTCAATCTGTGGTTTGTCAGCCCATTTTTCAACAGCTGACCCCAAAATACAGAAACTGGTTACTCCTCACTGTCTTCTGAAATACTAGTTTCTCTTGATAAATAGCAGTTTCCATGGAGATGACAAAGGACTGTTACCGGTGTTGCAGTGAGCTTCTGATTTTATCTTGAGCCATTAGCTTTCACCTACAACTCATTCATTATTCATTTGTAGCAAGGAAATGCCTGCGGCCCAGAACGCTTCAGGGGACACACATTGCCCAGTGCGAGGCTCTCAGCTGAGGGGACTCTGCTCCAGTCACCCCCTTACAACGCACGGGCACCACAAATGGTTACATGACCAAGTTTTGCAAAAAGATACATACTTTGGAATTTCAAAACATAAACCTTAGACTTTTTCACACTTTTCACGTTTAAAGAAAATAAGCTTTAATCTTAAAAAATAACTGATACTTGATAAACTAAGAGTGGACAGCTGCCAGATATAATCATTGCATTAGGAAAAGCGAATGCCTATGTCATAAATTACCTTTTTACTTTTTTTGACTTTGAGGTAGCCAGTCTTAATTATGTTCTTTTACATACATCTAATGCAAACATGAAAATTATATCTGAAGGCAGCGCGCTTGTAAAGAGACTGTAATAAGCACAGAAAATACATCCATGTCCTAGGTCCTAGTTCCCGACAATCTCTCCCTTTTAAAACCATGTGCTAATTGTCCCCAAGGACATAAAAATTCATTTAATATCGGAGCACGATCTATACTAACACTATACACCAAACCGCACATTTTTAAAAACCTAATATTTGTGTGCGAGCAATGTATTTTCAGATACTACACCTAAAACGTATGGCATCTATTCATTACTTACTGTGGGGACGTTGGTGGCCCACAGCCGCCAGGCACAGTCTTCCTGGCCCCCTGCCTTGCCCCTGGGACTTCCCAGAGCTCAACAGCTCTGCTCGTGAATCAAGCACAGGGGCTATTTTTGCGTAGCAGGGGGTTTGAACATCAGCAACATAAAGTACTGAGAGATGAGACGAGATGGCAGGAAGAATCTGCAACAGGCAGGAAAGGAAACGGCCTCCTTCTTACTGAGAGAAGGCACCTTCCACACCTGCCGAAGGTAGAGACGAAGGTGGATTGCACTTGGCCATGACTGGCCCCCGCCCTCCGCTCTGCCTGGAGGGCCTCTTGCGGGCCCTCTGTCCACCTTCTGCTGCCGGGCCGCCAGGTCTGTCTCCCCGACAGGCCTTTCCTGGCCTTTCCTGTGTTTCTTTCTCTCTCAGAACTTGTCTTGCAGTCAGAGACAGTGGCTCTCGGTGGAGCAGACACCTTTTCTTCCGCTGGTTGCTAGACGCAGGTCTGTGGTCTCAAGACCGCGTGTGTTATTTTAGGCCAGACCTGGGGATCTCTGGGTTCCCCGGTGGGTAGGGCTGTCTGCACTCACTGCCCCTCCTGATTAAGTCAGGCAGGTGGTTTCTATGTTCATTGTGAACACCAAGTAAGACTCTGTGTTATTGTTATTTGTTGGTTTTTAAACAGATAACAAACACAAATTTTTTTAAAAGAGGTATTGCTGAATATTTCAACTGCGTTTTTTTTAATCTGATGGCTTCTCTCATATATAATGTCTACAAAGTGGGCCTAAATATTTTTTAAAATGACATTTTCAAATTCCTGCATTGTGCAGTGCCTGCTTCAGTTCTCTTCATGAACTAGGTTCCAGAGGGGATGAGAAGACAGGCCCTCTCCTTGCCCAACCCAGGTCTGGTTCAAGAATAATTTGTAAGCTTTTAAACTGCCTCACTTGCTCTGACTTCACGTAACAGGCCACTCATCTTTCTGGAAAGAAAGCTTAGGAAGATCTTAAACATGGCATCGATAAAGCTTTTTTTAAATGCCTGGAAAGTGCCAAATAAATCACCCAAAATGTCAAATAAAAACCTAAATGATATTTCCAATCATGAATTTTATGTTTTAGGACATACTGGCCTGACTATATTTTGGTTTGCTTACCCCGCTGAGAAGTCCCAAGGTGACCAGTAAGGAATAACCAAACCCTTTCTGGTCTACAACTAAAGGGCAAAGTAACGACTTGGTTCCCACACTCATGCATTTCTAATTCACACTTCTTCCTCATAAAAACCTCAGCTGTTGACAGATGACAGCCAACATTCAATTCTGATATTTTGAAACTCAAAGGAGCCTGAATCCACTTAGGAGACAAATAATCCCCCCTGAAGTGGGAAAATGTACAGGCCTCTCTTTGGCAAGACAAAGACTCACAGAGAGGACAGGTGCCCAGTAGTGCCTCCAGCCCAAGTTTCTGAAACAAAGAACTATGGTGCAACATGTTGGCAACTCCAGGAAGGAGCCACCATTTCTTACTTCTCTTGCTTTCTTTGAGAAAAAAACGCTCTTTTAAGTCTGGGGTTGAGGGGGAATAAAAAGTGAAATCAGAAGGACATACAGGTAACTTTGGGACATTTCTAACTTTCTACTGGAAATCTGCACCTAACATGCCACTGTTAGGTCAAAGCTTAAAACCCAAGACTGCTGGCCTTCCACAAACTAAGTTTCCTTGCTGCTTTTCCTTCTCTTGTCAATGACACTACAATTGTTCCCATCTCAAAAATTTAGCATCATTCTTGATCAGCATACTCATATGTCCAGTTTGTCTGGGATGGTCCCAGTTAAGACCTGTTTTCTCAGTATCCTGACCAGTAATAGTATTTTTCCTGGAAAAAGTCCCAGGTTAGACGATCAATCATATAATCACTCTATTTTTTCATCTCCTTCCCCGTCCCCCAAATCCTGTTGATTTTTTCCTTCACAATACCCGATCATCCACTTATTTTTTCATTTTCCCTGTCTTTATGAATTACACTGATATAACATCCTCCTGTCTGTGATTCTCAGTCTCTAATCAATTACACACGTGAATCTGCTGCTCTAAAATCCTCAATGTCTTCATATTATTTAATGGATAAAGTGAAAATTCGGGGATTGGAGATCTTCCACATTCTGGCCCTCATGCTGTTTTTTCAGACTTTTTTCCAATTACTTCCTTACATTACACATGAGGCCAACAAAATTGCTGGCTTAGCTTACACTGAACCACCATATTGCATCTGCTTCTATGATCTCTTTGCTCAAGCTGCTCCTGCTCTCATGTAAAACCTATTCTTCTTTTAAGACCCAACTCAAGTCTCACTTCCCCCCTAAAGCTTTCCCACTGTCCCCTGGCTTCAGTCACCTCACCTATATGACATTCTTGCAGTGTGTATGCTCTAAGCCACTGGTTCAGCAGTTAGCATAGCTACCCGACATGCTTCTCTGTCTCTTTCATGTCTTTATTCTCTTTCCAAATAGACCTTACACTCAACAAGAGCAGGAACCTTATGTAACAATTTCCTCTTTCTTCAACAGCCACCAAAGTCTGTCCATAGGAGGCAAGAGGCACCTGAAATACAGGACAAGCACAGGACCTAGTCTGGTTTGTCTTAGATTTGTCACTTTCTAACTGCAAAACCTCCAGAAAGGGTCTTAGCCTTTCATCCTCAGTTGCCATGTCTATACAACTGGGATGATGACGATGATGATGATGATGACACTTTCCCTTCATTACCAGCTTGCTGTGAGGAGCAGGTAAAGTGAGTCCGTTATAAATTACAAAGCCCTATACACACGAGGGAATGATCGACATTTCTGATAACGGTAATAATAATGCTATCGGGCCTGATCAGAACTCATCACAGCCTGCTTCAGAGACACATCCTCAGCACCGGAGCTGACAGCATCCCGAGCAGATATCACAGGACCCAAATTCCATTGCCTTCTCTGAATACAAAAAGACACTAGGAAATGTATCGGTCTTAAGGTTACATTTCATTTCCCTTTCCAATGCTGAAGTCTTTTAAGAGCTGATTGTTGAGTATGAAAAGCAGAAAGAATAGGGAGAAGGGACCAGCTAACTTGTGTAGTCCTCACATTTCACACTATTTTCTAGTCCTTCTCTCTCATCTGAAAAATATTCTTTTGAGATGTTGGAACCGGTACTATGACCCCTTTGAAAAAAAGAAAGAAGGAGAAAGTAGCGTGCCGCCTTCCCCTCCCCACCAAAACGTGAATAAAATTCCAGGCCATTCAGTGGGGGCAGATTGAGGACATAGTGATTTTTGGAATGAACCACACTGTACAATTTCAGCTCCGTGCTTGACTGAGGTATTCTGGCTACACAGCTATTCTGGAACTTTCCATGTAGCAGAAATCCGTGTACTGATGAACGTTTGTGGCAGGAGTCAAGTGAATTAGTCTCATATAATGCAAGCGCAAAGGAGGAAAGTGGCTGATGAAGCGGCCGTGCTTTCTATAAGCTTCACACACCACAGAATCATCAATCACATTATAGCCCACAAGAAAAATCTTGAAAGAATAATGCTCAACTGACCTCAAGCCACACATTCTTAACTAATAAAACAACTTTGCATCAGCTCAGAAGGAGGCAGACTCTAAGTTAATATAAGGTACCAATTTTGCAAGACAGTTTGCCCCTGGTAATTATACTAAAAATAAAAGCAGGCAGCCAACTGGTGAAGTCGTCAGTTGCTTTAGAAAAGGTATTCCATGTTCCTTCGAGCTTCATTATCAATGATTGGGTTAGATAAATGAGAGGCTTCCAGCAGCTTTTGCCCAATACCAGTTTGACAAATGTGGCATTATTTTGGCAGAGTTCAGGCTCTGATTCAGTCTTCAAATGCCTTGCACTGTACATGAACTTCTGACCCTGATCTGAAGCTATTATGGGCTTTAACATTTTCAAGCAATTGCATCATTAAGCAAACAGCATGTGATGGCACTACTATCTTATCCACGGCCTAAATACCGCAATGCATTTAAGAGCAATCGACATAAATCAGCAGAGAAATGCACAGAGGACGGCAGTCAGCAACAGCTCATCATTAGGATCCATTCAAAAGCATATAGGTTGTAACTGTGGTACATTCAATCTGAAAACACAGATCTGTCTACAAATCCAGAACGCTATGAAGAGTAATTTGTGAATTTTCATCAAACAGTATATGCTCTGGGCAATTTTTTTTTTCAAGTGTTCTGCAAGGTAGCTTTGTATTTATAGGGTTTCTTTCTTTTCTTTTTAAACCTCTGCTTCAGCAAAATAAGATCAAGAAAATAGACAGAGCTACATTCAATTATAAGAGTTTTCTCTTTCATACCAAATTGCCAACATTCCCATCCTTTTCCAATATCATATTGAATAGGTACAATCTAAGTGCTTGTGTCTAAAAAAAATTCAGTGGGGGAAACTGCTTAACATTTGAGTGCAATACGTTTATTTTATTGCTAAATCTAATGCTGTACATTTTCAATGGCCTGGTTAGTATGGGGCAATCTTTTTAATGAGACACCCACCAAAATATACTAAAAGAAATGAAAAGAATTCAGGGAACAAAGACAAGGAAAAACCAATCTGGTAACTTTATTGGCAAAACCAGAATGAATAAGACCATGTTTACTTTTATATAAGTATTCCTTTATCTTCCTCTATTTTTGCTGTTAAGGAACAGTCTAAAAGGCTCTTCAAACTCATTAATGATTAAGAGGAAATCATCATTTGGAATGAAAACTTCCTCTCTTCCTCAGTCATTAGACAGACTACATTGGTTTTTCCAACTGAATCCAAGGTAAGCAAATGATAGAAGATTGCTTACTTTTGAGTGGCAAACTATGAGAGACAACCTGAAAGTATGTAAATTAACACAGGTATATGAAATCATATTTTCTGTAAGTCTTTGTTTGGGCTGATATTGTAAATGCAAACCTAGCAGAAATGTTTCAAACATGAGCAACCAGATTAAAATAGTTTGCCTAAAATATCGTCTAACTTAAACTTTTATTAAGGCCAACAGCATTTTTGATCTACTTTGATTTTGAATAAAGTCATCAATGCTCTAAGTAGAAGAAACAGATGAAGACTTCTCCTTTCTCGAATTCACTCAGCTTTGCCAGGACTGCAAATAGCATATTTGCAAATAACATTCTCTGCCACCTGTGATGGTTAATTTTACATGTCGAGTTGGCTGGGTCACGGTGCCCAGATATATGGTCAAACACTATTCTGCATGGTTCTGTGAGGGTGTTTTTGGATGAGATTAACATTTAAATCGGTAACTTTGAGTACAACAGACCACCCTCCGTGATGCAAATGGGCCTCAACCAGTCAGTTGAAGGTCTCAGGAGAACAAAAGGCTGACCCGTGAGCAAGAGAGAATTCTACCAGCAGACAGCCTTCAGACTGATAGTGCAGCACTGGCTCCCGCCTGGGTCTCCAGCATGCTGGCTCTTCCTGAAGATTGTGAACCTGTGAGCCTCCGTAATCACAGGAGCCAATTCCTCAAAATAAATCTCCATCTATATATTTACCCATCCTATTGGTTCTGTTTCTCCAGGGCACCCTGACTAATACACCACTTATCTGAAGGGTTGTTAGCCTCTCTACCTCATCCTCTGTACACGTCTCGCTTTCTTCTCTATGAATAGCACAATTCCATTTTTGCACATTTAATTCCGAGAGTGAGCATTCGCTCTCTTGGCCACAAAGTTATACAGCTATTTATTTAGAGCTTTTTTTTTTTTTTTTAACACGCTGATCTCTGTGCTATATATTTTACATGCAGTTGAGTCCTTTAAAGCCCCTTAGCCACTTCCCTGTGTTTGCATGAGGGAGAATAGTCCTCTCCAAGCTAGGAAAAAAAGTGTACCGAAGCTTTGAGTGAAAGGGAGGATGGAAAATGCAAATCGGTTTCTAGAGTGGCTTCTCCCTCCTGGGGCCACATCTCTGATTTGAAATTTACTCCAAGACCAGACTCATCCACATACAAATGTAAACTCAAGAATATCCCACTTTAAATGATCTCATGATCCTCTCCACTGAATATGAAACATATTGTCTTGATCAAGATGAGGAAATATGAGAAAAATTATTGACAAAGACAGGCCCCAATCCAACCCAAACCTACACAGATGTGATTATCTCTCATTCCCATTTTAAGGGGGAATACTCGTGGTAGAGCAAAAGGTTGAAAATTTCACCTGGGGGCAAAGGACATTTTCACATTCCTGGCTTTTTCCATTTGTGAATGGCTGGAACGAACGTGCTCTAATTCCAAGGGCTAATTTCATTTTGACAAAGGAAGACAGTTCAATGGCCAATCACGTGTTTACATCTATCAATAGTTTTCAACGCCAATGGTCATGAGGTAGTGTTGGCTTGATTAGGTTCTTTGACCAGATTGAAAATGATGAATTTATAGTTGAGAACATTCTTTCTCATCCAGAAAGTTCCAAATAAGGTTAGAAGTTATGGCTTGCATTGAAAAGGACTTTAAATCTTATTTTTAAAAAGGCAAACCAAACAAACAGAACCAAGTATACTTCTCATGGATTAACTGCTGCCAACTGCTTGGTCGCGCCATGCAGAAATGCCTCAGATAATTGAAAGCACAGGTCTAAGGGGCTCTGGTTAGCTTGGTGCACAGTCCAAAAGTCAGCATTTTTACTTCAAGCTTTATTAGTGAAAATTTATCCAAAACACAAGCAGTCTATTTTCAGCTAACTATGGTCCACAATTTCTCACTAATTTAGACCATTGTTTTGGCAGCATCGCTCAATAAATTCTTCTTTTGACGTACTGTCCTGTCTCCCTCACCTTTCTCAGTGACTTTATAGTTACTGACCCTCTTTTTGAGTGTTTTTGTATCCTTTCAAGTGCCCTAAGGTTAAAAAAAAATACAATAAAATTTAAATAAAATTTACAATTTTATGGAATTGTAGCAGTCTTAGAAGAAAAATCGGCTAACAATATCCTTAGAGTAGAAAAAAAGACACAATATATTTCTACCATCGTAAAATAGCAGATGCTTTGATGAATAATTATTAAAGGGGAAGTGATTTCGAACAAACTGACTTTTAGTAAGTGGCAGGCCGCCTCTCAATGCACGGCCTGATGGGACGGCGGGCCACCTCACGGCCACGCCGCCCACCCTTCTGCCTCATGTCCTACTTCTCTAGACCCCTATTTTTCACTGCATTCCAACCACTGAGAATCACCCTACTTATATATACCACACGCTGAGATCCTCTCTCACCACAGGCTTCCACATTTCCACCCACCGTCCTTCTTCGGTCTGCCGCTAGTTCTTCATCCTTATCATAGCTTCATCCTGGCTGTTGTCTGGACCCCATGATTAGCCATTTTAATCATATTTTCCATAGCAACGAGAGTACCCTTCATTGACTTAATCTTTTCTCATAACATCTCACTCTAGGTAAATGCCATCATCATGAATTTTTGGCTGGAAACATTTTTTCCAAAGAAGCCAATATTGGATTGTCTCTCTCTTCTGTAAATCCACAAACCAAATCCATCTCAGCTGGGCCCCTGTAGTCTTCATTTCTGGGTGACAACCAATCACGTTTCAGCCGCTGTTACCTGCCTACAACACCATTGTAAAGACTTAACTTAATCTTCACAAATTTGCCTTTCCTCCTCTTAGAATTTTCTTGAATTCTTTATTTTCTCCTGTATTCTGATTTTTGAAAAAGACATGTCTCTCCCATCCTAAGGTGAAAGCCTCAATCTGTGCCCTAGATGTCCCTTTTCTACTCATCAGGTGTCCTTTCTCTTTTCTCTCTCTTCCTCAGACAGTGAAACCTGCTTACACATCCCTTATCCCAAAAAAAGAACTCTCCTTGCAACCTGACTTGCCCCTCGAGTTCCCTTTCATTCTAGCATCAAGCCTTAAGAGCACACAGTGCGTCCACCCATCCATGTCCCTCTCCTGGCCCCTGAGCATCTGTCTTCCTTCTGTACCATTATTCACCAGCGAGGAGCCTTTCCGCCCAGGATCTAGTTGAGTTTGCCTGGACCCAATTCCCCACCAGATAACGATGTAAAGCGCCGCCTGCTCCACATCTTCCCAGGACTTCTCCTGGGCTTCTTGACATTCTTGGTGCCTGCAGGGGATTGTGTCTGCTCCTGCGCTGGTTTCCCACCAAGCACTTTGTGATAATCAGAGATTTATCTGGAGACTAAAGGGTCATTACATTTGTTCGAACCCACCTCCTTTCCTCTCTTCCTTTTCTGGGAAACCAAAAAATTTTTTCCTCTCTCCTTATCCTTTAGGCCATTATTTCCCCCTCTACAGGAACTAGTTTAGTGCCATGCAAATAGTACACGTTGAGTGAAATCTGCTGAACTTAAGCTAATATCAGTGTATTTTTATTATGTTAAGTATCTTGTGGGGCTTTTATAAAATTATGAACATTAAAAATGATGCTAGCGTAGTATCTGAGGGTATAAGAAATTCCGTGTGCTCCTCTACAACTCGGTGATTAGACAGCGAGGGGCTTCACCCTGGCACCCAGTTATACAGAACAGGGCCTGCCAGGGCCTGCACTTAATGAATGACACACATCAAACTCGCTTAGAAGAAAATCTTTCATAAGGATTTTAAAAATTCTTTAATATTTTTATTAAAGGTAAATTGTGAGATTACTATTGAATTTTACATAAGATACGGTATTGTACTTTGCTTTAAAAGGAAAAGCGTCCTTACTTTTTTAAAGATGCACTGAGAAAACAGTTTCAGATGGAATGAAGTGCAGTGCAGAAAGAGCTGCAGTGACTGCAGCTGTAATTTACTAAAGGTTTTTACTACTAAAATGTATTGAACGTGCACTAGTTTCTAGGCAGCGAATCCAAAATGTATGGGAACAAGATGAGTACTGACTTTACTGGTGATAAAGGATTTTGATTTTCAGGTATGATTTTAAAATTCCCCAACTAAACCTCTGCTACCAAAACTAGACTTGTGCAAGGACACTGCATCCACTGAGTGTGACCGAGAGTCACGTGCTGCCTGCAGCTGTGGTGGCTGAACCAAACCTTGGAAGTCTCTCCAAAGTTGGCAGCGCTGTTCCTTGAGGTGAAAATCAGTGGTGTTATCGATGACCTCGACCTTTTTTCCTTCTCTTCTTTGTCTCTGTCCTTTGAAGGACATTTTGAAATAGGGAAACACTGCCCTTTTCATCTCAGGACCAGCAGGAAGCTGCCTTCTTCCACCTGACCTAGTAAGGCTTCCCTCCTGCTGTCAGGGAGATGGACTTTCATCCTCAGGCCTCTGATTTTCCCTCTCTCTGAGAGCTGTGTTTTTCTCGTCATGAACAGAGAGCCATTATGAGGCTGGAATTTAAAAACTGTATTAAAATAAACTAAATTCCTTTCTCCTTGTTACTGATACCTAAATATCTTATTATACCCTCATAGCAGATTCTTCTGTGAGGAAATTGGTACAAAAAAGACCCCTTGGGAGGTGGTCTGGAATGATGGTTGGGGTTTTGGGGCCTCCAGTCAGACCTAATACAGGACTGTTGTTGACAGAATTACTGACTTTAATACATAAATAATAATAATTGCTGAAATCTCCCGACCTATCCCGAGATTTCCTAAGCTCCCAGGAGCAAAGCTTTTGTGTCTGAGACAGTGATGGCTAATTACAGTTGACACTTAAACAACGTGAGGGTTAGGCATGCCAACCCCCCCATGCAGTTGAAAATCCATGTACAAGTTTTTACTCCCCCAAACCTTAACTGCTAACAGCTTACTGTTGGCCAGCTGTCTCACTGATAACAGTTAACACATTTTTGTATGATATATGTATTATATACTATATTCTTACAATACTGTAAGCTAGAGAAAAAATGTTATTAGGAAAATCATAAGAAAAATACATTTGCAGTATTTATTGGGGAAAGAAAAAACCTGTGCATCAGTGGGCCCACGTGGTTCAAACTCTCCTATTCAAGGGTCAGCTGTATCTTGTGGCTGATGCAGGAAGGTCCTTGTTACTGTCACACCTCAAGCAACGCCCTTTCCCACTGGACTCCAAACCTCCATTCCAAGGGTCTGGCCCACCCTGTTCCCTCGGTTCTTCCATTTAATCCTCAAGGCAGATCTTAAAAACACCGCACATTCAGGAAGCCATATTAAGGACCCCTCGACCCTCACCCAACGACGAGTTTCTCCTCCGACAGCCTTCGCTGGGCCCTTACTCTTTGTTTTTGTTTGTTTGTTTGTTTTTTGCCTGAGAGCCCTAGAGTTTCATAACTTGAAGGCAGAAACAAGTCATCTTCCTTTCAATTCCAAGCTCCTAGCACAGCTCTCGCATGTCCCAGTGGATGGCGGTCCTAGGGCAATGACAAAGGGAACCAGGCTGCCAGGCTGGCTTGGTCTGAGTGAGCCACACATCGGCAGCTACCAGGCATTGCATGGGAAAACCTCCATAACCTCATGGCTGTTTGATCTGTAAGAACTCTCGTTTGCAGAGTTCCAATAAGAGTAGGATATTATATTTTAATATGCAAAAAGATTAATGAGTTAGTGTTATATTCCATTTATATGTCATCATATACCATTAGTGAAATTATTGGAAGTAACCTAACTTCAAAGTCTTTAAAATGTCATTTGAAATATGTTATTGAGGAATTTAGACATCGTGATTAAAAGGAAGTTATCTAGAATAATCACATCACGTTAAGCACATTGTTTGTGTGTGTCTGTATATGTGTATGTGTGCAGAAAACAAAACAAAACAAAATCCTTTGATGTGTTTTTCCTACATGTAAGTCGAAGGGTCATCTATTATTTGATTTGATATCACCAGCACACAGCTGATATTCAATACACATTAGTAAAATGAATGAGCAATTTTGAATTTTATTCACATAACCCATATTTTCAATACACTAAGTATGTACTCTACACATTGTTATAAAAGTAAAGGTATACATAACTGATGCCTTTGTAGCAGAAAAAAAAAAGTCGTTGAAAGAAATATCTAATAACAAAGAATTGTGCTACCTTTTTGAACATACAATAATGCTTTTGGCAGCACTGAAGCAATAGATTTTAGTGGACAGAACTGGCTGTTCTATGAATTAGGAGATCAGATTCCAGAACATTCTTGGTTTATGAGATATTGTGCAGGTCATTTCACTTACTTGGGCCTCAGTCTCCTCATCTGTAAAATAAAGCACTGGGACCGGACGACCTTTCAGGTCATCTCCATGTCGACATTCCTAAGAAGACATGGCTCCTTCAGCGTGGAACCCTGGTGACACATTCCTTGTTTGCTAGAGGACATCTTATTGGCTCTGGGTTTCAAATGGAAAAGATGGAATATGCTCTACAGATTCTAAAGTTACAGATACTAAAGTTATGAGACATGGGACTCTTTTGAGAAAACAAGAAAAAAAATATAAGACTCATCACTTTGGAGGATCTCTAAACAAAGATTTCCTTTTTGTTTGTTTTGACTTGGCAGCGTACTTTTTTTTTTTTTACTGGAAGATGAAAGGTCAGAACTCATGGTCTGGATCTTACCGAACCCTTCTTAATTAACTGAGAAAGAAAGCACATTATTGTGCAGGTCGAGCTAATTAGAAGCTTTGCTTGGTTTCTTTTCAGTTTCAGCTAGATGAAGCTTGGACACACTCTTGCCTTTTTGTACAAAGAACTAGTTTAGCTTTGATTATCCACCTTATCTCCTTTTAGAAGTATGATGAAATTGGAGGGGGAAAAAATACTCTTTAAAGACAAGATCTGTACTCACAAGACTGGGTATATTGTGTGGAAAAAAAATCCAATTTTTATTTTTGGCAATAGCCAACTCAAGACTTAGTTTTTGGCAAGAACCAAAATATATAAATATAGACTTTTTGGTCTTTTTCAAGATTTGTCTTTTCTGTGGCAATTTAGGTGACAAATATTTCTCCAAAACAAATACAATATAGTCGATTAAACACATTGACAACTTAAATTTTTAACTACTTTTGATGTTCAATTCAGCATCATCCAACTTAAGTCAATAGATTTCTTTAGTAAAACCGAGCCACAGATATTTGCTAGGATAATATGTGCTAGAGAATAAAATGAGTTTGAAGCACATTCAAATAATCCATAGAGCTAAGTTTATTCTTCAAAGTGCCAACATATTCTTTTGAAGAGATGGCAATGTTTTTTCAAGATTTGAAAAGTTATTGAGATGCTAATGCTATCTTAAAATTTGTTTCTAATGAAGCATTTAAAGCATTGAACAATAAGAAAAATTCAGGTGTGGTTTTATACTGGGGCACAAAGGGAAAATCATTCTTGCTAGGGGATCAAGAATTACAAAATAAATGTTGAAGCCAGAAGAAAAATGCTATATTATGGCTCATTTGCAAATGTGTGTGTATACACGCATGTGTATGTTTGTGTGTACAGCTGTGTGCATGTGTGTGTGCACACATATGTGTTCTTCCAGGATTGTTGCTTCTCTCAACAATCCACCATCCTATCATCTGCCATGTTACTGGCAACTAAGTACATGATTTCATTATCTATTGTTTTAAATCCTATAAGATACTAACTGAATAAATTATAAATTCTAAAAGATCCACAGTTCTTAAGAAATCAAAAAAAGGTGCAAATCCAACCCTGAGGAAACCTTTAGCTATATCCGGAGGGGTAGAGGAAGCATCCCCATGACAGACCCCGCTGTAGCTCCTGCTAGCTGGCCCTCTCCTCACTGGTGAGTGTGGTCCAGGGAGCCCTGTGTGCTCTTCTCAACTATCTGCCAAGATTCTCTAAACAATCCAAGTTTTGAAGAGAACATTCTGATGCCAAAGTGATTACAATCAATCTCATATGACTTTGGTGACTTATATAGCTACATTGCCCAGGCTCTGAATGTTCTGGGATTTCCACCTAGGATGGCAGGGAGGAGAAAATGACCTTGAAGACTTTTATTCTGCAACAGACAACTATGAAGAAAGACTTGCTGGACTAGAAAGGGGATGAGAACTGCATTTCCAATTCTGTGTGTGTGTGTGCGTATCTGTCATCCCCCAAATGATTAAGAGTTTAGAGAAACATGGTCTCCACATTGCTGGAGAAATGTAAATTTTAAAAATCCCTGTGGAAAGCAATTTTATAATAGATAACAAGAATGATAAAATTCTATCCAATTTAATTTCTAATAATTTACCAGAAAGAAATATCTGAAGATATACAAAATATTTGCTGTAAGACTAGAGTTCACAGCAAGATTACTTATAAGAATAATAATTTTTTAAAAACTGGAAATAAATTAAATAGGTAACAACAGGGTATTGACAAACTAAATTAAGTTAGATCCATACAAAAATATAAAGCTTATTAAAATTGTTCAAGGATATTGAGTGTTAGCATGAAATACTGCACAATACATTGGTAAGTGAAAAAGTTACAAAACAAGATGAACACTATGATTATGTTCTTAAAGAAGATAAATGATACACTGAAAAGCTGGATGGATATAATACTTTCTGTAAGTAGTTATGATTTTTAAAATTTAATTATCTGCATTTTCTTATGTTTCTATCTTTTTCCAAAATCGAGTACATATTGCTTGTGCAATTAAAGTTTTCTTATTAAAGAACAATGAGTAATCAAATTTTATGTGTTTGTGTTAACTTTATTATAGAATGTTTTATCTGTTCTAAAAAACAGTATCGGCTCCCAATTATTCCTTAATAAAGTTTTAAAAATGATATTAATGGCTCTAAAAAGGAGCGAAGAAACAAGTTTTAATTATGAAAATCATGTGATTGACAATAACGACAAAATAATACATTTCTCCACTGTTATGCCTTAATGTAAGTCCTTTCTTGATTACTGCAAGTGAATCGGTGTCACCTGATCTTTTAAAAAGCACAATCTTTTTCTAAACTGGTTATAATAATTCAACATATGGCCACAAAATTACCCCATTATCTTTGGGCTTCCACAGACAATATGGCTTCTAGAACATTATACGAATAATTTTTAAAAATTACAAAGGCAAAAAAGTTGCACACACTGGTTCTAGAAAACCTGCTCTATGAAAGCAGGAGCTTTTATCGTTCACTGCCGACTCTCCAAAGCCTAAAACAGAACCAGTTATGTAGCAGGGCTCAATAAACAGATGTGGAATAAAAGAGAGGATAAAGCAGGGGAAAGGACAATTAGGAGATGAAGAGAAGAAGATATGCCAGGAAAACCAATAAATTTTATGTTTTCTTGAAGAGAAAATAGAATGTAGAGAGGAACAAAATTGCTGGTAAGTATTAAAATAGTAATAATAACTATTACTTACTGCCTACTGTATTCCAGGGGCTGATTTACTTTATCTGACAGTTACAACGACTCTGTTAAGTATTAATGTCTTTACAGATAAAGAAAACTGTGGCATGGAAATACTGAAAACCAGCATAAAGCTAAAACAAAAAGACAAGTCAACCCGAAGGAACTTAAGTGAAATACCAACACACATGATTCTTTCAATAGAAAAACAATATAAATTTCAAAAGCTACATTTATTTAGAGACACCAAATAAAATAACTTTCATATGTCATAAAACTTTATGCAAGAAGTTTGAATGCTAGCTGATTTTAATAGATTATAATTTAGAAGTGCTGGCTAAGACTAAGCATGTAGAGGGGAAACTGAATATTCTGATAAAGGAGATCTATTCTGAATGTAAAGAATAAGAAATGCACTGTATGCACACACACAAAAAAATCACAAAAAGCAGTTATTACACATTATCCCTCCCTTTTCAGAGGCCAGGACACTGTAAGATTGTGATGATCGTATAAAAGGAAAATTCAATACATAATCTTGCATAATCTTTTAAAGGTCAAAGCCAAAACAATAATAAAACTCTAAAAAGATGACAAAGTGCTCTTATAAGGATATCTGCTAACACTCTGGGCATCCTTTTTAAAATCTTATAAAAGGATGAAAAAAAATGTTCTTCAATGGCAAAGGCTGTAACTGTTACAGGCTAAATTATAGAAAAGAGCAGAAAGGACCTATGGCAACACTTCGGTTGCTGGCAGAGAGAAAGGAAGTTTGGATTACATGGGAAGTTTAGAAAAAACATAGGTAAAGAAAAAGGAAGGAAGCTCAAAGGCAAGCGCACATTCCATGGAGCAGGACCAAGGAGCAGGGAGTCTCAGGACGGCGATGGGGAGGTGGAGAGCATGGCAGGGGCAAGGCAGCTGGACACTTGGTCCAGAGAAATGCCATGGGAACCTCCGGTTTAAACTGGGAAATGGAAAGACCACAAAAGCCACATCTACATGTGAAACTATATCAAATGAAAAAAGTACGATACACTGTACCAGGATGTTACCAAATCTGTATATACATTTACGCTATATTTTAACAATTCATGACTGTCTAGTAAAATCAATTTTGCCTGCTATGCAAAAACCGCTTTGCAGATTCCTAGTTGAAAAGGACACTGGAGGGCAGGGACCCTCGGGAGACGGTGAAAGAAAGCCCATCGCCTGAAAATCAAGACACTTTATATGAAAGAAAAATTACTCCACTGTGTTCTCTGAGAAATCAACTTGCAACCTCTACAGGCAAAGAACCTTCTATCTGAAGTGACCTGGATCAGAAGTAATTGTGGAAAATAAAAGAGTAAGAATTTCAGAGCCAGAAGACCAGGATTTAGTTCACAAAACTAGCTGACCTCAATCAAGTAATTTATAGGCTCTTAGCGTAAGTTTTTCCATCTGCGAAATGGAATAATGATGATACTACAAGAATCAGATAAGATTGTGTGTATTTGAATGAACACATCTCAGTACATTTTTAATTTAAATATTTGTAATTATAAAAATGTCTGAGGTGCTGTTTTCTATGTTTAGACTCCTAACATAATCCTTTTCAACTTTCACAGTGATTTTTATCTCACTTGATGAAGAGTTAGCACAAAGGAATCATGTTTTCCCACTTAGGGAAAGTAAGCATGCCCAAAAAAGACAATGATGCCTGGCGTCCAGCATGGCTCATTTGTCAGTGGTGTGTGGTATGTCAGCCTAGCAAAATCATGGATTGACTGCTCACTGTTCCAGCTGCATCTCAAAGAAATTTCAAATTACTACGTATCATAGACCCTTGGAAACAGACTCCAACACCTGAAATCAGGACTATACAATTCATGAATGCCAAGAGTGCCTTCTTATCAATAAAGGTTAATGGAGGTTTTTATTATTTCACAGGCAGAAGCATCAGCCAGCAAATACAATTTGAGTGTTCTGGAGTATTATTAATGGGTTATCAGGCCATATTCACACACATTTGAAGTTAAGAGTCCCAGTCTTAATTTGCAAAAGCTTTGTCCAAGTTCTCTATGTTCCCAGTAAATTTCTAGCTATCACCCCCTTGGTGAAGCCTTGGACTACCGTGGGGTGTGATGAACACTGCGTACTGGAAGAATCTAAGCTGTCTTAAAGACAAGCAGCAAACGAGGCAGATAAGCTACGTGAAGGGACCTGGAATGTATTCTGCTTGGAAAGGGGATCAAAGAGATCCTTTTTCCTGAAATAATATTTCCTTTAGAATATTTTCAAATCTATACTATTCATGGGCAAAGAAACTCTTGAAGAGAAAAACAAAAGGAAAAAAAAAACATTGAAACTAAATTATAAGCCATTACTCCCCTCAAAGAACTAATGAAATATATTTGTTCTAAATAGCATATATACCCAATTACTGTCAGCACATGAAAAAATTCAGTAAAATAGTTAACTATGTCATATTCGGTGTATTTTTACTGGTCTTTGACTTCTAAGAAGTTAGGAATAACTATTTTGAGTGTCATTTATAAACCCTGAATCATCAAGACTATAAAGGCAATCCTTCATGACTAATTAAAAAATCATTATTTTGTGAAAATCCACAATTATATTTAGATTCCTATGAACTAAAAATATTTTTAATTATTCTTATTTGCAATTCTGATCATTTCCAATCACCTACTACAGGATATTATTTTTAACACAACCACCTCCCCAATATTTTATAGAGTGCTGAAGATCCTATAAACAAAACACGTTTGAAAGAATGAGCAGGTTTCATTTTTGCTCTTTGAAAGACTTCTCAATGCAAAGAAAGCTTATTTTGTGCTCTTATTCAGAAGTATGGTATTTCAGAGAGCAACTATTTTGGGGCATTTACAATTTTAAATTACAGCTGATAAGCTGTTTTTGGGGGGTTTTTTGGTTTTTTTTGTTTGTTTGTTTTTTTGGTCACACATGAAACGTCTGCAACCTAGAGCTGTACACTAATAACCTGTGAATGACTAAAGATCAAAGACCAACACTGATGGCTGTTTCCAGAAAGTTTATTCATAGGAAGAAAGATATCAAAGCCTTCGCAATCTCTCAGGACTGTTGAGGAAAAAAAGAAGCAGGTAAGTCCTGTATAAACTGATCATAATTCTCAATATTTTCACTATCCTGAAAAAAAAATTAGTCTTCTATAAGAACAAGTATTGTTGGAAAAAAAATCAAATTATTCAATATAATAGCACTTTTAGATTATTTATATTTTAAAAACAAAACAGATGTTTAAATTAAACTGCAGACTCATCAGACAGGTCCATTTAAGTAAAACTTATATTTTCATCCTTGTCCCTTCCAGTAACCCACAGAAAAATGTTCCATACGCTATTCTGTGGGTAGCTTCTTCTCATCCTTCAGATCTTAACTCAGACATCACTTCTTCCTACCATAGTCTAATGTCCAATTATTCACTTTCCATTCTCATTCACTCATATTCAGTTCCTCCCTCTCTTTCTCTCTCTCTCCCTCCCTCCCTCCCTCCCCTCTCCCATTCCTCATCCCTCCCTCCTTCCCTCCCTCCATCTCTCTCTCTCTCTCTCTCTCTCTCTCTCTCTCTCTCTCTCTCTCTCTCTCTCTCTCTCTCCACACACACACACATACATTTAAAATTCGATTGTGACTCCTCTATGGGGCAGTGATAATGTTTGTTTTATTCACCAGCTATTGGTGAATTTGTTTATTTAACAGATACTTTTGGTATTTAACAGATACTCGGTACGTTAATGATGGTTAATTATGATGACATCCTCCAAATCTCTTTAGGAATGTGAAGTGCCACCTCTCTCTGCAGTGCGTTTGAAGTCTGTGTTTTCTGAAGGTTTCCAGTTGAGTTGGAGAGTTAATGACTCCCCAAGTATGACTCCTTCCTTACTAACAGGTCTCAGTGCTGAAGGAAGGAAGGAGGAATCATCCAAAGTTCTTTTACACTAAAGCCTCAGTAAATAGCACTTTACTAAATAGAACCTTCAAATTCCACAGCTTTTTAATTTTATTCCCAGTGGTGAATTCCAGTGCCTAGCACAGAGCTTTGGGTTGGACAGAAGGCATTTAATATTTATTATGTTAAACAATCAATATGACCCTAAGTTATTGCAGTTGATGAATTTTAGGTATTCTTCCAACCTAGAGCTTCTATGATTTTACATTCTCAACATGGCCAACAGGGAGCCTGTCACAGATCATTCCCTCATCTAGCTGCCTTTAAAGCAGCCCTCACTCTGTACAAAGCACTGGCATTTACCCTTTAGCCTTCACACCAGTCTGAGGCTTACCTTGGATTTAGCACAATGGTAAAAAGAACTAATGTAAGAAATACCTAGTTTTAAAATCCAGTGAATGTCATGTTGTAATCTTCAGACCCAATATATGGCTCATAGTATTGCTCAATAAATAATTACTGAATAACTTTCCTAAAGGATGACTACAATCTTTAGGTTGAGAAAATTATGAGGAGAGGCATTGAGCTCAAAAAGTATATGAGGAAGCACTTCTGGAATGGCTCTTCCATAAAAATAAATAAATGAACAAACAAAAACAATAACACGAATTATGGTATTTTCTTGTCCTAGTCCCATCCATTTCTCCCCAAGTCAGCTGAAATTATCAAACTTAAGAATAAAAAGATGAAAAATGAAAGATGAAAAAAAAAAATGAACAGAACCTTAGTGACCTGTGAGACATAGCAAGCATGCCAATAGACACTCACAGGAGTCCAAGAAAGAAAGGAGAGAGAGATAGGTACAGAAAGAATATTTGAAGAAATAATGGCTGAAATTTTTCCAAAGTTGATTTTAAAAAATTCGATTGGATATCAAAAAAATTCAATAAATTCCAACTAGGATAAAATTAGGAATTCAACATCTAGACACATCATGTCAAAAGCCACACATAAAGAGAGGCTCTTGAAAGCAATAAGAGAAAAGTGATCTTTTAAATCTAATTTAGGATCAACATCTGACTTCTCCTCAGAAACAATGGACACCAGAAGGCAGTGGCATGGCATATTCAAAGTGCTGGGACAAAAAAAATACAACCGTCAACTAAGAATTCTATATCCAGCAAAACTATCCTTCAAAAAAACCCCAAAAAGAAAAAGAAATAAATAATAATTGAGAGATTCTGTCACTAGCAGTCATGCTCTAAAAGAAATACTAAGGGAGTCCTTTAGGCTAAAATGAAAGGACAGAAGACATTAACTCAAATCCACATAAAGAATTCAGGAGCATTGGCAAAGGGACTAGGTAACAAAGTAAATATAAAAGTATATAAATAAAAGTGACAGTATAAATGCAGTTTTGTTTGTAACACTTTTCTTCTATATGATTCAAAATGCAACTGCACAAAGCAAAAATTATAAAACTTTATGGGCTTAATATTTATAAACCTGTAATTTATATGATAATAATAGCACAAAGGAAGGATGTAAGTAAAGAGCCATATTGAAGCAAAGTTTCTGTGCAGAATTAAAAATAAGTTGGGAGTTATCTCAAACTAGATTTTTAAGTAAAAATAATACTATTATCTTTAAGTTAAAGGTAATATTAATGTATTTCTCAGGGCAGCCACTATAAAAATAACTAAATAACACGGTAAAAGAAACAAGAAAGTCAAAATGCTATTTTGGAAATATTTATTTCAAACAAAAGAAGGCAGTAATGGGCTAATAGAATCAAAATAAAACTTTAAATATATATTTAAAATAGCAAAATGGCAGACATAAAATCTATTTTATCATTAATTACATTAAATATAAGTGAACTAAATACTCCCATCCAAAAGCAGAGACTAGCAGAGTGAATTTAAAAAGCCATGATCCAACTACATGCTGTGTATAAGGGACACATTGAGATCCAGTTTAAAAGTAAAAAGATGAGAAAATATATAAGATGCAAAGAGTCACCAAAAGAGAACTACAGTTGCTACGCTAATATCAGACAAAATAATCCTTAAAAGAAAAATTGTTCTTAAAGTCCCAAAAAGACATTTTATAATAATAAAGAGGTCAATTCACCAAAAAGATATGACAATTATAAACATGTATCCACCTAAGACTATAGTGCAGAACTACATAAATACAAAATAAACAGACTCAAAGGGACAAATAGACAATTTAACAATAATTAGATATTTTAATACCCTACTTTCAATAATGGATAGAACAACTAGGCAGAAAATCAAAAAGAATATGGAAGGCTTGAATACTGTAAAACACCTAGACCTAACAGGCCTATATAATACATTCTACCCTAGAAAAGCAAAATAAACACTCTTCTCAATACGAACATGAAATATTCTTCAGGATAGACTATATTCTAGGTCAAAAAACAATTCTTAATAAGTATACAGAAATTGAAATCATATGAAATATGTTCTCTGATCACACTGAAATAAATTTAGGAATTAAAAAAGAAGAAAATTTGGGAAATTTACAGATATATGAAAATTAAACAATATGTTCCTCAATAACCAATGGAAAAAAGAAATTACAATGGAAATTGGAAAATAGTTTGAGAATAATGAAAATGAAAATACAATGCAAACCTATGCAATAGAACTAAATCAATACTTATGGAAAAAAATCACAGAGGTAAAAGCCGATACTTTAAAAGAAGATCTCCAGTCAATAACCTAATCTTCCACTTAAAGAAAATCGAAAAAAAGAGCAAACTAAACCCAAAGCACAAAGAAGGGAAGAGATAATAAAAATCGGAGAGGACACAAATGAGAGAATTTTTACAAATAGAGCAAATCAATGAAACCAAGTTGATTCTTTGAAAAGATCGACGCAATTGACAAACCTCTAGCTAGACTTACAAAGGAAAAAAGAGACAAGTCTCGAATATTTAAAATTCAGGAAAGAAAGAGAAAGAGAGGCTATCATTTTTTTTTTTTTACCTCACGGAAATAAAAAGTGTCATAAAAGGATACAAAGGACAGTTATATACCAATAACTTATATAAACCTAATAAAGGGTACACATTCCTGGAAAATATACACTACTAAGGAAACAATAAATCTTATTAGACCTATAAGTAAAGAGAATGAGTTAGATATTAAAAGTCTTCCCACAAGGAAATACCAGGACCAGTTAGCTGGCTTCACTAGTGAATTCTATCAAACGTTTAAGAATTAACACCAATGCTACACAAACTCTTTCAAAAAACAGAGGAGAAGAGGATGCTTCCCAGCTCATTTTATGAGGTCAGTATTACCCTGACATCAAAGCAAGACATAGATATCACAAGAAAAGAAAACTAATCTAATATCCCTTATGAAAACAGTAAGTCCTAATTTAACAATGTCAATACATTCTGGGAACTGAGGTGAAACAATGGATAATAAAACCAATTTTACCATACACTAATTGATATAAATGAAAGTTAAGTTTCTACAGGCATCTCATCAATGCTACAATAAAATGACACTGAACTGGAGGCTCAGGTTAGCCAGGACAATTTAACAATAATTAGATACCAAGTAGGTAACAAAAAGATATGAAGGGCATTCAAATTGGAAAGGAAGAAATAAAACGATCTCTATGCATAAATGATATGATTTTGTATACAGAAAATCCAAAATCAAAACTCAATTGTATTTCTCTAAACTAGCTATAAACAATCCAAAAATAAACTTAAGGAAACAATTCCATCTACATTAATATTAAAAAGAATAAAATACTTAGGAATAAACTTTACCAAAGAAGTGTAAGATCTGTACAATGAAAACTATGTAACATCATTGAAAGAAATTTTAAAAGACCAAAATAAGTGTTGATTCATTAAGTGAACATTTAATATTGTTTTGTTAGGGTGGCTGCACTCCCTCAGATTAGCTACAGATTCAACACAATAGCCATCAAGCTCGCACTCCTTCCCTCCCTCCCTCTCTCTCTCTGCAGAAATTTCATATTGATTCTCAAATTCTTATGGAAATGCAGGAAACAAATGCCCAAAACAATATTGGAAAATGAGAATAAAAGTAGAGATACATTCTCAGTTTTAAAACGTACTACAAAGCGACAGCAATCAAGATAGTAAAGTACAGGCATAGGGAGAAACATACAGATCAATGGGACAGAACTGAGAGTCTGGAAATAAGTCCACACATTAATGGTCAACTGATTTTTAATAAAGGTGCTGACTCAATTCAAAGTGGGGGAAGAACAATCTTTTCCACAAATTGTTCTGGGACAACTGGACATCCACATGAAAAAAAATAAAGGTATATTCCCAAGGAAACTGAAAACCTCTGGCCATACAAAAACTGTACATGAATGTTCCTAACAGCATAATTCCTAATAGCCAAAAGGTAGAATCGACCCAAATGTCCATCAAGTGATTAATAAATAAACAAAATGAGGTAAATTTATTCAATGGAATATTATTCGGCCATTAAAAGAAATAACGTACAGATATAGGCTACAACATGAACATGCTGTGAAAATATTATGCTACGTAAAAGAACCTCGAAGGCGACATATTGTATAGTTCCATTTGCATGATAGGTCCAGACGAGGCAAAGGTGTAAGGCATGTTTGGGCCAGGTTAGCACTACAGCATAGCTCATACTAAGGATGATAAAGGGAGTAATATGAGAAAGATGGGTGGGGACAAGCTTTAAACACCATGATTAAGCTTTTAAATGTTTTTAAAAAATCATAACTGGCATGATGGAATATGTGTTTTCAAAAATATCATTCTGCTAGCAATGTGGAGAATGGAGACAACTGTTACAAGTTTAAAATCTGAGTCAGTTTTATGTCCCACATATGGGGATATGAAACTGAAAACAACAAACAAACAAGAAAAATAAACAGAGACTCATGGAAAGGACAACAGTTTAGTGGTTACTAGAGAGAAAGTGGGGGAGAGCAGAGGAAGATATGGGTAAAGGGGGCCAAATACATGGTGACAAAAAGAGAGTCGATTTTGGGTGGTGAACACGCAATGCAATATACAGATAATATATTACTGAATTGTACACTTGAAACCTATGTAGTTCTATTAACCAATGTCACCATAATGCATTTAATAAAAAAAATATGTCAGATATGACTAGAGCTTGAGCTGAGAGGAAGAGGAAAGGAATTAGGAGATACAGTTTTCCTTTTGTAAACTCCTACCAATTCAGTTGGTAAATTTACCAAAATTTAAGCTCACTCACATGAAATTGTCGTGTTACCTATACATCAGTTCACATTACATATCTGATTACAAGTAAAATACGAGGCCTGTTAGGTTGTGCTTGTGTTTTGAGTTTTTCTTTGATGATTTTAATATTGGGCAAGAAATAATGTGCTAGTCTGGCATCGTCCAAGTTGGAAGAAAACCATGTCAGCTCTTCGTTTTTCTTAATATGTGAGGGCAGTGAATCCTGAATGCTGGCCATGCAAAAAAGTCTTCAAGTGCGTCAAGAACTTTACATTAACAAATACTTCCTTCGCGGATAATGCAAAACATGCAAAAACAAATCACAATCCAACCTACACCCAATTCAACAAATCTGAGGCAAAGGAAATTTCACTCTCTACATGAAGGAAATATATTCATTAGAGAAAGCAAGTCTAGTCAATTCTTCCTTAGCAGCTCTACACCACACCTAAGATGTTAACTTTCAAAATGGTGGAGGCATCCTAAAATGAATCATTTACTGTCTGCCATGTAAATGTTTGTTTAAAATGCATTTTATGAGTTTATTAAATGGAGTCAATTCTGCAAGAAATGTAAGCCTCTTCTAATTTTAGCTTTAGGGCTATGGGAAACATTTCAATTCACATTTTACAGTAAGATTCAATTATTTTTGGCAAATAATTTTGTACTGCTTTGGGTGCATCATTTGCTAACAATAAACTAGTTTCCTTGGAAGTAAAATTGCTCAAAATTCAATATGAGCAGGAATATCTTTAGTCAACACCTTCTCAGGTATTGTTATAATGAACTAGGATAATTAACCTGTTAGAAATAATATATTAGCTTATATTATTATGTTAGAGAGAAATATATTTTCTTGCTTCATTGACCTCAAATAAGAGACTTACCTATTCTCAAAATATCAAAATCAAATCTACTTATTAAAAACTTTAAATTCTTTTATTGGTTTTCTCATTTCAAATAGTAGCTAAAATAACAGGGCTAATATCTAAGGTTTCCAATTATTTTCACATCGTGAGATTGTCACTATAACATTATTCTCTGTGATAAGATGAAATGCAATGAAATTGGAAATGCATTGCTAAGACATGACCTCAGAAATATTACAGAGCTTTGGAGGAGGGAATAAATTTTATAGTTTTAACATGTGCCTATTTGGGATGAATGTACCAACTGCTAACTCTCCGAGATAATTGTTGCAGCTCTGGGATCTACACAGAGCAGGTGAGTAAAATATTTAAGGCACCACAAATTTCCACATATGACATACGTATTTCTTTACCTAATACATTAGCTGGGGCAAACAACTACCTATTTCCTGTTGACAACTGTAGCAATATGGATGATATTTGATTTTTAGGTTAATTAAGTTGATGTTTTCAAAGATTTGTTTTTCAGTTTCCAAGTTTTCTTAAACTTTTATGATGTAATTTGCATTTCTTGTGGACTAACCTACTGCCAGTATAAAAAGCAGCTTAGTAGCTCTTTGTAATGAATAAACTCCATGAGATTCAGATTTGATTTCTCTAAAATCACACTGCATGGTGAAATTATTACTTAATGTTTGGTTAAGTTCAAAAGAGATCATTTCCTATGATTCTCCAAACAGCCCCGGCGGCAACTCCGGGTTGGTCTTCTGAAATGCTGCTATGACCGCGTCACTTAGCTGTTCAATGGTTTCGCCCTGCTCCTTCTCAGGTCCTCTAACTGTCCACATTTGTGACCTCTCCAGCTTCCTGTAGGACAGCCTGCTCAGCCTGCTGCACCCACACTGAAGTCCGTTCCCTCTGTTCCCCTTTTCCCCCAGCCCAGGAAACGCTCACCTTCTCTTTCCCCACGTGACACTTACCCCTTCTTCAGTCCTCAGCTCGCAAATCACCTCCCTGACCTCCTAGCCAGGCCATGACTCTAGTCTACATTCTGACGGTGCCAGGTACATTTCTTGCATAACATCAGTCACAATGACAGTTACACATTGAGTTGTGTGGCTATTTAATAGAGGTCTGTTTTCCCCAAATGACTGCTGGTGCCGTGGCTGCAGAGTCTGGTTTGGAACTAAAGAAAGACCAATTAAATGAGAAAAGAAAGATTATTAATTCTGGGCTTGCTGGAGAAAGGGAGTCGGCCGTTGTCACTTGTGTTTCAGCAGAAAGTCAAAGGCAGACTGAGGAATGGAAAAACTTTACAGGAGAAAAAAAGGAAGCTTTTCTCTGATGTGAAAGGTAGCTTTGGAGCTGAATATTTACTTTTAGAGATGTACTTTCCCCTAGATGTAAACAAAGTAAGATACAGTCCCCTAACGGTTAAGTACCAACTTCATTCAGTTTGTTTGAAAGAAAGAGGGAAAAGAAATAAAGCATAAGATTTTTGGTTACCTAGTAACTCTTAAATGTTTGAATATGAAGCATATAGCTTGATGGTATGGTTCAGATGAGTACAGTTTTTTAATTTGATACATAAAATAATAAAAAAAAAATCTAGTGATTGTTTAATACTCCGCCTCAGTCAACATTTGCAAGATTTTGGATGCGTGAAGCCTCCTTTGGCTGTGCTCCATTATTGAGCACCTTTAAGTCAATGAAAGAGATCCTAGCCTCTGTATTTATGGATCTGGGTCAATCCTTTAGTTCAATGGAGGGCTGGCTGTGTTATCTTGGACAAGTTAGAAAATAGAATGAAGCTATCACTAAACACATGAATGCCTAAAAATGTTTTTGGAAATGCAAATTTTATTAGCAACTCTTATTCTTCTGTTGGCCCCCAATATACAATGGAGATAAACTTATAACCAAACTATGGTGGCCCCATAGAGAGCTGGGGCCTCCTGACAGCTTTCTATGTCTCTCATGCTTCTTCTTTTGCTATGGTTATGTCTCAAAATCAGGTTCTTTGAGATAATTGGGATTCTGCCTATATCACAGATAACAGTAATATGCAGTTGTTGTGTTTAGCAGACACTAACACATAACATTAAAAGAGCATTTAATTTACCTTTTAATATTAAATGTTAGAGTCCACTAAATTTAAGGTAATAAAAACACTGATAAAAAAATTTAAGGTAATGGAAAAATATTAGATACACATTCAATAAATATTGCCTGCTTCAGTGCAGGACACTGGGAAATGCAATGGAAAAAGACAGACAGACAGACCGACCCAGGGGCAGACTGACTGACTATATAAGCAAACAATGGTGAAATCATATATAAAAACGGAGCTCTGACCCATGAGCTGCAGCGACCAGCCCAGGACACCACTCCATCTACAATGACCAGCCCAGGCGGCCGGCCTGCTGCACGTGAGACTGGCGAGAAGCCAGTCTGCTGTCTCAGGTAACAATTCTTTCCACCGCTCTTCTCAGATGTTCTACCTACAGCAGAGCGCAGGGCCTGGGGCACCACGCCAGCGAGTGAATGCGTCTTGTTTGTGCATTCATACACTCTTGTCACACCAACCTTCTTATAGCACCTGCTAGCCCCTATTATTTTACACCTCCATGTGTCTGGAGGCACTGTTCCCTTACACTTAAAGAAAAAATATTACTCTGTGTTCTGTAAGTATGACTCGAAAGCCGCAGGACTTATTTGTGATCAGCGTATGAGCACTAACATGCCATGGTCTGTACAAAACGGTCGTCCCTGCACTGTCCCCAATGCCAACGTGACTGCTCAAACCCCATCTCTGGAGTGTGAGGCCTTCCCAGCCCAGCCTTATTTCCTCAAAACCCTAAATAGCAGTGAGTTATCATCCTCTGAATCTGTGTTTAATTTTGGAAAACAGCCAAAATCAAGTTAACAAACAATGTGTGCTATCAAACTGGATAATTCCAGTTATGCTAAAAAATAAAAGTTCAAAAAGAGTAATTTTCTTGTGAGTCTCATGGACTGGTTCCAATGTCAACCAAAGGGAAAAATGAGCTTTGAAAAGATTTTGCTTTTCTATAAGGTGGCTGCAAGAAGCCTGAACTCGGCAGAGGTGATGGTTTCAAAGGGATCTGGGCTCACTTAGGTAACGTATAAATTACATGGATATAAAATACGTATTATGTGTGCATGTCTGCATATGCATGTGTATACTTTATCGAATTCATTTTAAAAGATCAGTACTATGATTTTACTGCTACTAGGCCCTAAATTATTTCCTGGTAAGAAATTTGAGAATACAAGCCGGCTTCTTATTCTTATTAGACAATTAAGACAATTATGACTTGTTAAGTTGTAAAGATGAATTTCGTCACTTTGGTCTCATTGCTAGCGATATAAATAGATGATCATTTAATGGTGGGTGCTGATAACTGGGTAGTGTGAAACTGCATAGCGTAATCGCTTGCTTTCCCCTGCCATCTTTTGTTGTTGAAATTTGTGGTTGTCACCTCGCCTGATACGAAGAACAGCTTTGCACGTGGCCTCTGCACGGTCTAGCTGCTCTTCCCTCTGTCAGAACAGCACCGCCTGCTCCTTGCTCCCCACCTGTTAGATGTGAGGGGTCAGAAGCCAAGGATCAGGCTGGATGTGCAGCCCAACAGGACATCCAGAAGTGGGGAGAACAAAGGGAAGCAGCAGGTCTGGGGGGGGGGGGTAGGTCCCTTCTAAACTACTAATTAATCTTTCTCCCGCTGTTCTGGCTTTTTCAGAACCCTACAGTGGGATGTCAGCTGGAAATCAGGTACTATGTTTCTAAAAGACAGTTTTTCTCTGAAGTTTAAGCATCTACTACAACTTTTATAATTAGAAAGAAGGAAATTTGAAATTCCTATGTGTCTCTCATCACTGCTTTTCTCACCAAAACCCTCCATCGGCTAGGCAGTTTGGAAAGATACAGGCTAAATGGCCTTCAACTTAGCCTGTCATGCTCCTGGCAGAAGGGGTGGGAGGCTGAGGGGAGGGGGATGGGGCCCATTTCCAGTGATCCCCTGAAGCACACCAGGAAAGGAAAGCAGGGTGGGGCCCCTCACAGTTTTGCCCTTCCCCTAAACTCCCCAAATGCTCTTTTGATATATTTTACATTTTGCCTCTTCTCCATTTTCCTGCCTCCCTTGATTGCAAATGCAAGGTGTAAACGGGTGACTAAAACTTCCTTGTAACAAAAACAAACAGAAATGAAACATCCTCTTTTACCTAAGACAGCAGCTGGGGCCCAGTACCACAGAGCGAGTGGATGGATGAGAATTGGGTATTTCCCATAAATGACAGGGTCCACGAGGACACCACACTGCGTGCCAAGCATATTTTGGTTGATGCAGTCACAAACAGCGACTGAAGAGTTCTTTGTTGGCCTACGCTCTTGCTTTTGAAATGTAAACCACTTGAAGATGTTTATACACAGTTTGTATTCAATCTCGAAGCTTTTATGAGTTTGAAATAATGTCTTACTAAAGTTTCACATTAAGTCAGATATGATGACCTCATTTCATTTTGTTATTGCTCTCATATTTTGGCCATCTGGGGAGGAGTGCTGGAAAAAAAGTCAGAAAAAAGGCCTTTCTAGCTATCTCATGTCAAGTCACTAATTGCCTCTAAGCCTTTCTAAAAAATTTAATCTGCAAAGCAGTGATAATCTTTGCTCTGCATTCTTCACTAGGTAATAGGAAGATTAAAATCACCTAATAAATGGGCAGCAGCCTGGTATAGTATAAAGAACATAAGCTTTGGAATCAAACAGTTTAAACTACTTATTAAGCCATTTATTATTGGTGTGACCCTGAGCAAGTAACTTAACTTTTTTGGGGGGAGAGGAAGGCAAGGTGAAGGGGGAGTAATAACCCCTGCCCTATGGAGTTATTGTGAAGTTTTAGAAAGAGCAAGTATATAAAATGCCAACCAGAGAGAACCTATGTGAGTTGGCGTTCAATAACTGTTAGTCTTATTTTAAAATATGAATCTTTCTCAAATATAAAGTATTTTGAACATTTCCTGAAACTAATATAAGCTTAATAAGTAAATGAGCAACTAAGCATCTTTTAAATCTATGTGAGACATCATGGAGCAAGCGGAGTCAGGAGGCGAATGGTTTTGGTCCAGGAATGGCCACCGGCAAACGAGAGAGTTAATTTAAATCCGATTCAAAATGTTATCATTGAAGTCATGAATATAAAATTTTAAAACAAATTAAACTCCATGATAAAAAGAAGTATTATATGTATTATTGAAATTGTAAGGATGAAAAGAAACAAATAGAAGGAAAGATAATAGAAGTTTCTTGGTTGTTTTCATCCAAAATGGAATCAATGGTAGTTAAATAAGAATGTTTAAGCTACTGCCTATTAAAATTAGCATTTTGAGTTTGATTTAAGCATGAATAAGTCTCTTTTTAGCTTTATTGAGGTATAACTAATATAGAAAATATTAAACACATTTAATGTATGCATCTTGATGAGGTTGGACCTGTGCTTCTAATTACCATCACCACAACCAAGGTACCAAACATATCTTCATATACACATAAATATGAGTAACTCCAGCACAATACACTTTTCTGTACCTTTGTTTTTAATTCTGAAATAACCAAAGTCAGTTCTCTTCAATTCATCCATTTTTCTCTGAGATGCTCTCCTGGAAGTAGGCTTTCGATGTTAAATACCAAGCGCAAGTATTTGAGCCTTGGATCTGCACACTTCTTTGAATTGTAAAATTGGCCTGATGATCAATTCTATTCCCTAAATTTTGAAAGGTGCCATGACACCCATCGCACATAAGATTGAGCAAGAACACGAAATGAGTTTAATGTGGATTTTATCCAACCAAGTCCTCTCTCTTCGGTATGTTGGTAAACTGGCTCTGCGGGGAGGGGAGCAATCCTCTGCCAATTTCCAAAGTGTAAATACCACACCGCGGCTGATGTCAAGCTGTCCACATAATGACCAGCTCACAAAATTTCTGTGTCTTTACTGTGAGCCAGGGAGAATGAGTCCCAGCACACTGCTGCCACTTACCTTTTGAAATAAAAGGTTTTAGTTAATGAGGTGCCAGTTCAGGAAGAAGGAGAGAGAAGGAGCCAGTTAGCAAAAAAGGCTCAACACGCAGGGAACATCGCAAGTACACCGTGTGTTTACCTGGGCATCGAATCACTGCAGCTTCATCTTTGCTGAAACCCTCTCTCTATTTGACCATCAGCAACATGTCAAGGGGCAGTGCAAAACTCTGCCATCTTCAACCATGCTGCCCACCACGGCAAGCTGCCCCCCATCTCGGTCTCCTTGTCCATTACTGTATCTCTTTTGTTCTTTCCCCGTCCACCTGGTCCACATGTCCATCTTTGCTTTCTCTTTCGCTCTCGCTCGCTCGCTCACGCACTCTCTCTCTCTCTCTGTTTCTGTCCTCTTCCTTTCCCTCTTTCTGCCCATGTACCCCCAAATATTCGCCCCTCAATTCTTTTCTATAACATCTACTTGACAATGTTTATTGTCATATTTTGAGTCATCTTTTGGGTCTTTCTTGGCTTCTCAAGATTGAAAATGTAACTACTAACAGAAACCTAAGTCTTATTACCACACAAGAAACACCTGATAACTAGTTTCTCTCATATCCTGTTCTATACCAGCATTTTTCATTGACATGGCTATTGAGTAGTATTGGGGGCTCCAAATAATTTAAAGCTTAAATCCATTTACCTAATATTCAGTCTGTGTCTTTATCATTTTGTTGCAAAGAGAAATTGGGTTGTTACCTACACCACTGACTATTTTTATGTATCCTTTTAATTCCTAGAAAAGCTGTGGTCAGTTATAGTCAATACGGATTTTAGGGCAGTTTGAGTTATGTGCCACATAATGGTGGTATAGAGATAATATTTCTCTTCTCTCTTCTTGGCCACATGCTGACACTTTTAAAGATAATAATATTACCCAAATAGATGCTATTTCCATGGATACGATATGTTGTTTCTTGGAATTCTTGAATGGCAAATCTAATAACATCATGATTTTCTACATAACACTCTACCACCATCTGCTACAGGTTTTAATAATAATGATTGCTTATGTTTTTATGTGCTTTAGAATGTTTGTGTGTATATGTTAACGTGTGTATGGAATATTTCACTCACGTGTTAAGCTATCCAATTTCATACACATTAAACACTATGTACTATAGAGAAAATCATAATTTCAATTATAAATTATAAGTTACATGTTATATCAGATGTGTAAATTATAATATTATAATTTTATTTCCATTTTGAATGTCATTTTTGGTAAGACCACTTAAGAAAGTAAAAAAGGATAACCCTACTCTTGAACTTCCAGTGTTGCTGAGGAATTACGGCTTCTGCTTATGAAAAAACAAAAGAACTGAAATATATGCCAAAAGTACAAAATTGTGTACCACAGATACATAAAGAGTTTTCCGAGAGAGCAACCTGTAGCCTGAAGTGACAGAGAAAGCAAGCTCTCGTGGAGACACAAAGTCTCTGGCAGGCAGCCGACAGTGTCATTTAGTTTTACTGTCATTTAATTTACTGAATCTGAGAGAATGATGGGGAGGCAGGAGGATAACATCATCATCTTACAAAGGAGGAAGCCAGGACCCAGAAAAGCTCGGTGGCTTGTCCGGAGTCACCTTGCTAAGCTGGCTCTTAGTGACACACGGGGCCCAGAGGGGCCAAGGAGGCGGGCAGCATGACATGGCCATGGGTCGATCCACACCCCTCCAGCCTTGTCCCAGGGCCACGGGATGGCTGAGTCTCCCCAAAGTATTTGCTAAGTCGTTAAAGGAATTCAGGCCTCCCTGTCACGAGGCAGAGAATTCCAACAGCCAGACACAGTGGCAGGGGCCACAGAGCCATTGAGGAAGAAAAGCAAGAAATGAAACGCTGAGGGCCGTGGGACAGAGCTTTCTGGAGGGTCAAGATCCGAAAGAACCGTGGCATTTCCCGGCGTCATTTTTCCTTTAATGAAACACAGTTCCTCAGAGGCTTTTCCAGGACGCCTTCCTCAGCAACTTACATACAGCCGATCTTTTAGAAGCCTTCTGTCTGGTGACACTCCTCAGGTGGATCCTGACATGTTTTCCATAAACACCAGCATGAAAATAGCTGACAATTACTTACTTTTTACTATGCAGTATGAGAAGTACAGTACAAAGCCACCTTATTTAATACTAAAAACAACTCTGCGCGTTGAAGTCTATTTTTCCTCTTTATTCTGCAGGCGAGGACACCGAGGGGTGGAGAACTTAAGGGAGACATGCCCAGGCTGACACAGCTGGGAGTCCCTCTGACTCCAGAGCCAGGCATCTCAGTCACCATTTCAGAAAGGAATTCCCTGTGGGCAGAACTATGTCTAACATCTTCCAACTCACATCACCACATTCTGTGAAGGGAGAAAGTAATTTACATGACGTAGCAGTCATGTCATTATTCAAGGTGCCGCCTACGGAGAGCCCTTTCAGATATGCGACTGGCTTCTGATCTTTTGCTGTTCTAGAAAATGCAGTTTTCAACTTTAAAAGTGACTTAATTTAAAAAGGTATAAATATCTCACTTCAGGTAATGAATGGCTAGAGAATTTGATGTAGAAACGCAGAGAACCTCAAAAACAGATAAGGCTTTAAAAGAAAACTCCAGAAATAACTCTTGGCCAACCACGTATTTCTGGAGTGTGAAACTGCAACGCATTGCCAGATCTTCTAACGAAATCTGTGAAAATCAAAGGACATAATCTGGTAAAATTCCTTCTGCCTTTAGAGCTATACTTGGCTGCAGACAATTCTGGCTGAAATGTTTCACTCTTCCAAAAGGCAGCAGCTGGCCCTCTGGTATAAAAAGCAATTGGTGAATAAAATTCACACTCTTTCAAAATGTGTGAACATCGGTGATTTTTTTTTTCCCCAGCACCACTTTCTTTTAAAGCAAAACCAGTGAGGCAAACAGTATCTTTTAAAAATTCCCTTTTAATTTAAATTTTTGTTGATTTTCTTGGTTTATGGTGTTGCATAGTTAAGGTTAGCATGTATGCGTGTATGCACACATGTACATTCCTCTTCCAGCTTTAAAACAAGCTACAAGGCCAAAAATGATCTTTGATTCAGTTAAACGAAGACCTAATTTTATATCACAAAATCCTGAAGGTATGACTGAGAGCCATAAACATATTCCTACATAAAGTGAATCGTTTACTAGTAAATGTTTCTAAACTCCTGTCTAATCATGCATATATTATTTGCCATAAATTT
This sequence comes from Rousettus aegyptiacus, assembly GCF_014176215.1. Taxonomy (NCBI): domain Eukaryota; kingdom Metazoa; phylum Chordata; class Mammalia; order Chiroptera; family Pteropodidae; genus Rousettus; species Rousettus aegyptiacus. The sequence continues at coordinate 11,052,679 of NW_023416286.1, forward strand.
AAAATTGAGATGGAATTACTAAGTACCAAATATTTATATGACGTAGTAACTTTTCTTTAAGTTTATCCTATCAATTAGATTCAGGTACCAAAGTTATTTTGATAAAACTAGAGACTCCTCCTAACTCCTCAGCTTGGCAAAATGACAAAATTTAAATCACTTTGTTATTGTACCAACAGTATTTTCAAAAGGGTGAATATCTAGAAGGGATTTCCATGTATTGGAACTTTGGAATTTTCTAGAGAGATTTCCCTAATAATCTTTAACAGCTTTTTCTAGTTTTAAATGAAAGGAGTCTCACACGTAAACTAAACATGTCTATCTATTGCTTATTAGTTTGATTTTTGTTGGGAGCATTCCATCACCTATCTTTAGGGAAAAAAAAAACAACTTCATTTTCAGAACAGTTTTAGATCTACAGAAAATAATGCAAACCTAGAACAGAGTTCCTATAAACCCCACTCTCAGTTCCCTGTTATTAATATCTTCTATTAGTATTAGTATTGTTTTGCATTAGTGTTACAATGAATGAGCCAAAATTTTTAACTAAAGTCTACATATTCAGATCGCTTTAGTTTTTACCTTATTTACTTTTTCTCTTCCAAGATCTCATCTCTGATACCACATTATACTTTGTTGTATGTCTCCTTAGGCTTCCCTTGGCTATGATAGTTTCTTAGAATTTTCTTGTTTTTGATGACTTTGATAGTTTTGAGGATCACTAGACAGATATTTGTTTTTCTCATGATTAGACTACGGCTATGGGTTTGGGGGAGAAAGACCACACAGATACAGTACCATTCATATCATATTATATCAAGTGCATACTATCAGCACTATTTATGCCTGTTGATGTTGACTCTGATCACCTGGCTGAGGTAGCGTTTGCCAAGTTTCTTAACCTTTATTCCCCTTTCAATGTCATCGTCTTTGGAAGGAAGTCGCCATGTGCAGCCCACACTTAAGGAGTGAAAGTTATGCTCAGCCTCCTTGAGAGCAGAATACAGAAAACTTTTAAAATTCTTCTGCATGGAATATTTGTCTCTTAGCCCCACTTATTTATTTATTCAATCAATTATATCAGTATGGACTAATAGATGTTTATTTTATACTTCTTTATTTAATATGTTGCTCAAATTGTTCCAGTTTGGACATTGAGAATTCTTGCAGCTGGCTCCTATGTCCCTCTGGCTAATCTCCATTATTGTGGGTTTATTTGTTTTATTAGTTTGAACACTTCTTTACCTTCTGGCCCTAAAAGATGCCTCAGGCTCATCTTGTATACTTCCTGCTCCTTTACTAGAATCAGTCATTTCTCCAAGGGTCCCTGGTTCCTTTTACTGGAGGATGTTATTAAAAAACAAGATCTGAGCACTGGATGCGCTCATTGCGGCTGGGGTGTTGCTGCTTCTCAGCCTTCTCAACTGATAGAACAAGGAAATGTAGATTTGATACTAACCCATGTACGCACATATCTATATTTCCAGAGGTAAAGATCTATGTCTACATTAAGCTCAATATGAGTTGCACTGATGTCTCCAATGCTAGTCTGTAACCACTGGGTCATTTCGGCCTGCTCCCTTGCTTGTGTGTGCAATTCCACTCCAACAGTGAGAACCCGGCTCCCATCATTTGCCATCCGCTTACCTAATTGCTCAGTTCTAGTACATATGTATAGCTGTTTCAGAATTGTTAACCTATATTCTCCTGGGAAACAACTTTATCAACTACAGGACAGTGTTTATGTACAGTCTCTTTGCCTTCAATCTTAGAGTCCACTCATTTCCAAAGCCACTTAAGTGAGCACTTTTATCCTCCACCTCCTTTGGTGAGATCGTTTCAGACATTAGTAATACAGTTAGATTGTTTGGTCACATCCATTGTACTTTAAAAAGGAAGCTAAATATATTAAGCTGATTTTTTATTCTAGATGCCAGAATATTTAAAAGAGAATTATATTTTATTCTAGGTTTCTAAGAATTTTGAACACTATCTTTAATCTATGTGGCTATTGAATTTAGTAATGGTGCTTCTCTCTCTCTCTCTCTGTGTCTCTCTGTCTCTCTCTGTCTTTCTCTCTCTCTCTCTCTCTCTCTCACACACACACACACACACACACACACACACACACACCCCTAAGTCCGTTCACTATAATTAAGTTTTATATAAATATACATTTCACATTTTAGCTTCTAATAAAATAAACTATCTTTAAGAATTACACATTAGAAAAAATATAAGAATATATAAACATATTCTTTCAGAGATGACTCCACTCATAAAGATTTTAATTATTTTCTCTCCTCTTCTTTCCCCACTTTTTAAAATAAAAGCAAGGGAAACAATGCCTTGGCCTCTGTGCTCTTCCATGGCTGGAACAATTCAAACCAAGGATTGAACAGATAGGGGCCGTGAACAAAGTGTGAAGTCAAAGCTTTGCTTCAGTGACTCAGGTCTTCACTCCCAAATGGGATGGTGACATATAAAAACAGGCATGCATCAGAAATGAGGGAATATTTGGCTTTCGGTCCAGTTCTATATACTAACTGAGACAGTTATTATGTGACTGTGTCTCAGCCATTTCTAAGCATATCCATACTTTCTCAAACACGCATGTTAAATTATGTCTGTCTACATACATTGCACAAAATAAGGTATGAATAAAATTACTTTCATATTTCTTTTATTTTTATTTTAACCTGATTTAAGGAACATTTGCTTATTGGTTGAGAAACTAGTAGCCAAATTTGTAAACATCATCTAGCCTTAGAAAGTCACCATTACCCAGCCTCACTCCCTAACTCCTATCCAAAGTAATATCCATTGTTCTTACCTTTGACAATGACTGACAATTGGATGACTCCTAGTGCTTCTCAAAAATACTGGCGAGAGAGAATGTTCAAATAACAATGTTGTGATCAGAGTTTACCAAAGGCATAAATAGCCACAAGTCCATAAAACACGACCAACTATTAAGGACAACTCTGCCAAGTCGGAAGCTTTCACTAAAGTCCCTCATGAAAGAAATGTAAAGTAGGCATCTACTGGGGCCATGCGTTCTACATCTTTAAGAAGAAAAGGGGACCGTAACGAAATTCAGAGTCATTCATTTTTTAAAAAGTCAAAGCATGAAGTCAATAAAATATTATGTTTGTTCTAGTCCATTTTCATTAACCTTTTCTCTGAGCTATGGTGAGAAATCTTTCAAATACATTTAATGTGGTCTAATATTCAATTATTGAGATTAGTTATTCACTTTCTTCCATAAAAGCATATATTTATTAACTCAATTGAATTGTAGTCAATTTAAAAATCAGATGGAGCAACATCACCACATGTAATATTTAGGTAGATTGTTTTACTTCCATTTCATTACAGAGTTAAAAGCTCGAGAAGAGGGAAAGGCACCAGAAAACCGTATAGGGCATGATGGTTGTGCAGAAGGCCAATAGCTGGATGTGATCCAACAGATAAGAGAATAGATGCTTCCAAGAAAAATTTCCAAAAGGAATGTAATCAGTAGATATTCTGAGGCATTTAAGCAAATGAAAAATCATTCGCTCAGTGTTTAACATACCTCGGAAGCACTTGGAAAGGTACAGAGAAAATTAAGCTAATTTTAAAAAATGAATTAATAAATAACACCAAGAAAAAACAGTAAACAAATTAAATAATTGTATAACAAATGAAATAATACTACTATACTACATGACTCAGCAATGCAACATACATGCTGACTACTACTTAATAAATATCAGTGAGGGAGGAAAATTGAAGACACTATAAGATAAATCCTCATTTGTAAAAAAAAGTCAAAAAAACAATATCAAAACTTGATAAATCAAGGAATAGCAGAATAGTATATTTTAAAACAATAATGAAGGTAAATATCCAAAATAGTTTTTTTAAATGAAAGTCTATGTAACAAGACTTTCATGAAAAGGTGGGACGAGTAAACCCTTTGCTTTGTAATCAGTCTTCTAGTAGCATTTGATTTCTAAGTCCATGCATTTATTACTTTGTTACAAATAAGAATATATTCTTTGCAGTAAAATTAAGCTGGTTTCAGAGGCAGGAAGAATATTCTTGTTCTTAAACCAAGTAGGGATATTAATGATTTTTTTCCAAAATCATATTTTGGAAATTATCACACACTGAATAAAGTTGAAAGATTTTTTATAGTGAATAGCTGCTTACTTAACACCCAAGTTCTGCCACTGACATTTACCATGAATACCTAACTGGTCTCCTGAATATCTAACCTTCTAGTCATGACTCTATCCATCCAAAATCCATCCAAGTGAATTGCTGAAATCGGTACACTTTCTTCTAGTTATTTCAGCATACATATAAATGTTTCAGAAAAAATTTTTAAAGAATAAAAAGCCAAGCAAATTAGTAAGAGTTTCCCTCTTTGCCCAGGAAGCTTGCAGTAGAAAACACATTTATTTTTTTTGTGGCTTAAAATTTAGTTAGAAATATGTGACTAACTTGAATGTCACAATGCAAATTGCCAAAGTGATTTTAATGGAATTTTATAGTTCTCTAATCATTCAATAGCACCTAAATTAATGCAAATTATAGCCCATTCAGCCAAAGAATGCCTGAACAGTGATAATTTTATGACTGTGGTTTAATAAATAATGCTAAATCTAGCACATTCTTAGAATACTTCCATGACTTTGTGGCATTGCCAGGTCCATAAATCACATCCTTGTAGAAGCCAAAAGAGAAATCAGTAGTTTGAAATTTTATTAACCATTTGCTTGAAAATCCAATGACTGTCCCAGTACAGAGTGCCTAAGGACAGGTGACACCAAGGAGGATTAAGTGGGACGTTCTACAAAGTGGTGCATCGAATCGCCTAGCAAAGAAACCCAAGACTCAGAGCCCGCAGGAGAGCGTGTGATGACCCCATTCCTCTCAAGTTAATGATTTTTCATTCCTATATTTAGTAATTTCTGACTTAAAATATATGAAATTACTAACTTCAGGGAGAAGGACTGGGACTAATGAGAACAGACCAACAGAAGGAAATGGAAATGTGAAATTCTAAACCCACAATATGGCACAAAAAAGCCAGCAGTGGTAGTCAAGTTAGTAAAGCGAGAATCAAGTCTACATGCATGAAAATCTGTTGTCAACGGAGAAGACAGCCACATCTACCTACGGAGGGGGCTGCCAGAACCACAGACATTTTTGCATGAGCAGCTCAAGTCCAGGTCTCACTGCTAAACTCACGCTTCTCTCTGGCTAACCCTTCTGGGGTAGCTGAGCTGGAGCCAGCTGACACGTTCAGCACTGGATATGGGCTAAAACTGGAAATCCTTAACCAGGAAACATACTTTTATTGGTAAAGTTCTTGAGACTATTTTGCATATTAGCCTCAAAAATAAACTAATAAAACTATAAATATTCTTTTTATATTGCTTGGGGAATCAACAATTATTATATATCTTAACATACACTTGAAGGCAATATTATTTTACTTGACGTGTAGTAATTCTGTTTATATTTCTCTCTGTATGTTTAGGGAATATACATTGCATTTTGACTTTCTCACCTCAGAATATTCCACTGTGGATAAAGACTGTAATATTCTCAGTCTTGTGTTTCTCTCACAGCAGTGGGGTTCTGACCCCAAGAGAGACATTTGGCAGAATGTCTCACAATTCAATAATAATTTCCAGGGTATTCCTAGACTTAAAAAATGATACCGTACATTAAATTCAGTGATGTATAAGCACAAGACACCACAAACAGAAGTAAGTTGGAAGATAAGAGACCACAGTTTCAGCCTTACTCGTGGTGAGCTGTGCCATGTGCTCTTGGGAAAGGCAACTTCTCTCTTCCTTTGTCTGTGCTCAGGACCCATCACTGCATTCAAGTTTAAGGCTGTGTTATTCTTTAGCATTTGTAAGCTGGAGGTCACAGCATCTGTGGGCAATCACTTCAAAGTTCTCAGGACTCCTGCTCTGTAAACAGACCTGGCTTTGAAAATTTATTCAGCAAGGTCGTGGGGCTAGAAGTGGAGGAGGGGAAGAGAATGGTTTCATGTATAATTTCCTACTCAGCCATTTACTCTATCTCCATCTCTTACCTCACTCCATTTCTACCCTCTCCCTTTAAACTTTATCTCATAACTTCCATGCACTTTGCAACTTATCTTCCAACACGACACTTCCTAAAGACAATAGCAAGCCCAAGAAAATGTAACAAAACACTGCAGAAAGAGGAAGTCATTGTTGTCTGGGCTGGCTGATTATAAGGTGCTGAGATGAAGAGACTGTGCATTATTTTAGATTGTTTTGTATTGCACTTGACCATTTCAAGCAAGTGTGGTTGCTTAAGAAACATGAGCATATTCTGATTATTTTCTATTTTCAATCCATCTCCAAACTCCAGTAACCCGAAAGAGTAGATGAATATCTGAAGCATCTAACAAACTTTCAGGAGACATTTAATGCACTGTGAGAATCTGGCTGATATTAGATTCCTTCCATCAAGGTATTACTTTCTAAAATAAACTTTCCAATTCTTTGTCTATCCTACTTTTTAATTCTCCAACTCCTCTAACACAGTTGCCTGGCTGTCCCATGTGATCTAATGGAACTCTTTGCCAATTACTAATTTTTTATTATTTTTCTTTTTGTTATTATTTATGCCTACAGCACCTGGTCTTCCTAATCATCTCCCATCCAAGTACTAACCAAGCCTGACCCTGCTTAGCTTCCGAGATTAGACTTCGGGCTTGTTCAGGGTGGCATGGCTGTAGACCAAGGTCTGTGGCTCCACCGGGGAGTGAACCCAGGACCTTCTGCGTGTAAAGCAGATGTGCTAACTGCTACTCTATGGAACCACATCCAACCAATTACTATTTAAATGTTACATGAAAATTCATGTTTTCTTTCCTTAATCATCTATTACTGTCTTATATTAAAGATGCCCTCAAATCTGAAAAATTATTCGGATTTATAATTTATTTTACTTTAAAAATTATTTGTGATTTTTAAAAAGCTTTTTTTAAAATGTATAATCCTTACCTTTAAGAAATTGGTTATGGAAAGACGCAAAAGTGGCAATAAGAGTAGCTGTCATAATGAAAATAAATCATGAGTGCTCTAATATACTACGCTTGACTTAAAAAATCATTTAATAAAACTAGGACTTATACCAATGGAAAGATGATAAATGTTTAACAACTGGTTTTCCGGGTGGGTAAGTGGGGAGGTGGGGGAATCTTGATTTGTAGCACCGCTGATTTCCATGGTGTAAATACTCCCACCATGAAACTTATGGCCGATTTCAAGCTACCGACTGGTTAGTAACTAACTCATAAAACTCTTGAAATTTTAATAGTCACCACTAACAAGCTGGTACATACCAGCTCCAGCACATAATTGGTGGTTACTGTCTTTAAAACACTGTTAAACTTTCACTTTATAATTAAATAAAAAATTATCACATATTTGGTGTTAGATTCTTTGGGCCCATTAATAGCTGACTCTTTTAAATAATTAAACCTTTGCAGTAGAGAAAAATAGGATTTCTTAGTCAACCTCAAATATCTGGATACTTGATATCAGGCAGGAGTTAAAATAAACACATGAATGCCGAGAAGTCTCAAGACAGGCCCAGTGTACAAATCTGATGTTCACTGATGGATATTAAATTCTTGCCAAACTTGAACAATGATGCAGCAGAAATTAAAATCAACAGTGAGAATCAAGAAGAATAGATTTTAACATTGCTTCTAACTCACTGAATATGGATCGACCAACCTCAAAAGATGACAAAATCATAATTTGTTTCACTACCCTTAAGAATCCCAGTGCCAATTCCTTTATCTGACATAAAACCTACCCATTGAGACAGTCTTGACACGGGAAGATTAGGTCTCGTTATTTCATTCATTTTTAAAATATCTTTTCCCTTGTATCCAAGGATTAAGTTAATCCCTTCTTCCATTATGCATGAGGTTGGAGCTTCCTTCAAATGAGGGTTTGCACTGGTGTTTGCCATCTTGACCAGTGTCCCTTGTGATTAAACCAATTCATTGCATTTCATTTCAACAATTACTGAGTGTCTCCTGCCTATCAGGAACATGTCAGGCCCTGAGGACTGAAAGATGCTGGAAGACAGATAACCAGCTCTCTGTTGGTTTAGTGAACTAGGTAAGAACCAGTCAGAGAGAAGAGTGCCCAAGAGATTAAAAATAAAAACAAAAAAGTGAAAAGTTAAACCTCCAGACTTGGCCTGTGAGCACAATGACATTTTGCTGGTCATCCACAACAATACTTTGGTCACCAAAACATGATGCTACAGAGGCAGAAACACATCTCACTCCACCCAAACACTAAATGATTTTAATAGGAAAGTATATCCTATTTCCTTTCATGTTATTTACTACAAAATAAATAGATATTTGAGAAAAAGGGGAAAAGATAATATTCTTTGCTCTGATACTAATCCTTCCATCTCACATTTGCTTAATCTTTATGAATTCATTTTTTGCCTATCTGGTCATCAAAATCTCCAGAGAATCTTCCGTTCTTCAACACATCAGAATGAAAGCAACAATGAATCCTCAAATGCGGAACCTCCCTAATCATCCCGCTCAAATAACCAACCCAGATCAGCTCACTGTTCAACCGTATTCACATCATCAAGTAGCGAAGGTTTCCCTCCCTGTGTGAACGAGGACATATTTTTTTTCTTTAACAACACACATGTGCATCTGACTCGCTTGATTCTTGCCAGTTTAAGTCATAAAAGCCTCTGTACAGTCTATTACTCTCCATCCTCAATCTCATGAGCACTCTCAATTTCTTAATAATCATGACCATTTTTTGAAATTCTCTGCCTTTTCATTCTGTTCATTCATTCACTAAATCTCATCCAGCACATGGCACTGGTTTTTTCTTTGAAATTACTCAGATAAGCAGAAGAAAGATAGCTTGTTTTATAATAGTGAAAAACCAATGTGAGCTTAAGAATGAACACTAAGGTTCTGAATGAACACTAAGGTTCTGTTCACCTTCATCTTCCTTTAGACTAAAAGTACAATGGCCCTTTCTTCTCAATGGTGGCTTTCTGAGTTTCAATACTTTCCTTATTACAGTGATAGCCATCGAGAGGGCTATGTTTACTGATTAATAAAAAAAGAACCTTAGAAGGGAATTAATTTGTTCAAAAAGAGGTCCTATCCTACGTAAGAGGGAAAAGACCTTTAATGAATGCTCCATTACCGCCTTAAAACTAAAGGTCACCATTCTCAGGGAGCTTGAGCCTCCTTGGTGATTTGAAACACAATTCCACCTGTCCATTCTTACCACTTCAGAGACAACCGGTGGAACTGCTCCTTGATTTTTCAAATATTCTCCCACCATTCATAGCCTTTTGAAATGCTTCCTTTTTGTGTGTGTGTGAAGTTCCTTGCTTTATCTGACAACCGAACTGCCCTTTTCAAAAAGTATTGCTATTAGCCGCAGCAACAGAACACCATCATCCTATAGAGATGCAAAGATAAATTCCTTTTGAGAAGAAGAAAAGTAGTGGGGATAACATATGAGAAAGAAAGACTATTTTTCGGTCACTCAGCAAGTCCAGATAGTAAAAAAAAAAAAAAAGAGCCCTTAAACTTGAGTATCAATGATATAGAAAAGGCCAACCTCAGGTTGATTATTCATTCATTCCATGAAAATCCAATGACTTACAACTAAGACCTTAGGCAAAACACTAGGAATAGAAAGTAAAATAAGACATAGTTTTTACTCTTCAGGAGTATACAGCCATCTAGAAAGACAGACATATAAACGAATATGGAAATAAAAGATCAAAATCTGGTGGGATTTAAAAGGCATAAGATCGAAGTCACATACTAAAGGTTGAGATGGAAACTGTACATTTAGGCTCTGAACATGCTGCTCCATACCCTTACGCGATCGTCGGGTAAACCGGGGTGTGGACACATAGAATAGTCATAGAACCTCAGTTGTGGAGGGACCTCCTTGAACCAAACTGCCACCCCCATACCTCATTCTGTATGTGAATCTGCAGCCAACCTCCTGCTACATGGTCACCTGGCCTGCATTCTGTACTGAACTTTTTCAGGGATGGAGCACCCATCACCTTTGAGGCAGCTGTTACCTTTGAAAACCTCCCTTTGTTTATTTAGCTAAAAACTCTTTCCCTTTAGCTTCTACCAACTGGCATTAGTTATTTCCTCCAAATTCTGTTAGGGAGTGAATTGTAATTACCCAAGATGCATAGCTAAGTAAACCAGCATCAAAAGGGGTGGTATATCTACTTGGTCTCCTCACTACCTATGAAATACGATGCACATTTATTGAGTGTCTGCTATGTTAAAGAGACTGTGCAAGGTACTAAGAAGGTACTAAAATAAGAGAAAGGCTTTGTCCTCAACAAACTCAGTTGTCTAACTGGAGAATAAACACAACAAGAGGCATAACAGGACCATCATCATACAGAACAATGAGTAAAGTGTAATTACCACTTAGCAAACCTGGAACAAGCCATGAAGAAAGTGAAATATAAAACTAACTCGCAGAATCGACCAATAGTTATTTATCACCTACACTTGTCACATGCTGTTTGGGGGCTGAGGTTAGAGCAGAATATCAAATGTGCTGCGTGCCGGCGTGATGTGGAACAAGTATAAGACTCGTGGAAGATAAGCATAAAAAGGTAGAACTGGGAGGCAATTCTCCATGACATTTCTACTTTCCTGGTGATGGCTTTGTCATAAATTATCTTTTCAGAGATGTGTGTATAGAAAAATAGCCTTGGAAGATAGAGCGGATATCTCTCACAGGGGCGAAGGGCAGATTTATTTACTGACCAGAATAATAAATGTAATGTCTCTCTCTGGGGCAAAGGTTTGGCAGCAGCCCTCTTATCAGACTAACCTGGGGCCACACCACATCACCCCCCTGAAGTTGGCCGGAGAAACAGATATGCACATGAAGCCCGTGCTGCCAGTGGTTTGGGGAGGAATAAAGTACTTTGCCTCTGACCCAGAAAGCTCCTGTCTTCAGTCGGTATCTATGAAACTGCTGCACACAAATGCATCAGGCTGTAAGTACAGCAGAATCTTAGAACCTTCACAGCATAGCTTCCATTATAAGGTTCTCGTTATAATGGAAGTTTTTCACCAAGGTGAGAAACTTTCACTCCACTTGCGAGGGGGCAACGGGAAGTCATTTATATGTTTTAAGCAGAGCCATGTTTGGTAAGACTAAATGATGGGGGTGACTCAGAATCTACTACGGGAGAAAATGGTGATGAGGATGCAAATACACACTTTCTGGGTGAGCACTGTGATACAGGCTCATTTAATCCTCACAATTTATTCATTTATTAATTCATCCAACATGTAATTATTGAGCACCTACTATCTTTAGGTATTGAGATACAAACATGAACAAAATCACAGGCAAGATTTATGTGTCCGTGGACCTCACATATTAGGGAGGAATACAGACAACCACCAACCAAACAGAAAGGTGGTAAAATGTCAGGTGGTCATAAATGTTATAAAGAAAAATATAGCAAAGTAAAGAGGGTGATGGGGATGCTATTTTAGCTGGGATAGTCAGGGGAAACCTCTCTGAAGAGGGGAATATAAGCAGAGACCTGGAACAAAAGGAGGTCACTGCTGTTATTATGCCATTTAAGAGCCGAGGACACTAAAGCTAGAAGAGAGACCATCATAGTGAGGGTGTCTCCTTATTATAGTTGTGGGGTGGGGATATGAACCCAGGAATCTGCCTGCAGCCCCAACATTCCTACTGCCACACTATACTGGTGTGGGGACCAGGTGAGAGGTTCCTCACCTCTGTAAGGTAACAGGGCCAGAACCCTGGGGACGCAGTAGAAGTTATGAGAAGGACAGATATGAAAGACAATGAGAGACAGATTTCACAAAACTGGCCACTCGGTTCACGTGAACAGCACAGAAAAAGAGACATCAGAGAGGAATCAAAGCCTTTGAGCTGGGATGGCCAGGAGAACAGCCGTCACCAGAAACAGGGGCTCGAGGAGGAGGGTTTGGGCTGCAGGGAGGACTGGTAAACGGAGAAATAATGATTTGGTTTCTGACACACTAAGCTTGATCATTAGCGGAATAGGCGTTGAAACTTTACCTTGGCTTTGAGATGTCATGGACTTTGCTCCTCTGCCCTCCATTGCTGTTTTTATCATCTTCAAACACTAGTTGTGTCCCAGCCACTGGACCCAATTAGAAAACCAGCAGGAAAACATTAACTGTCCCACGATGGTTGTTTCTAATCAGCCGGCTCCCTTTCTTTCATTGAACCGAGGTGTGTAAACTCAGTGTCCACTCTTTCTTAATACATTTTACATTCTCCCCTCCTTGGAACTGAATAATAATAAAGGGGGAAAACCCATAATTTTCCCAGTGCTTCTTTTCATGAGTCCCTAGAGAACATCGATGTACCAGTGCTCAATTTATCTTCTCTACTTACGCTGGGTGTAACAAATGCAGACACCACACTGCCACAGATCCACATCACATTTTATCCCTTTGTGTCAGCTGTAGGACAACCTAACTTTATCCTAACCCCTTTAGAGCTTGCAGAACACACTAGGGTATGGACAAGTAAAAGGTCTGTTATTTCTATTTTAAAACAGTTCTCATGTCTCACAGAATTTTTAAAATAAAGAATATTAAAAATATAAAAAGATATTAACTTTTAAAAACTAACTGTTAAATAGATAATAAAGTTATATCATTCAAACATCAAAGTCTGCTCAATAGTATACGATAAAAGTATGTGTATATGTTTAGATAAGCATATGTATGTATGCATATGTGTGTATTTTTTTTACATAAATGACAGCATAGCATCTAAACCTTGAATATCAAAACATACTACTTTAGAACCGTTTATATGTACTTACCCCTAGGTAGGTGTGAGTGTGAGCATGCATATCCACACACGCACACACACACAAAGATACACGTGTGAAATATGATCAATATTTAAATTTTAATATTGTCTTAAAGCAGTTCTCTCTTGTTATCTTTCATCATCATCATTTCCACTTTAAACTACAATGACTGGTGTGTTTGCCCAATGAATTTGACTTACCTTGTAGCATCATATATCAGAACCGTGGACAGCAACATGACTCTTCCCCTCCCTTTTCCTATTCTTTAAAAGGATTTTTTTAAACCAGTAACTTCATTCCACTCTCTATCTACTTTCTTTTTTTAAAAAAAAGAAGAAAAAAAAATCCTGCAGACATAGGTAAGGTTAAAGAAGCCCCAGAGGACTAAATCCTGATGATATTAGCATGCATATTCAAATGGATGTGTACCACATACATTGGGAATGAATAATATTTAAGGCAGACATCAATTATTCAATTAGGCCTGTAAGTAAAGAATATGAATTCCACTGTAAAGTCTCTAGGATAGGGAAAACGAGCTGTGATATTTCCTGCTTCAAAGAGATCTACATATTCACTCAGGCCTTGCTTTACATGAGGCACCCGCGCAGAGTTATTTGTATTTTTAGCCCATGCAGAGTTCAGATGAGGACTAGATTCAGGATATTAAATTCATGGAATGGACTAATCAATGCTCTTCAGCCAGCGTGGGCTTTTCGTTTGCAGAATAAAGCATGAGGGAAAGAGAGATTTGAAAGCTCTGTGTTCAGGCTGACCTTATCTTTTTTCCTATGACCACTGGACTTTGAGAAGAGTTCAGAGATTTAGCCAGTCACAAAGATGTCTGTTAAGTGTACAGCCCTGTGATAAAGGCTATATAGAACATGAAGATGCATAACACAGCTTTTGCCATCCAGATGCTTATAGATTTGGGGGATTTAAGACAAGCTGTATATAAACAACCACTTTATTTGATCCTTGTTCCTAGATGTATCTGAAATAATAGCAATAAATATCAAGAGAATAGGATGGTTCATAACCACTCTAGAAAGCATTCAGAATAGAGAGGAAACCTGTGTGCTGGTAATACTAAGAAACTCAATGGAGCAGATGGGATTTTTAAAGAAGAGCAGACAAGCACACATAACTGGGGCATCTCTGTGGTGGGGAGAAGAGTCCAGTTCCTGTGCAGTGGACAGGGCCAAACTCATTATAATACTGACCACAAGTGCCTGAGCCAGGACAGGGCTCTGGGAGCCTGGAGGACTGGGAAAGGGAACTTTCCCCAGAGTAACCTGGGGCACAGCTGTGTGAGGAACAAGAAGGAATTTTAGTAGGGGATGAAAACCAGAGATTGGTGCCAAAAGCAGTATCAAGACTTGAGGCTGAGAGAAGGACATAATCAGAAGGCAAATTAAGAAATGCAAAACTAACATCTGAAAGTAGTCTGGAGTGAAGCATTTTTGAGGAATGGTGAAGCAATTCTAGACACGGGCTGAGAACAAGGCGAGGATACTAGAAGTCCACAGGTACGCGAAGTGCCAAAATGGGGATACGGCAGCCAGCAGAGACTTAAGGAAAGTATAAAATTAGACCAGGAGTCTGGTACTTGTGTGGAAAAAGAAGAAGTAAGAATTATTTCAAAGACTTGAGGCTTAGAGGAGTAAGGGCCCCATTGAAAGGGAAGGCCACTGAGAGAACTCGATGGAGAATTTGATTTTGCTTCTGTTGAATGTGACCTCCAGGCCAACGCTTAATTCAGTCAATCAAAAATATAGGGCTGGAACTTCCTGAGCAGATAAGAAATGAGGTCTATTCTTCCTTTTTTTTCTCAGGAATAGGTTGTTAAAGATTAGGAAATCTAGATGTCTCAGTTAGGATCCATGACAATAATGGCAATATTTGATTGATTCCATTACTTTCTAAAAAAATTTCCACTCCCCAAATTCTACTTTTATATAAAGATCACCCTGTGGATTTAGAATTATTGGAATAACCTCTCCAAATAAGATGTGTTTTGAAAAAAAAAAAAAAAAAAAAAAAAACCTTCATTAAACTCAATCAATCATGGTGGTATGGCCATACCATTTTATTTGCTGATGAGAAACCAAATAAAATTAGGGGCTACACCCTAGCATGACACCATTGTATGCTTGGAGTTATTCAGATAGAAATATCCTTTAAGTCAGATGAAGATGAAAACTGGAAACCCTCTCTCCCCCAATTCCCTCTGGCACCACCCCACTTTCTCACCTACTCCCCCTTCACGCAGAACACAAACACACGCTTTACTGCTGCACAGAGAACTCTTAATGTTAGAAAGTTGGCATTTAAATAACACCTTTTTCCCAAGGAGCCGAAAGTAGTTGATAAGCCAGTAGTCTGAAATCATCACAGCGGGCCTGGAAATTAAATCAAGGTCTTGGCGCCTTAAGGAAACCATTTTCTCCAGCTACAGGGGAAAGAAATCTGAAGATCTCCACTCATCTTTATTTTAGGAATTTATTCTAGAATATACAAAGCTTGAACAACAGAGGAGGAGAGGAAGAACTAAGGGAGGTTCTGGTGGGTTCACCACCATAATCCCTAACTCCGCTCCCCAAGCCAGTGGTTGAATAGGTGGGCAGCACGTAGTGGGAATAGGGAAGAAACTCTCTTGCTTCTATTGTTCCAGCCCCGGTATTCCCTTCCCTTCCCTGTGGATGTCGGAACAGCCCACAGCCTGAAGAAGTACCCTGCAATTACTACATAATATTTTCCAAAATAAAGATGGCTTAAAATTTTTTAAATTCTCTCTAAAGATAAAATATCAGTATTCAAGTCGTATGCAGTATAAGCACATTAATATGTGTCTGGTGATTAAGCAACGATTCGTTTGCCTGTTTACCATTCAGTCTGTGCTAGCTTCTCTGTCATTGCTCCACAGTTGATTGTCTGCCTTTTAAATACCAACTCACCACTTTTAGTGGTATAATGACCAAAAAATACACTTTCATGTTCTATCAGCCTCGTGATGAGAATAGTTCATCATTGAGCCCTCCTTGACTATGCAAATAGAGACTTCTAAATGTTCTTCAAACATGGACACTCCGTATTTTACTTGGCTGGTAAATTTGTAATCATTAATTTTGAATTACATGCTACTATAGGTGTATGTGTAGGAGAGAGAGTGAGAGTTGATTGGCACAGATTTCTAATAATCTATCTACCTTATACTTAAGTTTGTACTCAGAAAGTGCATGGAGCAACACAATACCCAACAAACAGTTAAACATGTGATAATAAGAAAGATATGTTTAAAAACTAGATTGCCACAAACATTTCTCCCCCAAAATTAGTAACATAAACTGATAAGGATAAGATGCCCATCAACTATGACTGCAACTCAGACAACCAAAAATACTGGTAGTAAGAGGCATGTTTCTGGGCCCCCCCAAACACCAGGATGCAGGCTCTAGGGACTAGCAGAAATGGTCCATAGGCTAGATAAGGAGGCAATAATTATGTCAGTTGTGATGAATGACTTGTGTAAAACTATACAAGGCTGCAGGGGAGAGGAAGCATGTGGGACTGATCATAACACAATCAAGATTTCTGATAAGAAATCTTTCAGAAGACCTTGGGAAAGCATGTGGGGCTGGCAATGGCAGTGGTGTTGACGGAAGGGAAGGGTGGCCACACCGCTCGATGGAATTCTTAAAGCTGAGGTCACCAGCACACAGCAACAGCAAATTCAGAACAATGGAGAACTAACTAGTCTGCCCTGACTTTCTTAAAATGAGAACTGAAATTTCTTCTCATCAATGGCCAGTTGCATGAGCCAATCTTGAAATAAGCCTGTGAGCATTTTTTTTTAAAGTACCCCATTACATATGTCTTTTTGTTATAAAAAGTAAAGAGGGACCAAAAGACAAATACTTACTCTCTTTTCTGAAGTTAAAAAATTAGACAGGCAATTGTTCACACCACACACATGGATTCATTTCTCATGCCTGAGAGAACACTAACACTATAACCAGAACATTTTAAAATCTCGGTTCTCCACAAATTACTACTTGGATTTTTTTCGAATTACCATCTCTCCTTGCACCTATAGAATGACTCACAAAAAAGGGGGGCATACCAGTCCATAGGGCACTAAATAAGGATAATGTTATTTCTGGAAAGACTGGTAGAAATGGATCCTAGTTTAAATACTGCAACACAAAAGTGGAGGGATGATGTGTAAATGTAGTTTGGCTTGATTTAGTGTTTGACAGAGAGCCCAACGCATCAATATTATAAACAAGCAAGCATCGCACACAGTTACCTGCATCTACTCAAAACTAAGTGGCAGCCAGAGATTTTCTGGCACTAAATCATACCACAGTAAATTTCAATATCCACCATCAATGTGTCATCTTTCATAAAATACCACTTAAGTCACCACAACGTGCTGGAAGCCCAAATGTCCCATTTTTCAGACTTGTCATCTATTAAGCAACCCTCTGAGAATCCTGCCTAAGTTTGGAATTCTTCTGTCAGGTACAATTCTGCTGGAGCCTTGGTTGTGATTCACACTTCAGTTGAGCTCCCCATCGTTTTAAAATGTCATCTTTGTCTCGGAACACCCTGGTTCTTTCACCCACATTTATTTATATAGTGGCTTTGATGTTTAAGAAACAACTGAACTTAATTCTGACAGGCCCAGGGACTGTGGAGCTGTTTCTGAACTCCGCTCATCAACTGTCAATGTGGAAAGGTCCAGACAACCCTAAATCATGCCCATGCCCAAGCCTTGCTGTGGCTAACTGCATGTGGCGCGGTATCTGGTGGAAGGCGCATAACCATTTGGGGTCAGGGACGTCCCATTTTGGTTGGTGCTCCATTGCCAATGCTGGGAACTACGCCAGACAAATCACTTGCTACTAAATGACTGATTAAATGAATCATCTCTAAACTAGAGGGGCAGCCAGGGTTCAAAAGTGAACACTAAACCAGGCGAGAATGATACAGGGAGGCATGAGGGAGGCCCATTCGTGCTGGAGTGACAAGGGCATAGGTCTCTTTCCAGTCTGAATCTCAACTATTATTTAATAAGCCCCTTTAAAAGTTAACCCTGTTGGTTGATTCTGGAAAAGGAAATGATAACACCCTGCAGCAGAACTTCTGTGAGAATTAGAGATAATTACGTGAAGTGCCTGCCTGACATACAAAGACACCCAAATAATAACTGTGGGGATGATGGTGTTGATAGCAATTAATGGCAAATGCAAACGTTAATGGTGCAGATCAAAAAGCAACAGAGAACTGACCACAGATAAAAGTCAGTATGGAAACTTCTTTGAGGCTAGACTTATTCTACTTTAAATAAATATTGAAGATACAAACTATCGTTTGAATTTCATATTCTAATTTCATTATATGTTCAGGCCATCTCAACATTTCTTTATGTTGAAAGGTTAATAACTCTGACCCAACTGTCATCTGCAAACTTAATGAGCGTATTTCCTCAGATGACCACAAATAATGCAAGGTCTTCATGGAGTTGTTTGCTGATGGCTGCATCTGATGTCCTTTGGCTGGCTGTTTGTAACAATGCTGCCAGTGGCCTCACGAGAACAGGACCCATGTTTGTTAAATTTGACTTGCCTCTAGCCAGTGCAGCACCATGTTCACGTGGCAACAAAATGATTTTGATATCGATCATTATTTCCATCATCTAAGCTAATGATAAAAATTATTAACTTTTAACCAAACGGTCCTCCAGTGTCACTAAGATACAGTAAAGTGCCTTTGGATTTGAATTCTAGATGCCCTGGAAGGTTACAGATGACACCTTTTCAAGTTCAATGACCAAAGATATCCCAAGGACGTTCCAAGGGGTAGACAAGAAAGGAGGAACCAGAGGGGGTTCTGGATCGTCTTCTCTCCACATGACTTCTCTGCCTAATGAAGAGGTGCCCTTCACGGCTTCAATTAGGACTCTAACCATTTTCAAAATGCATGGAAGAGAAAAGTATGCAGTTACTCTGCTTCCCCTCAACTTCGTCACTGCGAAACTCTGTTTTTAGAGAAGGCGTGACATCGATTAATGGGGAAAGAGCTAAGGAGGCCTCAGAAGAGCCTGGGTGAGCTCAGAGTTTCAGAAGTCACTATGCCTGCCCGAGCCACCCCTTGCCAGATAAAAAATAGGGAATAACACAGTATAGAGAAATCTGTTTCTTTTCACCTTAAGAGGAAGGGTTATTGGTACCCCGTTTGAAAAAAAAAATAGAGCTGTTCACTTACTGGACAATAATGTCTAGTACATTTTTCAGAGCCTCTAGCTAGGAATTAGACCATTTTAAAAGACTTTCAAATTACAAGCTTACTCACTAACATATGCCCAGTTCCTAGCTCTCAGCTTGGCACATGAAATAGAGGCAGTAAATATTTATTGCATAAATAAATAAAATGATGGGCTGAATATGTTAGAAGACATTTCCATGAAGTGTTTCGTAAATCTACTGAACAGATTATTACATTTTTAAGCATGATTTGCAGGGTAGGTTTTGGCACTTCGACAGCTATAGCTAATCTGTAAAAATCAAGTAAAATGAAAAGGTGCCCTAAACAACTCTCACATAAAAAAAAAAAAAGGAGGACACTGGGAAATGTCACCGAGGATTCGATGACTACTGTCCATGCATGTCCCTGCTATGAACAAGACCAACTGCAGACATTCACTGGATTTAACAAATAGGCATCCACTAATCCAAAATCTCACAAAGATTTAAGCATCATTGAGTACATTGCAGTAGAGCGAGTGGCCAGAAAGAAACATGCATAGCAAACTGTTCATTTTAAATTTTCTCTTGCTCAGCACTAACACCACTTAACTGCAGATAAGACAAAGGTCCATTGAATTCAGCTTGTAAGAAGGTAGGAAACAGAGATGGAAAGGGGTAACTTCATCTTTACTCTTTACAAGAACAGGGACTATTGTATGAAAAAAAATGAAAGTAATGAAACATGCAAATTCTGTGTAAAATCTTCATCTATATTCTATAATAATGGTTCTTTTCTCCGATCATCAGAAGTTTATTCTCAAGGAGAAACAGGACTGCAATGCTGCCTCTTTGAGTTCATGACCTTCTCTGTAACGTGATTGATAAGATAAGGCAATGATGCTAATGATTTGTCCAGATGCCTCAATAATGCCTGAAACGTTTTCCAAACACTCACTCTTCTGTAAAAAATTCTTCCTCTGGAATTGTCAACTTCACACAGATCGTAAATATGTCATAGGCAAACAAAGTATGCAGATCATGACAGGCTAATGGCTGGTTTCTCAGCTGTGTCATGTACCCCCCAGAGAGATACCTACGTTTAAAGCCCAGCTCCACCACTCGCTTACTCTGTGATGTGACTAAGTTACTTAACCTGAGTGTCTCCATTTATCACCCATAAAATTCGACAGCGTATTTGTGTTGTAACAGCACTCAGGGTGTTGTGTTAGCATTGCCTGTTAAACCTGTGCTGGGCACAGAATAAACAAACACTCAGTAAGTGTTTGCTGGCATTCCTGCGACCTGCAATTTGGGATTTTTTTTTTCTATGTAAAAGGAAAACAGCAATGCAAGAATGGTTCAGAAAACAACTTTTCACTGACTTCTGTTGAGACTCAAAATCCCTCTACAAACCTATCTGTAAGACAAGACAATAAGGTTCACCTGAATAATTTGACATAACTCTTTAAATTTTCACAAAATTTAGGTCTAAGGCCATGCTACCCTGAACAAGCCAGACCTTGTCTGATCTCAGAAGCTAAGCAGGTTTGGGCCTGGTTAGTACTTGGATGGGAGACCACCTAGGAAGACCAGGTGCTGTAGGCACAACAAATTTAAAAAATAAGAGATTGTAAACTGACGAGGTCCTTGCAATCTATGAGGTCAACTAAGGGTTGCCTCGCATGCATGCATGCATGCATGCATAAATAAATAAATAAATAAATGTTTGCAGAATTTAAACTGCCAACAATTCAATAACCACTGAAATTGCATTGTCAAATGGAAAAATAGTTATGCTATTACATATGGAAAAGGAACAAAGAATATCAAATTGAACATATAGAAGGAAATCTATATACATTCTTAATTATTTATATATGAATATATCAAAGTGCTAACAGCAATAGTAAAGGGTTGAATTGTACAATATAGCTGTTTTTTAAAATTTCTCTCTTTATACCAAATGCTGTATTTGTACAGGAAAAATAACAATTAAAAATGCACGTCCCAGATATCACAACAACAACTTCACTTCTAATTTGAATAGCATTTTACAATTTGCCAAGGGTCACAATATATGTTTTGTCATTTGCACCTCAAATAACCTCGTGAATGTGTTAAACACATAATACTCAAGTCAGACCAGACATGTGAAGGGTTGAAAGGGTCAAGTCACTTTCCACAGAAATGTGCTGAGTAAGAGAGGGGCCTGAGGCCAACCCAGGACTTTCTCACCAGGTTACAGTTCTTCCCCTGAGGGCTCTCTGGTCCAAACTGGCCCTGGAATATTAGAATCCAAGGCTGTAGCTGCCTGTTAATCACTGAGAAAAACTACTTTTCTGGGCTGCAAAATGAGTCTAAATGACATCATTTGGCATGGCCCAAATAAGGCAGGAACATACACCCCTTGGAAGGAATCTGAGCTAACAACACCCCTCTCCTCTCCCCTCCCCCTCCCTTCCCCTTCCTCTTTCTCCTCTCCTCTCCTTCTTCCCTCCCTTCCTTCTTTCCTTTTATTCTCTTCCCTCCATCTCTTCCTCTTTTTTCTTTCTTTTTCTCTCTTTCTTTCTTTCTTTTCTTTCTTTCTTTCTTTCTTTCTTTCTTTCTTTCTTTCTTTCTTTCTTTCTTTCTTTCTTTCTTTCTTTCTTTCCCTTTCTTTCTTTCTCTCTCTCTCTCATTCACTCTCTCTCTCTCTCTCTCCCCCTCCTTCCCTCCCTCCCTTCCATCCATCCATCCATCCATCATGGTTCAGAAATTAAGGCATTGAATAGCTTTGCAGAATGTGGGTCCTGGTACCACACCACAGCTCTGCCTCCTTCAAGGTCATCAGAGTGTAACCAAAATGTCTTTTCATTAGGTCTTGGTCTGCTTCTGTAAGGTTATCTCTCTCCCCTGGGAGATGAAGTGACACGGGGCATTCTCTGCTTCCGCCTCCAAAACCACTGTACTAAATGGGAGGAGCTTCCTCTCCCCAGTGAAACCAGAACAGTTTTGTTCTCCAGCCAGATGTTTTGTAGGGGTTCTGGGACATCTGCTTTAAGTAAAAAACAAAAAAGTTAGCAATCTGGACAATAGAGAGCCAAAAAGAACTACCTACAACATAGATAAACGTGTTCATGTTTTTAAAATGTGGAAACAAAATCAGTATTCTGGAAAAAATAATTAGGAAATATGACCAAAGTGATGACACTTTAAAAATCCACAACACCATCTTCGAACTCCATCATTTCATATTGTGTCTCTTTAAAATTTACGGTTATAAAAAATTTTTAAAACAGAGCCAGATTTACTAGGCCTGTAAAAACATACTGTTCTTATGATTTTGGCAGTAGATGACCTGGCTAGATTCATGCTGGGCTACGAAGATGAATTCCTCTGCATCTGGTTAAAATGCTTTTGACACTATACATCACTCTGGCTGGCTGCACTGTCCTGGCCTCAAGTTATAAATAAGAAGCCATGAAAATCAATCCTAAACCCTTTAAACAAAGCCACAATAAAAAGAACTGCTTAGTATTCAGTGAATATAAGCCTCTTTAAATAAATCTTAAACTTAGCTTTGAATGAATCTATGTAAAGTTTGTGCAATACATTTTTTACAGGCCAAAAAGTAAATACTTAGTTTTCTCTTTATTCTTAAGCTTTCTTTTTGCCTCAATCTTGGTACAAAATATTCTTTTATACAACATTTCATAATTCTTTTACAAAGAAATCTCCAATACTTAATAACTGCTTAACTTGATTAACAAAGAAAGCTTTAAAAAAATTCTCATGAGACAGTCTAAGACACAATAGCTCAAATTAAATGTGTTCCCCAAAATAATCTTCTGGAGTGCTCTTTAAAAGATGCAGTGGAAAAGCCATAATTCACTTCACTAGTTTCAAAACAGACCACTTCAGATCCTCTTTCCAAGAGCTTGAGTGATGGATGCTATGAAATGCATGTCTTGCAAAACACATTCAGCTAGTTTGAATGCATGGAAAACTCCAGGATAATGAAAAGACAAGCCAAGACAAAGGGAAAAAATAATAAAATGTATGTTACTGTTTCCAAAATAGCAACCATATAAAAGAAGCTTTTATGTGGCTTACATTTAAAAATATAGTATCATTTTAGGGTAGTATAATACAGTCAAATATAGCAGGGAGACAAAAGTTATGGAGTCTAACGTTTAATAACACACTAACACTTTGGGATAGTGTGAAGTGCCCTCAGTGCACTCTGTTTTCACATTACATCACAGTAATTTAATCATGTGAGATGTTTAGTATTAATTTCCATTTATCAGAAGAAAAAGCTGAGGTACTGTAGGAATCGAGCACTGATATAGAAAGAAATCAAGCACAAAGTTTTGTTGGAAGAGTATAGAGTCCAGAAAATAATGTTTGGAAAATATTATTTTGAATGTATCGAACTGGAGAGAAAAAAAGCTTCAGGAGATCCTGATTCTTTTAAAACATAATGCTCTTCCTGAATCCAAATGAGATTGAGTTTAAATTAAGCTAAATAATGTTGCCAACATGAAAAAGAAATGAGGACAAGAAGACACCAAGACTACACCACTATTCATGGTTTTTTCTTCAATAAATGCATGACTTAATTTATTAAGATGCATTCCAGTTTTTACCCCAAGGCTCCAAGTATTAGGCCATGCGAAAGCAACAAGCTTGCTCATAATGTGACATTCGGGCACTAAGAATGTGACAGGAAATGACTTCTGCATTTACCTCCACCAAGTTGGTGGCACCTCCCTTCCCTGCTCCACCTGTACTTTTCCAGGAGACAGGCTCGGCTTTCTGTCCCTAAAACAGCCATTTTTACTGCCATGACCTTGAATTCACTCAGGCTGTGTCACAACCTCAACACTTATTTTTCATGCTGCTTTGGAATTATCGTCTAGCAGTCCCTTATTTGGATGTTGCCTCCCTATTATTCTCTGAGAAGTGATAGTGTTTAACTTGTTATGTATGTTCCATAGTGACCTGCACTGCATACAATCAGAGAACTTTTAATGCTGTAACTGAGTGTTATTTTTTTTTTTTAAATAACTCCTGAGCATTCTAACCATCAGCAGTAGCAATGAATTATGATTACCACCTGAGCTCAACAGAATACTGCCCCTGGCTGGTCAACAAAGGGCTCTCGTGGACCAACAGTGTGCCTGGTGAAAGAGCATGAGTTTAGATGTAATTTTGATCCACGAGACCTGTTATTAAAAATAATAAAATCCTCAGGTATCCAAAGAAGCTCTAAACTTTACAATTCATATTTGTTGCATAGTACCTGGAAAGGCAAAAGAAAGAAAGAGAGAGAGAGAGAGGGAGGGAGGGAGGAAAGGAGGGAGGGAAAGACAGACAGACAGAACGAACGAACGAACGAATGAACGAAAGAGAAAAAAAAGTTCTAATCCAACAACTTCCTAACATGGTTTCTGTCCCAGCTCTGACCCAAAGGCCATAATGGAACCTCCTAGATAAAGCGGTCTTTCCTTTTTGAGGTGGACATAAAGCTAGCTACAAAACTGATCTCATAAAGTGCTTCTGAGAGTTATGGGCAACAAAGCCCAGGAAAGTATTTTTGAAAAGTATTTTCGAACTAGAGTAATAGCCCTTGCACTAGCTGGTCTACATCCTTAAAGTATGACCAAAAAGGCTCAAAAGTGACTCGAGTCACTTCAGTTTTCAATCAGAGGATTTGTATGCGGTCAGGTTAGATTTATATCGAACAAGGCCACACTAACCTCATTTCTTTTCCATTAGCTTTTTCTTACTTGGAGGGTTTCTTGGATGATTGGCTGACCTCACTCCCCTTTGTCTTTGTTTTTTTACCAGCTGTTGTATATCATTTTTCTCCATCTTTATAAAGAGACCTAAGGGATGTGCGTTCTGGCAGAAAGATAAAAGGGACTTGCTCGGTCCCAAGTAAGCTAGTTCACGTGAGCCAGTCCATATGGAAAATTTTTATATAATTGCATATATGTGTAATAGAGTGCACATTCTCATTCCACTATTTTGAAGCATTCTTAATTTCAAAATTTTTTACCATAAAATAATGATATTGAACAGCTTCATTTTCTTTGGAATCCAAACTTCCCATGAAATCGAACATTTAAAACTGCTAATATGTATTAAGATTTCTTCTCTTAAATACAGAAATATAATGAAAGAGAAGGAATATATTTGAAAGACAATCTGCCTACGTCCATGCCACCTTGAACAAGCCTGATCCCATCTGATCTCGGACACTAAGCAGGGTTGAGCCTGGTTAGTACTTGGATAGGAGACTACCTAGGAAGACCAGGTGCTGTAGGCATAAAAAAGTAAAAAATAAAAAATAAGGGATTGTAAGCTGACAAGATCCTTTCAATCTGTGAGGTCAACCAAGGGTTGCCTCATCTAAAAAAAAAAAAAAGACAATCTGAATTTAAATAAATGAATATTTGTATCTGTATGGCACTTTATAAGATACAATGTGATTTTATAAATATATCATTTAATCCTTTTTCTTAAGTACTTTATTATTATTATTATTATTAATTATCTCCACTTCAGATACAAGAAAATAAAATATAAGGTAGTGAGTAATGGAATGGAGCAGAAATTCGAGTACGGCCAATTTTAAATCTCATACTCTTTCTACTACATTATGCTACTTCATGTCAAAACATAAATGAAGAGCTGTAATAACAGGTAACCATTACTGGGAAGTTTATAGAGGTGTTCGTAGTAGCTTAAGCACTTGAACTGCATTATTTCATTTAAGTCTCACAACAGCTCTGTGAGGAAAGAACCGCTGCCATCCCAATTTTACAGATGAGGAAACCAAGGCTCAGAGAGACTAAAGAACTTCCCCAGCTCACACAGCTAAGGAGAAGAACAAGGACTCAGATTCCAATCTGAGGGGTGTGGAATGCATGGTCTGAATCATGAGATGTACTGCTTTTGGGGTATAAGGAAATATTTACAATAACAAATCCACAAACAACAAGATAACTTGTATTGTGTTGTAGAAACAGACAACTTGCAAATAAAAACCTCCCGGAAAGTAGAGATTATGTGTTATCGACATATGCATTACAGATTAAATTTTAATTCAGTCCATACAGACCAAATGCTCAATGTTTATAGATTCAAGCATCTGATTAAAGCCATCTTTATTATCCTACTTCCTTCACCAGTTTCCTCCCCATTTCTTCTCAATAGAGTTGTCTGTGCTTATTCCAATTTCCCCCGTCTCATTTCTTCCTAAAGCTCCCTCACCGCCCCCTCCCCCCATATCAGGTTCTGGCTCCACTTTTCCACCAAAACTGTTCATGTCAAGTTCGTTCATGAGCTCAGGGTTATTTTATTCCATCTCAGTTCTCAGGGCTCACCTTACCTTAGCCCTGAGCAGCATGTGCCAGGTGTTACTCTGTCCCTTGGGTACCGCCTTCACTCAGCTTCCAGGGTTCCCCACTCTGCTTACTTTCCCCATCTGCCGAGGCTCTCCTCAGTTTTCTGAGCCACAATTTTCCTTTTCCTTGATTTCTTCATTTTGGAGCACCCCAAACAAAGGTTGGGTCTTGGAATTCTCTTCTGTAATGACACTCATTTCCTTGGTGAGCTCATCCAGTTGTATGGCTTTAAATATTATTTATAAGGTAACATCTTTTTAATTTATATCTTCAGCTGAGCTAGCTCTCCTGAACTCCAGACTCGAATCAACTGCCTATGTGTATGACTAACAGATCTCAAACTTAGTACATCTAAAACTGAATGTCTATCTTTTTCATAGCTTCTTCTTCTACCTCTAGTATCTAGACAATCACCAACACAGTTAGGTGCTCAATAAAATGGGTGACTTGGATAAACAGATACAGCCCAGTCAGATGAACATGAGCCTCAAATGATGAATGATGCTCAGTCAAGATTTAATTCCATCATCAGCCCCTGGAACCCAAATGAGCTCCCCAGGCCTGACAACCAAAGAGGATGACTCTGGCTGGCTCACACCTGAGCTATGGAAATGGAGCTGGCACTTGTCCTTAGCATCTACTTTGAAAATAAGGACCTTGCTATCTCTGACCTCAAAGAGTCGTTCATCACAGGCATTCATCATGTGCAACACACGGCCACGAAATAGACGATGACATGGACCATAGCGGATATATCTGCACCTGAATTACTATGCCTAAAACAATTATAAAGTAACGGTTAAAAATCTCTATAAGCCAAATGAAGAATGTGTTTCTAGAGGCTGGGAGAAAAAAAAAATGGCATAGGTGATAGAGGTCCTGTTCATCCCTCTGGTAACCGAATTAAAGTTGTGGCAGAAACAAGGAGCAGCAGCAAGAAAAACGCCTGGGATTGAGATGAACAAGCCATACAAGTAGGGAGGAATCCAAGAAATCACCCTGCAATGGCAGAAAGTAGGACGGGCGAGGCCGCGGGGCTGCCTGGTCCCCAGCAGCTGAGTGAGACCGAGGCTGCGGCAGTTACAGACGCCTCTTAAAGGGACCGCAACCGCGAGCAGATTTACCTGTGATGGACCTGCTGGCTCTGAGCACCAGTGCTGATTCGGCTGCGTGCAGGGAGCACCAGTGACTTACAGGGGGATACGGCTGGAGTGAGGGCCAAGGCGAGACTCGCCCTGTACAGAAGTGCCTGTGGTATCCATTGTTCCGTTGAGCCCTCTCCACTCCCAGTGCGCCGGACACAGCACTGCCATAGCTGTGATCTCATCAAACTGGATAACAGAGGTCGCTCCACCCAGTAGATTCCCTGAAACCTCACCTCCCCCTAACTGGACCCCACCCAAGCCACATCCAGGTGTATCCTCAGTGAGTAAGATGCTCCTTGCTGAGACTTACACTGGAGAGAGCTGGCCTCGGTTTCTGGCATGGCCTTTTGAGGCAACTATAAGCACAGGATCTGTGGATTGCTTGCTGAATCTTAACAGGCAGCCCCAGAGAGGCAGAGGCTTGGGCTAAATTTGGCCTGCTGCTGAACCCCTCTCAGGACTGTGTCACTGGACACCTACTTCACAAAGCCACACTAATAAGACCAAGAGACTTAGAAGCTTAGTTTAATACATAGAAACAGACACTGAAAGGCAGTCAAAATGGGAAGACAAAGAAGCAGAAACCAGATGAGCGAACAGAACAGAGATCCAGAAATATAGAGTCAGGTAATCTAACAGATGCAGAGTTCAAAACATTGGTTATAAAGATGCTCAATGAACTTTTGGGAAGTAAATTCAGTGAGAACTTCAACAAAGAGGTAAAAAACACAAAAATGGAAATGGTAATTATCAAAGGGAACCAGTCTGAAATGAAGAACACATTATCTGAGATGAGAAGTATGTTAAATGGAATAAACAAAAGAACATACGAAGTGAGTAAAGAAAAGGATCAAATGCCCTATCTAGAAGATGGGAAAGCCAAGGACATGCAATCAGAATGGCAAGAGATAAGATGCTAAGACTATAAAAATAATTTAAGGAGTATATGGGACACTATTAAGGGCCCAAATATCCATCTGATCAGCGTAAATGAAGAAAATCAAGATGTTTGAAGGAATTATAATGAAAAACTTCCCTAATCTGGTGAAGGAAATGGACATAAAACCCCAGAAAGCTCAGAGAATTCCAAAAATCAGGGATCCAAAGAGGCCCACACCAAGACATAGCATAATTAAAATGCCAAAGGTTAATTACAAAGAAAGAATATTAAAAGCAGCAAGAGAAAAGCATATAGTTACCTACAAGGGAACACCCCTAAGACTGGCAGATGATTTCTCAAGAGAGGCCAATCAGGACAGAAGGGCTTGGCAAAAAATATTTGACAAGATGAACACCCAGGATCTACAACCAAGAATAATTTTTCCAGCAAAGCTATCACTTAGAGTTGAAGGACAGATAAAGAGCTTCCCAGACAAAAATAAACTAAAAGAATCTATCACCACCAAACCAGGATTACAGGAAATGTTGGAAGGACTTCTTTAAGAAGAAAAAACGCATATCAAAAACAGGAATAAAAAATGGTAACAACTACATTTCTATCAATAAATATATCAAATGGAAAAGAATTAAGTGCTCCGACCAAAAGATAGAGTGGCTGAATGAAAAGGAAAACAAGACCCCTACATGTTGCCTATAAAAGACTCACTTCAGATTAAAAGACACACACAAACTAAAAGGAAGGGGATGGAAAAAAAAATATTGCCTTGATGGACCTAGAAGGTATGTAAGTCAGATAAAGAAAAATAAACTATATGATTGCACTTACATGTGTAATCTAAGGAATAAAAAGAACAAATCAATCAAAAACAGACTCACAAATATAGTGGACAATTCGGTGACGGACAGCGGGGAGGTGGTTTTGAGCAGCTGGGAGAATGGGGTAAAAGGTTAAAGAAGTACAAATTAGTAGCTGATGCATGGTCACGGGGATGGGGAGCATAGCATAGGGAATGCAGTTAGCATTAATACATTGGCTAGGTGGAGGGTGAGGAGCAATCGGGAGGACCATTTTACGAACTATATAGATGTCTAACCAGTATATTGTGTACGTGAAACTAATTGAAAAAAAGGAAGAAAGGGAGAGGGGGAGAGAGAGAGAGAGAGAGAAAGAGTTTCTAGAAGAACTACAGTATCTTGTGTGTTGATATGGAAAATTGGTTACAGTTTGGGGGTAGTTTTTTAATCAGACTGACCATTTGGTTGCAGTATAAGTTCATGTACTATGATTGCTTCTATTTTCAACTGGCACATTAGCAAATGTAGATCAGACACAATCTGACATCAGTGTCATGCTGCCACACTGATTTGCCAAGATCAACAGTCAGCTTCCTTCTGTGATTGTCTAGTGCTAAATTTAACAAAGAATATAACACTGCAGCAATAGATTCTCTTTGTTGAATAAATCATTGACATCAAGTGACTGATGAAACAGGGATGAGAACCTAGATGCTCTTAAATTCTACACAACTGTCAGTGCCCATAAGTGCCTACACCTAAGCAAAACTGTCAGATAATAAAGATCAGGAAAACTCATCGTAATCCTTCAGGTTGAAAATCAAGATGGAGGCCCCACTTGAACAAGTGCTAAGATTCCCACTGCCTGTCACTGCCAAGAATGAAGTCACTCGGTAGC
Organism: Rousettus aegyptiacus; assembly: GCF_014176215.1. Classification (NCBI taxonomy): domain Eukaryota; kingdom Metazoa; phylum Chordata; class Mammalia; order Chiroptera; family Pteropodidae; genus Rousettus; species Rousettus aegyptiacus. Next base: position 11,082,995 of record NW_023416286.1, read on the forward strand.
AGACTCACAGCTCCTATGCTTTGTGCAGCAAAGGCTGCTCCTTAGCAACCAATGCTGACAATTGCGTTCCCAAGGAAACCAGAAAGCCCAATTTATAAAACTATGAAACAAAGCAACTGGAAAAGCAACATTAGACACAGAAGGTAGCTCTATTCTTATTATTGCTACTGAACTCCTGCCAGTAAGTAAAGTGGCACAAATGTTGTATTTTTAAATGTTTAAAGATTAAAACTAATTTTTTAAGTATACAACATCACCCCTGTCCTTTGCATCTTTCAGAAAAAAAGTAGCAAATACATTTTTAGGATTTGAATTAAGAACAACAATAAAAATTTCCTCTTTTTAAACAAATAGATGATTCTTAAAGGTGAAGAATGCTTTTAGAATCATCTGAAAAGTATAAATTCCTTCCAGATCACAAGCAGAATTCTATTGATTTCATTCCTGTAAAAAAACAAGTAGATATATCTGCCAGTTTCATTTCCATTAGTTCTTATGCACTACTACTATGGCTTCCTGAATAAGAGTTTTCTTATGTACAGGGACATGGGAAACACAGAATAAGAGAAAAATATGAATGAGGATGAAACCAATAAAACATATATATTAATATAAGCTGCAATGACTAAATTCCGAAATCAAGCACGTCATATGCCACCAACTGCCTCATGACTTAGAGCTCTCAAATAATTTTATAAAGGCATATGAATGAACCATTTCTATGAAAAATGTCTATTGTGTGCCTCATGAGATAGAGCACCACTTCTTTTTTGCAGAACCTTGGGTGAGATATTTAACCTATGAGCTTCAAATCTTTATCTGTAATGCGGATAGAATTAATAAGAATTAAATGAGATTGCACGAATAATAGACTAAGCACAGTGAAAGCACTTAATAAATGCTGGTGCTGTCCTGTTGATCCCCTCCCCCCTTTCGATAGATCTTGATTTTCTTATCCTCATCACACTTTTTCAAACTCATGACTTCTTTTTCTTAAGAGTAAATACAATGAATAGGAATTGCTGCATAGAAAAATAAAATGTTCAACAAAGAGAAAGTTATGTTTCAAAATTTATGTAAAGAAACGCTGAGTGAAATAAGGTTACCAATTCAGTATTTAATAATGTGAAAGATGGCATATTTCCCTTGTCTCTTTGGAACAGGTGGAACTTGCACTAGTATTTATGGGCACATTCACGACTGTTACATATGTTATTTTCAAATATCTTTACTTTCTTAGTCTTCCTTATTGAGTGAAACTAATTCCTGAAAACTGCTGACAGCTCAGGTGTCAAAAACAACCTGAGAATTAAGGCAAGTAGTCATTTGCTGAATTCCTGAGAAAGCCCTAACTGCATCTGAACCCTCCTTCTACCTCTGCTATCGTGTGCCATTCAGATGACATAGGCCTGAGAATTCTTCTGTGACATATTTTAACAGAAGGCAACTTTTCAAACCTGGTTCTCCCTGGTGGAATATAAAAAGACCCCACTTCTCATATCAGCAGAGAAATTAGATGTAGTTTAATGATTTGCTGACACCTCGTGATCTGTGCAGTGCCATTCCAGATGCTAGGAAAGAAGGAAGACCCAAGAATAATAGAAGTTTCTATTTAGAAGGGACTTAGCAGAACCTAGTACAGCTCTCTCCCAGTGGGGAAATCCCCCTTCAGCCATGGGCTATCATTTGGCTTCCCCAGCTTCTGCACAAACACTCTTCTGACAGTGGGAAGTTCCTGATCCAACAGCAGCTCAGAAGGCTAGAAGTTCAGATCACACCTGTGTCCTATACACCACATGGGTCACGTCAACCCATGAGTCCTGGCTCTGCCCTCTGAAGCAACACTGTCCAGTACTTTTACATGACGCACCCTCAGATGTATGGAGATAGTCATCCTGTCCAAGAAAGGATAATGGACCAACACCTAGGTTATAATTCCCCCTGTCACGTCTTCATAAAAATAATCTCAAACCAACCACTTAACCCTTCTAACCTTGTTTTCCTTGTCTATAAATAAAAATAAACCTATGGGACCTGAGGAAGAGAAAAGGGGAGGAGAAAGAGAGGGGAAGGAGGAAAGCCACCAGAGGAGAAGAGAAAGTGACGCCACTTACTGAACATGGTACCCACACTTCTCCACGTACGAAGTGTGTCTCAACTAGCCAGTGAAATACTCGCTACATTCTGTCAGGTTTTACAGATGGATCCACCCAGACTTGCCCAAGGTCACACCAGTATTAACTCTTAACCACTATGCTTTACCTCCTCTTTGTATCTCATGTTCTTTGTTCCCCAAATGGTGACATATTTTGTAAACATAATTATTCTCTAGTCTAAACAATCCCAGATCATCAACTACTCTTCCTATAATCTAGATTTAAAAAGTCTCAGCAATCTACTTGCCCCTCTTTGGATGCAAAATGGATTATCAATGTCCCCCTAGAAACGGGTAGTTGAGACAATTCAGTAGCTGTCTACTGAGAAGGCATTAATTACTGACCACTCTGTGGCACTGAAGAGAATAGAGATGAAGAGACCGCCCTCACCTTCAGGCAGCTAAAAGTCTACAAGCACAAAAGACACATAAATAGGCAAAAAATAATATTAAAAAAATGGCTATACTAAAGGCACAAGCAAGATGAAATGGAAGAAAGTTGAATGAGAACCAAATGCAACTGGCACTGCAAATACGGACTGCTCCCCTGGAGGAACGCAATGGGACGGCGGCCACTCACCTTACTGCACGTGTCCTGGTCTGTGTTTGCCTTAACATGTCATAATACATGGTCGGTTCATGCTGGGTAACAAAATTCATGTTATTTTCCTTTGAATTAATAATGCCAAGCTATTGCCCTAGCCAATACTTGCATAACTGATATTAATGATATTATGTCACAAACATTAATAGAAATTTGTGAGCTCTGACCCACCATTTTAGTGTGTCATAATCACCTGATTCTCTCACTAACCTGTACATTAGTAAGATAAGTACTATGGTCCAAATGTTTGCATCTCCTCAAAATTCATATACTGAAGCCCTAATCCCCTATGCTATGATATTTGAAGGTGGAGACTTTGGGAAGTAATTAAGTTTAGCAGAGATCATGAGGATAGAGCCACCATGATGAGATTAGTACCCTTAAAGAAGAGACACTAGAGAGATGATCAATCTCTCTCAAGCAAGGCAGCTGCTTGCAAATTAGGAAGAAGGCTCTTATGAGTCGCCAAATGTGCTGGCACCTTGATCTTGGAGCTCCCAGTCTCTGGAAAATGCTCATTGTTTAAGCCACCCAGTCTAAGCTATTTTGTTATAGCAGTCCAAACGGAAGCACAATAACGCATACCACTTATGTCTTCTTCCAACACACAGAGACCAAAGTGTGCCTCTATACAATGCTCACAGCATCAAGGCCTAGAGTGAAGGCCCTCCAAGTTGGCAAAGACTTGTTGGTTAGAGTTCTTCAACCAGGTAGAAATCTCCCACTAAGCTTTCAACTCAACCATAAGACGAATAATTTAATACCTTATCAAGCTATTATTAAAAGTGATTAAATAGCGTTCCTGGACCCAATTCCAATGTGTGTGTGGGTTGGGGGAGGATCACACACCAACAAACAATTCTCAGATTCTAGTAGGGTGTCCAAGAATTCAACCCAATTCTGACACTACCTACCAGCATCTGATTCCACAGATTAAGGGTCCAGACCTATCAGTATTCCCCCATATCCCTTTTCAGATGACAGGTGAAGGCATCGGATGTTACTTCTGACTAACTGGTTATAAATCAGAAGTTCCCATAGCCCCTGCCCCAGATTCAATTAATTTGCTAGAGCAGCTTACCACGCTCAGAGAAACATTTTACTTACTAGATCATGGGTTGATTATGAAAAGTTTAACTCAGGAAAATCCAGATGGAAAAGGAACATAGGACGCGGTTTGTGGGAGAGGGCACAAAGCTCCAACCCTCATCCAGGTGGTCATTCTCCTAGTCTCCATGTGTTTACCAACCACTGGAAGCTCTCCAAAAGCTCTCCTCTGGGTTTTTATAGATGCTTCATTACACCGGAATGACTGATTAAATCACTAGTCCCTAGCAATTGATTCAATCTCAAGCCCTTCTCCCTTCCCTGAGCAGGGGCACTGAAAGTTCCAACCCTGTAATCATGTAGTTGGCTCCTTGGCAACCAACCCCCCATTCTTAGGCGCTTTCCAAAAGTCACGTCTCATTAACATAACAAAGGATAGTTTTATGGCTCTCATCACTTAGGAAATTTTAAGGGTTTCAGAAGCTGTGGGCCAAGAACTGTGGACAAAGACCAAATATATACGCGAAATATATTTTGGTCATCTGATTGAGTAAAATATATTTCCTAAAAATTCCAAAATTGCAGTGGCCTACTAGTTGAATACACTGAAAAATGTTTGGGTATTGGGGAGATGAACTCTCTGTAAACGAAGTATCTGACAACTGGAGCCAGTGGATGATAAAGCACCACAAACTGCAGGCAGAGAGCTGATGGAAATGTAAAGCCAGGCTAGCTTTCAATGGCGCTCCCAAATGCCTTGTTATGTAAACTTAACTTTGTGAGATCAAACATTAATACAGTTGTTACTATGCATGCAATTTTATATATGTGAATCATTTCATATGAGAAAGATTAGGCTTGAATTTTATGAATTTTGCATTTTGACTAGCTCTTGTGGAAGGCATCCTTCCTATAAAATATGGCTCATTGCACTTAGGGAAGGCTGTTTGGAGATGAAAATGCAGGGCATCATGGACAATTCAGAAAAAAAGGGCACAGTAGTCAGAGAAACAAAGTAAACAAAAGAAAAGGACATGGCATCAAAACACATTACATAAAGGGCCTGGTGTCTCACTGCAGCAGCAAAGCCCAGGTGCTACATGGGTAGAGGAGGGGTCATGTGAGGGCGGTTGTGGAAAAGCCTAGAATGTTACTCTGTGGAGCCGCAATAGGTCCTTGATTAAGGAAAGTGTGAGGCAGGACAGATAGTCTAGGGGTTGCCCCTCCCCCTCCATGATGTGGCTCTGGGCTCTTTTCAGCCCCTTTGCTGTTTCAGTCCTCGGTGAACAAAGGGAGACAAGCCAACATGGCCCTGTCCAGTCTGGCTGCCATTTTGATGGAGACCTGACCTTTGGCTAATTACGATATCATTATAGTCTCATCCGCACTGCAGTGAACGCGGCTCCCATCATGCACCTGACACCATGACAGTTCTGGAAACACCAAAAAGGAAGAAAGAGCGGGAAACTGAGCTTCCTGGCTACTATGAGGAGACAGAGAGATTAGGGCAGCACCCTGCCCCCAAGAAGAACAAAAGCCCATAATCCAGACATTTTCGGCATGACTGGGTCTCTGAGTTTGATCATAATTTCCTTAGGTGTATCCTTTCACTTCAAATAAACCTTATGCTTTCCTGCCTGATATTTGTCTTGTCTATGAATTATTTCTGGAGACATAAAGACAAGAACCAGAGCTCCAAGTTGAGTCCTCTCTAGATGTCCTCACCAAACTCTCCAGCATCAAAAAGATATAAAAGCCATGGGCAAAATGGAGGCTGATGGAGCAGCTCAAGACTCAAATCACTGATAGTGGTAATGAAAAATGAAAAGAAACTGTGCATAAGGCTCTAGAAAGCCTTAGGAATTTAACAGGAAGAGTAAGTAGAGAAAAGGAAAAGTTAAGACAACCTAAGTTTTAAGGAACAGAGTACTCAGTAACAACAACACCGTCAAGAATATTGTTTTAATTGCCATAATTTTTAACAAATTCTTCCAAGCATTGAAAGAATCCTCCATCAATAAATTGCTGGAGAAACACAAAAGGAAAGCAATTAAGAGATCATTAATGAAGGTGCAAGGTAGGTAAAATGGATGAAGAGAGTCAAAAGGTACAAACTTCCAGTTATAAGACAAAGAAGTTGGGGTTGTAATTCACAGCAAGGTGACTATACTTAACAATACTGTACCACACATTTGAAACTTCCTAAGAGTATTGTAGAGCTTAAAAGTTCTCACAACAAGAAAATATAACTATGTTTGGCGATGGATGTTAACTAACTTACTGTGGCTTCAAAATACATACATACATCAAATCATTATGTTGTATACCTAAAATTGATAATATTATGAGTCAATGTTATCTTAATTTTTAAAATATGCTAGAGAAGCTTGTCATTTAAAGGGAGATTAGCATAAATTCTTTTGAAATATAAAGAATCAGTAATGTTCTTTATGATCATATCTGGATTTTCAGGTACTGAATTTATATAAAATAGGGCACAAGTTTATATAAATTTGAAGGAAAAAGTCAGTTAAAACTTCTTATCTGCTTTTAGAATTAAAAATAAAGATGCTCTTGGCAAGCTTTGACTTACAATCTTACTCTTTGGTAAATAAATATCTTTCCTCATTTTGTGAATGAATATCAATTCATAATCATTTAAATGAGTCACACATCTCTCATAAATTATTATTTGGTATTATTCCATGTCATCTGGTATATATTTATTCATAGACTTATTAACCAAAATTTTCCCTTTACTCATTCAAAAGGTATTTTCCAAAATTAGTTTAGTGAGACGCTTGTATACAGAGAGACAGACAGACAGACAGACAGAGACAGAGAGAGTCAGAGAGACAGAGAGAAATAAAAGCTACTAATCTGTAATGTTGCACATAAAAGTAATACAATCAACCTTATCCAATGCTTGGGTAATTATGAATTACCCAATGTGTTTGAGAATTATGAATTTCTCAGATTTTAGAAAAATAGCACAGTATAGGTATCACACATTACTTGTACCTCCCAGTAGCATCTGTGGCAGTTGCCCATGATCAGCACATTACTAATTTTGCAGCGACATGCGTATAGATTCACATTAGGTGGATAAATATGACTGTAAAATTGCCTGGCCTCAGCTGGGGTCAGGTTTTATGAAGAAATGAGTAGTGAAAATATTTCTGTTTCTACAGCTTTGGGGGATTGGGAATAGCAGTAAAAGGATTGTGGGTCCATATTTAAGGTGATTGAGAGTTAATGAGGAAGGAAGAAAGAAAAGGATGACCAGGACTGGCTAGGAGAGACATAAGAAGAAAAGCAAAAAGATCAATGAAACACCATAAAAATCAAGAGAATATGGCATCGTGGAAGATCAAAGTGGAAAGATCAAGTTAGAAATATCTGTTACTGTAAAAAAGAAATCAAAATGTAGAATTAGATAAGAATTAAAGAAGAAGCTTCTAGTCCATCTTGAGTTCTCATACATAGGTCTAGAATGTTCTAAACTATCAGGAAATAGTCATCAAGGTCCATAGCATTTTGAATCTGCCATGTCAGTTTCTTTTAATGGTCTAAAATTCAACTACTAGCATTTCCAGGTAGTACTCCATACAGTATTTCAGTCTATATCAATCTTAGTCTAGAAATATTCTATATAGAAGTAAACAATTTATTGATTCTCATATTTCATATAATATATATGAAATAATATTTCTGATTTTTAGTTTTGCTTAACCTCAGACACTGATCCAGAATATAATGTTTCCAGTGAGATTTTCATAGATGTTTTGCCTACACACAGCTTTTACTTTCACCTTCTTTTTCTAAAATAAGGAGTACTTTTCTGTGTTTGAGAAGAAAGTGGGTAGACCAAATCTAGTGGTTCTGAACCAGGGATGATTTTGCCCTCAGAGGATATTTGATAATGTCTAGAGAAATTTTTGATTGCCATAACTGGAGCGGTGGTGGTTCTACTGGTATCTAGCAGGTAGAGGCCATGGCTGCTGCTACTCACTCTATAATGCACAGGACAGTCCCTTTCAACGAAGACTCATTTGGTGCAAAATGTCAACGACACAAGGTTGAGAAACTCTGCTTTAAATAATTACATACATAAGTGGTAGAAGTTCTGCATCACTCATATCACTAAATAAGCATTTCAGTGTATATAAAAATTTAGTGTAACACTGTTCAAACACTTAAAATGAAAGTAACTTTTAAGAGAAAAAAAAATCAGAATTAAATAATTATTAACATAATGAAGCTAAGAACTCAATTTGTCTCAAGTATATTTTTGCTCAAATTATTCCTTTTTCTAACACCTCATTTATGCAGTTTAATATCATTAAGGCTTACAAAAATAATGTGAATTTTGAAGATGCAATCTCATTACTTAGTGCACTATTAAATAACTTTGAGGCCAATTATAAAGAGATCTAATGAAGCAAAAAAAAATTCAAAGTCACATACTTTTTAAAAAAATTAAAAATGCTGAAAACTACTTACAAAGACCACCACAGTTCAAACGAATAGAGAACTAACGGGTGGCTTTGAAATGCAGATGTTAATAGTTTCGATTTAAAAGTCATATTCAGAAAGTGTGGCCTTAAAAAGCAGATACTCACTTCAAAGAAATGGCATTCTTGGAAAGTTTCATTGTTTTAGAATTCTAACCTTGTCTGGGAAGAAAGTACTGGGAACTACCATCTCTCTCTCATTCATACATCCCCAACACACACACACATCACACACACATGTCCGCGCGCACACGCGCGCGCGCGCACACACACACACGTCTCACAATTTCCAAAGGGTTGCATCAAGCCACTGCTTGAATGTGATCTCTCAGTTCTTTCAGGAAAAATAACACTCATTCAACCTAAGTAGAAAGACTGCAGAAATTAAGCAGAAAGACTGATTTATACAAGCGTTCTAAAGAGAAAACTTGGTTTTCCTTCAACATTCCATTTGCTCTAGTCACTTGGAGTAGGGAACAATAATGCTCTCAGACCAAAATGATTTGAAAACAATGGGTAAGCACTAGCTAATGAGGGTGGAGAGGCTTTCAGTCTGCCCTCCCCCCAGATAATCTTATCTCCAGCATTGCTATGTTAGCAATTACTTGGGCATGTCAGTTAAATTCTCAAAAAAAAAAAAAAAAAAAAGTGTGCACAGATGAGCCATATTCCTCAGAATCACTGCATCAGGAAGGCCCGATGGTGTCACCAAACACCTTTTCTCCTAGAACATGAGAGACCACACTAAGGAGCAATTTCCAAACCTCACTGAAATGGAGTTGGCAGAAAGCACTGAAGTTGCAAAAATATTTGCATATAAAATAAAGAGTCCGGTCCAGGTTTAGATCAAAACCTGAGCCAGATGAGCCCGGACGGCCATCTAGCATTTTCTCTTCTGCATCCCTCCCAGTGCCGCCTTGCTCCCCTCCAGTGGGTAGAAGGGAATACAAGCAGATGGCCACAGTCAGAAAAAGGCAATAGTTGCCTCAGAAACTCAGCTCCTGATGAGTCAAAGTTATGGTTCCAGGGGATGGGCTCTGACGACAGAAGTTGTTTCTTTAAAATTCTTTTGAGCATAAGACTCTCTGAAATCTCAGCTGAATTCCCCAACCACCTGCTCAGTGTCAAACAATGTACCTACACATTTCGAAACTGATATATAAAGGTCCTTACAGAAGGGCAGTCAAAGAGTAAACAATCCATCCTTCATTAGGCCATAAGAAAGCATCTTATTTACCAAGGAAAATGCTAGGTTATCTTAACAAATCAAGATGGTTATCTCTAGTCCTAAATGGTCTCTGTCAGAGCCTTTAAGTCTTAGGTCAGTGACCTCAAAGGGGTAGGAAATTCTCTAAAATACACTGAAATTGTCTAGTTGGTTTTAATTGACCCATGGGCTCAAGTCTCTGCAGCTTCTCTTCCATTTTATGATGAAACACCCCATTGGACCCCTCATCAGCTCAACACCAGTCTGGCAGGTTGCCTATGGAAAAAATGGAGTGGCAGTCACCATCCAGAGAATAATAACAAAAATTTAAAAGGTTGTAACAAAATGTTTGTTACCTATGCTGTCAATATATGCCCAGGTAGTCATCAAAACAAAGGTACTGTAAACTTTACAAATGTGACTCAACGTGGACTAGATTCTAAGAAATATATGATTATGTTATTCACATCCCAGCCAATCTACAGTATCACCATATAACAAATAAATGATCTATGGAACCCACCCAGAAACAGTATTTTCCCTTGAGTTTTCTCATTCAGATTTTTTAACACAACAAATATTTATTAAGGACCCACTGTGTGCTGTTTACTGTGGTACTCAGCAGCTAAGCCTCTTATGCCTACACTTGGTCTTACAAGGTAGGGATGGGAAACTTGCTTCTTTAAGATGCTCTAGGCATTCCACTAAGCACAGAACTAGTGAGGGATATTTGCAGGTTCCAAGTCAATGGGTTCATTTCCTCCTGGAGTTCCTCAGTTGCTATTTTTGTAACTAATTAGAATGTGCTAGAAAAGTACAGAGATGGATTAAATTGAGACTTCCCTTTCTCAAACAACTGTGTTTATCAAAAGGAAAAAACTAGATTTAATTGTCTCTTGGCACTAAAAATAGACGAGGGCAAAGAAACGCTTAGGATTAGGCCATCACAAAGAAAGAGTCAAATAATCCCCGAGGCACTTGAAAAATACACAGAAATGTCAGTAAACATCCCTGAGTGGTTTTTCTGAGGCAGAATGAAGACTGAGGAAAAAGACTAGATGCAAAAGTTGCCAGACAGTAGCTAGATTCATCTTCTTCCCTTTACTTTTTTCCCAGACAGTTACTGATTCTCGGTGTTAGAAACTGGACCACAAGGAACAATAGCTGCATGTTTGATTTTTCAAATGATTGATATACATCACTGGACACACACACACATAGGGGTCAAATCTTGCAGAAATCTTTCAAAAATGTTTATGTGTAGCCTGCAGAAAGAAGTGGCTAAAAAAAGTAGAGGCGAGAAACAAACTTTGAAGATTTGGAAGTCATCTTTGAAGCGCTAAGCTGACAGCACGGAAGTGGAAGGGACTTATAAAGGTGGGGGATAAAGGCTGAGAACTGGAAATAGTTGTTCTATTTCAAGATTCGTCTTACAGAACTGTACTTTTACAAGACATTAATTATACTCATGAAAGCTACAATCATCCTGCCACTATCTACGTTCCCACTACATCCCATTAGAAAGGCTACCTACAGGAGAGCAGTGTGCCACACGAAGAAAACCAAACACCACAAGGTGTAAAAAATGATGTGAGGGCAACGAGCCAATACAAAAGGGTATTCATTACTTGTGGTTACCTGGCATCTAGTTTAGCTTTTTAAAAACTACCCCTAGGAGAGAGAGATATATATATGTATATGTATATGCATGTATATGTATATGTATGTATATGTATATGTATGTATGTGTATGTGTATGTGTATGTGCATGTATATGTATATGTATATGTATGTATGTGTATGTGCATGTGTATGTATATATACATACATATATATCATATATATCACTTTCCCATCAAAAATTATCATTCTATTTTTTCAAAAAAATCATGTGAGTATATAAAGATGAAATTTTGAAACAAAACTACCCTACAAATAGGTATCATCTGTCAAAGAAAACAAATGTCTTATTTTCATCTTATTGCCAAAAATAAATTATTAATAATTGATGTTTTAAGTATCCACTCTCTAAGTACCCAATTAAGACATGATAAAAATGCATGAAAACTCCCAATGTAATACTTTATCAATATTTTAAAGTAATTTTTATCTTAAAATTACATTAATAAAAATACTTTTTTTTTTCCTGTAGGAGAAGTTTGAAACAAAACCTATGTGCTCTAAAAGTTGTATTTGGATACTTTTACATTTTATCTTTATACTGAAAATACATTTATTATTAAGAAATTAAATGATACAAAGTAAATGTACCTTTGATAGACTCTGATCCCACTTGCTTTCTCAGAGGTAACATCTCATTAATTTGTCGTGCTGTTTTCTAAACCTTTTTCCATAATTTACATGATCCATAGTATTTTTTCACTATGAAGGAAAGCATACTGCACATATTCTGTACATTGCTTTAGTAAAGGTAAAAATTACTGATGGTAAACAAAAGTCAGAAGTTGACTCTGTATCACCGTCCCCAAAAATCCATCCAGAATAATCTTCGATGCTTCAACCATAAAGTTCCCATGACTGCTCAGGTTTGCCATAATTTACCCTATCATTCCGTACGACAAATCAGGCCCCTAAATTACTGCACGCTTTTCTTTGTGACTGAGGAAACTACCACCAGTATCTGAATGTCATCAAGTGAAACTACAATTGGGGGTCAACCAGGAAAGCTACCATCTGCCTTCTAGTACCACCAGCTTGCTAGCTGGTGTGGAGGGTCTGAGGTGGCCCCAGGGCATGTCATGGGTGCTTCAGCGCTGACTCCTGTCAGTCTTTCTTTCGATTCCTATTCTCTTGGTGTTTTGGCAAGTCTGAATAGACAAATAGGAACCCAGCACAGAATATTTTGTTTGTATTTTGTTTATTTTTAATGAATTACCCAGAAATAAGATAACATTACTTTGGGGAAGGAATATTTAAAGAAAAAGCTCCTCACAACCCAAATCCTGTAGCCCTCAGCACAAGGTTCGACACTTTTAACAAGAATTTCTCCTGTCATCCACGTGAGATATACAACGCTCACTCTTCGTCAGCTACAGTTTGATCCTCTCCTGTTTTCTTTCCTCCCCACTCAACTCAGCAGCCAGGGTCACTGTTTCCCCATCTAACATCCCTGTTTGCCAGGTATCATTATTTAATTAGTTCCTTCAACTAACCTACCTGCACTAACCCTCTGGAGTCCATATCTGCACAATCTGGATCCCCTGGGTTCCAGAACACCTCACCTGAACTCAGGTGTTGGGACAAAGCACACAGAGAGAGAGAATCAGTCCCCAGGGAAGTCTGCATAAGATAACCTCAATGCCTCCCATGTTGGCTGAAAATAAACTGTTTCCTGGACAGCGTTTAAGACACTCTAAGTTACAGAGACCATGTGCATGTCTAAATGGGATGCAAAGTTTGCAACAAAACAGGGCATTAATCTTCCAGCATAGGTGTTGCTACAGGGAAAGTAAGCCCTGGTGAAGGGACCTGTGATCTCTTAACCCATGTTGCAATTAACAGAGCTGGTGATAGATCATGTTAGGCATGACCTTGATAATTTCTGAGCATCTCCTAGAGGCAAGCACGGGTGGGCACAGAACCATGGAAAGATCCATCCTCTGACTGTAAGAAGTGGGCAGCCTAAGGACAGATACAGACACATAAGATGTGCCAAGAGACAAGGTTGTGTGGCCTGTAGGCACGCAAGAGGTGCTCAGAGGATGTCAGGGTCCTGCCCCTGCTGAGAAGCCTCCCAGAGGCAGGCACTGGCCCCTCCGTCCTCCTCATTCCCTTCAGACCCGGGAGGGAGTGGGCTGGGGTAACCTGGGTCTCCGATGCTAGAAGCACCCGCCTTGCTGCGGACAGACCATCAGGGCTGGAGACAAAGCTCCCCAGAAACTAGGAGAGGACAATGAAGAGGGTCGGAGATCAGAGGGCAAGAAAACTTCAGCAAACACTTTAGGCTGGCCCTTGGGTATTACCATAGTGCCCATGTGGAAAGGATGCTTTGGCTGGGTCTGATCAACTTTAAAATGTGATGTGGGAAAAATGGTGAAGTTATACATGCTTTTCCTGGTTCTTCAGAATTTAACAGTAAATGTACTTTTGCTGACTGATCGCTGACACATGGTGGGAAAACACTGAAGGGCCTCATGGCTGTGCGAATGAAGCCCACGTTGTTCTGTCCCAGATTCGTGGTTGGAACACAGGAGCTGGCCCACGTGGTCATTATGAAGGGTGTCCTACCTGAGGTGCCGCTCTGCAGACACGTTTGGTTTTTACACAGAAAAGGTCTGAGGTCCGGGAAGGAATGAGCAGACCCAATGCCGGGCCCCCCACTGTGGGCAGGTTCAGGGGCTGCCACAGAGCCAGACAAGCTCTTGACTCTGGACCTCAGATGCTGTCCCCTGCGGGGTCCAGGCTTAACGCTTCCCCCTAACCTTTCTTTTATATAAAAGGATTCCATAATCTTTACTAAATGCCATACGTCTGGGATGGCTAGGGCTCCCGAGGTACCTGGAGATTCTGAGAGAGCAAACTCTTAACATTAGTGCTAGGGAAATATCTGTAGCTCCTGACAAACCTGAAAATGTTATTCTATTACTAACAAGCCCTGTGATAATCACATTTCCGTAGAGGTCTGAGCTCAGGATAACTCAGAATACTAACTATTCTTAGCCTCGCTTTATAGTGTAACCATTTACTCAGCCCGCGCACTACATTCCTTCTCTCTTCTGATCTCTATTTCAATGTTCCTGTGGATTCTAATTTTCTTATAAATACTTTTTAAAACTAAAAGGAATATCAATAACCAATAAAAGAAGTAAATTGTTTTCTATGTTTTAAAAAAACTTTCTCGATCTACTTACCATCACTGGTGCTATTCATATATGCAACTTTGGAATAAGAAAGTTTGAAATCAGTTTAAAATGGCTTTTACTAGAATCAATTAATATGATTTGGAAGCAGATTTTAATATTTTTTTCATATGTACAATAGACCCAATTTCCAGCCTACTTCAAAACACTCCTCTCTATGTAATCTCATATATTTATGGAGAGATATGGAAGCTCATCCTTGCTTGACTCGAAAACCTCACATTATAAATGGAATAGGGTGACCCAGGAGCAACGGGCCAGTGTCTCGGCTAGATGGGAACTCAGGCCTTTCCTCATATGCTGTGCACAGTTAATAGAACTCTAACTACTTCTGGAAAGAGAATCTTGTTCTAAGTCGGTCTATGTTTCTTTCCTATGTAATCATTCCACTCCCTCGCGACCTTCTCCACAAGGCCATCTTCCAAAAGAAACGGCGGTGGTCATTCAGGAAATGTTCCTCCTTGTTTCAATTTCCCGCCATCCACTCTTTCCACCTCAACTCACTGGCAAAGACGCCTCCTTTTTTTCTTTTTCTTTTTTATTCCTGGTACAAAGAACAGCACAACAGGCAGTTTTGGGATTTAAAATCTCTAACTTCCTTTTTATTTCAGAGGCTCTGACTCTTGTCTCCAATGACACCTAGCCCCCCTTGATTTTTTTTCTCTCCAACATTTCAGATATGAAACAAGACCACGTCATGTTTCCTCTGGTATGTGAGTGACTCCGACAAGAGCTAGCAGTAAAGGTGGATGACACTTTGATCTCTACTTGGCAGAGTGAGAGAACCAAAGTTTTTACTTGGCTGGTGACTAATCGTTACTAGTCAAATGGAAAGGATCAAAACTTTTTAGTAATTCGGATTGTGTGTTTTCAATGATTATAGTCTCCAAATGTAAAATGTACCACATGTTTTGCAGGGATGAACAGCATGTCCATAACTTATCACTATTTTTAAAATTGAATGTACTATAGACCATGAGCAGCCCTACAATGCACAATAAGGCAGGTTTTACTTCAGAATGGGGTGGCATGCAGCTGTAGGTTTACTATTGTTTTGTAAAAAAAAAAAAAAAAAAAAAAGATATTCAGCATTTTTTGGCCTAGTGAAGGATAAAGACAAAAAGAAAAATAACTGTTGGGTCTGGGCATTCAAGGCTTTCTGGATGAAAATGCTCACAGCTGCTCAGTCTCTAGTTACAGGGGTGCTGTCTAAACAGTGCAGAGGAACTGGTCTCGGGGGAGGAGTCCCCAAGAAGACCCAATGGGGGCATTTCAGGCAGAGAGACCAGAACCATAAAGACACTTGATATTAGAAACAGTGAGCTGTTTGGAGAGCTGGGACACAGGCACAACCCAAGGGGAAAAAGGGCAAGAACTGAGTGATAATGACAAGGAAGAAGGGACCCACAACCTGAAGGGTTTCACATGTCATGCTGGGACGAGATGAAGGACCGTGACCTAATTAGCTCCATGTCATAGGAGGCAGCATGGGAGATGGCTGAAGGGGAAAGAGACAGAAGGCAGAAAGGCCAGCTGGGACCGTCTACAACAGTCCAGCCGCTGAGCACCCACATGGAGAAGGGGAACGATTCCCACAGCGGGCCTGGGGCCACCTGGGTGAGCCATGGAGGGACTCACTGGACACGGGAGCAGGGCAGAGAAAGGAAAGACGGCAGGATGATGCTCAGGTTTCTAGTGAGGCAACTTAGAGAAACAGCAAGGGAGCACAATAACATCCTGGTTTTTTATTAAATTTATTGGGGGTGACATTGGGTGATAAAACCAAATAGGTTTCAAGTGTACAATTCAATAATACTTCATATGTGCATTTAATTGTGTGTTCACCATCCGAAGTCAAGTCTTCCTTCTGTCACCACATATTCGTCCTCCCTACCTCTGTCTACCCCCCTCACCTCCTTTCTTCTAGTAACCACTAAACTATGGCCCCTGTCCATGAGTCTCTGCTTGTCTGTCATGTTCATTTGTTGTTCTCAGTTTTATATCCCACATGAGTGAAATCACAGGGTTCTCAACATTTTCTGACTTATTCCATTTAGCACAATAATGCTGTCGCAAATGGCAGCATTTCACCTTTTCTAATGGCTGAGTAATATTCCATTGTATAAACGTGCCCCATCTTCTTTATCCAATCATCTGGATAAAGTTGTTTCCACGTCTTGGCCACCATGAATAATGCTGCCATGAACATCAGTGTGCATATTCCTATGAATAAATGTTTTCAAATTTTGGGAGTAGATACCAAGAAGGATTGCTGGGTCTTACGGTAATTCTATTTTTAATTTTTTGAGGAACCTCCACACTGTCTTCCACAGTGGCTGTACCAATTTACATTCCCACCAGCAGTGAATGAGGGTTCCTTTTTCACCACAACCTCTCTAATATTTATTGCTTGTCCTATTGATGGCAGCCTTTCTAACAGGTATGAGGTGGTATCTCATTGTGGTTTTGATTTACATTTCCCTACTGGCTAGTGAGGTTGAGCATCTTTTCATATGTCTGCTGGTCATCTGTATGCTGCCTTGGGAGAAGTGTCTGTTCAGGTCCTCTGCCCATTGTATTCGTCTTGCCCCTCAGGTCCACTCTATCCCAAGCCAAGAGCCAAGTCTCCTTTTCCGCTTTGCTGGCACATGACTTAGTACTTAGCACATGGTGACTTTTTGTTGAAATAAATGCTTGTCCCCTGCTCTGCACTGTGAGTGCCTCAGGATGAAAGCCACACTACTCATCTTTGCATCCTCAATGCCTGGAACATGTCTTGCTATGTGACAACTGACTGATTTTCTTTTCATTACATTTAGCCATCAAAACGGAAAATGATATGCAAACTTCAGAGAGACATGTTTGCATCTCTATATGTTTATAAAGTTAATCTGGAAACTTTCTTTCAGTCACAACACCCACATGTGTAATGTGTGAGTAAAGGTAGACAAAGTAGCCACTACTCTTAGTGTGACACGTTTCACATGATCAAGCTGACATAAGAAGGTTCCTGTGTGTCTTATTGATCTGGATCCTTCCTTCTACTCTCACCACTACTTATCCATCCCCTCTTCCATAGATATAATTTTCCATATTGATCTATCTTCCTAATTCCTATGCCAGGGACATTGCCCTTCCCCAAATCCAATATATCTATTGTCGTAGACCAGTCCCCAGGTAGTTATCACACAGTATTCCTTTTGCTTAGAAAGCCTTCTCGCCATTTTTCATACTTGCCAATACTCTATAGTTTTTATTTTGTTTAATTACGTAGCAGCACGAATACTTTTGACTATATGCAACTCTAAACCTGCTTCAATTTCTTACTGAAAAGCAAGAATATATAAAAGTTTTGGGTCTTGAATTATCATGAACAAAGTACATAATTGCTCTAAATCTTGGTTTCTTCATCTCTAAAAGAGAAAAAAAAATAGAACTCACCTCATAGGGCTGGTGTGAGGATCACATTTTATAATGCGTATGAAGTGTTTAACACAGAACCTAGCAAAAAGCCAAATGCTGAATACGTGTTAGCAGCTGTTACGCATGTTATATTGTTTCACTTCTAATATCACCACTCTCTACCGTACGGCCCAAGGAATATCCCTTATTCGTCTGCGATGTCTTTTCTTTCCCTCTTAATTTTCTTCATTTTCTCCTATCCTTCCCCACATCCAATCACATCTGCCTTCTAAGTATCCCATGCTTACTCATCAAGAGTCCAGACCACACATCATAGGCATGAACCGAATAAAAGACCTTGAAAATAAGACAAGTCAAGGGAAAAAGTGGCTTTAGGTTAGAAAGGTTTCATTAACATTACTGATAATTAAGCCTTATTGAATAAGAGACAGAAATAATAACAGTGTTTCAAAACTATTAGCATAATGGGTCGTGAGATGTTCTTCAAATTCTAACATCTGTATCAAACCTTAAATATTAACTGGTTTATATTCCCTATGACTTGAAAACAGTGGAGGAAGGAGCACTCACAGAGCTGACTTTTAAAGCTGGCACTGGACTCTATTTGGAACAGATGGGCAAATTATTTTAAAAGTCTCCTGGAATAGCAAAGTAGGCATACTTATCATTTAGATTGACAGAAGTTACAACGTGAATAAAACCAAGGTGCATTCAGTAATACGAGGTCGGGATCTACTGTAATGAGTCTCCCAGTAGAGGGCTCCCAAAGTGGCTACAAGTCACATATTTAAGCTTCCATATATGTAGCATGACTTCCGTTTTTTGAAAACAGCACTCCTGAAGTGCCATCTATTAAACACAAATTCCTTAATGAACATTTACCAAGCACCTGATAAAATTAAAGTACCATGAGACACTGAGGTAAGTGCTGGCTCCCAAATATTCGATCGCCCCTCTATAATCCAGATACCTAGGTTTCCAATTGCTTTTTATCCTCAAGATTCTCTTTATAGAACTATTAAACCTATTGAACACTCCAAAGAATTTTTAAATAATTTTGATATTTTTGAATAAAAATTTTCAAAAAATGTTTTAACATAAATTAGAAGTGACATTAATAAAACTAGGATACAATATTTATGAAATATAAAAATGTTTGTTCTTCACAATCAATCTGTGTTGTTTTCAAAAATTTTAATTTATATGATGAATACACAATGGATCATAAAAATATTAAAAGTGACTAACTTATTTGCTATTAAAATCAAATCTTTATTAAAATGTAGATGAATTAAAATATGTTATAACATTTTTTAAAGTGTGTTTTGTGATCTAATGTACATTTTGCACCAAAAAGTATCATCGTGTTTAATAACAGAGTAGATAGTTGTAATATCAGTAAATAAAAACTAAATGGATAAAATTACATTTTTTAAAAAAATAGTATTTTCTTAAATACTAGAAACACCTTACTGTGCTATATGAGAGATGACGTCATCACTATTCTGCTCCTCATTAATTTCCTATATTTAACCAATGGTTCATTATGAATATAAATTTAACAATATATGGCTTAGAGGAAAACTAGTCTAAAGCTATACAATGGTCGAAAGTGCACCGTCAGCTTGCGGTGTTCCACTCCGGGGATTCTCACTTGATCTCCATGAACTGCTAGGCAAAGCTAGCTGATACACACTCGGTGGCTCCAAAACTGATTCTTTTTTAAGGAAAAAGAGTTTTAAGGAAAAAAGAGTTTCCTTAAAAAAGAATCAGTTTTGGAGCCACCGTGTGTATCACTATTAGAGCAAATGTCATCACTGGACACATGTATGGGTCCCCCAGGGACTCCAGAACAGCAGGTGGGAAGGGCTTGACCATTCTTAAAATTTATCACCCAGGACAAAATGAGGAGTCCTAAGAAACATTCGTTGTAGAAGAAAGGACAATTTCAAGTCAGGAATATGATTTCCTGTAAGTGAAAGAATGAGATGAGAAGAAAAGTGAAATTCTCTCTCATAAATTAAAAGCTCAAATTAAGGAATACAGGAAAAAGGAGAAGAAAAAGAGGGTGAGGATGGTTTGAAGAAGGGCCACGTCACTCTGTCCTTTGTACAGAAGCACTCCATTTTTGTTTCAATAAAGAAACAAGGGAAAGAAACCAAACCCATGCCCGATCAAATTAAATAGTTCCCCTATGAATGGGCAATATTTTGTCAAGAACCAGGAATTTTAGTAATTAAAGGCATGGAAGAACACAGGTGGCAGAATTTACCCTCTCATCTCTCCTGCTGGGTTTACTCTCCTGGTGGTTCAAGAAAATCACTACTAAATGCAAGGAAATTAAAGTGTTCTAAAACAGATTTGATTTCTGTCACTTGATGAGTAAATATCAAAGACATATAAGTTCCCTCCAAAGGGATAAGAAAAATCAAAGACTGAACACTGATAAGCACATCATAAAAACTGAATGCTACCTCACGTGTGAGGTGTTAGCTTTCCTGGGGATGACATTCCCAGGTCACAGCATTTATAAGAGTCTCAAAGGGAAACGTGATCCACAAAATTTAAGAGCCACTGTTGTAGATAAAACAAGAAAACCTCAGTTAAAAATACAGGATTTTGATTTATTTTAAATCATTAGAATTAGTCATTTTTTCCCCCATTTTGTTATTCTTATTCTCTGTTGTCAGCCCTACCAAATGAGAATTATAATAAAGACCATTCACCTTAGTGTGTAAGAAAACTAGCCTAAAAGCGGGGGGGGGGGGGGGGGGGGGGGGGGGGGCGGGGAATGTTTAAAAACAGTAAACCTGTTCCACTGGTTTTAAAAGGGATCCTCTCTACATAATTCTCTCCAATGTAGCTACCCACCACCACAATCCTTTGGTTCTACATATGGGAAGATTACCAAAAAGAAAGGAAGAAAGGGAGATATCCTGGGAAAGCAATCTCGGCATCTCACCAACCTCAAAATTCTGCCTAGAAATGAGCCTGGGGCCTCTGGATCTAAACCAGGGACAGGCTTCTTCTCCCCCCACTGTGAGAAACCTCACGAGGGAAACCAAGCCTTGTGTTGGGGTTTGGGGATGGCCTTGAACAAGAAAAAGAATGTCCACATGTCTGTATACCTACAAACGTGTCTTTAGATATATATACATACACATATCTAAGTATCCCCCACTTTTTGAACACTACACCACTTCACCTGAAGAAAGACCTACATTAGTACCTGTTCTTGTGAACTGAAAGAAATTCAAAGAGGATTTTTGCTTTTATGAAAAAAGGTGAAGGGAAAACAGTGCTCATTGATTTTTTTTGCAGTCAAAGAGGCAATAGCACCTGGAGGAGCGAGGGTGGCCGTCGGAGCTCCTTCCCCGGTAAACCACGCAGCATCTCAGCAGCAAGTTGCCGCAGCTTTGAGCCATGTCTGTGAGCATCTGAGCTTTATCTCAACTCATTCTATACATCATTAGCAAGATGTGTCCTAAGGTATCGGAAAAGCCTAAGAGAGTTTAAGGGTGTTATACTTAGCATAAAACTGGAAGTAGTTAAAGGTTTTGATCATGGCAAACAAAATAGACATTGCTCATGTGTTGAATTTGGGGTCTGGGAATGCTAAAAAAAAAAAAAAATTCAATCACGGTTTTAAAACAGTAAATGAAAAAATTCAGAAATAAACAATTCATAAGTTTCACATTTCCTGCTGTTCCGAATAGCATGGTGAAATCTCGCACCATCCCATTCTGTCCTCCAGGGGTTGAATCACCCCTTCGTCCAGCGTCTCCACACTGTATGAGATCCCCATTCGCTGATCACTTCGTAGCCCTCTGCCTTATCAGACGAATGTCTCAGTCTCCTGCCAGGAACACTGTGTTCGAGTCACCTTTATTTTACTTAATAATGTCCCCAAAGTGCAAGAATAGTGATGCTGACAATTCCTCTACCAAAGAGAATTCATAAAGTCCTTCGTTTAAGTGAAATGATGAAAACTCTCAAATTAAGAAAAAAATATCGTGTGCTGAGGTTGCTAATATCTATGGTAAGAAGGAATCTTCCACCTGTAAAATTAAGAATAGTAAAGAAATCTGTGCTAGTTTGCTGAGGGACCACATTCACATAATTGTTCTATTTTATTATTAGTTATTTGGTTAATTTCTTCCTGTGCCTAATTTATAAATTAAACTTTATCATAGTTATGTATGTACAGAAAAAATCCATATAGAGTTCGGTACTATCCACGGGTCCAGGCATCAACTGGGAGTCTTGGCGAGGTATCCCCCGCAGATAAGGGGTGACCACTGTAATTGTTTGTTCACTTTACACCCTTTTGGCTCATAAAAGCTTTCGTAAAAAACACACTGCTTTCTCATAACAGGGAAAAGCCACAGAGTGAATATACAAACGTTTCTGGAATTCAAAAGCCAGCAGCGACTGAACACTGAATTACAAAGGGATTCAATGATGGTTCAATGAACAGAATCCCCCAGGTGCAGCTTTACTGCACGACAGGATATTGGAATTCACAGGGAAGCCTCTTTCCTTGAGGAGAGAGAACCAGGTCATAAAAAAAGTCCTCAAAGATTTTGAATAGCGAAGTGATGAAAGGACAAGTGGGAAAAGAGCCAGGAAGAGAAGGAGAGAGATGACAAAGTAACCGGATCTGTCCAAGAAACAGACAAAACACATGGAAAGCATATTTTAGCCATGAAAAAGCAAAAAGATATACAGCTTGAAATATGTTAATATAACTTGAAATCTCATCAGCCTATAAATGGCATTTTGAACTGTAAAGAGAGTGTTGCTGCACGGAGCATGGGGAAGGCATCTGCGTAGCGCGCCTGGGGCCTCAGAGGACACCGGTTATGACTCCATCCTGCCATGAACATTAAATGTTTTTCCTCTTAGTTGCCTAGGTTTGGAATTAATTCAGAAATACTATATGTACAGAGTGCAAACATAATAAGTGGTTCACTGTGCTAAAACCTACTGCAGAATATTCTCTGCTATAAGTTACTTATAGAACCTCCATAAAGCCCAGGGCTATTCACAGAGTCGAAGAGATGAAGGTCACGGTTCAAGATTGATGTAGTTAGTAAATCCATAATTATACAGGTGACTTTAGAGGTAGAAAAGAGTCTTCTCTGTAAGTGCATATAGAAAGATGAGGACAACACTTAAAAGTTAATGCATTCGAAAGCAGACCAGTGGTTCCTGGGCTGGGGGCAGAAATGGGAAATGACTTCAAATAGGCACAAGAAAATTTTCCGTGGTCACGTGTCTTAACACTAGATGGTGGTGATGGCTGCGCAAACTCTATACATTTATTAAAATTGTTGAATAGTACATTTACATTGGGTAAATTTTATGGTATATAAATTATACCTTAATAAAGCTATAAACATTTATTTAAATTTTGAAGTTGACATGTTTTAAAATGCAACAATATTCTCTTTCTATAAAATGGTCATATTTCTGGGTGATGAGTTGCAGTAAGAATGTTATTTTTCCACAGTTGGGAATGGAAATCTTTATAATATTATTTTAAAAGATTTTCAGGTGCTTTTAAAAATTACTTGAAATGGATTAATTTCATAACTAACAATCAAAACAGCAAGAAAAATATTTCAGTGGTTTTCTCAACATTTACTATTCTCTGGCAACCCACTCAAGCTTTATATTGACAGGTCTCCAGAATTTGATGGTTTCAGAAGTATTTTTAAACTCCAGTGGGTAAAGTAGATAAAACATAGCAATGAACTGTGAGTTTTACAAAAAAAAAAAAAGAATTTTCTTTATTCAAATCATTTTCAAAACACCACACAGAGTCCAGTGTGGCACTACGGTTAAGAATGCCAGTTAGCCTTGATCACATACTTTGCAGAGGGCCAGTTACTTTTCCCTCATTTCTACATCTGAGAATGGAGATGACAATAGTATTTATGGCATAAACCTGTTTAAATGGTAAAACGAGAAACGCTAGCTGCTGTTCCATGCTTGTTGCTGCTACTACCCCTGGGCTAAGTCCGATGTACCAGATGATTTTATTGTCTTTTCTCCAAAGCCTCACATCCAGGGACCAGTCTTTTACCTTCCGGAAAAGCCAATTACTCAGCAATGTTCATGCCAACTGTTTCCAGCTGTTGTAACAGAAAATATCTTCCAACTTTTGATTCAGTACAAAAGGTGCCATTGCTTGTCTCCTGGCACAGAGCTGGTGCTACTTCCCAGAACTGGTCTGATACACTTTCCTCAGCTGCCGTTAAACCAAATTAGAAGATAAAGAGGACGGAGGAAAAGTAAGATGAACAGAATTCATTTACAATGAGATCATTTATAGTATGTTTCTACTAGATGAGAGAAGCATCGGAGATAGAGATGTGCCATAATTTAAAGGTACATGGTAATTATTTTTCCCTTTGAAAAAATTAATTTTAACACCTTGAACATAGCATTATTACTGTTGCTGACCCTCAAAACATATCAATGTTTCCTCTAGGACTTCCCCTTGTTCTTTTGTGTCCGAAAACATATGAATGAGGGGGGTAAAAATCCCCAAAGTCAAGTTTCCATAATTTTGATAATCTTGTAACGTCTTGGAAATAACTTTCCTCTCACTTCAACTGATGCAAGAAAATGAATGGTGATTTTGCTGATATCTGACTGGCAGCGCACCTCATGGGGAAAGTTCAGGCTAATAAAACTGATGTTATTACACTTAGTATTTTCAAATCTCCTAAAATACGCCACACGCTTTGAGTACAAGGACTAATTTAAATGTAAAGTCATTTACTAGCACCCTGTTCCACAAAAGTAGGCTTTTAATATTTGGATTCTGAATGAATGAGCTAAAGTGTTAATAATTAAGCTGTAAAGTAGAACGTGGCTTTTAGTTACTTAAAATATAAAGGTAATGTTGCTTAACAGTGTTTTGACAGTTACATTCCCAAACAAGGCAAGGACAACCTCAAACAAGATTCAGGATATCAATCATTTCTTACTTATTTGAGCATATGGATATGAAACACAGGTTTCTCTGGCAGGGGATCCAGGGAGCCCTAAAAGGGCCTGGCTTCCCCTTATGACTCCATCATGAGGAATTCCTTCATGCCTTCTAACCACCCAACCCTGGCACAGGGCCAATCCTCAATAAATGTCTGCTGAACTAATAAATCAAAAAGAAGACACACATTCTCAATATTAAAGGCACTTAAAATAAAACATTAAAGCTGGACCACCTCAATAGAAGTCACGTGAAACTCTTGATTGGATTTGGCAAAATCAAAGACTGTTCATCTCACAGACTTCCCAGGTCTTTCTATGACTGCTATTAACGGTGGCATCTTGAGATCCTTTCTCTTTCTATAAGGTTAACGAATGTCACTTGCAACAGGAACTTAATAAATGGTCATATTTTTGAAATACACAGTGGCTAAATCTATCACAATGACATGAAATACAGATAAAGGTGAAAAGGAATTTTTGCTATGAAAGAAAATGAGAATGTTATTAAGAAACAAAATAGCAAACATGTCCATACAATTCCTTCCACAGCACACCAACCTCAGAAACAGCCTGGGAAATATGTGATTTTATTTTTCCCAGGGCCATAGCACCAACGAATGACAGAAATGAACCTTCTATTGCTTCCCCATATGGAGACCCCACTAATTCTAGAGCTTATTATCGCCCCCCCCCCTGCCAATTTGGTGCTATAACCCTGGAGACAGAGTTGACCTTCTCAGTCAAAAAAGTCCCTGTTGATGGGGTCACTGGGCATTATGTGGCTGTTTGCAAGGCCACATCTGCCTAAGTGGAGAGTAGTCACTGCCAGCTGCCAGCTGAATTAAGCTGGTGACATGTCTTCAGTCTCTTAGCCTCTAGGGCTGCATTGTAAGAAAACCACTCTGATCCTTATTACTAGGTGATTACTTCACACCAGGGAACTCCATTCATTGTTCTCAACAGCCCAGTCTGTGACACATAAGACTCCCAGCCATTAACTCAGTAGGCATGCTAGCTGGAAAGTATTTTCAAAATTTACCCCTCCATTTCCTGCATATATAAAGAAATTCCCCGTGTTCCGCTGGTCATCCTCCATGTTGTAAATTTTCTCCTGCACAGGGACTCTGCCTGACACAGTCAGCGATCTCAGATCAACTCTAAGAAAGAGGTTTAATGACCTCCAATAATCGCTATGGAAGCTGTCCAGAAGAACCATGAGGAAATCATTAAATTTGTGCAGCCTAACTTCCAACAGCAAGCATACGAACTTTGTGGCAACTATGTGCCTTAACCTCTTTATCAAGATCAGCATTTCCACTGTAATTGTTCAGCCTTTCCTACATCTTTTAACTTTCATTTATTCTCCATACAGGAAGGCATCCATCCTCCACGCGCAGGCAGCTCATTGAGGTTCGATTGCAGTGGGCACAGTTTATACTAATGGACTGGCTGCTTTCCAGAATGTTGTTACGGCAATCACATCTTGCCATCTGATGTTAACATTGATATTGAGAGGATACTGAATGAAACTGCTAAATAAGCTAAAATTAATGTTAACCCTATCTACTATGTAACAGCCAAGGTTTACCATCCTCACATCTTTGGATTCTGATATTCCATTCATGGTGTTCAGTTACTTCCCCGACTTTAATGTTAATATGGATCACGTGAGGATCTTGCTAAAATGCAGATTCAGAACCAGGACGTTAGGGGTGGGGGGAGGAGCCTGAGAGTCTGCGTTTCTACGCTCTCCCTGGTGGCATTACTACTGCTATCTTTGGACCACTCTAGGTAGCAAGGTTGTTAAGAATATGGGTAAAGCACAGACCTGAGCACACAGTAGGACTTCTTACAACTGTTTCTGTTGTCTAACTAGTTACCAGTTCCCAAATTATTACTCAGAAAAAAGCATCAGAAATAAAATATCTACTTTTTTTAAAGATAATGCTTACTTTGAGTTATTTTCTTCCTAGGATATTTTTACAAATAAAATATTGATTTTTACCGTAATACCTGCCAAAATAAATTTAGTCTATGGTCTTCCAAGTAGAGAAAAAGATCTCTCGTAATGGAACTCTTAGCCCTATAATTCTGTGATTCTATTTATCATAATCCGAGGCCACAAGTTAAAACCAAGCAATGTCATTTAATAAATATTAAGCATCTAATAAAAGTAATCAAGAATATGGAAGTCAGTAAAGCATTGTCTTTTTTCTCCAAGATGCTTCGGTCTTACACAAGAGTACAAATTGTAATAACACAAAGCAGATGTGATTAGGCACAGAAAAAAAACACCACCACAAAAACACCTGGTGTTTTTCCCTCGGGGAGAGACTCCTAAAGGATCCTGGTAATCAGGCTCCTATTGACTGAAAAGCCTGAGTTACCTGGTATTTACAGAACAATACTAGACTTATTTCATCAGACAGGTTTTGAAATACGTCTACATATTTTTCTTCCCAAGAGAGTCCTGAACAGAGTGGATGAATTCTGAGATACTTTTAACCTCCAATGATGGATTCCATCGAACACCATCTTGAGGGGCCCAACACCTCATAACATTTGCATCTCAATGTGACTTTAACACGATCATTCTTGACCACAGTCAGAACACACAAGAGAAGTTCTGCAGGTGAGTTACTGGAGAGGAAAACACGCTTGACAGCTAGGCCTCCACGGATCTTACGCTGGCTGGTAAAACAGCGACACCAGAGAGGGGACGGCTTAATAATTTCAACACATTTCTCACATGAATATACACAGCATCTTATGAAATTGCAAGCAAGAAACCAAATTGTATATAGAGTACGATCTAAATTTTTTAAGAAAAAAGCAAAGGAAATAAGCCAAAATATTAACATGACCCATCTTGGCAATGAGACTTTAATCATTTTAACTTATCTCAATATTTTTTCATTTGCTTTGGAATTCTTCACAACAATCATGAATTAATCTTACAATGGAAAAAGCCAATTAAAACATGAATCTCCCATCTGTCCTTCTCTTTCTATGGCATAGTGTTTACGACATAGCTCAGATTTTTTTTTCTTTAAATAATTCTTTGGGAGAGGGGACACCTACTCAATTAGAGATCTTTTTATTTATTTTTACAACCATCATGCCATGAATTCTGGGGGTGGGGGGTAAGGGTCTCCTGCTCCTTTCCGCTGGTCTCACACAGCACGCTTCTCTGGGCGGTGCAGGCTGGCGCTTCAGCTGAACCCAGGCACCTGTCTCTTCGGCTTCGTTCTCTTTATGATCATCTTCCTTCACACATTTCAGGAAGCAACCTCGCCTGTTAGAGTGCTTAATATGCTCAGTACTTACGTTAATTCTCTTAGCAAGAATCTTGCCCTTAAGTTGTTTACAACAATGCCAACCACATGCTCAGTGACCCTGCAGACTCGTCCAATTTTGCCATGGGGACAGTGGTGGGGCGTCCCTTTATGAACAGCGCTCACTCCCTTGATGTCTACGATATCACCAACTTGTGGACTCACATGTATGTGGCCAAAGGAACAGCTCCACACTTTCTAAAAGGCCTAGAGAACATATAGCGGGTGCCTTTCCTCTTTCCCTTCGTGCTCTGGCCAAAAGAATATAGTTCAGATTTAAAATTGTTTTTTTCTTCTTTTTAAAGTTCCATTTAATTTCTGAAACTGCCTCTTTCATTTAATTTAGTTTCAAGGATTTAAACTAATCAGAAAAATCTGCTGCAGCATACTCTACCCTAGCACCACAAACACCCCAGACACCTCTGTAATGATTGGGCCAGATGCTAGTCATGTGAATCTCTTATTGGCCTATCACCAATTTTAAATCCATAGAACATATCGATTAGTCCTTCTCTTTATTCACTGGATGGCTGAGACAATGTCAGAAAGATTTAGGGCAATTCTCCTGACTCTGACAGTGAACGTTTTTCTAATAGACCAACTATTGTTTCTCCTCAGGATAAAAGTTCTTTCAATAGAGAAAATGTTCTAAAATTGAATGTGTGTTTTCTTTAAATTATCTGAGAGCCATTAATGAAGCAGGAGCCTGAGGTAGAAAACAAGCACCATGATAAGCGCCTTACGATCTGTGGCTGCACTGCAGAGAGTGCCACCAGGGTGACAGCAAACTCCAAAACAGCTGTGACCTGGAAGTATTTTGCAGCTCCCTGGAAGCACCATGCTAGTGCCAAAGCTGTGGCCCAGGACAAACTGGTCAATCGTCCAAACATTTAGTCATTCAATCATCTGTTGAACAAGCATTACCAGGTCATCCTATGAATTCTGATGGGGGAGACGGGCCGGCGTAATCAAAAATTGTGGGGCTACCTGCAATAGACAGTAGCCTCAGGAGAGGGAGCTGTCAATTCCACATAAGAAAGTCTGGAAATGTTTCATAGACGAGGCCGCCCTTGAACTATACTGAGAAATGAGAAGGTTCTGACTTTGCAGAGCCGTGGTGATGATTCAATGAGATGAATGAGTTTGTCACATAGATTGTTTCATTAATTCCTCTGACAACTTATAAAGCAGGCATTATTATTATTCCCATTATACAGAAAAGAAAACTAAGGTGTATACAAGAATTAAATCCTGCCAATGGGAAAATATATTCCACTGTGTCCAGGGGTAGAGGACAGACTTGAACTTAAGTCTATCAGTCTTATAACTATGTGTTTCAAACTAGTCCGTAAAAATTAGTGTTTTTCCTATCATTATGTTTTGCATATATCTATGCTTAAATTATAGCATGCCTAAGCAAATTTCCTTATTACAAGTAAATTCGACACATGAGATTTTTAAACTTCCATAATCAGTTAAGTGGGAAACTAACAATTTTCCAGGCCTGAAAGAGAAACTCGAGCCAGCTAGATTTTTCAGACTGAAATCTGAACGCAGGCCCAGATGACTTTAAAGTCCAAGTTCTTTCCATCACTCTGACATGTTCCCACAGAGCAGAGGAGGTTCACAGGCCCAGACAGGGTCTCCACCTTTGCAAAAGCAGAAGTCACCATTAGGAGATTATCCCAAAACCCATAGTTTTATGAAACAGCTCCAAGTTCCCTTAGCATACTGGAAACATATCTTCAGTTCTACAGTGGGACACCACAGAATTCACTTTATGGCAAATCAGAATTCAATTTACAGAAAATTCACTTTGGCTGAGACTAATTTGAGCCTTAAAACATAAATCACAGCAAGCGTCCATAATTATAATTACATTGTCAGAGGAGCTCAGACTAGGAAAAAAGGACCTAACCTCCCAATTTGGAGGAATTGCTATTTATGTAAGGACAGGTGTTGCTTGTAAGTCCTGAATATCAACCAAAGGTATGTAACCAAAAATGGCACATTCTATTTTAGACATGCCAATTCCCTATGTGAAGTATCATAATTATCCTTAACCTCATTTTTCTTTGAAAACAGCTAAGATTTTCCATCAATTCAGAACTCTAGGAAATCATGAGGAGGGTCTAACATATACTCTGAGTTTCTGTAGGACATTTTAATTTGATGTTTTAAAATGTAAGCTAAATTATTTCATCAACTGTTTTTTTCAAATAGATTGCAAATAAAACTATAAGGTGTTACCTTCACTTTCACGACATAGATATTATACCAAATCATCATAGTCAAAAATTCTGTATACTAAGAATGAAGAATTTAAATATGCTTAAAGAAAAGAAGTTAATTGCAGCTGTCACGTTTTATTTTATTTTATTTTAAAAGCCACTATTACAGCTATAGAAACTCTCCTTTTCCATCCAACCAAATTCTGTCACATCCCAAATTCCTTCCTCTTCTTTTGGAAATCTCTGGTTTTTATATTTTCTTAGCTCATTAACTGCTATAGCCAAGTCAGACATACTAGTAACGTGTACCACATTTTTAACTTATAAGAGGAAGAAACATTTTAAACTCTCTAAACTCAAGTGTGAATCAAATTATTTTTACTTTAGATGAGGTATTCGAAACCAAAAAGGAAAAAACAAAGACCATTTTATGATATCTGATTGGTAGATCGCTATTATCATCACTATCATTTCCTGAATTCTAATAAACTCCTGTTACCTAAAATAAATAGTTGTGATTATGACTCACTTACAAGCATCCTTTGAATTTTATGTTTATAATAGGCAAGGGAATTCAATAATCAAAAGATAACAAAGAAAACAGTAACTTATTAATTTATTAACAGCTATTGGGATTCCCTCTACCTGGCAGCTACAATGGTCTGAAATTTTGTGTCCCCCAAAAAATTCCTATGTGAAACGTAACCCCCAAATTGATTGTATTAGGAGACAGGGCCTTAGAGAGATGATTAGGTCATGTGGGTGAAGCCCCCATGAAAGGGATTAGTGTCCTTATAAAAGAGGCCTAGGAGCCCCCTAGCCAGTCTTGCCACGAGAAGACACTGCAAACACGTGGCTTTCTGTTAACCAGGAAGTAGGCTCTCACCAGGCCAAATCTGCTGGCACCTTGACCTTGGACTTCCAGCCACCAGAGCTACGGCCAACAAATTTTTGTTGTATCTAAGCCACCTCATCGTTGGCATTCTGTTGTAGCAGCCTGAAACAGACTGAGGCAGCAGCTGTGATGCCTGTTCTCACAGCTTACAACCGAAATCAGCTTTACTTCAGCTGAGGTTCCTAGAGTTTTCCATATTAGAAAGACAATAGACTGTTTGCTCACTCTAGCATGCTAGTGGTGGGTTTTACAAAGTGCACGACTTACGCCAAATGCCTACAAGATAAAAATATAACATTCCTGAGTGAGTTTCCCATTACTATTTTATTGAAGAATAGATAAGATGGAGATTTGCATATTTTTTCTATTTACAAAGCAATCTAGTTTATCAGTATCAATATTATCAATCTATTTAGTTTATCCTACTTTGAAATATTACTCTGTTCCAGTGGAGAAGGGGAGATGGTTGGGAAGTGCCTTCTCTGATCGTTACATTATAAATTGCCTGCTCGGGCACCAGCTGTCCTGAGACTTGCTGTGGTTTATGTTTCTAAAGCAAGGATTCAGAAATCACAGATTTAGCAGCTCAAGACAGCCAGATTAGCTGTTCTCAAAAAAAGGAGTCAGGAATTATGCAAGTACATCTTTGCAGCAAATCTCATACCTTTTGGGCTTATTTTAATCACTTAAAAAATAGTCACAATCCAAATGACCTCCAGGAGTAAGCTGCCCGGTGGGGTAAGGGAATAATCCACAGAAAATCTCAGCACTGGAACCTGGACCAGGGCAAAAGGGAGACTCTCACTTGGCCACAGAGAAAGGGGATGTGACTGGAACCTTCAGCTGGAAAACGCCCTCTTCCCTTCTTACCGGGCCTGAATGAAGGTGCACATAAGCAATCCATCACTGAAATTAAAACATGGCAAGTGTTTCTTTGACCTCCCAGCCCTGCTAGCAAAAGTGCCTAAACTCATGGTCAGGGCCCCCGGAATGAAGTGAGGAGGGGGTAGCAAGGAGGCAGCAAACTTTAATAGATGGTTTCAGGCCTGAATAACGAATGGAGTTGAAGCAATTAGCAAGTATTTGCTTACCGACAGGCTGCTCGGGAGCCACAGGGTCATTGGGGGAAACTGCAGCTTCTTGCAAAACATCTTCTATGTGGTGTGGCATTTTCAAAATGTTCATTTCCTTATGTCGGCCTAAAAACTCAAGGAAGCGTTGTGTAATGAACGCTTAGGTTAGGGCTCGAGGCAAAGCCAAGAGGCCGATGAGCAAAGAAGCTGAGCAGTGGCAGGAACGAGCGAGAACGGGGCGTGGTCTGCGCCCCCTGGTGCCACCTCTGAGTAACGCACGCACCCGCAGGCATGGGCCCTGGCAGCTCCACTGCCAGGAACCCCCATTTCCACTCCAGGGATACGTCTGCAGACCACACGAAGGCAATCTGAAAAGCCACAACTGCTTGCACATCTTCCTGTCTACTCATTTACCCAAAGCACTCAAGCTATCGATTTTTTAAAAACAATTTTATTCCTCAATGCAAAAAAAAAAAAAAAAAATTACCTTTAAAAACTTTATTGGCCATTGGATTTCCCATTTCTGTTCATGGACTTGATACAAGGGCTCAGTTACAGTAATAAAAATATAAGAGGCGAAATAAGTGATCTTCAGGGTGACGTCCTGCTGACAGCACGTGGACCCTACTGCCATCACGGGCAGGGTAAGATGGCGGCAGCACCACCTGCCACCCTGCCATGGCAGAGCAGCATGCCCCAGGAAGGCGTGGAGGAAAGCGGTTTATTCTCAGAGGCTTATCAAGCCTGAGTCTCTGGAGGCTGTCAAAGAACCGCTCACGAGGACAGATCTCCCTTTTGAACAGAAATGATTCTAAAGACTCCTGGGGTCCACGAGGAAGCATCTTTGCTTCTACTGAGAACCCATGCAAAGAGTCTTTATATTCTTTCCACTTTATCATCCAATTCCTCTGCAGCTTTTCACCACCCCTTGCTATGAAGAGAATATGCCACAATGGAGGAAATGCCACAACAGCAAACTGAATGTTTGACAAAAATAAGTAAGTAAATAAATAACACAGTTATGAATATAAGCCAGAAGAGTGACTGCAGGAGAAAAATACATAGTGGAAAACTTTCAGATATGTTTTGGACAAATTACTTGAAAATTCTCAGGACGCATACACCTATTTTGGTCTTTTAATGTAATCTGCTGTAGTACAGTGGTTACGTGCACAGGCTCTGGAGAGAGACTGGTTCAAATTCCAACTCTGTGACTTAGACATTTTTTTAAAACAATTTCTGTGCCTTAGTATCCTCATCTGTTAAACAGAGATAATAATAAAGCTGTTATGGTGATTAAACATGCTAATACATACAAAGCATTCAGAACAATGATCAATAAAGCTATGATCATTATTACCATAATTCAAAATGGCTTTCATATGCATTATCATAGTTGCTCCCGCAAGCATGCTATGAAACAGAGGTGATCATTCCATCCATGCTTTACTGGTGAGTATAATGAGGCTCAGTGAGTTGCTAAAAACATAAAACAACTTGCACCAGAGTCAAGATTTGAATCCTGGTTTTTTCACATTATACCTAGATTTTTTTCCCATTACATTGGATTAGTCACATGTAAACCACACCAAAACAAGCTATTATAAAACATAGACACTAGATAAATTCCTTAAAAAAGAAGAAAACTACTAACATCAGAGTACCTATTCCAGGAATTCTTTCTTAGGATAAACAAATGATCAGTTGATGGCACAATTTACTAAAGTAGTTAAAGCAGATTTTTAGAATCAGTGTGTAGCAATTTAGGACGTCCATAATTGTGAAGTGAGGGGTGAGTTAGAAGATTTATTAATATGTATGCTTTGTTGAAAATTTTACCTCTTATGAAAACAGGTAAACTCTCATCTTGAGAAAACTCGATACACAAAAATGCAGAACTACAAGACGGTTGAGCCACTCATTACGGAGGGCACCCCTAAATTGCTTAAACGTTTAATGAACCTTGTCATTTTATTGTTGTTGTAACTCACAAGCCAGCAGTGGACTTTCTGATCACTGATATGTTGTAATTTTTGGGATACATCCTCCTAGGTCTAGAAGACTGGGCATTTCACCCCTCAGAATCCTTATCCACATGACACTTAGGGGAAGTTTTATGAGACAAGCAAAATATTGTTGAATATAAATGAACAACTGGAAGATATTCCTTCTTTCCTAATGAATTTTATAATTCAGAGCATTTGAATGGATCCCTAGGGCAATAATTCTTTCAAGACTAACACTCTTTCTAATATTTGTATCTATTTCTAATTCATAGTTTGAATGTGTTAGCCTTCAAGAACCTATATTAGTCTTTGATTTAATAATATTAACTTTTAATTATGAATCTGATTTTGATTTTTAATATGTACTCCACATGCAAATCAAATTATCCCTGAAAATAATTTATAAAAAAGTATTTGGACAAATCCACATTAAAAACTACATTTTAAGCAAAGATTATGTGTTAAAAATGATAATCTTTAAAAAATTCTCTCAAATCTCAATGACCAGCAAATTGCACTGTACATATAATAGTGTTTTTTATTCAGCTCACCATCAGGGTTTTGTCAGACCTTTATATAAGTCCACATGAGACCTCCTTTGAGTTCATCTGAGCAACTCATATTAAATGTCCACTCATCCAAGTCAAGTGATGCACATTTCATAGCTGAAGAAACCTTTCATTTTAATTCTAAAATTACGTTTTCAAAACAAGATGTATAATATTCTAGAAGTATGCGTCTTAAGGCCATCCAGATGGAAATATTTTGTTCTTTAGATAGGTACTTAAAAATCTATAAAATTTAAATAAATCTCACTACTGAACATTACTGAGACAGTAAATTATAAAATATTATTTAGGCCAAAGAAAGCACTCAGATTTTCCTCTACTGGTCAGAGTCTACCTCTACATCTCAGTCATAGTCCAGGCTATAAGACATCACCATATGACAACACTGAAAACAGATGTCTGAAAAGCACCATTACGTCAAGCAATTAATAACTGAAGTAGTTTTTTAGTTACTAATTGCTTAACATAATGGCGTAATCATTTAAGCTTCAGAGATGGGCATTTTACTTTATTCCTATGGTTAATCCTGTCTGACACTATCCTTGGACTGGTTTGAAGCCAACAGCTATATATTTGTTGACTAAATGACCCAACTCTCCCCAAATCAGTAGAATGTATGTCTCAGATCCCCATCACAGGCCACATAAACTTCCCACTTCCCTGGTTCTTGCCTGTAAAGTCAAGGTCATACCACGATACCTCTCTTACCTGTTTCCCATCCAGGGTATACAGGCGTTTCACCACTCCTGAGTCCAGCTTGATGGCGTCGGTTATGTCAGTGAGAACCTGCTCGAAGGAATGGGCAGTCTTCTTGTTCAGCAGAATCCTGACAGCTTTCCGTGGCTTCACCCCACTTCTGATGATGGTGACCAGCTTGGGCCGAATGAAATCCTTATTCTCCCGCACCTCTGAAGGGCTCCCTTTGGCGGTGGCCAGTGACGACACCGCCCGGGACGCTGAGGTGGTCTTGACGTTCACAGACCAGTTGGGGTTCACATTCTTGGTGTACTCCAGTTTCTTGAAGGGTTCAATTGAGCCACACACGTAACTCTCTCCTAAGGAAGAGAGAAATATATTTAAGCTCAAGCTAAGGTAAACTCATTTTCTTTCTCGTAGTCTATGATATTTTTCTTTTCTACTTAGAGGTAAGAGTTAGTTGTGACTTTTTAAACAATGGAAGTATTATTACTAATTAAGAAGAAAGATTTTTGACTTCTAATCTGGCTCTGTCAGTCACAGATTGGTATCCTCAGGGGAAAATATCATCATCCCTCCCTTTCTTCATCATTAATACTGGTAGAAATGTTGGTATTTAATAAACTTCAAAAAGGTATAAAACTGAATTAAAATAGAAAATATTCTTTGAGATTTAGGATTATTTCTATTTGCAGAAAAGTTCAAAATTAGAGGTACCTACATTTGCCACCAGAAATTTAAAAACTGAAGATGTTTCAGAAAACAGCTTCTTAAAACAGCTATGTAATTTATAATTTTGATGAAAGTATTTGCTAAACATTTTGTAAAGTCAAGTAAAATTCCTAAAACAAGCAAAATAACCACGCTTCCTCCTCTCCCATCTACACAGGGCCAAGCACTCGATCCACAAACACTAGGAAGCCAGTTCACACCTTTTTATAGATAAAAGGTTTTGAGACTGGTCAATTTACAAACTGTAGCTTCTTAAACTGACTGTAAAACAAATATAATTAAGTAAGATGAGTAATAACTGAGGTCCCAAAATAAAACATGGTGGCTATAGTTGATAACATTGTATAGTATAAAAGAGAATTCTCGCAAAGAGTAGAAATGAATTGTTCTCACACACACAAAAAGGGTAAGTATGTGAGGTGTTAGATTTGTTAATTAATTAAATGGGATGAATACTTTCACAATGTGTGTGTGTATACCAAATCATCACAATGTGCACTTTAAATATCTCAATTTTGTCAATTATACCCCAATAAAGCTAAAAAGAAAATAAATACATAAACTTGTTATTAGAAATGACTCCCTAACAGAGAATAATTTAATGACAAAACTCAGACTATTAAGTAGATGTGGATCACACTCACACCAAGCGATAACAAATTATCAAATGACTGATGTTATCACCAGTCCCCAACCTTTTTGGCACCAGAGACAGGTGCTCCTACAAGAATCTAATGCCTGACGATCTGAGGCGGAGCTGAGGCAATGATGCTAGTGCTGGGGAGCGGCTGCGAATACAGATGAAGCTTCTGCTTACTTGTTCACTGTTCACTACTCACCTCCTGCTGTGTGGCCCAGTTTCACAGCTGGGGTGTTGGGGGCCGCCTACATACATATTTCATAAAGTCAGTCAAAGCATTTCGAAATTAAATATTTTATAAAGGACTTTTCCTGTGTTAGCAAGTCTTTGTAACTGGGAATAGGTAAAAATGCTAAAAAGGCTTCATAATTGCACGTAAAGTGACCTAGGACTAATCCTACACAGCCCGTTTACTTTTATCTAAATCCTCATCCTACTTTTAAATTAATAGTGGAAGCGTCCAATGCCACAGAATTAGTATTCACATAAAAATAAGTAAACCAGGGCTTCAAAAATAGAAAAGCAGAGTTATACAGGTTATCAAACATTTGCTTTACAAATGTTTTTAAAATATACTTTAACATGTGTTTATACATTATGCCTCACTAGAAGTTGTACGAATAGCGCAAATTTAGCAAACCGGCTTTCAATTCACCTCGTAGATCATGACTGGTCCCACCTATGCTGTTCTCGAGATTTACACAGATATAGAAAACGTGTACAAGGGAATTGCGAGAACAGGGGTGTTTCTGGAGGCCCTGTGGAAAGGCAGTGTGCGTGAGATAGAAGGAAGAAAGAATTGGAAATCTAGGCTCAATCCGGCCTCTCTAAGCGTGTGTCTGTGGGCAAGTCTACTGGTCTTCTCAGGGGTACTTCAGTCATCTGCCAGATATAGGCTATTCCAGTGGCCACTTCTCCGTCACCAATTTGGGGTGAAGACTGAATTAAACAATAGGGGTCAAAGTGATCTCAAATGCAAAATTGTTACACAGGTAAAAATCATCTGAGGCTGCAGTGAGCCTGAAAGGAAAATTTAAAAATGAAATTACCAGAAACCAGTAAGCAGGTCTTATAAAGTGTTCATTATTTCTAGCTACATAGTTACCAGCAAGCAACATTTTGGATTCATCTCAAAGCCCCACACATTCCCTAAGGAGACCCACAGCTCATGCTTCAGCTGGCAAACCCAGTCTGTCAGAATTCTGTGCTAACTGAAGATGTGCGATTGTCTAATTATTTGTTTTAATTTTTCTTTTCTTTTCTTTTTATTTATGCCCACAGCACCTGGTCTTCCTAGGTGGTCTCCCATCCAAGTACCAACCAGGCCTGACCCTACTTAGCTTCTGAGATCAGACGAGGTCGGGCATGTTCAGGGTAGCATGGCTGTAGACTTTTAATTTTAATTTTTTTTTATTTGTTAAGTTTATATACTAAGGTAATAATTAAAACAAAAACATGGAGTGGTTTACACTTCAACAGAGAAAAATATTTTTTAACTTTAAAAAAGAAAAATTATTTTAAAATAATTTAATAACTATTTAATATGAAATAATTTAATATAATTTAAAATGATTAAATAATTTATTTTTAAAAGAATTTTAAAGTATACATATAACAATATGGAATGGGTTTGGTGAAAGAGAAAAGAAATACTTCTTTTTAACATCTTAGATAAAGCATACTATAATTTTTTAAAAGATCGACAATACTGAGAAAGTAATATTGGTTTGTTTCAAGTGACAACAATGAGAAGAAACTTGTATTTAATCTACACTGTCACTTTGAAGGTCCTCTGCCTGGTTTATCTGATATAAAGACTGGAATAAAATCCTGGAGAAGGGTGTGAGACTCCAATAAAAGACGATATTGTGCTAAAAGGACAGTGACATCTAAAGGAGAGCAAGGAGCTGGCCACCAAATCCCACACCGCACACCATGCCACACCGGCATTTAAAATCTACTACGTTATTCAAGACTTAGGAAAAGTAAAGATGGATTTCTTTATGTTAATAAGCTTCTATTTAATTGTGTGAGTATATTTACATTAAATTTATTTGACCCCACATTTTGGCTACTTTTAATCATAATTCTGAACTCCCCACCACTAGGAGACCTGGTCTCTGCTTTAAATTCAAATTGATAGCATTTTATAATTCTGTTTTTTAAAAAGCTTTGTAAAGGTGATAATATCACTGATAAGTGTAAATTAACAAATCATAATTGTTCTGAATGGGAAGAGTACATAGTCTTGATTTGGTCAAATAGCTCTGCAGACCTAGTGTTTAATCTCTTCCACATTGGGGCTGAGAGTTAAGGGATATGTTATATTCTTGAACACAGCATCATCAATGGAGTGCGTTCAAGTCTTTACATGAGGTACGTGGGTTAAAGGTCATTGAAAAATAACAAAACAAAGTAAAACTTACCATGACCTTTAAAAATTTATGACTGATAATTATAATACCTATAATTACATACCTCTTTTCATGTACACTAAGCCATCTCAACGTTTTATGGTGTAATGTATACTGCAACAACAAAATAAAAGTTAATTTACCTAAACTAAGGTATACTTGAGCAAAATAGACATATTGTGATTTATAATAATACATATATATATTTGGTATTCATACTGTTTCTGGCACAGAGTATCTAAAACTCTTGGAATTTCCTAAGTGACAATAAAGCAACAAAGATGTCTTGCTATTCATAATAGACCCCTCTAAACCACACCTGAGTTTATGTCAGTGAGACGACTTTGGAAAGCATCATAGGATGGGGGCTGGATACGTGGGGAACCAGCCATGTGATAGGAGGATTGGAACTTTCAGTCCCACCCACTGGCCTGGGGGAGGGGAAAGGAGCTAGAGGTTGTATCAATCACCAATGGCCAATGATGTAATCACTCGTGTGCATGTAAGAAGCCTCAGTAAAACCCAAAAGGACAGGGTTCAGAAAGCTTCCAGCTGGCGAACAAATGGAGATTTGGTTAGTCATGCTCAAAGAGAGTATGGAAGCTCTGAGCCCTTTCCCCATCCACACCTTGCCCTATGAGTCTCTTCCACCTGGCTGTTCCTGACTTACACATTTTTATAATTAACCAGTAACTCAGTAAATAGACTGTTTCTCTGAGTTCTGGGAGCTGCTCTAGCAAACTAACAGAGCCAAAGGAGGGGGTCATGGGGACCTCCTATCAGACAATCCATCAGAAGCACAGAGGACAACTTGGACTTACGACTGGCATTTGAAGTGGGGTGGGGGACAGTCTCGTAGGACTGAGACCCTAACCTTTGGTCTTTGATGCTGTCTCCAGGAAGAAAGTGTCAGAATGGAGTTGAATCTCAAGACATCCATTTGGTGTCACTGAGAATTGCTTGGATAGGTGGGAAAACCCTCGACAAACACTGAAATTTTATGTCCCAGAATTTGCTTTGAAAGTTTTGGATCACTTACTACAGGCGAAGTGAGATGAGGACAGAAAATGGCAACGATCACAGGTGATTTAAAGGCGACGGTATCAAAGTCCATTTGGAAGTGGAGCTAGGCGCTACTAAACACAACCTCTTGCGGGTGGGTTACTGTGCTGTCAGTCTGGTTCCAGTTTATTTCAGCCAAAAATCTTTGTGTTAAGACTGATTTTCAATTTGAAACTTAATACTCTGGGTGTCCAAGACATCCCGACAAATATCGGGAACTGCAGAAGTGGCATCTGTCTGAGTTGCTGCGGCATTCACAAAAGCCATAAAACTAATAGTTGCTTTTAAGCAAAGATAGAAAAAAAGAAAATGACCGTTAAAAAAATTAAAGAAAGGTAAGGAAATAAAGCATAAAATTATGTTTGGACCCAATCAGTACCTCTTAAACTATCAAAATATTATAGATTCTTCCCCAAAAGATTTAGGTAATATGGGGACTTTACAGAATGGAATAATTTCCACGAAAGTATATTAGATAATTTTAAAGATAATGAAGAGTTTGTGTTTTATTTATAAAAATCACATATGCATTTTTAAATTATTATATTTGCTGTTATTCTTCAAAGTATGGAAATATATTTTCCTAACAAACTTTCTATTAAAAAACATGCAAAGGTAATTATACTTGGTTATAGACTCTCATTATTAAATTAGAGGATTTCCACTTAAAAGAAATTCTCTAAGT
This sequence comes from Rousettus aegyptiacus, assembly GCF_014176215.1. Lineage (NCBI taxonomy): Eukaryota > Metazoa > Chordata > Mammalia > Chiroptera > Pteropodidae > Rousettus > Rousettus aegyptiacus. The sequence goes on from NW_023416286.1 coordinate 11,124,165, forward strand.
CACTATCAAAAACTTGTAGTAATATGGTACCAGCTCCCTGGTTGACCAGACCTGTGGTGAGTCAGCCAGGAAGGTGTTCCTCAAAATGATGCCATATTAGAAGAGTCTAGAAGTTTTCCTTGTGTCCCCTTATTTTGGGAGGGTTTTCATTGGCTTATAAATTAACAACTGATGTCAATGAAGACATTGCTTGACCTGTCTGAAAATGTCTTAATCTCCACTCTTCCCATTAGTAAAACTTGTTGCTGCCTCCTCTAGGATTTCTTTAAGTTCTAACAGTGGCATATTTAAAACTATCTTAAGTGAAGGATACCCATAATATATTTCATTTTTCCAGACTATAAACATTCTCATTGAAAACTCTGGCAATTAAAATGTACTATTGTGAGTTATAGTAAAAGCTGGAGAAGCTCAAATATATATTGAACCCTCTGAAATTGAAGCGGGTTAAATTACATGAAAGACATTATTTACGGAATAAAGGTGTCTTCTGGATATTGTATTTTATGAGACCGTCTCGGATACACACAGCAACATTTCATAATCTATGTGGAGGCTCTGGTTTAAGAAGATTTTGATAGTGTTGTTAAAGGCAAGAAGAAAGATTCCCAAAGACACTTATGGATCATTCTTCCATGGAAGTGTCATAATAAAAATAAGCTTACAGAACATGAAATTTGGATCTGTATGTCAGGCCCGTGGAAAACGTCAACTTCTCGAATGCAAAGCAATAGAAAAAAACATAAAAAGAAAAGTAAGCAGATCCAAATCTTTTAAAATTTAAAATTGATAAATTGAAAAGTAAAACTGAAATAAAAAAGGGAAAATAGACTGAAGACCTACAATACAACAATGGATTAACATAATGTGTAAATATTATAATTTACTAAAATGCGAGGTACTAAAATATATGACAAAGGATAAGAACACAATAAAATGTAAATTCTAATAGAGCAGGAGAGAAGAAGACGGAGAACTGAACTTTACACATCTGCACAAGGGAAAGAGAGGAGCAGATGCTATAAGGAGTAGTTAGCAGGCAGAATCAACCACAATTGGCATGAGAATGTGAGTCCACAACACTGAAAAAATGACACTGAAACTTCTATTTTGGCTAACTTCCCAAATACTGCAATAGATAAAATGAGAAGGGGAAAAAAATGTGGATTAGATGATAAGGAAGAAAATTAATTTAGTTGTGACACTGAATGTGAAGCTCCTAGGAGCTAACCAGTTGGAGATGTCCAGCAAGCAGTGGGAAATACAGACCTGGAGTTTGGGAGGTAGATGCATGTGGCAGCTGCAAGGAGACCCCATCCAGCTGCACAAAATGAAGTCTGGGGCAACACCAGATTTTAAAGAGTGCCCAGAAATGGAGGAGCCGCTGAAGGGAATCAAGAGAAATCAGATGCCTGGAGCCATAGAAACCAAGGGGTGGTGAGTATGTGGCTAGGAGAGATCCAGACACCAGCATTCAAAGTTCCAGGGACAGCAGTGAGGACAAGGATTCCTAAGGGATCAATGGCCTGGACATGAGGAGACCACCCGTGGTCTTGTAATAGCCTCTTCAGCTGGGTAGTGATGTCAGATTGCTTTCATTCATTCGTTTATCCATTCAGTCGTTCTCTCCTCTTTTCGTCAGGGATATTGATTGAGTACTTGCAGCCAACATGTTAGGCAATAAGAACTCCAACGGCTCACCGACTTGCTAATCAAGGGTGTGAAGTACTGTTAGAAGTTGAGTAAGTAGAGACAGCAAATGCTGATGTTTCTTCTCATGGATGAGTTCTGGGTTTGAGAGGTCAGCAAGTTCGAAGCAAGAATTTTTTAGATTGTGGGAGACTTGGGTACCTGTAGGCTGAGGAGATAGGAATGGGGATGCTATTGGCAGAACAAGTTATCTGAATGTTTGCCATGGAGCAGATCCTCTTCTAATCCTCACCGCAACTGTATGAGCTCAGTGTCAACATGCCACTTAACACAGGGCACACTGAGGCGCAAAGGGTTAAGAAGCTTGCTCGAGGTCACATGGTTAGCAAAGGTGGAGCCAGGACTCAAATGAAGGTGGTCTGACTCCAGGGCTGTGACTTAACCATGAGGCCGTGCACCTTCAGGAGGGCACCGATTTCACCCTTGTTATGGAGAGAAGGTAAGCCCAGAGATGGGAGAGCATGAGAAAGGAGAGTAGCTGAGCTCAGTGCTAATTGTATCAGTGGGTAATAGAAGATGAGGCCACATAGAAGGTAGGAGCAGGAGCGAATCACTGCAAGAAGCACTTCAAAGATTGTGGGTGTATTCATTCCATATATAAATGGGAGAGTCATTATGAAGCAAAGGTATGGCACAAAGTGGTTTGTTCATGGCCAGGTTTATAGGCAGGAAAACATTTTGAAGACTACTGTATGGGACACATCTAAAGGACCTAAAGGACCTGATCTACGAGAGGCTGTAATGGGGATGGAAAGGCAGGGGCAAATACAGATTCTATAAAGAAAAGAAAAACCAACTGGAAAAAAAACTAAGATAAGCATTTTTACCTTAGCCTATTCTAAGAGTACAGGGGAGACATGACAAGAGCCTAGTGATAGGAATATAAGGAGTTACTTCATTTTTTGAAAATTGATTTGCATCTTTCAAAATTTTCTATAATGCTCACTGTAGAAAAATGTATCACTCCTTCAGTCAAAAAAGTAACATAGTTAAAATAGCAATAAGGTCTTGAAAACTATAATAGTGGTGGTGGAGAGGGGAAAACAAACTGAAGAAATATCTTAAGGAGAATCAACAGAATTTGGTAACAGCTTAGATTTGAAGGTGGCAGAGAAGAAGTCAAAGTCAATGTTAAGTTAGATGGTGACACTATTTAACAAGATCTAGAACATGAGAAAAGGAATGAATCCTATACAATGGAAAGGAATGAGTTCACATTTATACATGGTAGGTTTGAAAGGTCTAATAATTAGAGCATCAATTTAATATACCCAGGTGACTGGAAGTAACAGCCTTAAAAGAGTGGTTAAAACAATGGGGACTGACAATTTCATAGTAGATGATCCGAAGACAGAAAAGTGTTTAAAGGTAGGGCAAAAAAAGAAGGAAATAAAAAAATCACCATTGTAACATCACAGTAATAATTGCTACAGGCAAAATCAACCAATAAATGCCAAAGTGGGCAAAAGTTTAAAGAGAAAAAAGATAAGTACATAGCTTCGAAGTTTCTCCCCCAAATATTTATTAATTATAAAGGTGGAAGTAGTAACTTCACAGTGAAGACAACTGGCAGACACTTCTCGAACCGACTGATCATGGTTCATGTCACCAGTAATGACACAACAATACTGTTTCCCCTAGATATGCTGCCTCAGAAGGACACGTCACTTCGGTAGAATTCTTGCCACAAATGCATAACTGCAGCCTAATCATCGTAAACCCAAATTGAGAAACATTCTACAAAGTAACCAACAAGGACTCTTCGAAAAGGTCCAGTCATTAAAAACAAGGAAAGACTGAATAATTGTGACAACTTGGAGGAGATGAAAGAGACATGACAACTACATGCAGTGTGTGATTCTGGCACGAAAACAGGCATTAATGGAAAAACTGGTGAAAGCTGAATAGCGTCTATACTTTAGTTACCAGCATTGATCCAAAGTTACTTTTTACTTTCGATAATAATATCATGGCTGTATAAGATACAGGAAGCTGGGCGAAGGGCATATGGGAACTCTTATCTTCGTGACACTTCTTTTAAGTCCAAATTAATTTCAAAATAAAACTTTTAAATATGAGGTAGGTAGCCTGGAAAAGAACTGAATACCTACCTCACATATTCTACTAAAATAACTTCTATTAGAATATATTTTAAAATGAAAACATAAAAACACAGCATTATAATCTGGAATTAGGGCCAAAGAGGCATGAAAAATCAAACCATGAGAGACCGATACGTATGATTACATTAGTTTTTAAAAATCTGAATGGCCGAAAACACAAAAAAACATATTCACTAGATAAAGGATCTTATTTTCACAACATTTATATACTTACAGTGAAGTACAAAAAGTGTAAAAATTAGGAGAAAAGACACAATATTGGGAAAATGAGACCAAGTCTCAAGGTGAATTACTTGCAGAAATAGGCCTGCAATTGAACTTTCTTTATTGAGGGTCATGGTTTTAAAAACATATTAAGTCTAGGATTTCAATTCAAAATGGCAGAGTAGGTAAACGCTATTCTCAACTCCTCTCATGACCACAGAAAAAAGACAACTAAACTATAGAACAACCATCATGGAGACTCTCCTGAAGTCTAGCTGAACAGGAATCCTGAAACTAAGGACACACAGAAAAAGCCTCACGGAGACTGGAAGGAGGGGCAGACAACACAGAAGTTGCTGGTCTCACATCCATGGTGTGGCAGTATAAAACCAGGAGGAATATCTCAGCCGTGGAGGTCCCCGCTAAAGATAAAGGATCCCAAGTCCCATACCAGGCTCCCCAGCCCAGGGTTCCAGTGCCAGGAAGAGAAGTCCCCACAACGTCTGGCCATGAAAATCAGTGGGGATTGTGACTAAGTGAGACAGAGGGTGGCTGGAGTGCCCAGTGTTCCTCTTAAAGGGCCCACGCAACACCCTCACTGATGGGCTCACTTGCTCTGAGCTCCAGCTAGGGCAGTAGCTTGAAAGGTCCAAGGGACATATAGGGAGGAACTGAATTGTCTGGCTTCAGGGTTAGGGTCGGAGAGGCAGCCTTCCCTCAGACAGAAGTGCTGGTGGAAACCAGTGTTTCTTTGTTGCGCCCTACCCCTGCCCATCGTGCAGACACCAAGGCGGAGGCTTTATCAACCTGGCTAACACTGCTGGTCCAGCCCTGGTGATTCCCTGAGACCGCACCTCATCCAACTTGTGAACCCGCCCAAGTTTTTCCATACAAACAGCCTGTCTTGGCTCATACTGTGGACTTTTCTAAAATCTCTCAAAGGCTCATAAACCCCAAACAAGCAGCATCTAGCCTTGGTGTGCCCCTTTCCTTTTGCTAAGCAGCCCTAAGCCCAGAACTAGTGAAATCTGACATCAGTTGCAGCCTTGCTTCTCCCAGGCACCTGTAAGCCCAGCACAGTGGCACCCATCTGCAGATCACTTTGTAGCTCATATCAGGTGGCCCAGACTGGGCACAGCCAGCAGCTGAACTTGGCCTACACCAGAGCCCATCCTAAGAGGCCTCAGAACTGACACCTCCATTGGCCAGCTTCAGATCACACCAGAGCACAACCCAAGCACTTGCACAAATGACATACCCAAAAGGTGAACTCAGCAGGCACCAGAAACACACTATAGTGAGTCCTGCTCCATGGGGTCAGCACCAGCTCCTCTACTGTACATGGCCACTCCTGACAGCCAATCAGACTGAGAGCCAACTCCTCTCACTCAAGTACCAACAATAATTAAGGCTCAACTACAATAGGAGGGCATATACAGCCCACACAAGGGACACACCAGGAGCACCCAGCTGAGATGACGAGGGAGACTACACCACTAGGCCCCACAGGACACTTACTACATAAAGCCACTCTATTTAGACCAGGAGATGTAGAAGCTCGACCTAATTTATTGAAACAAACACAGGCAGGCGGCCAAAATGGGGAGACAAAGAAACATGTCCCAAATGAAAGAAGAGAACAAAATTCCTAAAAAAGAACTAAATGAAATGGAGACAAGCAATCTACCAGATGCAGAGTTCAAAACACTGGTTATAAGGGCACTCAATGACCTCAGTGAGAACTTCAACAGAGATAGGAAACATAAAAATAGACATAAAAAATAATCGGTCAGAAATGAAGAATACAGTAACTGAAATGACAAATACATTAAAGAGAATCAATAGTAGATTAGATGAATCAAATCAGTGATTTGAAAGACAAGGTATCAGAAAACATCCAATCAGAACAACAACAAGAAAAAAGAATCCAAAAAAAAAAAAATGAGGATAGTTTAAGGGGCCTCTGGGACAATGTCAAGCATAACAACATTTGCATCCTAGAAATACCAGAAGGAGAAGAGAGAACAAGGAATTGGAAACCTATTTGAAGAAATCATGACAAAAAACTTCGCTAACCTTGTGAAGGAAATAGACATTCAAGCCCAAGAAACTCAGAGAGTCCCAAGCAGGATGAACCCAAAGAGGCTTACACCAAGACACATCATAATTAAAATGGCAAATGTTAAAGACAAAGAGAGAATCTTAAACTTAGCAAGAGGAAAGCATTTATCTTCAAGGGAGCTCCCATAAGACTGTCAGTTGATTTCTCAACAGAAACTTTGCAGGCCAGAAGAAATTGACATGAAATATTCAAAGTGATAAAAAAACAAGATTACTCTACTCAGCAAGGCTATCATTTAGAACTGAAAAAAAGACAAGAAAAAGCTAAAGGAGTCCATCACTACCAAACCAGTGTTACAAGAAATGTTAAAGGGACTTCTTTGAGAAGAATTTAAAAAAGATAAAAAATATAAATAAGAAAATGGCAATAACTACATATCTATCAACAATTACTTTAAATGTAAATGAATTAACTGCTCCAATCAAAAGACATACAGTGGTTAGACCTTTGCATATGCTACCCATAAGACTCACTTTGGATCGAAAGACACACAGAGATTGAAAGTAAAGGGATAGACAAGGTATTTCATGAAAATGGGGAGAAAAAAAAAGCTGGGATAGCAATACCAATATCAGACAAAATAGACTGTAAAACCAAGGTTATAACAAGAAACAAAGAATGACCCAGTAATCCCACTTCTGGGTATTTACCCAAAGAAATCCAAAACACTAATTTGAAAAGATATATGCATCTCCACATTCACTGCTGCACTATTTTCAATAGCCAAGATATGGAACCCACCTCAGTAATCATCAATAGACAAATGGATAAAGAAGAGATGGTGCATATACACTGGAATATTACTTGACCATAAATAAATGAAACCTTACCATCTGCAAAAACATGAATGGACCTAGAGGGTATTATACTGTGAAATAAGTCAGACGTAAAAGACAAAAGTTGTATGATTTCGCTTATATGTGGAATCTAAAAAACAAAATAAAGACTCAAAACAGAAACAAACTCTTAGATACAGAGAACTTTTGATGGTTGCCAAATGGAGGAGATGAAAAAGGGGAAGGGACTGAGATGTGCAAAATGCCAGTAATAAAAACAGTCATGGGGATGTAAAGTACAGCATAGGGAAGATAGTCGATAATATTTTAATAATGATGGTGTCAGATGTGTACTAGATTTATCAGGGTGATCAATTCCTAAGTTATATAAATGTTGAATCACCATACTATACACCTGAAACTAATATAATCTGGTATGCCAACTGTAATTGAAAAATAAAATAATTATTAAAAAACATTTAAGTCTATTTTGAAAGCAAACAATTAACAATGTTATCCATAGTTTACTCTGAAGTTTGTGTGTGTTTCTGTGTGTGTATATACATACACGCATAGAGGGCTAGGGCTAACTGCCAGCTCTCTCAACACACTCAAACCAAATCAGGCATCATAATCTGTATATAATAAAACAGTGCAAGTGACCATGAGACCATTATAAACAAAGAACTTCACATAAGTCATTGCAATTCAAAATTTTTAGTCTGAGATAAGTGAGAAAGAACAAACTTAAACAATTATAAATAAAATATACTTGTCATTGAGCCCACTAAACAGGTTTAATTCAAAACTCACACGTCATCATACTGGAAGGGGAAATGAGAAGCTAAAACATGCACTGAAGTTTATACAAAATTAGTATGTAAAGAGATATGAACCTAATGACAAGTATGAAGCAACAATTTGCATTTTAACAGACTAAGCAAAAAATGTAATTGACAAAGAGGCAAATCTAAATGAATTTCCATCTATTTCAACACTAAGTGCAGCTGCATGCTAATTATGAGTGTTATAAATGAGGGAAAAGATCTGTTTAAACTAAAATCTTTTTGAAAATGCAGCTAATGTTAACTTACACACTGTACTGAAGTTACCGTTCAATCAAAAAAAAAGTATTTTTTCCAAAAAGTATTTTTTAAATATCAGACTATCCAATCTGCAATTACTTCATGTGGATCAGTGACAAAGGTATTTGGAGGCAAACGAAAATATTAAAGTATTTCTGGGGAGAGAGCAGAAGGGAGAAAATAAAAAAATAAAATGTTTAAAAAAAATTAAAGTGTTTCTGGGAGCAGTTTTTGTCATTCCTGGAATTAACTCATGGTCAAAAACATTTGTTATTAAAAAGGAGCTAATACAATAAAATTTCATTTAAAAGCCATTAAGAATACCCTATTCAGTGTCTTATTAGTGGCAGTTATGAGCTCAAGCTCTGACACCAGACTTCTTGGGGTCAAACTCTAATTCTACCATTTCTTGACTTTGAGCACATCACTTAACCACACGGTGCCTCACTTTTCTCATCTAAGTATTAGAGTGGTTACAGCACCTACTTCGTGGGATCGCAGTAAGAATTAAATGTGTTCATACATGCAAGGCCCATGATCAGTAACGGCGAGCTATCACTTTAATTCTCAGGACAACAGTCTCTGAGTGCAGTCATTCTTTAGTGTTAAAAACATAAACTGACAAGGAAGATTGTGGGGAGCATGCTATGACTTTGCTGGTCCCTGGTTGTAAAATGCTGTCAATTCCCTCTCACCTCTTACCCCTTCTCCTTGATGGATGGGAATCACGGGAATATCTCTGGCTGCCACTCAGTAAAGATCAAGTCTGGGTGAGAAACTCATGTGCCCCTCCCCCCATCGATGTTGCACACGTGATTCTAGAACACGGTGAGGAGTAAGCCTCAGCTCTCTCAATATGTGCTTTGAGGTCCTGGCATACTTTTTCCCTACAATACCATCAGCCCTCAAAGAGATGGTCTGGTGACTGGTCATGCACCTGACTTTATCCAGATCCCTTGGAATATCTCACCAAATGTTTTCTTTATTCTTTTATTTTCCAAGGTCATGAAAAGGACAGGGCACAAAAATCAAAGCCTATGCAGAAAAATTTCATGTTCATTCTTCCCCTTTAATTTACTGGAAGTTCCAACATCTGAATAGAAGGAAAAAGGCCAAATCTACAGGCATCTTGGCAGGGTGACGAGTCATCAAAAAGAGATGGGAATTTCCACAAAATAAACACACCAAAGCCAGGCTACTCCACACCGTCTCGAGTCCAGTCATACTGTGACTGCACTGGCATGCCTGCCAAGAGATAAAGGGAAGGAAACCAGGAGAAAGACACAAAGCCCTCAGCCTTGAATTACATACAGACTCTGGCTCCAAAGGAAGACAAGCAGGCTTGCCTCCTGCTACCTGCACAAGAGAGGAAGGTCATTACACGCATGAGATTCCTCCAGGATCCAATAAGACAACAGGGTCTGGGCAAATGTATCTGGAGTGAAGATGAATTCAGGGTAAAGTCATGCTCTTCAGCCTCCAAACTTCCTTTCCCGCATTCCTTTGCACTATGTATTAGTTTATTAGGAAGTAATTCATTCTTTCCAAAGATCAGCTACCTTATTTATACTTTAGCATGAATGTAATCGCAGTTATTTCTCTCCAAGTCATTTTCCTTTGCTTATGATTTCTAATGTGATTAGAAGCTTTATGCCCTGCTCCAGTGGGGTTGGTGCTAAGGCCAGTGTAGCTCAAAGCAGGACAGCGTGCCTTGTCCATGGACCCAAATAGTCCTACTTCCACATGAAATGCCTAAAACAAATAATTACCGTTAATCTAAATTGGACTTAAAAATAAACTGAACAGATTAATTTCTTTATATTTTCAAAAAACGTAGAAAGACAATAATCCCTTAAACATAAAAGAAAGCATCGTTTTGGAAAGAATTGTCAGAAAACCTAATTTGTGGCCCAGTATTACCACAAATACCACAGACATGTCACTTGAATTTTCCAGCACAATAAAATTGAGCTTGATACCTAACTAAGATTCCTTTCAACTCTAAAATGTCATGATCCATTCATTATTTTCAGTTCAAGCACTTTCAAACATCACACTAGCAAAAGTTCAGTTAGCATCTAGAAATAAATATGAAGTATGTGACTAATGATATAAAAATAGACTCCTAAAATCAACGAAGCATGGGTATGAGGAAAAAACTAGAGTATGCTATAAAGACACTTTTCCCCTCAGCCCATTATTATGAGCTATCCGACCTAATACCATTAGCATTATTTTTAACATGGCAGCATATCCACGTGAACTCTCAAACGTGTGAATCGATAAGGACCAGAGCCAAAGGTGAAACTCTACCTCAGAGACCCAGCAGGGGGACGCACTGTGTGTGGACAGGGGAGAACTAGCCTCCGGGGCCACTGGGAGTTACTGCATAGCACTCACCTTCCACCAGTTGGTCCAGGCTAGAAATCTTCTTGAGCCCATCAATGGTGTAGATTGTTCTCACTCCCTGGGGCAAATTCACGTTATCCGACAGAGTTCGGGTCAAATCAGCTAGCAGGGCCTCAAAAGACCGGAACCGGTCTGGGGAGATGGCATACACAATCCCTTTGAAGTATCGATCGCCGTTTCGATAGAAACGAACTTTCTTGGCCTTCTTCTCGGAGCTGAGGGTCTGCAGCGTGCGGGTTCGGTAAAAGCTGCAGTGGGCGCTGTGCGTGGGGCTGGGCAGCCCGTTCACCCGCGACCCTCTGCTGTACCTCTGCGCCTTATCCCGCTCGTCAAAGTGCTCCAGCTCCATGTCTCTGCCGAAGGACATGACGGAGTTAAAGTTGAACCTACGAGGCACAGCAACAAAGACAGACACATATGGATGTTATTTGACAATCATGGTTTGAAAGGCTCAGCTTGAGAGCAGCTGGTGGAAATATTGCTATAATCGATGGTATATTTAATATGAGTTATCAAGTTGGGAGAGAAAAAGGACAACATAGAAATAGAAGATGCAAACCCAGTGGACACAGCTTAATAATCAACCCCAGTTCTGTTAGAAACAGCTCCTCGGTGCTGGCCACCTACACCGTATCAGCCTTTGAACAGCTATTATCTCTAATAGTCACAACAAACCTTTCAAAGTATTTTTACCTTTATTTACTGATGAAGAAACGAAGGCACAGAAAAATTTCTCCTAAATTTCTCCAAGTAATGCACTTGAGAAATGCTTGAACCTAGAATCCCAACCCGGGTTTGTCTAGCTCCAAAGCACAAGGCCGCCTGCAGGGCAGGGTGCTAAGCCTTGTGGCAGGCAGAAAACAGGCTTCCACATCACCATGCAGCTAAAGATAGGTGGTGGAGGGCCAGAAAACAAAGAGGGCGCCAGCAGTTCAGTCACACTGTCAACATTCTGTAGTGTTTGCTCCCCACGGCCAGATGGAGAACAAATGGACTCAATCTGTAAGATCTACCAACTTAAAGATTTTCCAACATATTTGCACGGTCAGTAAAAATCATTTTAAAAAGTGAATTTACCATAACTCATTTACTTGATAGAATTGTGTTTAAAAAGCAGGAAAAGGAGAACAAAAACCACAATAACAACAAGAAAAGATAAAAGCTACTTCTTTATTACTTCGTTACTTCTGCCTTTCCTCCACCTAAGGCTCCCTCTGTCCTGAGGTTGAGGAAACTGAGGCTTAAGGATGTTAATCCAGACTTGACCCGGTACTAGCTGTGCAACCTGGAGAAATCTACTTGATAAACATCTTTAAGCCTTGATTTCCTCAGTCACACATGGGATTGACAACACAACGGTACCTACCTCAGAGTTACTATTAAAAAGTTAATATACATGATGCACTTAGGAAAGCATCTAGTGTATAATAAGTATTAACATTTTTTATTAATGTGATCTGAGTCTGTCACAGAAAAAACTAGTAGGAACAGAATCTCCCCTTTCTGAGAAGGGAGGCTCCTGGTGAGCCCTCCTGATTTCCATTCGTGAGCTCTGAAAGGCGTGCCTGCACCCCACAGTCCCCATCTTACTTTCTATGGAGCCTTGCCATCAGCAAGCTGCCTCTGGGGTTAACTCATCCTTGCTGAGGGGTCCATTGATAAGGCTTGTGGTATTGCCCCTTGCAGGGGGATTCATGTTTTAACAGGTCAATCTAGACAGTGGAAAAACCTCAGCATTCAAAGAAGTTCTAATGACAAAATTTCGGGCATATTGAAATAAAATATAAGGGAAATGGAAAATCTGGGGCAAGAACCTACAAGTGCTCTCTAAATCCCATCAGGTAAATAATGTCCCCTTTCCAAAGGTCAGTCCAAACTAACCAAAGGCATAGCCAAGCCTCCCTGACCCTTTCGTGAACCTCAGTAAACTGCCCTCTGAGCCATCCAGAGTGGCTAAAATTTCACGCTCAAAAGCACTGCTAGAGACTATGTCCTCCTGAAATGAATGGAGTGGAAAAAGCTAATATTTATTGAATGTCTATGATGTCCTGACACTATTACTCAGCAATCAATTGTTGTAGAATATGTTCAAAATTCTCTTCTGAACCTCATGACAATCCAATAAGGTAGGTGATATGATCATGACTGGGTCCCAGAGTCACAATTGAGGGAGTTGAGATTTGAATCCAAATTTACTCTGATTTGGAAGCTGGCACTTCCTCCCTGCTGCCCATGTGCTGTGTCCTAAAGGCCTAGATCCTCTGAGATTGGACCCTTGTCACATGTAAAGCAGAGATATTTTAAGCCCTCACTCCTAACTAGCTCTGTGACCTTGGACAGGACATTTAACTGCTGAAGACCACATCTGCGGACGAGGCGCGGTGGTGTCAGCAGTCTCCGGAAGCCTTCACCTGCGCATGCGTCTACTGCTGACCCCAACTGGGTAGGCAGGCGAGGCTACGGAATGTGATTTAAATCTTCGGTGATTATGAATTCACTGTTTTTCTTTTTTCTCCAAGTATGAAAACTGCTTCATGCCTCTTAATAACTCACAGTAGTCTAAATTTGCATTTTCCAGAAAAAGATCTAGCATATATAGGTATAAACCGGTTTCACTGATTTTGGAATTAGATAACTTCGAAACAATTATCAGTTGATATCCCATCCTTCAAGCAGCTACTGAGTATCAGAACCAATGTTGCCCATGATATTACAGCTGCTCCTACTTTAAAAATGTATTTGTTTTTAAAAGGGCCCTCTCCTCTTCTAAAAGGGGTGGTGGGGAGATGATACTACCCATATCATACCAACTCACTAAACTCTTCAAACTTTGTAAGCTATAAAGGCAAGATTGGCTTTTGAAGGTTTTATCCTATTTTTAAAGCCAGTGGTCATTCTTCCAACCCTCGGGTTTCCTCCCCAATCTGTATGAACCCAAAGAAAACAAAGAGGACCCCAGCAAAGGATGGCAAAGTTGTGTCACCAGAGTGAAAATCTACTTTGAAGGGGCTCTTGTCGAGTCACAAATAATTTAGCAATTATTGGAATTCCTTAGAGGGAACAGGCTTTTAGAACCAAGAATTCCACAGCAAGTGAAAAAAAAAAAAAAAAGATCAATTTAAAAGAGAATTGATTTTGTTTCATTTTTTTTTTTTTTTGCGTATTACCTCAAATTGGATCACACATTCAACCAAGGCAGGAACCACACACCTTGCACTCCCCGTCACTGAGCGTGCCCCAGAGTAGGCAACAAAGAAAACCCACACTCAGAGTGAAATCATTTTCAAGGCTTCAGATACGGCTAAATGAATGTCACGAACCACACTATACACCCTAGCATTCCAGTAATTACATGTGGCTTCAAAATAGGTATTGTTCCCCTTGCCTCAGCTGGCTCAGCTCTCCAGGGGGCTTAGTCATATATTTGACCAAGAAGATTCACTGGGCCCCCACAGGCTCCCACTTTGTGCACAGGAAGCCCTCTCAAGCACCATGTGGCCACGTGTTCACCCACCCATACAGGCTAAAGGCCTGGGCCACATGTGTCCTGGTACCAAGAAGTTCACCACACCATCTTAGCCACAGAAATGACAGAAACTTGAGTGGGGAAGAAGGAGACCTTGCTCTTATCAGAAATTTTCATATAAACCCAGCCAGGCCCGGAAATAAGCATCCTCGTTTGTTCTCTGTGGGATTTCTCACCATTTTAAGGAAACTGTTCATCCTCCTCTAGATGAGCACATGAATTTCTGTTTTAGAGATCCCGTCCCCAAAACACACACACACACACACACACACACGCTGGACCTGGAGGTTCCGAGGTATATTTTTTCCAGCAGGATTAGAATGCAAGTGGATGGTCGGGCTAGAATGAGAGGTGCACACACGCCTTCAGAGTGCATGCACCACCCTGGACATAGACAGGATGTGTGTGGATCCTTTATAATGTTCCTACATGTAACTTCTCTTAAAATCCCTTCTGACTCGCATTCACGTGACATTTCATACCCCAAACGCTGTCCTACTTTCCTTTCCCGTCGAAAGGCGACCTTTTTAAAGGAACATTCATAAAACGAATCCACGAACAGCCTGCAGTGTGGCCGCGGAACGCGTGCGCACCAGAATCTGGACACACATTCACAGGTGCGGAGAGAGGTAGCCGCTTTGAATGAAACCTTTCATCTGCTCCATCTCCTGCAAGCACCTCCTTGCCACATCCAGCAGCGAGTCCGGGCAAACCCGGTTTGCAAAAGCAGCCTCTTTTGGAGAGCAATGCCGGGCTGTGAGTGCGCTCCCAACAGGAGCAAAATGCCGCTTTCCCTCCGCGTGATTTTAGCGCTGCAGGTACCTATTTGTACACGAGCAGCCTCGCTGTCCCTCAAGGAACTTGAGACCCTGCAAATGTACTTGCAGCACCCACGGTGCAGCCACCTCCCAACGCACAGATCGCACCATCCCCTGGCGCACACCACCCTCCCGGGCACACGGGAAAGCACACACAATAAGAGGCCTGGCCCGGCCACTCCTAGGCGCAGACTTGGTCCTCGCTCCGCGGCCAGTTTTAACAATGACAAACCCCTCGCCCAGCTCCTCGGCCCTGGCTCTCCTTCTCCGCTAACAACGTGGCGAAACGCTGCCCACCTCCGCCCCCCGCCCCGCGTTCGACTCCCCGTTTTAAGCCCCCGCGCCCAGCTCCCCATTTTAAGTGCGACTCCCCGTTTTAAGCCCGGTGTCACGAGACAAAAGAGGCAGGTGCCAGCGGCCCCGGGCCGCCCGCACGCACCCCCCGCGGCCCGGCCCGGGCCGGCCAGGCGGTCAGAGCCTTTCGAGGAACGGCGGGCGGGGCGGCGGCGGGCCGAGGGGGCGCCCGCTCTGCCCTCGGCGCCCCTGCCCCCTAGCCGGCCCTGCCCGCAGCTGCTTCCCCGGAGAAGGCGAGCCACGCACCGGTCCGCGAAGAGACGCCGCCGGGGGTCTTTGTGGCCGTGCGCGGGGCTGCCTCCTGGCGCTGTCCTCGCCGGGCTGGGCGCGGCCGGGGCTGCGGGGCGGCGGCGGGGCCGGGCTGGGCTGCGGCGGCTGCGGGCGCGCGGGAGTCGGCTGCAGCCGCTAGTGCGGGGCTGTGCCTCGGCCGGTCCTCATTGAAATGCGGCGCTCCGCACAGTCTCGCTCCAGCCTCTCTCCGGAGGAGGGCGGCGGCGGCGGCGGCGGCGGCGGGCGCGCTCCCTTTTCTTGCAGCTCAGCCGCTCACACGCCCCCTGGGCTCCCTCCTTCTCCTCCTCCGCGTGCGCGCCCCCGCCCTTCTCGGCAGGGCACACCCACCACGGCTGCGCCCCGTCCTCCCCCTCCCTGCACCCCTTCCCGCCGCAGCGATCTTAGTGCGTCTGGCTTGAGCAAAATGCCAAACCTTCCCGGCTCCCGGGAGTGCTTATCTGGAGGTAGGGGCGAATCGGACGGTGGACCTGGGAAGAGAGGACGAGAACGAGGGTAGGGCTGGGGCTGAGCCAGGCAATGTGCTAGAGAGACGAGCTGTGGTGAGACGCCCCCTCCTTCGGGGGACACAAGGAAAAGAATTCCTCCCTTCACCACACGTACACTCTGACGTGCCCTCACGGTTGGTTTAACGCCTTTCCCAGGGTTATGAAAGCCAGTGTGACGGCCCTTTGATCATTTTTTGCCCAAGATACATCCATGCAGCCTCTCCTGAGAGGACCAACCTAGACCCATGGTAGTGTCACGCTCAGCCTCCCCTCCCCCAACTGGGAAGGTACGGATGTACGCATAGATCCCACCCACCACGTCTACTTGACCCCAAGACTTGAGTCACCCTTGAAGTACTGCTTGGAGCCGAGTATGTCACAACAGGCCCTGGCTAACTTGAGAGTCAGGCTTCACCATTGGACACTTCATGGCTGCCAACTCAGCGGTCAGCTCTGGAAAGCCCCATGAGCTCACACAAGCTTTTTCTTGCTCCCGGGAGAAGAATGTTCTCAGCGCCCAGGCTGTCCACAGCTTCCTTCGGTTTTTGCACAAAAGTCCAGGGAGTGGGAACAGGTGGCAGAAGTCCCTGAAACCTTAACCTGCTTCAGCGCGCAGCCTAAATTTCAGTCCAGTTAATCTGTTGACATTCAGTCACATCTTTTGAGACACGTTATTTGTCCCAAATATGCATACCTATTGAAAACGCATATGTATTTTTTTTCTCTTCCTGAGCTGCCTGCCCCTTTCAATGGAAAATCGAAATTTTATTTTTCTCTTGCCCCCTGAGCCCAGTTACTTTACTTGACTACTTATTAATAAGAACTATTCTGAAATGCTTTCAAAGTATTATGTAAATACTAAATAATCACCATTTGTTATAAACACAGCTTAAACGAGATGAATATTATGTATTCGATAAGTGCTGCAGCATTTATTTTTGGACTCTTTTGGACTATTATTTTGGACTAGCTCAGGGCTGAGAGTACAATGAACTCACTAAATTAACTAAACACAAAGTACTGTGCCTAGTCCTTCAAATCTAATTCCCAGGGTATGTGTAGAAAGAGTAAGGAGCCAGCTGTTTTTTCTTGAGAACAAAAATAAGAGTTTCTTTATCTTTCCAGTGACAAATGCTAAAGTGATTTCTGTCAAACGCTAAACCAAGAAACACAGTCCATCTTCTAACGCCTGCGGATATTCTATCAGAGTCATTACTTAAGCATTTTTAGTAAACTCAACCATATTTTGCCTCTTTTTTACGTAGGACGTGCAGTTAATGTGTTCAAAGAAAACCTTTGAGTTTGATTCTGTTGGTTGCAGTGTGATCTCACTAGAAATAGTTGGGCATCATAACCCTTTCAGGACACCTAATAATTAAGTAGATGAGCACACTAAATAGTCCCCACTATGGTCTTACCATTTAGTCAGGACAGTAGGCCGGTACTAAATGATACTCAGCGACCTGAAGTGCCTAAGTTACTTCAAGGGTACCCTATGGCAAACCTAACTTTATTCAATAATAATTTCCAATTGAAATGAAGTTTAACCAGGAAACTCCTCATTCAAGTAATTTCCAAAAACCAATGTTACTTCCTGTGCATCGCCAGGATACTGATCAAAGTGACTGGAATTAATGCATTCTTTTCCTTATGAAAATCTTAAGTTAACAGAGATCTCATTCTAACTCCCCAAAGCTAATGCTACTTAAGCCATAGACCCCAATTGCTGTTCCTAGAAGTCGCAGTTCTGTATCCTGCGAGATGACAGTGGCTTGGCCACAGTTATGTCAGTGGCTCCTATTAACAGAATACTTGTTTTTTTGCTGTGCTAGGAGCTTTTATGTATTTTCTTATTTAATTTCCACAAGAACCAGAACAAGGCAGACATTATTATCCTCATCTTACAGATGAAAGAACTTAGGAATAGGAAGGTTACCTCATAGTCACACAGCTAATAAATATCGAGCACAACTCCATTTTTGTAAAATTCGTGGTTTTAAAATTCAAGTCAGTTTTTCAGTTGCTATGATCATATGCTCATAAAGCAATACCAAAACCTAGCGTGAAGTATAACCTTTTTTAAAAAAAAATGCAGGCTTTTAATCAATGAATTTATTGTTTCATAACAGAGAGGACAACTCTTGCTATTGTGAACGCTGCTTCCTGTAGTGATAGACACCATCAAATATGTCTACTCTGAGCTAAAATTTTCATGAGGACATTGTACTTCATGTTCTGACACAAAATTGATGGGCAATCTTATCTATATGTGCTTTCCTCCCCCACCCCCTGACCCCGCCCCCCTGCCAAAACTAAGTTTTCAGGTGCAAACCAGGGATAGAACTAAAGAATAATAATTTTTAATTTGCTATAAATCTCTTTTCAGGTACCAATAGTTTCTTTACAGATAATATGCTCAATTGTACAGATTCAAAGAGAATTACAGAATAAAGGATAGTACCAAGAAGGGATGAACTTCCTGCTTTTCCCCTCTAGAAGGGAGAATTTACCCCTTCTTATTCATAATCTCCTTTCAGTCCTCCTCTGGGGTCAAGGGCATGCAGTGCTACTGGACTGGGTTCCCAAGCATATTAAGTGCCCACCACGATCATGAGAAACAGCTTTATAGACTATGACCATCATTCTAATTTTCCTTTTTATTTCTTCCCATATGGTAAAGGTTCTTTATGACATTCCCCATGCCATTTCACAACTGCCCCTGACTACAGAACACATACTTCTGCCCTCCACTGGAATGACAGAAACTCTGTGATGAGGGACCTGGGCAGCAGCCTGTCCAATTTTTATCACATACATGAATTCCCTCCACAGCAAGTGATCTTTCAGCCTCCCCTCTGTTGCTTCTAAAGGTGACATATGTGACAAAAGTACAAAGAAGTAAGATTTGCCCTCTGAAAGTTAGTATAGATCAGGGGATTCTAAACAAAATAGATGAGATCTCTAAAATTACTTTTTTAATTGACCATTTATCTCTGGCTTGGCACTCCAAATTTTCTGGAGGTCCAATCTACATAAGGTTCTGGACCTGCACCAAGAAGGAAGGGACCCCACCCCCCTGAAATGCCTCTCCTAAGCAGACAGAAATTTTGAATCTCATTTCTCCCTTTCCTGCCAGTGATTTCTTTCAGTAGAGAGGGGAACTCAGCACAGCCCATTCCCCTGCTGGGCAGTGCCTCAAATTAAACAGAGCCACTTCCCTAGAATGTCCCCGGTGGCTCCACGCAGCTTCTCTATTTGAGAATAAATCTAGCAGCCCCGCCCTTTGTCTCACAGCCTATTATAGTCTACCAAATTCTGTTCCTCTTAACTAAGAACCCCAGCCCTTTGACTGTTTCTCAAATGACATGGTTTGCAAGCGTCAGCGATAGGCAACTGTCAGTAACTCCCTCAACTTCCATCTCCCAGAACCGGACTGCACGGCAAGGGTGGGCTGACAGAGAAAGCTCAGTGACGTCAACGGTTCCCTACACATCGCCCCTATTGAAGGAGCTGAATGTGGAATTAGCGTCTCTTGCAGGCATGCCCCACTAGTGACTCGTCCTGTCACCTAAAGTCTCCATGCGTTTCACATGTTCTACTCTCAAGGTCCCTCAATCTGTTCAATTTGTTCAGTTATATTTGGGAGTCTTAAGTCTAGCACTCTGTATTTTCCTTATTCAATTATGTGTTATTATTTGATCCAACTTTCTAACCTGTTGAATGAGATCCTTTTGGACACATTAGGTCCCCTTACACAGGGGTGACCCCTCCTGCACCCTGTCAGTCTGATTACTACCTCAAGGACATCCTCATCTCAGTCGTTGATGAAAGCTTTCAACGAGAATGTGGTCACAGCAGGTTCTGTCAGCTCACTGCCCAGGATCTCTCTCCAGGTTGACAGCTAATGGCAAATGACTCTCTCAGTGTACAGGGGTAATTACAGAGGTTAACATGTTCTCTATAGCAAATAAATATCTAGAGATCCAGTTATAGCTAAATTCACATTTTTACATCTAGGATTACATCTTTGACTTCTATGCCACTTTGAGTATTTCTAGACTGCACAAGTTTTCATTCATCCGTTTATCCGACAATTTTTGAGTGTCTCCAGGCACTGTGCCAGGCAGGAGCACCACAACTGTGAGGTAGAATTACCAGTGTCCTCTGCCCACAGCACTGACAGATGTTAAATCTCCTTACACAACTAATTACTTAAGTTCAATAGTGTTAAGCGCTCTGAAGGAAAAGAACAAACAGCTTCAAAAAGAGTTTCCCCTTCCTTGAAGAGGTAACATTTGCGGAGAGGCCTGAAGCTCGCTGGCCAGGCTCTGGGGTGGAGGAGTATGATTCCCCGCAGCAGAAATAGCCCACGAAGACCAAGCAGCTTGTTCCAGGAGCAAGAAATGGACTGAGAGGCTGGAGCACAGCGGACTGGGCAGAGGGGAAGTGTGGCTGCCTGGTGGGCAGATGCCAGCACTCTTGGGTCCATGGGCTATATTAAAAAATTTAGATTTTGTTCTAAAAAATTGGGAAATCACAGAAAACTTGCAAGATCAGATTTGCACATTTAAGAGTTCCTCTAGCTTTTCTGGCTGGTGTTGGAGAATATGGAAGAAAGACAAGGAATAAACACAATTTTACTGTCCAGGTGCTGATTAAAGAGGGTATCAGGGGAGAGCAGTAAGTGGGAGGGAAGCTTTGAGTGGTTATATGTCTACTATGGTTCCCTCGTTTCATTTAATTGATCAAGAACATATAACAAGTATGAGTTGGTGTGCACAAAATAACATGGCCTCAATAAGAAAAGGCAGAATTGACAGAATTATAATAAGAAAATGGAAAAAATTCAACAGCTTCAAGTATCAACATCATACAGTCAATATTCCCTCTTAAATGCCATTAAAAAAGAAATGAGTAGTTAAAGAAAAATTAATTAAAAACCCATACATTTAAAAATTTTCAAATAAACTTTTAATAAACTATTGCTAAAAGGAGAATCTATTACAGGTTTTAGAAAATACATTAGAATACCAATGAACTAAGCATCTAATTACTTTTAGAAGTTAAAAAGAAAACACAATAAAGCCAATGTAAGTCTTTTTTTTTTTTTTTTTTTTTTTTTTTTTGAGGTAAATATAAGAACTTCTGGTAGGAAAAGTTTTAAGGTAGCTCTTAAGATTCCTGCCTCTGTGAGCCCACGTCTGATATAATCCTCATTTGCTGAGTGTGAGTGGGCCTCACTCATCAGGTCAGCACCTCTAAATGAGGCTCTAGTGTCAGAGATGGAAGGCTCTCCCACTGGCCTGCAGCAAAGCAAATAGCCATGCTGTATATTGGCTATGTGGGCCACGTAACAAGAAACTGTGTTTGCCTGTTCAAAGTTGAAAGTGGTCCCCCGTCACCAGCTAGCAAGAAAATGGGGACTTCATATAACCAAGAAATAGTGGATTCTACCAAAACCCTTGAGCTTGGGAGAGGATCCCATACCTTAGACGGGAATCAGAGTCCCGACCAGAATCTTGATTTCAGCCTGGTGGGACCCTGAGCAGAGGATCCAGCTATGCCACGCCTGGACTTAAGATAATAAACGGGTTGCTCAAGGTGCTAATTTTGTGATTATTTGTCACAGAGCAATAGAATACTAATATAGAGCTGACTTTATGTTACAGAAAATGGAGATACAAATACAGAAATTATCAAAGACAAGTTATTTTTTAAAAAATACTAATAAAATTGACCTTTGGCAATGTTAAGTATGAATAAAATAAAGAAAAATGAGTAGTATTAGGAATAAAATGAGTAGTACTATGAATAAAAAACATAAGTCTAGATTTTACAGTTATTTAGAAGTTAATAAAAGGATATTTTAAATAATTTTATACCAGTGTCACCGTTGGGGCTGATTTGAGTTCGGTGTCGCCCCAATGGTAGCGGGGAGGGAAATGAGAGGTAACAACGGCGCAGACATGTAGTTAGCATTTTCCCTCAGTTCTTCCTCAAATGACAGCAGTGAAGAATCATAGGTCACTGAGATTTAAGAGTTTTATTAAAAATGTATTTTAGAAAGACAAAGAATGCCCCAACGAGGCACATGGTCCTAGTGCAGTAACCAACAAAAAGGCCACAAAAAAAAAAGAACCCAGAAGGGCAAAAAAAGGGCAAAAAAGTGAGAATGTCTGCCTTATATTTGGGCTGTGATGGGTGATTCCAAAGGCATTCCTAGGTGATTGGCAAGTGAGGTCATTTTGATTGACACCTGGCTGCTATATAACTGCCTAGTGAGCATGTGCGTACCCAGAATTCTGCTAACTTTGGGGTGTTCTTTGGGTGGACCCTGGGCTGGACCCTTATTCCTTTGTTCCCTCCTGTTGCTCAAGTCTGACTAGCTACCTAATACCAATACATATTAAAGCTTAGATAAAATAAATTCTTAGAAAATGTGATTTACCAAATCTGACTCTAGAAGAAATAGAAATTGCATCCGAATTAAAATCTTTTGACAATGAAAACAACAGGCCCAGGAAAACAGGTAAGTTCTATCAAATATTCAAGGAACACATCATTTCAGTCTTGTACAAACTATTCCTGAGTAAAAGAAAAATAAAGGTCCTCTTCAATTCATTTTAAGGAACCACTGGAACCATGATATCAAAACCTAAAGAGTGTAGTTTTTTTTGAAAGGCAATTATAACCCCATTTCACCTATAAAAGAGGATATAAAAATTGACAAACAAATTCAGCTATACAAAAAATTAAACACATTCTGAGCTAGTAGGTTTAATGCAAGGAATGCAAGATAGATTTAAAAGAAGAAAAATCTCAATAAATGTAGAAAAATATTAAATATTCAATATGCATTTATAATAAAAAAATACCTTGGGAATACAAGTGAAGTTCTAATAAAAAAGTCAAAATTCTATAGAGTTATCATATTAAATAAATATTGAAAATATTTTTTAAAATCAAGGATATGACAGCAGTACTCATTATTACATTATTATTCAAACACAATAAGGTAAGATTAAGAAAAAAATATAAAGACTAGAAAGGAAGAAACAGAATTTTATCATTCTTAGATAATCTGACCATCTGAATAGAAAACTCAAGTAACTCATGACAAATTATTAGAATTAATAAGATAATTTAGCAAGCTGATACAGGATGCATATACGAAAATCAGTTACTTTTCTTTATATCAGCAAAATAGCTAGTAAATATAATTAACATTATATCATTTAAAATAACATTAAAAACATGAAGTACCTAAGAATAAATATTAGAAAAGATGTAAGATCTATATAGAAAATTATAAAGTTGAGTTGAAAGACTTTATAAGAAGACTAAATAAATAAACAGATGTACCATGCTCATGTATTGGATGAATTAAGTAATACACATGTAAATTTTTTCCAGGTTGATCTATTGATTTAATGTGATTCCAGTAAAACTGCTAGCCATTTTTTTAATGGTTTTCATTTTTTTGTGAAATGTGAGAAGCTGATACAAAATTTCTATGGAAATGCAAACAACAAAGAATAAATTTCAAAGAGTCTACTGGAGACAAAGAACGAGATGGGGAAACTTGTTTTTTCAGCAGTTATATTAAGACATCGGCACAGGAATGTATAAAGAGAAAAATGGAATGGAGAGCCCAGGAACAGAGCACTATGTCTATAAAAAGTTGTTTTAAAACCAAGTGGGAGACGAAGACCAGAGGAGGAAAGAGAAACTTTTTAATAAATAATGTTTTAGGTAATTATTTATCTTGATGGGGAAAATAAATAAAATTAAGCCCTTAGAGCATATCATAGTCAAGAAGCAAGTCCAGGTGGATTAAAGACTTTCATGTCAACAGAAAAATAATAAACAAATTTGTAGGGAAATACATTTTTGACATCAGGACATGAGAGCATGTCTTTAAAAGATACAAAAGAAGCAAAGAAAGAATAAAGAAAAAATAAATAACTTACTATCTTAAAATTTCTATTCATCGAAACATGAAAAAAGTGAAGATAAGCCAGAAACTGTGAGTGGACATAGTTTGCAACCCATGTAATTGACAAAGGACTAATATCCAATTTATAAACAGCTTCTACACTATAGCAACAAATCAAGAGAAAAATAGGCACACAGACAAACTTGAATAGGCATTTTGGAAAAAAGAAACATGGTCAATAAACATAAACAAAAACTTAATGCCCTTAGTAATCAGAGGAATTCTCAGTAAAATCATGGCGTACATTTTGTACATACCACATTGATAAAAATGAAAAAGTGTCTGGCAATATAAAGTGTGATGAAGATGTGGATAAACTGGAAATCTTATACAGTGCTGAAAGAGGTGTATACTGGTATACCCACTTTGGAAAACTATTTAGCATTATATAGCAAACTTGAAGGTAAGCATACTCTATGTGTTATTATATGTACTTTAAATATATACCTTAGGGAAAGTTTTGCACATGCTCTCCAAAAGATAGGTACAAGAATGTTCCCGGCAGCACTATTTATAGCAGAAGGAATAAAAAAGTATAATTAATCCAAGTGTAAATCCACAAAAAAACGGATAAATCACATGTGATACCTTTTTATAATGATAAACTGTACTGGAGTTAAAATGAAAGGAACTACAATTATCTACATTTACTTGGATAAATCTTACAAACAATATATTGAGCAAAAAAGCAAATCAATTTCCATGTGTTTAACGGGTATGTATTCAGAAAATTAAAATATATAATGGCATTATTTGGAAATTATCTTCTTAAATGCCTGTCTCCTACATTAGACTATTCCTTTAGCTGTTGAATTAGTTAACTAACAAATATTCACTAAGTATAAACTTCCTACACACACTGTATTGAAATTATATATTTCCTGCATGACACTGTGAAATACTCTTGGATAAGTGTCTATCTTTCCCAACTTTGTTTCCACAGTATTTAGTACAGGGTATTATACATAATAGACGTTTCCTTAGCCTGAGTTCCTCCCAAAGCAGAGCCTGAAACTGTCTTGGGTGTATAACTGTGCCCCTACAGCCTAACCCTCTCCTTTAATTGCTGCCACACACACCCCGCCCTGATTTTAGGACCAATTGAACCTTAGCTTCTTTAATCTATTTGTTCTGTTGTAACCACAAGTTGCCTAAGATCCTAACCAAAGACTCAGTAAGTTTGCAATGTTATTGAATCAATAATCTGTGACCTGTTACCCAACGATCTTAGGGGAACTGACATGACATCTTAATATAATGTCTTTGTTCTTTCACATAAAAAAAAAATTAAAGAGAAAAAGTTTATGAGGCAATGATTTACAGGTTTGCTTTTATAGAAAAGAATGAGAACCAAGACCACCCCAGACGCATGTGATCATCCAACATGTCTCTAGGTCTGCATGTTGAGATCTTATCGTGATACTGGAAACCCAAGACATTTACCTTTTCTCCCATTCTACTTTCGGTGCTTAAAAACCCCTGAGTTCAACGAGCAAGATGGATTTGAGGCATTTCTAAGTCTCTCATCTTCTTGGTTAGCAACTTCTCAATCATTTGCTCCAAACTCTGATGTTTTGGGTTTTGGCTTTGTGAAGCATGCGACGCACGAACCTGAGTTTAGTAATAGGTGCAGTTTACTTGGAAAGTAAGACTAGGAAGCAGCAGTGAGAGAGAAAAAGCAGGAAAGAAAGAAATCTAGGACAAAGATAAGTTATCAATTGGCTACTACTGTGGACAACTGGTGAATTATTCCACTGGACCATCTGAGGAGCCTTATGAAACACTTTCAGATTTTTAATTCTTTCCGGTGAAAGGGGGAAGGAAGCATTGATCCTTTCGTTTCTCACTCACATTGTTCAAGGATGGACGCGGCTTTAACTCTGCTTAAGTCTGAGTTGCACATGCCAGAGTGTTTATCAGATTTCTCTGGAAATCAAATCTGGAAGTAAGATAGACTTGGCACGAAGTCTTATACTAAGTGTTGAGGGACTACACCTACAGTTGGTGACTGTCGGAGAAATAGCTACAATAAAGGATGGGAACCAGAAGATTTCTGGTGAGTATTGAATTCAGATGGTCAACAAATAATGGATGAGGACAACTGAAATCATGCAAGTAGCTTGAATTTAGGTTTAAAGTTACTCAGAAAGTAATCCCAGGAAACAGAAATGAAGCATTGGCAAAATAATATATTCTCTTAACACTCCACCTCTTAATTACGGGACATACAATACAAAAGTTTCCCTTTTATTTTTTTTTTCGTAGTCAATACAATTGCACAAATATTACTAAGAAGGCATAATTCACCGAAAGAGTGAACTGTATTAGCCTCAAATCTATCTACTTGTACATTAAATTCTGTATTTTCAGCAAGTATTAGGAGCCATCTCAGGAGCTCACCTTTAAGTATAAATTATGGATTTAAAACAGATTGAAATTAACAAAAGCATCAAAGTTTCATGATTGAAGTAAAGTTATTAGAAAAAATTAGATCTAATCTTATAAATCTATTGTATCACAACTTCAGATCAAAATATTATATTAATATATTTTCATTATCACATAATAAAAAAAAGAGAACATCTACTCTATGGCAGCCACTTTGCATGTGTTCTCTCATTTAATCCTCAAAACAACTCTTTTTAGCACCATTTTTACTTATTAAACAATTATGCTCACTGACAGGTAAAGTAAATTTTCAAAATTCTCACAATTATGAGGTGGCAGAGTAAGATTTGGGAGCAAATCTCTCAAAAGTCAGCGCTCCTTCTACTATGCCATTAAGTCTAGAAAGTGCTTAGAGAGGAAACGTATTTCAGGAAAGATTAAAATGCAAAGAGGTGGGGAAAATGAAAAAGAAATGCTATCGAGGGTAGAGTGACATAGTGCAACTCACAGTTGGAAAACAACTAAGGTTGGTAAACATGTCAAGAGAATTTGTCCTACAATGGTTATTGTGTTTGTAAAGGACTTACCAAAACCCAGAAATCAGGCTGTTCTTTCTTTTCTTCTTAATGTTGGCTATTGTTCAAATTACATGATTCATCACATTGGTAAAAAGTAGATCAAAATTCAGAATGCTTAATTTGGACTGTGTGCACAACCTTTATACAATTTTACAACATGCTACATAAACAGCAATACTATCTTCTTCTTGTCAGTTCTTTTTGACCTAGCTCTTAATTAATGAGCAAATAGACCTGTTATTCTTCAAAAAGTCAATGTTGTCTATGGCAATGCTACCCTGAATAAGCCTGATCCTGTCTGATCTCGGAAACTAAGCAAGGGCGGGCCTGTTTGGTACTTGGATGCAAGACCACCTAGGAAGACCAGGTACTGTAGGCATAAAAAATAAAAATAAAATAAGAAGTAAATGTTTTTCCTAAAACCACATACACACAATTTTCACTACAAATACCACATCCATCTCACAAAATACCTTTAGACTGTCCAAATTGTTTCCCAAATTAAAAACAAAGAAAGAAAATAAGTATCAATGTCGAAGTCAATGAAATACAAAACATAAAAACAACAGAGAACATTGGTGAAACCAGAAGCTAGTTATTTGATAAGATCAATACAATTGATAAACTTCTAGAGAGATTCATGAAAATAAAAGATACAAATTACCAATATCAGGAATGTGAAAGGTGATATCAATACAGATTTTATAGGTGCTAAAATAATAACGGGAATATTACTAACAACTTTATACCAATTAATCTCAAAACTTAGAAGAAAAAGACAAACTCTTTAAGACACCAACTGCCAAGGATTTGTCAAAAATAAATAGATAACTTAAATAGCCTTTTGCCTGGTAAAGAAATTGAATTTGTACTTTAAAAATCTTCCCACAAAGGAACTCTAGGCATAGATGGCTTCACTGGTGAATTATACCAAATAATTAAAGAAGGAATAATATCAACTCTGTACCATCTCTTCTAGAAAAATGAAGAGAAAGGAATACTTCCTAAATCATTCTAGAGGCTAGTGTTACTCTATTTCAATTTTTGACAAAAACTTAGAAAAAATAACTATAAACCAATATCTCTCATGAACCTATATGCAAAATTTCTAAACAAATTTTAGGAAATGAAGACAAACAACTTATGAATAAGATAATATGTCATGACCAGTGGGACTTTCAAGGAATGTAAGGTTGATTTAACATTTAAAAACCAAACAATGTAATTTCACCCTATTGGAAAAAATTAAAACCATACAATCATTTCAATAGGCTCAGGAAAAGCATTTGATGAAACACAACATCCATGGATCCATGCTGAGTATGTTTCTCACCATAATAGGAACAGACAGAGACTTCCACAACATAAAAAGGTCATCTGCAAAAAACCTACAGTCACATCACACTTAATGGTGAAAGACTGAACACTTTCCCTTAAGGTAAAGAACAAGGCAAGGATGCTGATTTTCACAACTTGCATTCAACATTGTTCTGGGGTTTTAGCTGATTGCCATAAGGCATTATAAAGAAATGAGCCATCCAGACTGGAAAGAAAGAAGTAAAATAATCTCTGTTCACAGACAATGTGATGCAGAGAATTTGATGAAATCTACAAAGAAGCTACTAATAAGTGAATTTAGAAAGGTTGCAGGATATAAGATCAATGCACAAAAAAATATATTTCTATATATGAGCAACAAATAATCAAGAGCTAAAATTAAATAATTACAGTTATAGAAGCATCAATGAATGGGAAATACTGAGGGTAAAAAAACTGACAAAAGATGTAGAAGATCTGTACTTTAAAAACTATTAAGCATCACTGAGAGCAAGTGAAAGAAGACCTAAAAAATGGATTCATATGTTGAACTCATAGGTTGTTGAAACCAATTCTGTTAAGATCTTAATTTTCCCCAAATTGATCTATATAGATTCAATGCATTCCCAATCAATCAAAATAACAGTAATATTTTTGAAGAAATTGACAAAGTGATTCTACAATTCATATGGAAATGCAAAGAATCTAGAGCCAAAACAACTTTGCCAAATAAGAATAAAGCGTCAGCTTAACACGACTTGACTTCAGGACCTATAAAGCTACAGGAATTGTGACTGTGGTATTGGTGTGAAGAAAGACAAGTAGATCAATGGGGCAGAGTAAAGATTACAGAAATATACCCACATTCATTTGTGCAACTGATTTTCAGTAAAGGTACAGAAGTAATTTAATAGAAAAATGTAGGACTCTTCAATAGATAGTGCATGTGTAAAAAAATGAACTTTGATTCATCTTTCATGCCATATATAAAACTAACATAAAATGGTTCATAAGTCAAAATGTAAACCTAAAGATATAAAACCTCTATGATAAAACGTAAGAGCAATCTTTGTGACCTTGAGTCAGACAAATTTTTTTAGATATAGTGCTAAAATCACAATGCATAAAAAATTTTACTTTATCAAAATTAGAGATGAAGAGAAATTAAAGGAATTATTAAGAGATTGAAAAGAATGAGGCTGAAAAGAATTAAGATATTAAAATTAAGAGAATAAAAAGATAAGCCTCTGATTCGAGAAAATATTTGCAAATCATATTTCTCATGAAGGATTTGAATGCAGAATATGTAACCAACTCTCAAAATTCAATAATAAGAAGACAACCAAATTAAAAACCAGACAGGGGATTTGAATGGATACAAAGAAGTTCTATTGATAGCAAATATGCTCAACATCATTAGCCATTAGGCAAATGCAAATCAAACCAAAATGTCACTAAACAACTATTAGAATGTTGGCTAAAATTAAAAGACTGTTGTTACCAAGTGTTGACAAGGATATGGAGGGATTGGGACTCATATACCACTGGCAAGAATGTACATAAAATGATATGACCACTTTGGAAAACATTTTGGCCATTTCCTAAGAATGTAACATACACCCTACTGTATGATTCAGCCATTTTATTTCTAGTTAATTATACAAGAGAAATAAAAGCATATTTCCATAAAAAGCTTGGAATGTTCGTAGCAGTTTTATTTGCAATAGCCCCAAACTGGAAACAAGCCAAATGTCCATCAGCAAATACCAGATCAAAAATAATGGTACATCCACACAGTGGAATAGTACTCAGCAATAAAAGGAAATACTGATACATGAAACATGGGTAAATCTCAAAATAATCATGTTGAGGCATTTTTAAAATCTGGATTTAAAAAAGGACAATTAATACATAAATTCATATAAACTCTAGAAAATGCAAATCATCCATAGTGATTTAAGCAGATCAGTGGTTGCCTTGAGATGGGATGAGGGACTGGAAGGAGGAAGCATCATGGGCAGAGGAAATCTGTGGACCATAGATATGTTCATTATTTTGATTGTGTTGATGATTACTCAGGCATGTACATTTGTCAAAGCTTATCCAATTGTATACTTCAAATATGTACAGTTTATGTCAATTATACTTAAATAAATGTTTATACTTAAATAAAAGTTCAGCTAGCTGACTTCTCCTCCCTTCATCTAGGGTATATTTCTTGTCTTCCCATCACAACACCAGAGGTGAAGCTAAAACAATAAAATAATAACATTTTCACTTGTTTCCAATTGAGATGTAACTTGTTGCCAAGCTTTCCAGGAATCACTCTTGACTGTAAGATAAAAACTAACACATTACTCGAAAGACATAAAATTGTTCTTAAAATAAGAGACAAGATGGGAATTCTCCCACAGGGCTCTATAACAAGGACCCTGTGGGATAAAACAAACATCTTAAATCTTTCCAGTAAATGCAGCAGTAAATCCCACAAGGTATTTCTTTCAACATCTTTCAATATATTTGGGGACCCGGCATCAAAGCACATTTTAGTCTGAGCAGTTCTGCAGGGGACCAGATAATGTGTGGAATCTGAACAGCCCAGAGTTGGTAGATCTGGCTTAAAACAAAGATGCTTTAGCTATGTTTCTTGTAAATGACATAGAGCTGGTTTTGTTTTGGGGGCCAATTTGAAAATTGTTTTTCCTTTAATAGCTGAGTTAAACCCACTCACATTTCTCAATATGATTTATTTGATCTCAATTCTGTTGTATTATTTTATGCGTACTAAGCTATATTTGCTTTTTTTCTTTATTTTCTTCCTTCTTTGAAACATTTGTTTTGGTGTTTAGGAAGATTCATGTTTTTGTTCTAGTGGATGTTCCATATTTTTGTCATTTATAGTGCTGTTAATTTTTTTCTTTCTTATTTAATCTCTTACTACTTTGTCTGTCAGTTTAAAATGATATCTTCCAATACCAACCAATTACCTGTAACCAATTTAATGAGGTAATTCTTTCTCTCTCCTCAGTTTCAGTTACATTCTTTCTACTTTGTGGAACATATTTCCTTCACTGTTTTTCCACCAGTGTCCCCACCTTAGCTTTAATATTAGCTTTATACTGAAATATATTAAATTCTTGCCATCTTTTGCCAAGTTTCCACAGTTATTTGTTGGTTGGATAAGCTCATTCGTAGTCACTTCCTCAGAAAATAATTATGTGTACAGTATTCTTTGAGTTGTTGCACATTCAAAACTGTTTTGGTTTTTATTCTTTTAAATAGTCTTGATACTTGAAGAACATCTTGGCAGGATAAAAAGAAATCCTTAGCCCACACTTTATTTCCTTGAATTTCTTGAAAATGTTGCTCGACTATTTCTTTCCCTTGTATGTTGCTCTAGATGAATCTGATGTTAACCTAATTTTTTTACTTTTAATATGATCTTTTTGCCTGGAGGCCCTGAGCATTTTTCTTTTTCTTTTGTTTCTTTGTATACATTGTAGATAATGTTTCCTGGTCAAATTCCAGGTACTTGGTCATCTCTTTCAAGTAGACTTGTTTTCTCTTATTTACAGAGAGATGCCTTATAGTGTAGCTTTAAATATTAATTCTGTTCCATCGTTTTGATTTTTTTCTTTGTTACATTATATATTAGTTTTAGGAATACAATACAATGGTTAGATATTTATATAATTCATAAAGTGATTCCCCCGATTACTCTAGCACCCCTTTGGCACTATACACAGCCATTAAAGTGCTATTGAATATATGCCCTATGCTGTATTCTACATCCCTGTGACTGTTTTGTAACTATTAATTTGTACTGCTTCATTCCTTCAACTTTTTCACCCAGCTCCCCAACCTCTCTCCCCTCTGGCAATCACCAGTTCGTTTTCTGTATCTGTGAGTCTATTTTTGTTTAGTTTGTTCATTTCTTTTTCTTTATACTGTTTTTCTTTTTAAAAGACTCTATTATATATATAATGGACCTTCATTGCCTGTTGTTCATTTCCACTTTTTCTTCACATTATTTTATATCTGTCTCATTTTTATTTTCTTTGCTGTTTTCTAGCTTATTTGTTCATTATATTTCCATTTAACTCTGGTCTTTCTTGGTCTCTCAAAATTTATTCTTTAACTCCTTTCTGAACTTAATTTTCCTCTTATTACATTTGTTCCTATTGTTTGTTTTGTCCATTTTTAGTTTTAGTTTTAGAGTTTCGATTGTGGATATTTTTAATACCTCAGAATGCACATTAGAAAATATTTAGTTCACAGTGTTGTATTACAGTTTTCTGCTTTGTTGTTGGTTTTTGAAATATAAAACTTGTTAGCTGAATTTTTTTAATTTGAATTTTCTATTTTCTTCTTCCACTAGCTTTGTATGAGGATGTCTTGACATGTTTTCTATTCCTATTCCCAAGCACTTTTTGGACAGGGTTTCTAGTCCTTCTCTGTCTGTAGATGTGACGTGCAATCTTTTTAATGTTGATAAGAGGTGAGGTGTTAGTGTGTCTTGTTTATCTTATAATATTTATTATACCATTCTTGGCCTTCCCGGGTACCTCATACTCACTCCCAACTTTCTACATGTGGCAGGTTATACATGTGGCAGGCTAATAGGAACATTGATCATGGAGAGTTCTGGAGAGTTCTCCAGAGGAGATTTTAGCATAATATGGCTTGATTTTATCCCTAGGGTCCTAAACAGTAACTTGAGATCAGCAACGACATCGAGCTACCAGTTTATGCCTCAATCTCCAACTAAAATCCAAGAACAGATTGGAGTTTATTATAAAGCAGACTTTATGAAACTTGCTCTTTGTTATGTTAAGTAAATCACAATCAAAGTAAAAAATGAATTGAAGAGATTGAATAATTATGTACAGATCAGCAGCAGCATTCAAATATCATATAACAAATTACGATCCTGATTAAAAATTAAACCTGTCCAGTGTCAATTCCATATAGGACCTATTCAAATCCTATATTTACTAGTCATAAAATTTTGGGAAACTTAAGCGACTTTTATAAATCTTGGTTTTTCTCTTTGTAGCATGAAAATGGTAATAATTGTCATACAATACTTACAAACGTTATGTGAAAAAATGCATGGAAAGTGCTTAACAGAATGCCTGGCACATTGGAGTTCACTATTACTTATTATTATTATTATTAACTACATTTCCAGTATGCAGTTAAATATAGATCCTCTAATTTTCTTAATTATAAAAGTAGCTTTTACTTATTGAATGTGCTGATGTGCCAGACATGTGTGTTTGACATATATTATCCTATTTGTTATTAGTAATAACCTGTGAGGTAGGTAGTAGTCCAGTTTTATGAATTAGTAAACTGAGGTTTATAGGTCATGTCATCTGTCCTAGGTTACATTTCTGCTTAGTGGTTACAGAACGAGGATTGTAGCAAGATTTATTTGGCTCCAAAGCCCAAGATGCTGTCTAACTCCTCCCAGGTGACTGCTTCTTCCTCTGATTCCTTCAGCACTCATATTCTGAAACATCCAGCGCTTCATGTTTTTATTTTGTTTCATTTGCTGTTCTTTGAGTTTTTGGCTTGATTCCCCAAGAGACTGCAGTGTGTTCTTGAAGGGGAGATGTATGTTTGTATAGTATAGTATAGTATAGTATAGTATAGTATAGTATAGTATAGTATAGTATAGTATAGTATAGTATTAGTAGAGTAGAGTAGAGTAGAGTAGAGTAGAGTAGTATAGTATAGTATAGTATTAGTATAGTAAATATAATTAATAAATATAATTAATATAATATAAATTAACCTCAATGTAGTTCTTCTTCCTCAGGATGGTGCTATATTCTTGGAAAATTCTCAGTATTTGCTTATCGACTGGACAAAATCAACTTGAATAGTTTATGCTTTTCTCAAGGAAAATACAGTTAATGACTTTCCTAGCTATGTTCCATCATCTATAACCAAATAAACATTCTTTTAAGACAAATATCATGAAGGTCATCTGGGAAATGCAGAAAGAATGTTTAATCTGAAAACAAAGGAGAATCTCAATATAGAAAACACCAGACATACTTGGTTTTCTAAGACTTTTTAAACAACTTTGAGTTATTTGATTTCAAAGTGTATAGAAAAATGTAAGTACATGGATTTAGAAAGAAACTTTACAGTTACTAAGATAATATTTTTACTGTAAACCCCAACGAGGCCTAGACTAGTCCTAGACGTGTGGCCGCATGACCGTTCACTCTGTACTGTTGGAGGAGCCTACTCTCTAGAGTTTCTTTCAGGATCACAGCACACGCTGCATCAGCACCCACACTCCCACATAATCCCGTGACTCTATGACTGAAGTGTCACCTCAGTGCCACAGGTTACTACTTCATAAGATGCTTTAGATATGCAGATTTTTAAAAATTGAAACCTAAGTAATTCTAGTCATCCAATAGAGAATAGGGCTTAATAGGTAAGTTGGTCAACACAAATGCATTCAACTAATAGGCACTGTGCTAGTTGCTGAGGACACAAAGGCCAAAAAAGACATAATCCTTGCTCTCACAGAGACAGACATAGGGACAAGTGTGCTAGCAATTTACAGATGATGTGACTTTCAAATGCACAGAGCACAGCAGGCATAAAGGGAAGCATGGTCAAGTCTAGGTGGTGAATTACAAAAGCCTTCATAGAGGAGGTTACACTAGAGCTAACTTTTGAAAGAAATCAGTATTGAAATGAGAAAGCTTAGATAGCCAGTGCATGATTTTAATTTATGTCCTGTCTCCCAATCCACTGACTCCACCAGCCAGGAGGTGCAGGAGAACTGAGTGCCATTCACCACTCATATTTCTTCTCTGTATGTTCCAAACACCTGCTCCATTCCAACCACCTAGCATCCTCTCCTTCCTCTGGTCTGTGCAATATTGTATTTCACCTAAGATCCCTTTTTGCTCCAATATCTCCTCTGGCTTTCAATGTCTCACATGATAATCTCATTAGAAAGCAGATGATAATATTCCCATTTTTCAAAAACCAACTTCGAGTCTACCTGCTTGAGGAAGCAATCAAAATCTGCTCAGAAAGGAAGCAAATGACTTTCAATGCATTCAAGTGTAATGTCTACATGTTGACTGTAATGCGTCATGTTGGATAAACTAGCTTTGAAGAGAAATCATTTCTTCTTCACCTTTTGCTCTCCCATTCCTGAGTACCTAACACATTACCATCATCATCGTCTGGGATAAAACCTCTGTCAGCTCTCAGCAAATGCAACTTGTATTGAATCAATTAGTTAAACAGATTTTTCTGTCCCTTAGTTTCTTCGCATATAAAGTTAAAATAATCCTTGTCTCTTTTTATTCAAAAAACTGATGAGTAAACTATCTGTCCCTTGAACCTAAAACAAAAACAGCTATGCAATGGGACCTAAGTATTTGCTGAATGAGTAAGTGTAGAGGCTTAATTTTAAGACATTTGCAATGAGACATTATATATGAACTTAAAAAGTACTAGAGCTTTAATTAGAAATAGGCTATATAGTAACCATTTATCTTATAATAAAACATTTCTATGGTTTTTACAATTCTACGTTAATAGAATTATTTAACAAGTAGGAACAGAGAAAAGATTTTACCCAGAGAAGAGGTGAAGGCAGAATATAATTCCAGGACTTCTCCACTAAGTACATGTCCTCTTTACTAGGAATGACTATGAATCTTAGAGGAATCTATATGCCCAGTGAGAACAGCTACCTGCTAAATGTTTGCCCCCACTGTACCTCAGAGAGGAAAGTCAAGGTAAAGTAGATTTTTAAAATTCATATAGAAAAGTGAAGATACACAAGTAGCTAAACAATCTTAAAAATAATAGAAAGTAGTATATTTGTTTATTACAAACTATTCCATAGTCAAAGTCATTATAAATAAAACATTTTTTTTGTGTGTCACAACGGACAAGTCAATGGAACTTTTAGAGAGTCTAGAAACAACTCACACATATGGAGTCTTGGTAGGTGACAAAGATGGCACCAAAAATCTGTGGGGAAAGATGCACTCTTCAAAAAGTAGACTGAGGATAAAGATTCATCAAGCAGAAAAAATAAAATAAGATCAGTGCCTTCACATCTTACACAGAATCCCCATATATAAGAATTAAATATAAAAATGCAAAATTTAAAGCTACTTTTAGAAAAAATAGGGTAACATATTAAAGATTTTGATAATGAGGTGAGGATGCCTTAAGTCTCAAAATTATGACTCATAAAGAAAAAAATTGGCACATTTACTACATAAAAGTTAAACATTTGCCAATAGCAAAGTACACTTTAAGCAAATTTAAAAGGACAAATGAATGAAAAGGAAGAAATTTGCAGTGATATGGCATTTAAAGAATTAGAATATGAAAAGTCTCGAAAAAATCAAGCAAACCAAGTCAAACATTCCAATATAAAAATTAGAAGGGTATGAACTGGCAATTCTCAGAAGAAATCCAAATTGCTAATAAATATAAATTGTTAATAAATATATACAGATATGCTTCACTTCACTAACAATATAAAAATAAAAATTAAAGAACAATGAGATACAAATTCTTTATATTAGTAGATTGACAAAAAACGACTACTTTCTATCAGGCATTGGGAAGGACATAGGGGAATAGAAACTGTCACAAACTGCGAGAGGGAAAATAAATTACTTCAGCTTATTCAGCAGTTTCATTACACGCGGTAGATCGCAAAAAGGGTTTTGATCCATTATTTCTTCCTTTGAAATGTGATTGTGCAGGTCCTGTCTTTAAGAGATGGAATCTCTCTCCTCTTCCCTTCTATCTAAGCAGACTTTTCATTCTGTTTTCCAACAGAACACAGCAGAAGCGGCATGTGTCACTGTGAAACCTAGGCCTCTTCCACTCGTTCCCTTGCTTCTTGTAACTGCCATGAGGACAAGTCTGCTGAATGAAAGGAGACACATGGAGCAGAGATTCGCTGTCAGTTGAGCTGACCTCCTGCAGACAGCCCTCAGGAACCCAGAAGCTGATCACAGATGCATGAGCTAAAGTAACTATAGTTAGTTTTCTAACCCAGAAGCAAATGTTTTGTGTTCAGAAATCTCATTGTCTTCAGAAGGGCCACTGTGGACACAAAAGGCATGCCCCATGACAGCACTTTCTGGAGTTCTCACTCAAATACAAGGTGACAGCTCCCAAAAAGGCATTTGAACGACCTTAACGGTCATACCTATTGTGAAGCCTTTTGGTTAATCAGCAAAAGTTCTTAAGTTAATATTATTTGCTAAACTGTTTTCTCAAAATACTTCAGGTCTCTTATGCCCGCGAGAAAAATCTTTCTCTTGGAACAATCTAAGAGGACTGAGTCTTTCATGATTTTCCTGGGAAATTCTTGGTTGAACTCAAGAATCAATGGTCAAAAGAAATAATCTCAGCTGCTGAGATAAAAAAGCTGGCACCCTAGACTTTTATGCATCTTCAAACTATTAAAAATATTTCTAAACACTGAGATTAAAAACGGCAATTTTATATGCATTTGTTACTAAAGATAAAAATTCTGATATAGATAACAAAAGGAGATAAAGGTCTAAATGGCCC
The DNA here is from genome assembly GCF_014176215.1 of Rousettus aegyptiacus. Lineage (NCBI taxonomy): Eukaryota > Metazoa > Chordata > Mammalia > Chiroptera > Pteropodidae > Rousettus > Rousettus aegyptiacus. The sequence continues at coordinate 11,161,938 of NW_023416286.1, forward strand.
ACTTTTGCAGCCAACAACATTCTCTGAGCCAGTGATGTTCTTTTAATGAAGGCAAAATAACCATTATAATGAGAAAATCAACTGTTATTTATTATGATATATTAAAATTATTTTAGTGCTTAACATACATTATCTTCCTTAATGTTTTAATAATTCTAATATATAGATATCATTATCTCCATTTTACAGATGATGAAGATGGGGCAAAAAGGGGTTAAAGTCACTTGTCCATGGTCACAAAGTTAGTAAACAGTGAAGCCTGGCTTTAAATAGAACTCTGACTCTAAAAACTTGAGCTCTTAATTGCCACACACTATCGCATTAAAACAAACAAACACACGCAAACAAAAACAAAAACATTTTATTAAAGTCCATAGAATCTTCTGTCATACTTTATTTTATTTGATCCCTATAAAACTCTTATTACTCCCATTTTACGGGGGAGCAGACAAAGGTTTACACCAGAAGTGTCTGTCCCAAAGTATAAGATTTGTATGTTGAAGAGCTAAGACTCAAAGTCAAGTTTTCAGGTCCCAAATTCCATGTCTTTTCCAGTAGGCTAGGCTGCCAAGTTCTTAAACAGGTGTCACGAAGAATGGTGGACTATGCAATGGATTATCCCCAGCATATGGAGGAAGAGACCATGGATATAGGGATTTTCCCTGAGACTTAACTCAGACAAGCATTGTGTAAGCCATTTTGCAGGAAACACTTTGGAGGAAGCTCAGGCCATTTCCAATTCAATGGAGAAGGACCAGGACCAGACTCTGGGGCTCCTGAAAGTAACAAAATAAACAAATAAGGGAAGAAGATGGAGACCATTCTGGAGAGCAGGTGGTATAGGCAAAACTGTAATCTCCCGGAAGAAAACATAGGGGGGCAAGCTCCTCTTACTGTGTGATTTTTTTAAACACTGAAAAATAAGCAAAAGCCAAAAGCAAAGGCAACAAAAGTGAAAATAAGTAAGTGGGATTCCATCAAACTAAAAAGCTTTTGCACAGCTAGGGAGACTATCAATAAAATGAAAAGATAATCTATGGAATATGAGAAGATATTTGCACATCACATAGGCAATAAGGAATTAATCTCCTAAATATATGAGGAAATCATACAACTCAATAAAAATTAATTAATTAATAACCCAATTTTAAAAATGGGCAAAGGACCTGGACCTGAATAGACATTTTCCAAAGAAGATATGCAAATTGCCAACAGGTAAATTATAAAGGTACTCAACATCACTAACCATCAGGAAAAAGCTAATCAAAACCACAATGAGATATTACCTCATACTTGTTAGCATGTTATCAAAAAGAGATAACAAACGCTGGCAAAGATGTGGAGAAAAGGGAACCATTGTGTACTGTTGGTGGGAATGCAAACTGATACAGCTGTCATTGAAAACAGTGTGGTGTTTCCTTAAGAAATTTAAAGTAGAACTACCATATGATCCAGTAACCACATTTCTGGCTAATTGTCCAAAGGAAACTAAACCATTATGTCAGAGATTTCTGTACTCCCATGTTTATTACAGCATTATTGGCGATAGCCAAAGTATGGAAACGACCTGTCAACAGATGACTAGATAAAGAAAGTGTGTGTGTGTGTGTGTGTGCGTGCGCGCGCATGCGCATGTACGCACACGTGTGTGTATACACAATGAAATATTACCCAGTCTTTAAAAAAAAAAGAAATCTCACTATTTGCAACAACATGAATAAAGCTGGAGGCCATTACACAAAGTGAAACAGGCCAGACTGAGAAACACAAATACTTCATGGAATCACTTACATGTAAACAAACAAACAAACAAACAAACAAAACAAGAAAAGTTAAGCTCATAGAAACAAAGGGCAGAGGCTCTCTCCAGAGGGTTGGAGAGAGGGTGTGGAGGAAATGAGGAAAGGTTGATAAAAGGATAAAAACTTTTAGCTATAAGATAAATAGAAAGAAGTTCTGGGGATCTAATAGATAACGTGGTGACTATAGTTAATAACACTGAATTGCATAACAAATTTGCTAAGATAGCAAAAAAGTGTTCTCACACATGCAGAACCAGTAACTCTGGGAGGTGATGAATGTGTTAACTTGATCGTGGGAACCCTTCCACAATGCACATATATATCAAGTCATCACGTTATACGCATTAAATATATTTCAATGTTATTTGTCAATTATACCTCAATAAAGCTAAAATAAACAAACAAAATATGGTAACATATTTACCAAAATTGATACCTGGCAAATTGATCATGATTAATCTTCCCCTTACGTTAAAGAGGATATTGCCATGTGGAAACAGCAGATGGAATTGCTTCTGATCTTAATCTGAGATTGTCTCAATTGTTGGCATCTGATGGAGGCTCGAAAAGCAATTCAAACTTAAATGATTTATTTAAATGCTTTTCCTTATAACAAGGAAGCTGAGGATTACCGGCCCAGACGTTCGGTGTGTTGGTGGTAACCATTGTGGGGGTCGCCCCAGTCTACGCATGACCCGCCACTACAGTTATGCTTCCCTCACTGTCTCCCTGGTCAGGAAAATAAAAGTACAGAGAGAATGACAGACAGCTGGGTGACAGAGGCAGAAACACTCTTGCTGGGAGGAGTGGTTTACTGAGTTATAGCCCGCTCCCCGGCCCCCAGGGCAAGAGATGAACATATTACCTTAATAACCTTTGGTTTCTAGATGCAAACGCAGACTGAAGGAAATTGCCAGGCACTGGCTCAGAGCTGCACGTAAACCTGGGGCATGCGCCTTTCCTGTGGATGATGGTGGTGACTGCTAATCACTGGCCACATAAGAGTGACAGCAGAGGCTGCAGGGGCTGGGCACCTGCTGTCAGTTCCAAGGGCTGAGGTGGGAAGAGTTAGGCCGTGAGGGATCAGCAACCTGGCCACCATCAGGGGAAGCGCAGTAACCAACCTGTGCCGCACTTTCTGCCAGGCTCCCCAGATGGAAATGACCTCTGTGCCCTCCTCCGTCCCACCAGGGCCTCTTCAGGCTCCTTCTCACTCAGAATCAGGCTTATCAGACTCCACGCAGCTGCTCGACCCCCGCCCCACCCTCCTGAGGTGCAAAGGTCTGTGCAAACGCAATAAAATAAGGGGACGCGTATTTCCATGCGGGAATTCACGCCCGGGCATAATTTTCACCACGTGATTGAATTAGATGAATACAAAATACTCAAAGCCTCATATATCAACAGCTTTGGGGCTTTAAATTGTCAAAATGAGTTATGACTTTCCTGACTCCACATAACATTACACCTACCTGTGTTTCGAAGAAGTGGAGAGAAAAAAAAACCGTCATGAATATCTTAGACTCCGTGTCATCAGGCCTATTAATTTACTCTTTTCTTCCTCATCAACACAATTGGTTTCATCTGCGCTTCCCTGGGTATCTTTCTGCAATTAAGAGTCTTTGGAAGGAAGAATGGATAAAATGCAATCAATGCCGGTGTGAAAAACAAGGGTTACAAGAACTCATGTTAAAAATATATATATTTAAGTTCCCAAATATCCCAAAATACCATACTTTAAAACAAATGAAGAAGTTTGTAATGGGAAAGCAGAAATGTGCTGAAGATAATGAATAAAAACTGAGACCTTAATCTCTTAGATGTAGGCTTTCCATGTTAGATCCTTGAAGGAAACTTAGAAATTTTATAGAGTTCGACATTGGCCTTTTGCTCACAGGCATTGACAGCTGAAGCAGGTGCCGGTGAACATGGTGTCATGAGGAACGGCAAGACCTCTTTGGTCACAAAGCCTTTGAGCAGTGACCTGGGTGAAATAAGTTAGCCAAGCAAATTTCTGGAAGAAAATAGTCATGCAGAAGGGACTGCAAATGCAAAGTCCCTGAGGTAGGCTGCTCAAGCACACCCAGGTAACCGCTAGGATTGGAGCAGAGTACGGGAGGGGAAGACTAGTCAGAATTGGTGGGGAAAGGTTGCAAGGATCAAGGTCAAGTGAGGTCTCTTAGACCCATGCTAAAGCATTTGGTTTCACTGAATGAAATGAGAGGCCATTGCAGGTTTGCAAAGGGATGACATCTGATTCAAATATTTAAAAGGTCACTCTGGCTACTGTGTGTGGGAGGGTGGGGGTAGGAGGGAGGGGAGGGGAACAGGTTGTTGCAGGGCGAGGGCGGAAGCAGGGAGACTAGTTAGGAGACTGCTACAACCCAGGTGGGAAATCCTGGTAGCTTGGACCTGGATGGGTACAGTTGAGTGGGGCGAAGTGCTCAGGTTCTAGTTTTATTTTGAAACGAGCAGCCGGGATTGCTCGTCCATCAAATGCAGGGTATTTGAGAAAGAGAGAGGTCAAGGACGACAGTTTTCTAGTGTAGTGAAGAACAGATTTGCCATTTCCCAAGAGAGAGAGGGAGAGGAAAGTTCTGGGGAAGGTATTCAAGACTGTAGCTTTCTTTTTGCTTTTACTCATAGCCTCCTCTTTAACCCAGTGTCTTTTCACACGTACATTGGCCCCAACTTCACCATCTTCTCCTGATCCAGCTCCTTCTCCCTTCCATGATCATTGTGCATCTTCTCGTTATGCAGGAAACATCTGCCAAGTATTATTTTCAGAAGTTGGTACCATTAGAACATTGGGACTATTCTTTTTTATCTTAGACATCAGCCATTGAGAAACACTGCTCTCACCTGAGTAATTCCTGTTTCTACGCAGGTTCTGATCTGCTATAGAGAAAGGAAGAGACCTTTGAGACCCTTTGGAGAGAAACCCCTGGTCCCGCAGGAGGCCGAAGCTGAAAATAAAGGCCTGCGACACTTGCCGAGCCACAGATAAACATTTCCATGCTGACCTCATCCTGTCTCCCTGTAGCTCCTGGTGTCACTTTTTAATCATAACAGGCCCAGAAAGCTGCTTGTTAAAATGGTGAAGAATGTTCGTGGGAGGTGTCAAAAGTAACTTATTATCAACAATACAGATAAGCTTACAAATTATTTTTTTGAAAAGTGAACTGGAGCAAACTAAAATGTATTCCTGTTAATGTCACTCTCCTTTGTATTCTAGAGAGAATAGGGTCCAATTACAGCTGGCTCCTGTATTGGGAATGTCAGAACCTTGAGCATCCCTACAAGACTAGCGCTCATGTGAATGGCAGCCATCGTGTGAATCACAGAAGAAAGACTGAGGGCTGCTGACTTAGCTACATAAGGACAGCAGTGTGCAGGGACTCAGCAGAAATAGAGGGACATCCTCCCTGTCTTCGCAAAGCTTAAAATTTTATTGGAGACTCCAGATGTAAGAGACAAAGGCCAGTTTCATGCCAGCATCTTCTACATCTGTGCAGTGCTGAGTTTATAGACCTGCCATTGCCTTTTCAGAGATCATTCCCCTCTCTTATCACCTCTCTCCCCTTGCCTCATCTCACACAGAGGAGCAGCAGCTATCATCAAAGTCGTTGATTGGTGCGTGGAGCAGGCAGAAAGTCAAACAAAGCAGTCTGATAAAGAAGCACAGGCAGCTTACCCAGTAGGATTTGTAAGGAGGAATTTATGGCACGAAACTGATTTGCCCCCAACTAGCCTCAGATGGGAACCACAGTGACATCATCATCAATGATAATAGTAGCAGTTAAAACAAACAAAAAAAAAATGGTTACCGTGCGCCAGGCTTTCTCTCATTTAATTTTACCACAGCCTTGAGAGGCAGGTTTTCTTCATTCCTCATTTTCACAGATGAGGAAACCAAGGCATAGAGGGGTAAAATAATCTGTTCATAGTCACCCACTAGTAAATGACGGAGCTTGGACTTCAAGTTAAGTGTGTCTGACAATTCAGTGTGAACATGTAAGCATGGCAACTGTCAACTATAATTGCCACGTGATATATTAGATCCTCAGATCTTATTCATCTATTACTAAAAGTTTACACCTTTTTACCAACCTCTCCCCACTTCCTCCTTCCTCCACCCACCTCCACCCTCCTTCACCCCTGGCAATCACTTTTCTACTCTATTTCTATGAGCCCGACTTTTCTTTTTCTTCTTTCTTTCTTTCTGTCTTTCGTCCGGCTTCCTGAACGAATCAGAAGGCCCAAGACCATAAGAGACGACGCCTCCTAACCTCCTCCTCCTACCTCCTCCCCTCCTCCGTGCTCCTCTTTGCTGTCTTCTTCTTCTTCTGGCCTTCTTCGCACGCTTCACTTCTTCGTACTCTTCTTTCGTCTTCTTCTTCTTCTTCTTCTTCTTCTTCTTCTTCTTCTTCTTCTCTTCTTTTCTTCTTCTTTTTGTTTTAAGATTCTACATATAAGTGATACCATGTAGTATTTGTCTTTCTCTGGCTTATTTTACTTAGCATAATGCCTTATATACCCAGAAGTGGGATTGGCAGATCATATGGTAGTTCTATTTTTAATTTCTTGAGGAAACATCACACCGCTTTCCGTGGTGGCTGTATCAGTTTGCATTCCCACCAACAGTGCATAAGGGTTCTTTTTTTCTCCACATCCTTGCCTGCGTTTGTTATCTCTCATCGTTTTGATAACAATCATGCTAACAAGTGTGAGGTGATGTCTCATTGTGGTTTCAATTTGCCTTTTCCTGATGATTAGTGATGTTGAGCACCTTTTCATGTACTTTTTGGCCATTTGTATGGCTATTTTTTTTTAAAAAAAACAAAACATCAATTCGGATTCTTTGCCCACTTTTTAATTAGGTTATTTGGGGGTCTTTTGCTATTGAGTTGTATAAGTTCCTTATATATTTTGGATATTAGCCCCTTATCAGATATTTGGCTTGCAAATATTTTCTCATATGTTGCCATTTCATTTTTAGTTTCCTTTGCTCTGTAAAAGCCTTTTAAATGGATGTAGTCTCATTTGTTTTTGTTTTTGTTGCCTTTGCTTTAGGATTCAAATCCAACATTAAAATAAAATAAAATAAATAAAATAATAAATCAATACCAAGATCGATGTCAAGTTGCTTACTACCTATGATTTCTTCTAGGATTTTAGGATTTCAGGTCTTAGGTTCAAGTCTTTATCCATTTGAGTTGATACATTTCTGTCATGTTCCTAGATTTAAAATCCCCCATTTCAGCCTCAATCCCTGCCCAGAGTGCTGTGAAAATCAACGAAGAGCCAAATATTTGGATTTGAGTAAAAAATGTTAAAACTTCCATTTCAACCAAATCATTTAAAAACACTTGTTACCAAGGGGGGAAAAAAAGTCTTTGTAATGCCAGAAATGCTAAGAATAACAAAATTAAATGCAAATAGTAATGCAAAACCTTACAGCTGGAGAGTATGTTACCGTATGTCACTCCGACATGTATGTCTAGACAATCCATAGGTTTAGCACTGCTTATCAATCACCTTTCAATGGGTCATCACCATCCCACCCTTCTAAGCTTCCCACGTAAGACTCCCACCATTACAACTTTTGACATATCCTATTTGGACCCAATCTCCGACCCTACTCTGAACCCAGCTGAAAATGGTTTGGTTTTCTGGCCTTGAGCATGTTTTTGTGTGTTGATGAAGTGTTCCTTTTAAGACTTCAAAATTTTAAAGCTTATACCTATTCTCAGCCATAAATTATCCTATTTTAATTTATAAAATTACAGTTGCTTCCCAAGGCTATCTTTTTGCTATGAGGTTGTTATTTTCCGGGCCTAAATAATGATAGCTGGCCTAATTATTGCAGGTCCAACACTGAGCTTGATTTATTATTGCTTTGTTTAGCTCCACTGAGGACTGACCTCAAATGCCTTTTCTTTTTAAACTCGGAGAATTTATCAGTGTGATTGGATTGTTGCAGTAGTTTTTACCAGTGATTCTGCTTTCATGGTCATTTACAACCCACCCCCCCCCGCCCCCCGCCCAGCCCACAGTCTGTTCTCAAGGTAGTAGCAAAGTGAGCCTTTTGGGACAAAAATTATATCATGTCACTCTTCTGTTAAAACCTTCCAAGGGCTTTATTTCACTCAGGGGGAAAAAAAAATGAATAAATCCTTAGGCACTATCATGCCCTATGCATTCTTGCTACACACCACCATGTGAATGAATCTCACAAACATAATGTTGGGCCAAAGATAACACACACAAAAATATACACGGTATTATTCCAAAAGGATTTTTCAAAAACAGGCAAATAATGCGCACCCTGGGTGTTGGCACATGGTATGCTCACGCTGTGATAATTCATTGTGACTTGTGTACCTGATCTTTGTGCTCCTCCCAGTGAAATGTTTTACTTCAGTAAACATGGTTGCTAGAGAAAGAACAGGCTGCAAAAGAAAAGCATAAACAATTCTTCCAAGGAATTTTACTCTAAGGGAGAAAAAAAAAATGGAGCAATAACTGGAAGGAAGTGGAGTTAAAAAAAGATTTTTTGGTTTAGTTTGGTTTCTTTAAGTGGGATATACTAAAACATATGTATTGTGCTATTGGCTCTATCCTATATAAAGGAACTATTCAGTGTTTGAAAGAGAGGAGAAAATTGCTAGAGTAATATGCTTGAGTAGTTAAGAGGAGATAAGACTCAGGATGGGAGTACAGGGGAGTGCCTAGACAGGGGTATGGTCTAAAGGACTTTTCTGAGCGCGACTGAATTCTAGGAGGAGTCTGGGTTCAGAGTAGGGTAGGAGACTGGGTCCAAATGGGAGATGTCAAGAGCTGTAATGGTGGGAGAAGCTTAGACTGCTGGTGGTGACTGAATTAAATAGGCATGGAAACAGCAACTGGATTAGCTAGTCCCCAAGGGCTTTTAGGGGAAATTGGGCATTTACAAATTATAGCTCTTTGGGGATTGGTCTCAGTTTATAGTGGTGGGCCAATTGTGTTGTGATAGGAGGAAGGAAAAACAACGGCTTTCTTTGGGGCCCTTATGTCACCTCTGGAGGAGGAGGAGGTCTTGAACTTATAATGAATCCCTAGACATGAAATTGTGGAGTTAAAAGTACATACACTCAAAATCTTGATGAATGCTGCCAAAGAGGTGATGTGAATTTAAACTTCTATCCACATATGTCATAGTCGTCCCCCACGCCCTTGCGAGCACTGTGTTAAAGTTCATAACCTTGGCCAAATCTAGTAGGGGGAAAATAGCTAATTGTTTAAATTTGTTTTATCAATGAATATTGTAAACATCTTTTCATGTTTCTTTGTGAAATGCTGTTCATGACCTTTGCCCATTTTTCTTCTGGGTGTTTGTCTTTTCCTTGTTAAAGAACTCTTTGTTTATTAAGGAAGCAAGCCATTTGTACCATACCAATTGAAAATATGGGGGGGGGGGTGCATGTGTGTGTGTTTAATCACACGGTCTGGGTTTCATTGGGATTCTTTAAAAGTCATTACTTCACGTTTTTAAAACTGTAATATTGGTATCCTTTAATGATTTTTGTTTTTTAATTCCAAAATTTTTGCTATATCAGGAATTAGTTTTATTGAGTGAGATAAAGATACAGCTTTACTGCTTCTATTTTTTCTTCTGAAGAGGAAGCAGTGGTTCCATTGCTGTTTCTAGAATAATCTTTTTTTCTTTAACCTACTTGAAATGTTAACTTTATCCTCCTCAGTTTCAAATGCTCCCACCGCTCAGCTCAGGAGGAGGGTCCTTCCGCGCCGGGCACGCCCCATCGCTCCGCGCTTCCTCCCCCTCCATGCGCTGGGCGCTGGGGACTTGGGGCTCGCTTCACATTCTGAATTGTGTCTGAGGCTACATTACTGCGTCTCTTACTGTATCTGTGTCTCTAATACAGTAACTTCCTACTTATTGCTGTTGACTGAAGATAAACAAGTGATCAGCAAATAATGAGTCCGCTTTCTACATCCATTATAAATACAAATTTATTATCATAGAAACACTTTAAGTCACTAGAAACAGTTGATCTTTGAACATATTCACACATCCTCTCACTCTCTTGCGCTTTTTCTCTCTGTATATTTTCTAATCAAGTGCAACCTTTCTTAGTAATATCACTGAATCTATTCAGTTAAATGACCGTTAGAAAATGTCTATCCAAATTATTAAAATATATGTTTTAATGATATGTTTTCTGGAATATTCATATGAAAGGGATTCTCAATTGCTGACAAGGCTGGATAAAGGAAGACTTGCTGTAGTCGCCGGTTTATGTGTTCTCTCAGGCACCTTGTGTGCTCACACTGCACTTTTCCACACACAAAAGAAGAACACCTGCAAGGTTATCCCAGCAGCAGCACCCACTCACTCCCACACTCCGAGTAACCTGCTTTCTGACCTGTACACCCGATCTTACTGCCTGCGTTATCCTAATTTCTTATCCCTCTGTCCAGCGCTTTGACGCCAATGATTTTCAGCCACACAGGACCAAGACCTTGATCTCCCGCCCCCTTACCGTCCCAGCCACGACGCCCCAGTTCTTTACCATCGTGACTCTTGTACAGCCCTCGGCTTCCTGGCCCTGTCTTCTTTGCCAAAAGTGCTCAGTGAAACCGTAAATCTTTGCCTATTCAGCACCAGCACCCAGGCAGCTGAATCTGCCTGGAGAAACACACACACACACACACACACACACACACACACACACACACACACACACGGTCTGACTGGTCTCACTCAGGTTCATGACCACGTACTTCAAGTGAACCCATGGGCTGCACAGCGAGCGTCATTGCCATAGCTTATTCACTCTCCTGCTCTCCTGGGCAAACTTTCTCCTCTCTTCTCCAAGCTTCCCTAACTTCCACTATCATGGTTGCCATTTCTCCTGTGTCTGAGTCACGTATGCTGCCTTCCCTCGGGTGACAAGGATGGGCTGCAGCTGCTCCACGACTCTCTGGCCCGCTCGAGAACATCGCTGTGGCAACTGCCTTCATCTCTTTGCATTATAAGTCTTTTCTTCTTTACAGGATAATTTTCATCAGCATACAAACATGCAGAAGTTACTCCTACCAGAAAAGGGCCCTATTCTAACCCCACGTGCTCCCAGCAAAGGCTCCATTTCCCAATCCCTGTTCGTAGTAAAACTCCAATAAGAGCTGTTGATTCTTGTTGTCCCCACATCTCCTGTTCTCGTTTGGACCCCCCCAAGCAGGATTGTATCCTCACCGGGCCACCAAAGCCATTACTTTCAATAACTACTTTTCAGACGCACAATTAGAGCAGCACCGTCAGTTGCTTAGATTACAGAGATCTGATCTCTCTGCTTCTGGCTGTGTTCCCCATGGTCTGTGCTCTGCCCAGCAGGCAGACTGGTCCTTTCAAAATGTCCAACAGATCATGCGCCTCCTCTGCTCTGAATTCCTTCTGGTAAGAAACCAAAGTTCTCACGGTGGCCTCTGAGATCCACATCGTATTGTTCCCCATTCTCTCCTCCCTCACTCCACTCCAGCCGCACTGCCCTGTCCCCCCTCCACTCCGCCCCCCCCCCACCGCCCTTGATGCTCTCTGAGTGCATCAAGCTCATTCCCACCCCAAAGCTTTTGCAGACCTTGCGAATTTTACCTGGAACACTCTTTTCCTAGATCACCAAATGGCTTACTCTCTCATTTTGGTCAAGTGTCTTCCAAATGCTAACTTCTCAAAGAATCTCCTCCGGCAATCTCCCTGTCTAAAATAGCATCCAACTCTACCCTGCCCCTCCTTCCTGCCCCTTCCTTACCTCCTGCCCCTCCCTCCCTTCCTTCGTATTTACTGCAACTCTGACTAGCTGATGTGGCATTTTGTATTTAATGTATTCCCCTCTCCCCCTTAGAATCTACGTTCCTTGAAGTTAGCAGGTTTGCCAGAACATTGTCTGTTACATAGAGGGTACTCCATAAAATTTGTTTGCTGAATATATCATGCAGATATATTTTCATAACTGTGCAAAGATCTAATTATGATGTTTATTGTAATATTGTTTGCAAAAATTACAAAGTAAAAAACAATCTCTGATATTGGGAAGCTAGTTAAATACATTTTAAAAGTCTTAAAATAGAACACAATGTCATTAAAATGAATGAAGTCTTGACATACTGATATGGAAAATGTCTACAAATAAGTGAGGGGAAATGAGTCCAGAATAGAATGATTCTAAATTTTGTGATAAATCTAAATGTTTCTGTATTTGCACAATATGTTTTTATATTCATAAAAAAAAAATCTGGAAGGAAACACACCATTTTGTTAAGTAGTCACCTCCAAAGAGAGGGATTTCAAAGGAAGAGTTTTTTCACTTTATACAATTTTGTTTTGTTAGTGTTCTAAACTTATATTACTTTTATAATGCAAATTAAAATATCTTTCAAAAAAAAGAAAGGTACCAAAGATTAACGTTGTTTGTTGATGACGCATATGGGTCCGAGTAGGGGTGGCAGAGGCGGAAGTTACAGGATGAAGAGTGGGACGCTGCGTGCTTTCAGAGGGGAGGAGACAGCAAAGCTGTGCAAACAGGATTCATCAGGTTTGATGAGCAACGTGTGCCCGGAGCCCCTACTGTGAGGAAGGGCATCCTTAGTAACAGGTTGCACACGTTTTCCAATCCTCAGAACCGACTTGCACATTAGGCATTAGCTCTACAGGTAAGAAACACAAGTCTCAGAGAAACCAATTAATTGCTTAAGAGCCCTGAGCAAAGATCAGAAGCAAGGGATCTGGGGCTCAAAACTACATGCTGCCTGTCACACGAATGAGCCCCATCGACCGGGGTGGTGATGGCGGAAGAGAAACCCTGCCTGGACCTAGATTTCCAACCCAGGAGCGGGCTCCTTAGCAACCCCAGAATCACATGGAGAACCCATGCAAACTGCTTATTCCCTCCCTGCTACAAAAATACTTCTGCCTGACTCTGGTGGGAAGTGTGAAGAGTGGCACTGGGTGGGGAAAAGGGTGTCAGATGCTAAGTGTTCAGCTCTGCTGGGCGGATGGATAGTCACGAAGGGAGGGAGGCAGCTTGTGCAGGACTTCACAAGTCACCACTAGGGATTAAAGAATCCCAACAGCTCCTAGGAACCAAGGCTCCTGCACTGCTTAGGTTCCTACAAAGCTGGGAAGAGTGCCATCGAATGACACTGAAAAGTGTGATCCTTTTTTCTCCTGTGCAGACAAATGCCTGGTGAGCAGAGAGGCCATGGGAAGGAACGGCAGCAAGATAATAGCAGCTACCTTTCGAGGAGGATCTGCTGTATGCCAGCAATTTTATAAACATTATCTCAATCTTCAGAACCTGAATAAGTAAATGAATGCTGTAACCACCATTTTACAGAAGAAGAAACGGTGCCAGGAGGCAAATCATTTACCCAAATGTATGCAGCTAATGAGAGGTGGCACTAGGCCACCAATGCACCGTCCTGACTTCTAACCTCATGCTATTTCCAAGACATGAAGCTGCCTCTGTGCGTAACTTAGGGGCCATGTGTAAGGGGCCCGGGGCTGAAAAGTGAGCAAGAGCATCAGGCACTGATAATGAAGAGGTAAGGGCCAGGGAAATGCAGAACAAGCGGTATTGGGACATGTTAGGGGACGCCTGGACTGGCCAAGGGAAGAAGTCATCGCTGGCTTTGTCCTGCCTTTGTGTAAGTGGTAGCAGAATATCCAAGGGTAGACAGTGAAAAATAATTTTCAGTGGAGAGGTTGCCAGGTCTAATTTGGCTTTGCCAATGGAATCTGATTAGTATTCTTGAGTTTTCATTAGCATTTGAAGGAAATACCCAAATGACACAAAGCCAATTCTAGTAGCTGAGATTTAATATTTTAATCCAATTTTTCTAATGTAGTTAACTTGGTTAGGTGCCTTTTCACAAACTATTTCGGGCCTCAACAAGCCAACCACTTATATAAGCACCTTCGCGTTCACCTCCACCGTGCCAGGCCAGAGGACATGTCTCCTTGTAGACTGAATTTACATCATTCACTGCAGGGTTGGAGAATTGGAAGTGTTTTTCCCAGCCATGGCTGGACCAGAGCCATGGTTGTAAGTGCAAACCCCTTAACATGATCCCCCTGTAACTACCCCTTGGGCTGACACAACTCTGCCCCCAGAGAGCAGCATTTTATTTCATCCTTGTAGATTTTCCATTTTGGGGAGAATTGACAATGATACTAAGTATAAATAAACACATTCACTGCCAGTCAAGTTTGTGGCTAGGTTTCTCAAAAAGAGCTGGCAAGCCTTGTGGCCAGTAATAATATTTATGTTGAAATTCAGCTCTTCAGAGGGTGAGGGCAGTGATGGTCATGGAAGGAATTCCCTTCCCCATAAACAATTCTTTTCACACAACTCAAGGAAGCAAGAGAGTATTTTGAGCCCAGAGTAAATTGTGAAGTAGTTTCTCAGTTGCCTAGAATTAGGATCAACCCTTTAAAAACTCTTCTTATGCAGACACTACGTCCATAGTCAAATTTCTCCAAACTACTTTTCGTTTCTGAAGAAAAATAAATTAACTGATACCCTAGCTTCCTTTGACTATTAAAGGCTTAAGGGCATTTTTGTCCAGGTCTTGAGTCATTAACCTTATAAAAGAGTTGAACTTCTTGTTACACTGAAGAAAGAAAAGGCTGGACTTTTAGCAAATATTTAAAAGCTTTAAAAGTCTCCTTTAGCAAATATTTAAAATCAGTATTTTACAAGTTAAATGTCATAAAAGGTAGTTTAATTATCGCGTTCCATTAAGAGATCAAAACCAGTGCTTAAACCACTCTTTTTGATAATAAAATCTAAAAATATTAAACAGGTATTATCTACGGGGAAGTGAACCTACAGGTTTTCATCCATACCGAATGCTTTCTAAACCATAGGTTCAGGAGTATTAGGGTGCCACAGCACGAGAGCCAGTATTAGTCCAAAGCAGCAAGAGGAAAAATGCCCGTGTTTGTTCTTGTTTCTGCGCACCTGCCCTGACACATACACGGCTACGGAAAGTATTTTCTCCTTTCCAATAGTTTCTAGTTCAAACCTGAGATCAGCTTTAGATCTACAGGGCAAATAACCTGCAAGTTTTCCTAGTGTTTGCATGGAATCTCTTAAGTCCTATGCCACAAAATTTTTTAAATTTGGTTATTACTTGAAGGACACAAGAACATAGCCCGATACAGGATGAAAGGAGGAATTTGGTGTTTCAGACAATATACCATTCCCAACACCCTCATAGAGCACTGACAATTTGGGAAAGAAGTAAGTGAAAAGGAATATTTCTTGGCAAAAACTTCTTGGGATACACAGTCTGGCAGGCCACTTTTCAGAACAAGTTTATCTGTGCATTTGAGAGATCTATTTCCCCGAAGTCTCTCCCAGCAGTGCCCAAGCCTACCTAGACTTTTTGAAATCTTTGCTTTGAGCATAACTGAAGAAAATTTTTACTAGAGTCTGACGAGTAAAATTCAACAGTACAACTTAGTGTCTTCATGCTTTTTGTTTTCAGAAAGAACATTATTCTTGAATGTAAAACGACCTTGAAAAGTACATAGATAAGAGACTTGTCTCTTTTCCACAGAAGTGTCATGTTCCCATTAGGATAAAACCAACTTTTGATGCAGCCACTTAACCAGGGTGCTCCGTGGGCTTCCTGCTTCCTCGTTCCATGTAACAAGGAGACAGGTGGAGAGAGAGGGGGAAACTGGCAGCCTGCCTGATCACGAGACAAACTGCCAGGAGACTCGGGTTCCCGTATCGAAATTTTATGAAATATCAATGACAAGCATTCAGAGAAATGGCATATTTTTCCAATATTATTTTGCAAAAGTAACATTTTCTTTTTAATAATCCTTTGAGTAATATTATAAAACATGAAAGATTTAACAAAAAATGAGAAAGCACCTCCCCTCACGGAAGCCGTTTCCACTGCCATCTAGATAAACTGGAGTGAGTGAAGCCCTCCCTCTTTCTTAGTTTTCACTCATCTTAGTCACACTTTCTCCAAACTCCCTGTGTCTGTTCCCACCTTTACATTTTCCTGCAACTATACTCTGCTCACAGACATTTTTACCGAATCATCTTTGTGACTTACCAAAACTGTTTCTGTGACTCACCTCCTCGGCAAAACCTGCCTCCATCGGCCAGCCTGGATGGAATTATTCTCTCCACGCTGAGCTGTGGCGATTTAGGACTGTGTTCCTGGTGCCTCACCTCTTGCTGTCAAGCCTTGTCAAGCAAGTGATTAGCATGTTATGAATGACCAGCGGCTTCCAAACCTGGCTGCACGTAAGACTCCTTCTGAGTTCCGCACTAGGCTCCTTCCCAGGACTATGAAATCAGAATCTCTGGGATAGAGGCCTAATATGCGTGGCTGGCATAAATCTACAACCACTCCCAATGCCGAGTTGGGGAGCTGATGACCACGGTCGCAGTTTGTGCCTGTTCTGTTTTGTGTCCCTCACGGGTATCTGCGTCCACTTACGTGCACTGGGTATTTTTAAGTAGGAAAATCAGATAACTTGTAGCACATCTGGCCGCAAGGATCCGGTGGCATCTACCTGGGAATCTGCATTTCAGCATGCTACTGCCCACCCACATGTGACTCCCCTGTACAGGAGTCACTAGAAGACCTATGGGGCCCAGGCAAGTCATGTCCATGAATGAGGCAAGCTGGGTGGGAGTGACCAGAGGGAAACCAATGTCCTGTAATAAGACGTAGGCACTACTTGAGTTTGTTGCTATTTTGCTATACCAGAAATAGATCCAGTTTTGAAGTTTTGAATTTTTCTTAAGCTAGAAATCCACAGAAATTCAATTTCTCACAATTCAAAAAACAAACAAACAAACCAATAAACAAACACAGCTGTGGCTTCTGCCTTGAGGGGTTTGCCCGTGCACCGCAAATCCCTGGTAACTAATTGGTAACATCATGTGAGACTGGGGGTCTGACCAAGTGACTTATGATGAATTACAGTGGAATTATAGGCTTACAAGTCCATTTATGTCTGAATGCCCCACTTAAAAATTTCACCCAACCCAGGGTGATGACTCCCCAAACCATGTCATCTCTCCTCCAGATCTCCTGCCTGTGCCGCTCAATTCTGAATGCATTTTGGCTACCTCCACTAGGATGGAGGTAGCATGCCCAAATGTAATATATCCCCAAATACAGTTGTTATCCAACGCCATCCATTCAAATGCTCTTTCCTTTGTTCCCTCAGTGAACATCAATACTATCTGTCCAGCCTCTGGAACCAGACACCTGGGTGTCATCCTTACTTCCTCACAGCTCTCTGTTGGATCCACCAAGTCTTGCTAATTCCACCCCCTTAACACTGATTAAATTTGTCTGCTTCTCTTCATCCTCACTGCCAATAACTTATTTTGGGCCAACTCTTGCCTGAATTCCTAGAATGGCCACCACCCGCCCCCCCCCCCCAAGTTGGTTTTAGCCTCCTTCAATTAATTCTGCCTTTAAATTCACTGAAGCCAGAGTGGTCATCCTGAAATGTAGATCTGATTAAGTCAATATCATGAGAGCAATGAGGCACTATTAAAAGTTCACATAGGGCCATACCGCAGTGGCTTTTGCCTGTCTCTCTCCACTCTTGCCTATCTTCTTGCTTCATTCTTCCCCATCCCACACCTGAACTCTAGCACAGCCATGTGGAACTACCTTCACTCCTTCAAATGTTTTATTGTGTCCTGTCCTTGGTATCTTTGCAAATGCAGTTCTTTTACTTAAAAACTCATCTCCCGTATCAGTCCCCAAATTTCTACCACTTGGCTTAGCTATGCCTACTGGTCCTTAAAATCTCAGCTTAATCATTATTACCATCATCACATAATTATAACTAACATGTATTATAACAATTACTATGTGCTGGGCACTGTTCTAAGGACTTTTATACATATTATCTCATTGAATCTTTACTACAACCTTAAGAGGCAAGTACCGCTATGACCAATTTTAGGGATGAGGACAGCTATGTCACTAAACCCCAAAAGCCTCGCACAAATCTCCAGAATGGGGTGGGTGGTGCT
The DNA here is from genome assembly GCF_014176215.1 of Rousettus aegyptiacus. NCBI lineage: Eukaryota > Metazoa > Chordata > Mammalia > Chiroptera > Pteropodidae > Rousettus > Rousettus aegyptiacus. Next base: position 11,179,825 of record NW_023416286.1, read on the forward strand.
TGTAAGCACTGTAGTAATACTTCATATTCTCCCCTTTTGTAGCACTCAACAAACTCTGCTACAATTCTGTTTCATCCATCTCTTCCAGTATACTCTAAGCTCCTACATATGGAAATCAAAAAAGACTATGCCTTATAGTTGTATTCCCAGCATTCAGGACAATGCTGGTCAAACAGGCACTGAACAGATTACTATACTAAATGATATTTGAGTTACTCCACATCTGAGTGTTCTCCATGGAACACAGCTTCTTTATAAACACTATCAATTATTGTCATGTCTGCCATGTTGAGGAACATCCAACTCATATATTAGAAAAGCATGGTGAGGGGCAAGAAATAGGTATAAAAAGATTGACATACATTGATAAAAACTATAATGATGGTCAAATATCAACTTTCATTCTACCCTCTCTCTTGACTTCAAATAAGTCCCTAAGTGCTTAACTATGTCCCCTGCTCTTTGTCCTCAGCTAACACCCAAAGTCCTTCCTCTTGGCTCCCCATTCACTCAGGTAGCCACCTGAGACTCTGCACATCTGTCCATCCAACCAGAAAGATGGCTGAAATTCAGAATACAGAAATGAATAAGGGTAAGTCTCTCTCCTCAAGGAAATGTCTACTAATTTTCCTGGGCCACACAAAGGGCTCAATAAATGTTTGTTTTGGCCCCTGCTCCCTGTTTAGACAGGACTATTATACCACTTGTGTGAATCCTGCAAGCTGTTACCTTTTTACGCAAATTCCTTGGACCTTTTTTATTGTGACAATAACACTACAACTGTCTCATGACCAGTCGACTTGATTTTATAAAGAAAAATCCTGCTCTTTTTCTGCAGCCTGGGGCCCAACTAACCTTCCCTCCTTGGCTGAGAGTTGAACTTCCTTGGAAGAGTATAATTTATTAAAAAATGAAATTTTAGTAGGAAAAATGAATTTGGACATTGCATGAAGTTCATGGGAACCACCTTTGAAAAAAAACATCTTAAACAATAGATCTGGTGGCCTTCTCTTCACGTCAACAGAAAAAGGGACTGAGACCAGCAAGTAGATGGGATCTATGGCTCGCACGCTAGAGGCCCGCTGTTGAATCATCAGCCACGAGCTGTCTCTCCCAGTCCACGTATAGATATAGAGAAACTGGATGCAAAGCAAAAGTCCCAGCAGCAAAAAAGGCAGCTATGAGGGCAGTAAGTTGTCTCAGTGCCCAAAATACCTCAATGGGTTCTTTTACAATGTCAAAGCAATTACTCCTGAAAACGAGAGTAGGAAGAGTCAGCGCACATTTGTAATGAGAGACATAGAATCTTAGTTAGAAACTTCTAGTTCCTTTATAAAGTTTGACAAACATCTACAGATTCCATCATCATGACAGCCTCCAAGGAAAGTTACACAATTTAACATGGAAATCAGGCTATGCCTAACCTAATTTTTAAACTTTTCAAAAATCTAGTAAACTTAAATTCCCTACATAGTACTACTAAAAGAGGGAACACATATTTATTAAACAAAACGAAAATGAGTTACTCAGGGTCAAAACTGAATATTTAACAATAAAACATATTATGCATAAGAATATTTCAAGGGAATATAAAACAAATATTTTTCTCCCCTTAATTTCAACAGCCTTTTCTAATACCTATAGGAAGGAAGAGACAAAAAACAAATGCCTGCTAGTCTGTAACTAATGATCCAGAAAGAAAATTTACCTATTAGCTATTACTTTAATCAAGGGATTATGAACACAAAACCAAACACGTCAATTTATTCATTAGTGGGGAGGTGAGCACCTCTCTCAAACTAAGGTATCTTAGTGTGAATGGTGAATAACAAAGGAAGCTCTCTAAAATGTCAAGTCTACGAAAGAAACCACCTAGAAATAAGTGACAGTAACTCACAGTGATACTAAAAATAAGAGTCAAGTTATAAGGTCTGTACGCAATGACATCAGAGTATCGGTGTACCTCCCCGATCTTCTCACTTTATGAAGTCTACGAGAATCTTCTTCATAATGTACTTTTTTCAAAAATTGGAATATTTTTTGAGAAAAAAAAGTCTGGATCACCAAGGCCATCTATTCTGTAGCTCTCTGGGTGGGGGAGATCCAAGTAGTGTGAAGGTAAGTGAAGGCACGTGGCTCACACTTTCGCTGCCTGTCTTTCTACCCACAGAAGCGTTTAACACCTTTATCAGAAGCGTGCGATGCAAACTCTTTTGATGTTGGTCTCTGGATGTAGCTTTCAAGATCATTCTTTGTTCCATTTCCCAAATTGTCAAACTGCGCCCAATAGGTGGTCTAGAGTGTGACTTTCAAACGTTTTCTATTAATATGCCCAAAACTGTTGCTGCAAAGGGGAAGAAAAACCACATCAACTGAATCCTGGCCTGTTCTTACTCATAATGTCATAAGTATATTTCCTGTTTCCTAAAGTCACATAAAATGATTTGCAAAACCATGTGAAATCCTCAGGTGAGTAAATCTATAGCTTTTAAAATACATATTATTTACCATTATTAAAAGACACTTTTTTTCTTACAACAAAAACTACATACAGTAAGTGAAGGTCAGCGATAAGAAGATGTTGCCATTCTCTCTCATTCTCTCTGGCTTTCCTGCAGCACCCTGACGACCATGAGCAGCGGCAGGGCGTTCGCAGATCCTTCATGTGTTAAAAACTTCTTTGTATTTCTCTAGAATATTTTTCTCATAAATTTTCTGGCAAGGTCACTGTTATTCCCATTTCACAGATGTCATATGGAAATAACAATACCTACCTACCTCGAACGATTATTCCTGAGAGTCATCAGATCGTCCACATTAAGGACATAATTGTTAGGCATGTTCTTTACTTACTGAGTGCTCAAACCATGTCAGCTGTTATTAATATGCAAAAGTATCAGCAACTATATTAAGGTTATCAGAAGTACATTTTAAGCAGGCCAGTCTGGTTTGGGACTTCCTCTAGAACTGGACAATTCTTCTAAAAAATGAAGACACCACTATATCCATATGCTGATCCACGTGCCTGGAATGCCCTCCCCTCCCCCATTCCGACCCCTACCCGCTCTACCGGGCTAATTCTGACTCTACAAACCCCAGCTTAGACTGCACTTCTTGCTAGGGTGAGCTGTCCCTGACCTCTCCCAAAGCTGGGGTACAGCACACCCCACTGGAGTACTCATCTACGTGCTCCACTGGGTATCACATTCGCTTGCCTCTAGGCCTGCTTCTCTATGACATTAAAGTTTCGTGAGGACAGTGACTGTCCTTTATACACACACAACATCCTTAGAGGCTGGTGAACTGCCAGGAGATAGCAGGTACTTAGTAAATATCTGTGATGCAATGACACCCAGGACCTGCAATCAGCCTGGCCGGTGTCGGGAGAACAGGCATTCACCCAGAGGGCGCGACTGCCGGGCAAGGAGATGGGGCAGCAGCGGCCACTGACAGGGCCAGCTGAGCGTGAGGCTGGGAAACAGGATGTGGTGTCTCAGGAGCAGAGGGGCCACGGGGAGGGGGTCCAGAGGAAATCAGCTTCTATCTGATCATGTAGGGTCACACCAGCAGAGCCACATCAGATTTACTGATTCCAGATACGCAGATGCCTGTCCTGCCACATGAGGAATGGGAGTCTGGGCTAACTAGACCTGGCCCCAGCCTAAGAGATTCCAGACCAGAGTATTAGCAGTGAAATGAGAATCAGGGGCCTTGCAGCTGGAATGACAGAGTCCAATGTCACCAAGACCCCAGAGGATGGACTTACCAGACAGTTGGGATGTGTTGGGCACGTCTGGCCCAGCGCCGAATTGCAGTGCTGAGGAAGAAACTTTGAGACTTTGGACGCAGCTGACGGAAAATGAATGGAAATGTTCTGATTTGTTATCGCAGCTGCATCACAGGAAGGGATGACTTTAGAATAGTATCTGACAGCATGGAAGGAATTGAGAGAGAGAGCTGTGCTGGCAGCTCGAGCTTTGTGTGTATCACCGACAGTGTTCTCTGAGGTGGAGCTGGACTGACCTTTAATAAAAAGGAACACAAATATCTGTTAGTAGACATCACTCTGTAACTCGGAACTACTGTATTTAAAAGAAATTGTTCTCTATTTAATTTCCTTAGGTTACAAACTTACACTGCTGCTACACTTAAATGCTGTTGGAAAAACAAAGTGAACTTTTAGTAGCAACATTTAATTCAATACACATACTATAAATTCATGTTCGTGTGTCATTAAAAGACAGAGATTTTGGAGAAGCATCAGATGTGTGTGTGTGTGTGTGTGTGTGTGTGTGTGTGTGTGTGTTTTCCATCATAATCAAAATTGTGACTGTCCCTATGAAGCAAGGACGAATGTCAGAAAGAACTCTATTCACCTACAAATAAAGTTTGGTTGATCTTCTATTGGTAAACTGAGTTATATCATTATATATCTATACTCTCTACACTACCTAGAAAGCAGAAAAATATGTAAAAATATATAATGAATGTTAATAGCGCCATCTTAGCACTGTGAATACCTACTGGGCATTAATAGTAATAAAAGTAAAGAATTTTATTTTTACTTTAAATACAAAAGTATTTGCAACATTTGGGAATATCTGCATTAAAGCAAATGTGTACAGAGATTTATGGAAAAGGACAAGCAAAGGCAACCTAATGAAGTCTAATCTCAACTGTATCAGCATTTCTGTGTCACAGGTCAGACTTTAGCACAGAAACCTTGTGACTTCAGGTGGTCCTTTAACTTCTTCAGCCTTCAATTTACTGACCTCGGTGATGAGAGTGAAATTCAAAAGACATAACTGATTTCAACTGTTCCAAACCTCTTTCAAAAACAACTTGGCAACATGCTTTACGAGCTCCATCTGTCCTCACATCCTCAAACCCATTCGTCGCTGACTTCAGATATCCAGCCCAAGGAATAGTCCAGAATATAGAAAAGTCTACATGGTGGAAAATATTTCCTATCATACTGTATATAAAAGCACTGTCCCTATAAAACTGGAAACACAAAATGTAGCAATTGGAGGATGGCTATGAAAATTATTCTATAAATAATTTTATAAACTCCTAAAATAATTAAAATGGTGATGAGGGCTGCACAGTAAAAACAATTAAAGTATATATGACACAATGTTAAGCAACAAAAGTAGGAGACAAAATCTGATGTACAATATGATTATTACTGTAGAAAAATATATAAAGAAAAAAACTTGCAGGAAAAAGTGAACAGTTATTAGCTGGGTTAGTAAAGGACTAATACTGCTTTTCAAATGAGAAAATGTATAAATAAAAATTAAAATGGGGGTTTTGCCTCCATGACCTCTAAGCCCTTCTCCAGCCCAAACGTGCCCCAAGCCGCCGGTTCTAGTACACCTGTGTTGTCCCGAGAGCAGCTGCTTGAGGTGATGCAACAGCAAGAGATGCTGGGGCACAGAAAGGCCTGGCCCCGCTGCCCTGGCCCCGCTTCCCTGGAAAGAGGGTCTCGGAGTTTCTGCAGAATATAAACAGCGAGAATGCAGAAGCAAAAAATGTATAAGAAGTGACCTTGGTGGCCAGATGCCTGTGTCCTGACCTCTCAGTCTGGGAAGATCTAGTCATCCAGGATAATATCAGCCACAGCCACTTTAAGGAGCTCTTGGCTACTTTTTTCCATTCTCACTCCCCTCTTCCCTAAGGCAGGAGAAAAGTCTTAACTGACTAATAAAATACCTGAGGTTGATTTGATTATATGAACAAGAAGGGCTATCTTCTATTCTTGGCCCCCTTTCTCTTCTGACGTTGAACACCATCCCTGGCAACCTCAGTTGCGCCCTTGGCTTCTACTACATCTGCACTCAGATGGCGAGAGGAATCGTTATTTGCTGTCATGACCCTCTCTGCTACTAATTCATGAGCTCCGTAAGAACAAGATCTGCACCTTGTTTGTCCCACATCCCCATCTGTGAAGCAGGGACGTCAGAGCCAGAACTAAGGGATGAACTGGGAGTTAAACAGGCACAGTGCAAGAAAGGCCACACCCGGCAAAGGGAGGTGCTGAGGTGAAAGAGCAGAGTCCCTTAAAGACATCAGCAGAAGGGTGACCCCAGACTAGGGCACTGAGATGGAAAAGGATTCGTGGTGATTCTTTAGGATGGGGAGGAATAATGTGCTTTTCCTCTATCAGTTTCCTTTGTTTACATATTCTAATATATTCAAATCGGAAGTGTTCCTTTGACCTGTTCTGTTTGCAGTTTCCTTCAGGACCCCCTGCTGAAGCGGGGCAGGGCAGGAGTGCAACACCTTGCCGGTTTGCCACTGAACAGCGACCTTCGGGAATAGCAAGTACAGACTGGGGCTGGCATTTTTCTCGCCCCGGCTCCGCTTTTTGCCATCTTATTTCAGCAAGCACATGAGCATGCTTGGACTGTATATGGCACAGATGACAAAGAAGCCTCATGGCGGGTCAATGTTTCACAACGAATATGCACATCATGGATCTTTCTTAAGCACCTACTGTGAGACAGTCATTGCTCAAGGTACTAGAAATACAGGAATGACCAACCCAAGCAAAACATTCCTGTCTTCATGGAGTCGATATTCTAGTGGGAGAGGTCAGGCCATAAACAAGCTGCGCGTGCACAGCGCACGAACAGGCGCTGAGTGCGGTGAAGGAATGCTGCAGGGAAGGCGGTGCTGGGCCCCCGTGTGGCGTGCCGCTGGGGGCGGCGTGCACCTCCAGCTGGGCGGCTGAGAAAGTGTTCCTGAGAAGAGGACACTTCAGCAAAGACATGAAGAAAGTCAATAAACGAATGCGTTAAATGCTCAAAACAGTACTGAATTACTACAAACACTTCCCTTCCCTTTAGATCTGAGTCACATAAATAAAGTCACCAGTATGCTTATCAACCATGAGCCCCATCTCTAGGATAACACCCTGTTGGTGCCCGTGGCCAGCTGTGTACTGCAAGCAGATGACACCACAGGGTTTGTGGGGGACTCTCCAGCCTCAATTCGCTGCAGACCCGAGTATCAGCATGGTCTGAGGGGCCAGGTGGGGCTCACCTCTCACAGCGTCTCCCGAGGGGCCCCCTGAGGCAGGAACAGGGCACACATTCAAGCACTTGTTAGCCAGGAATCTGATCCCTCTCACCGGTGAGTAAGTGTTTGCCAATACACTGCTTTCCCTTAGAAAGACAGGAAAAAAAAAAAAAACTTTACACATATCTCAAGAAAGACAATATGAACATTGCTGAATTCAATTGTTTGTCCATCATCCAAGTTATAAAAAATGTAACAGAGCCTAAACTATAGATTTTTTAAAAACAGGAAGAAATTGTTGAAAAGGATTCATGGTGATTCTTTAGGACAGGGAGGAATAATCTGCTTTTCCTCTATCAGTTTCCTTTGTTTACATATTCTAATATATTCAAACGGGAAGTGTTTCTTTGACCTATTCTGTTTGCAGTTTCTTTCAGGACCCCTGCTGAAATGGGGCTGAGCTGTTCCAACACCCCGGGAGTGCCTGCATCCATCACGCCCCTGCTGGGCTGCCAGTCACAACCATCACTCCTGGTAAAGCCCGTTTTAAGATTCTCAGAAATAACAAAAGAAGAGTGAGACAGATGATGACAGGATCATGGGCCTGAGAACGGCACATGGTTCATCACTAATTAAATGATACACATCAACAATGGGAGAAGTTCACCGACTCCCAATTAATGCCTGGGTGTTCATTGCTGTTGGGTTCAGGCCTGTCTACACTTCCAGCGCCAGCACTGAAGAAAATAACAGGCGTCCTTATCATACCTCTGTGCCACGATCGTGCCTGGGACAGAGAGCTGGATGGGCATCTGTTGTTTCTTACAAAACCTCCTATTGCTCTGCAGTGCTTCTGTAATCTAGAGTACAGACAGACAAAGATCTACTTAGATTTTTTCTTATATACATACACACATACATTTCCAATGATTAAAAAAAAAAAAACCACAAAGAAAGAAAATGTAGCATTACGGCACTGTGTATGAGGATAAAATTCAATGGCTTGGGAGCTGAATGAATACCTGGCCCATAACGGCTGGAGGGATTTGCTCCCGGATATACTTCATATAATCCACTGTTGCCTCAAGAATGGAAGCTGCATCATTCTTTCTCCCCTTTATACATGGCAATAGAGTCCGCAGCTGCTCACAGCAATACTTGATTCGTTCTCTGAGCAGGGAATGGTAATAAACAAGAAATAATTAGTCTCATTTTCTTCCTTGTACGCAACTCTTCCTCCTGGTGTCCCCTTCAGAGGAGGCCATTTCCCTACAAGCCAGCAGCCCCATAACCCCGGGGTCCAGCCTCCCCAGGGGTGCTCACTCACACTGCTCCCAAGGACACTGTCCGTGCTGGTGGCAGCACCAGCCTGCGCGCCCCAGGCCTGCTGCAGTGTACGCACACCCTGACACTGGGCGGCGCACCGCCGTCCTCTGTCTGTGGTTTCACTTTCTGATCTCAACCATGGTCCAAAAATATTAAGTAAAAAATTTCAGAATTCAACACTTCACAAGTTTTAAAATGTGTGCTGTTCTGAGCAGCGTGAGATCTCATGCCTCCTACTCTGTCCCCGCTGGGACATTGCGAATCGTGCCGCTTTCCCAGTACTGAGCAGTCGTCTGCGTTATTGGAGAGCAGGTATGAGAGAGAGAGAGAGACCACATTCACATAACTTTTATTACCGTACCTTGTTATAATCATTCTATTTTATTTTTATTAATCTCTTACTGTGCCTAATTTATAAATGAAGCTTTCTCATAAGTATGTACGTATAGGAAAAAAACAGTATATAGAGAGTTTGGTACTATCTGTGATTTCAGGCACCCACTGGGGGGTCCTCATGGATAAGGGGGGACGATTGTACATATCCCCATTGCCTATGGAAACCTAGAGAAGACTCCTCCCTCAGAGAAGAGAATCATGCATACATCAGTAAATCCTTTTGCAATTCACGCTAGAAGCCTAGAAGGCAAAGAGTAGTCAGAATACTCATGTCACTGTGACCTGGACCACATTTACAACAATAGATCAGTTAGCATCTTGTAATGCATGGGCTTCACATGTAACTGAAGCAGTAGGTAAGGACGGAACAAATAAACCAACATGCAAATGAGAACAACATCTAAGATAGTATCAGAAGGAAACTAACCTCAGCATTTCATAGTTCCAACAGGAAATACATAGGAAATATAAATCTAAGTTGATCTAAAATTTGGTACCTTCATATTTTCATGTGCTCACCTAATAAACATTAAGTTCCTGCTTTGTGAATACTGCCTCGAAGTACAAAGTGTCTGGTGGTAACTCTGCCCGTTATTAGCTAGAACCTTTGACAGGCTACCAAACCTCTCTGAATGTCAGAATGGCAAGACAAAATAATAATTAAAAATTTTAGTTTGATATATAGCCAGGGAGTAACTAAAATAATCTAGATTAGTGGCGCTTTAATTAAGTTTTGAGTTCTGCCGGGATTCTGTGAAGGTGTCTCAGGGACTATTCTGAAAAGAAAGGGATGGAATCATCAACAATTTGACAATGTATATGAAGGGCTTTGAGACTTTTCACATATTTTAACATGGTACTTCCACTTACGAGGGTCTAAAATGCAGAACAAACTTTTTGTTATCTATTATGTTATAGTGGTATAGCAGTAAAATATGAAAAACAATCTGAACATGCAAAATAAGTGGCCGCTTAGGTAAGCTTTAGTATATTAGCTAAGCACAATATTACCTTGCAGTGGAAATAATATGTTATAATGCCTACTGAGAAAAGATATGATATTTTGATAGGGTATAAGTATAAGATACAAGACAGCACATAAAAAAAATATAGTCCTAGTCATTAAACAAAGCATAAATAAAGCATAGAAAGAAAAACTAAAAACAGAAACATCAATTAATAATTATTCCTCGATGGCTGAGCTATGGAAAATGTTATTTCTTCCTTTTATTTTCTACATTTTCCAAGTATTTTCGCTGAGCATGTCACTTTCATAGTGAAAAATCATATTAAATATTTTTCTAACATTTATTAGGAAAATGTTCAAACAGAAAAATTGAAAAAAGAACTCTTAATTTTTAAAAATTGAAAGCATTAAAAATTTGTACTGGGAGTACTTATATACTCACTACCTAGAGCCTGCGATGAACATTTACTGTCCTTGTTTGTCACATATGACTCATCCCACTGGCCACACGTTATTCATTTTATTATACTGAAGCATTTCTAAGTTAAGTTGTAGACTTTGGTAAACTAAACCCTGAAACATATCATTAGCTAGAGTTCAAATTATTTAGTTTCAGGTAAAGATTATATAAAATAAAATATGCAAATACGAAGGGGACTATTCTATCAGTTTTGACAAACGTGCAAAGCTACATACCCACAGACCCTAACCAACACTGTCACAACCCCTGCAAGGTCCTTATGTTCCTTCCTAGTCAATCACATCCTGTGTAACAGGCAACCACATTCCTGATATTTTCCCATCCCACATTAGTTTTGTCTGTCCTTGAACTTCCCATCTAATTCTTACAAAGCCCACAATACAATACTATAATTTTTACTTATAATAATCTGAAGCATTTTATGGATTATAGACTTAAATGTAAGACATGAAACCATAAAATTTATAGACAAAAACATAGGTAGTAAGCTATTTGACATGGGTCTTAGTAATATCTTTTTGAATATGTCCCCTTGAGTAAAGAAAATAAAAGCAAAAATAAACAAATGAACTTTATCTAACTAAAAATCTTCTGCACGATGAAGGATACCATCAATGAAACAGAAAGACAACCTATTGAATGGAAGAATATATTCAAATATGAACATCCAATAAGGAGTTGATATCTAAAATATACAAAGGATCATAAAACTCAATAACAAAAACTAAACAGTTTGATCAAAATATGGGCAGAGGACATGAGAAGACATACAGGTGGCCAACATGTGAAAAGATGCTCAACATCAATAATCATCAGGGAAATGCAAATCAAAACCAAAATGAGACACTACCTCACACCAGTCAGGATGGGTACCATCAAAAAGTCAACAAATAATATGTGTTAGCGAGTATGTAAAGAAAAGAGACTTCCTGCGCACTGTTGGTCGGGCTGCAAGCTGGTGCAGCCACTATGGAAAATGGTGTTGAAATTCCACACAAAAAAATAAAAACAGATCTATTATATGATCCAGTAATTCTACTCCTGGGTATTTCTCTGAAGAAAATGAAAACACTAATTTGAAAAGATATATGAACTCTTATGTTCGTTGCAAGATTATTAACAATAGCCAAAATATGGACACAACCTAGGTGTCTGTCAGTAGAAAATGTGATATGTATGTACACAATGGAATGTTACTCAGCACTGAAAAAGAATAAAATCTTGCCATTTGGGATAACATGGATGGACCATGAGAGTATGATGCTAAATGAAATAGGTCAGACCGAGAAAGACAAAAACTATCAGTTATATGTGGAAACTAAGAAAACAAAACAAATGCACAAATAAAACAAAGCAAAAACAGACTCACAGAATGATCGCACTGATGATTGCCAGATGAGTGGGGGATGGGTAAAAAAGGTGAAGGAGAATATGGTGAACAATATCATGATAAGTTTGCATGGTGACAGATGATTACTAGACTTAGTGTGAACATATTGTAAAATATATAATGTCTGATCACTACATTATACATGTGAAACTAAAATAATGTTGTATATTAAGTATACTTAATGAAAAATAACCTGAAGCATTTTAAATAAAGAGGAAACATGTTTCTTTTCTAATATTAGCTCACATATTTAGCATTTCTGACACTATTCAGTCCTTCCCAGAGATTCAGGTATCCATTTAGCATTCTCTTTAGCCTAAAGAATTTCCTTTAGCTTTCTTACCCTGTAAGTCTGCTAGTGTCAAAAATTCTAAATTGTCTTTTATCTAAAAACATCTTTATTTTACTATGGAAATATGATTTAAAGTAAAAATAATAGCAATGTGAAGTTGACAAATGTAAAAGTAAAATGTATAGCAACAAAGAAAAATAAGACAGAGTAAGTGGAAATACTGTTGTATGTTAAGTGTCATAATGTCAATTCAAAGTAAACTATAAGTTAAGGATGTATATTATAACCCTAGAACCACTAAAAAAACAGTTTTGCTAAAAAAAAGCATGTGAATGGTTGCACGTGAATCGACAATTATCTCAAAATAAATATTTAATTAAAAAAACACGAATACACACACACACACACGCACACACACAGCCGGTTGCTCACAGCTCCCCACAGGATTGGCACTTCACATGCATGGCCATGTGGGGACGCCCTGAGTGGCATAATGTACCCTTTCTCTTGTAACAATCCGTCTTTCCAAAACCCATCAAACCATACACACAAACACATGCAACTTATCTCTAACAATAATTTAATCTGATATCTATTAAATGTTACTCTTTTCCTAAATTCTCTAATGTTCCTGAGTCCCTGAAAGCTATTAGTAAATATTATGGATCCATAATGGAAGCCTTCTTCTCTGCTTCTCTATCTTTCCTGTCTAACATTAAGGGCAGGAATGTGAGGCTGGGACAGGGCTATGGCATATGTGACCTGTATCCTTAAGTGGCAGTGGAGCAAATACATAAGTAGAATTTTGTCCTTTTGGGCATAACTCAAAGTGACCTCTTCAGAGCAAAATTCCATTTGAGTATTACGGATTAGCTAAAAATATGTATATATTGACACATGGTCTGAGAGAAGATATTTGCAATATAAATATTTGGCAAAAGGGTTAGTATCTAGAATATGTAATTAACTTCTAAAAATCAATACGAAATAAAAAAAACAAAGACAGAAAAACCCAATAAGAAAGTGGACTGAAAAATGAACATTTAACCAAAGGAAATTAAAGAAAAATTATACACTTAAGATTTCTTTGTATGTTAATTACACCACGATTTTTTAAAAACTAAAAAACAAACAAACAAAAACAAAACAGAAGAAAAGAATGAAGAGCAACTACTTAGCAAAACTTCTGGAAGGACGTAACGCTGGCTTAGAGAAGTCGGCTAACCGCTGGCCAGGGCTCCCGTGGCCCTGCCTTTTTCTTTTCCCTTTGCCTATGGAAGCAGCAATAGGCAACGACAGGTCAGAGTGTGCTTTGTCTTCCTTGTTTACCACAGAAGCCATCTTGGTTATGACCCAATCCACACAAATAAAGAAAAGAATCAATCTGGTTTCATTCTTCTCCAGTTAACAGTGACTGAAGAGGCTGACAGAGATCTGAAGCCTAAAGTCTTGATCCAAACTAAATCCTCGGGTATCTGCTCTTTACAAATGTGTCTCAAGCAAACAGGAACTCACAGAGAGAGAGGTCTCTTGGTCAGACCCTCTGAAAACTTCCTGTTTTACCTTCCTTGAATTTCTAAGACTCGATGAGACCTGGAGAAGCCTTCACTTGTGAGAAACTATGGCAAAGCTCACATTCACTTCTTTTCAAGTGAGTAGACATCCTGAAAATTATTGAACCACCATTACTTGGACTCATGGAAACACAAACAAAATAATGGCATCACTTGAAAAGCAGACACCTTACTAAGATGAAGACATACATATTCATGTTTTTAAAACATGTATAATGAAAGTGATTTCACAAAGACTTAGAATGGGGTAGCTAATTTTTATTAATCTGTTCTGATAAAGAAGGCAGATGTTAAAAGAAGTTTTAAAAAGAAATTCCCAACCACAAATATTCAAAACCATTAGCTGGGACCATTATTTCCTTAACACTAGCAAACATCATGTTGCCCTATGCTGCTTAAAACAAAACAAAGTGAAACAAAAAAGATAAAACTATGTGTCAAGTAGCTGATTGGGAGGAGGAGAAGAAAGGGGAATGGACTAGAAGCTTATATTTGAAGATTCACAGGCATAATCAGAAGGGTTAAGAGGAAGAAAAGGCAAAACCAAATAATTATGGATGGTTGTTTACTTTCTGGCATCTTTAAAGCAAATCTCTAAAGGGCAACAGAGGAGTCCTGGTTACAGTTTTTCTTTTGGGGAAAAAAGATTTCTAGCCCTTGAATGTCACAGGAGTGGCACATCTCCCAAAGTATCCTTTTAGTCTACTGGATGAGTAGTTCTCTGATGTTAGTTTTCATCAACCATTGAAATTAAAAAATAAAAACAATGCAGAATTTTGGGGTACCAATCAAGAATTGCCGTTAGCTCTAGACATAAAAAATAATGAAGGTTACCATCTCCCAACAACATTATTTTGTAATCATTTACTAATATCACCACAATTTTAACACCAAACGACGCATGGAAAACACAATCTTAGGATATAAATTATATAATATACGGCTTTAAAAATAATCATTGCGCTGTATTTTTCTCATTTCACTGCAGATTGGCGAACTCTGTAGGATAGCCCTGGACAGAAGGCCAAAGTCTTTACTTGGCCAAGGCAGCAGACATGTGGGTGAAGGCCTTTCGAACTAGAAGAAGCCATCCACAAGCCCAAACCCCACCATCTTCCCACTAATCTTCAGCAGATAATGAAAGCCATTTGGCAGCACTTGCTCAACTTTCTCCCCATCTCTGGCCTCCATCAAAAGATGCGTCTTTATCCACATTCAGTTTTAGCTCCTTGCCTCCATTTTCAGTAGGAAACGGTCTGCTTGGTTCCATAGCCTCCTGACTCCTCAAGGATGCTAAATCCATCACTAACACCCTTGCCAGCTGTAAGGGATTAAAATTCTTTGACATTCCCCCAATGAGAGGTGGGATCTATGCACCCTCCCCTTGGACCTGGGTAGACTCTGTGACTGCTTTGACCGACAGTATATGTCAGAAGTGGTGATCATCCAGTTTCTGGTCCCAGGCCTTGAGAGACTGACAGCTTCCTCTTCCTGTCTCTTAAACATTCTAGGACTTCTGGGCTGCCACAGAAAAAGGCGACAACGCTGGGACTACTCTGCTGGAGAAGCTTCATGGCTCTGGTCATGTCTTGGACCCTCCTGACTAGACCACCCACTAACTGAACACTAACAAGTGACCCCAGTTAATGTCACGTAGGCAGAGGAATTGCCTAGTTGAGTCCTGCTCACATTGTTAACCCATAAAACCACTTATTGAGCCAATGAATTTTGGTTTCTTTTTTTTAATGCAGCCACAGATAACCAGACCATGAGTACCTTCAAGAACTCTGTTGCTCTTCCAGCAATTTTCTTTTGGAATACAAATATAACAAATATAACCATATTTGAGTCTGGCCCAGCCTTAGCAAAATTTCTCATTTTACCCTAAATTTTACCTTTTATATACCATACACCTTCATTTTCTCTTTCATCTATGCTCTTGCCTTTGACTCTCCATCTTTCTGCAATGGTGCCTCTTCCCTAACCATGCCAGCAAAATTATTTTTGTCAAGGTCAGTGATGTGTAGGCTTTACAAAATACAAATAGTGAATTTTCCGTTCTTACCTTCCTTGAGCTCTGAGTCACGTGATGCTCCTGAACACTCCCTCCTTTAGGAAACTCTCTGCTCCCCAGGTCTCAACACCACTCCCTCTTGCTTTTCTTCTTATCTTCCTAGCAATTCTTTTTCCCCCGATCTCTTCTCAGCTGCCTGTGCCTTAAATATTGAGATTTCCCCCGAGGTTCTCTTCTCCACTTGTCTCTTCCTTACCTGCTTTTCAAAGTCATCAAATCCATCCTGCATTTGTGCTTCAAATAGATCTGTGTCCTAATGGCTCTGGAGTCTATATTTCTGGCCTAGATCTTTCTCTAGAAACTCAGGGCCAACTCCTTCATGGCCAACTAGCTCCCTTTAAACCTGGACACATTTAAACTCAACAATAGCAAAATTATCCCCCACTGCTGGCCCCCCCATTCCCCTGTACTTCCTAGTCAGTCGATGGTTCCACCACTTACTTGGAAGTTACACTTGACTACTCCTTCAGCCATGTGCATACTGATTCTATCTACTTAACACATCTAAAGTTGGCTTACTCCTCACCACCCCATTCCAAGCACCATAGTTCAGGATTTCATAATTTCTTATTATGGACTCCTTTGGCCTTCAGATTCAATCCATTCCATTCTAAGGCACCAATCTTATCCTGTCACTTCCTTTGCTAAATCCCTGGCTTACCTCTCCAGCAGTTCAGGTTAACTTTAAACTTCTTAATGTGACATACCCAGACCTCACCTATGACTTTTCATTTCTTGCCTCTTTCCATTTGTGCCCTTATAGTCAACTATATGAAAATACTTGCAGTTCCATGAATTCACTGTACCTTCTCATACTGCCAGCTTCTGTTCCTGCTACTCCGGCCACATAAAACACCCCTCCCTGACTTCTAAACCAAATTAATAGTAACTTTTGGTTTAAAGCTCAATCTAGCTCTCACCTTCTCAGGAAAGCCCTCCCCATCCCATCGCTCTGTCCTGGGTAACTTTCCGAGTGTGATTTTTGTGTGTTCCTCTCCATCATGACATGTATTAAAACACAGTTTTCTATTTAACAGTTCTTTATTTCAAAGTCTGTCTGAGCACTAGGCTAAGACCTCTTGAAGGCAAGGATTTATTTATTTTTCTCATTTCTCCAATTATATTGTGGCACACTCATAACTATTTGTTGAATGACTAAATAAATTAATGAGTGCCATGTGTTTAGTTGCCAGATTTACTAGTTTCACATAGACTTTTAACAGTATTACACAAAATTATGAAATTCGCTAAAGTAATTTCTTTCTACAAAGGAATAATAATAAAAGGGCTGTATCAAAATTCACCTTCTCAGCTTTTCCTTGCTTGAATGAAGAAGAGAAATCCTTTTGCTTTTCTCGAAATCAGACAACGGAGCCCTTAATTCAAGCCCAGTGTCATTTCTTAGAGAGTCAGAGCTAGAAACAAGAGAAAATCATACCATACATTTAAGAGGAAAATTGTCGGATAACATTAAGCAACAAGTACTAATACACAAATCAACAGCTGCTTCTCTAAGTCCCCTGCTTCAAACCAAGGTGTAGTAAATATCAAAGCACTTTACCTTGCATATTTGATACAGAATAATTTATTTCAAAGTTTCAAAAAAATTAATTATCAAGGCTATCATAAATTAAATGACCGATCAAAATTCTAAAATATACTAATTAGGAATTATGCTTAAAATAATCTGACCTCACTGGTTGTAGCTATCCCAAATTACATAATTTATCTAAAGGTACATTACAGGAAAAAAAAAATAAAAGATTAGAGGGCCAAGATACACAATTCCATCTTGCTCAGCAAAGGGCAGGTGACCTCCATATGAAAATATTCTCAATTAATGGACTTTTTCTAGAACTTCTCCAAGCATTTCAATTGATTTGATTTTTTTTTTAATTTCTCTATGAAACTTACAAACTAATATTATCTCCTTTATCCCAAGGGACACAACGTGATTTGAAAATTTCCTTTTATTTTCAGTGTTAGTATTCTGAGTAAAAAAAAAAAAAAGATGCAATGTGAGTGGGGCTCAAAAAGCAGTTGCAAGTAATACAAGAAAATCACAAAGTCATCCAAAACCTATCCCAACCTTACATCCCAGATAAGGTTTAATACAGTGCCCTTTGAGGTTAAAATGTTAAATAAGATTAAGAAGCTGATGATATCGCTGCACTTCCATGAGTGCATCTTTGGTTTAACCACATTTACTGGTTGCCAAGTCTCTTTGTTCAAAATAGTAGATGGTCACATTTCTACAAATAGTGGATGGTCACATTCTACAAATTCCAGAAGTGACTGACTCACAACTCTCATCGACACCGCCCATGTCCTTGGCAGTCGCGTCCATTGTTTGCAGCCCTATGCTCTGTATTAAACTTGCTTGAAAATCAGTTAAAAGTGAAGGGAAGAAATTCAGGAAAGCTGAATCTTTATAAGCATACAATGCTAGCATTTCATTAGGAGGATCTGACCCCCCAGTTCTAATATCTCTGAGATGAGAGAGAGAGAGAGGAGGGAGGGAGAGAAGGAGAGGGGAGAGAAGGAGAAGGAAGGGAAAAGTGAAAGCCCAAGACCTTTCTAAGGGTCATTTTCAATAATTGGCAGGATAGGTTAATAAGTTCAAAAAAGACATCAGAGAGATTAGTGGTAGGTAGATAACAGCCGAGACTGCTCTTATCTGATTAAATGTTGAGGTTTATGTAAAATTTTTACTTAAAACTGTTTTTAAAAAGTTGGAACATGGCTGCTATTATTTAACTTTGATTAGTAATAATCCAGACTCTAACATGTCCAGGGATAGGGAACTTACTACCTTACGATTCTCCCTACTCCCCGTGGACAACTGTGATTGTAATGAAGTGCTTCCTTGTATTGAGCCGCATACTCTGTAACATGCACCCACAGTCCCAGCTCTGGAGTTTGAAATACAGAAGTTGTATCTGTCTTCCACAAAATAGCCTCTTCTTTTACATCACCCCCAGCATGTGAGTTAGTGTTTCACAAACGATAAGTTCTCTATAAATCTTTTAATAAAATGTATACAGTAAAAATTGGTGTTTTGAAAAAGTAAGGGAAAAAAATAAAACTAACCAAGCAAATAGATCAGTAGAAAAATATCCCAGGTGTTCACTGCGGGACCTCTGCAGGAACAATCCAGATTGCTCAGGCTTCATAGAGTTTTCATTCTTAACTGAAAGTTTTAAAAGGGGGACCATTTTAATTCTAAAATCACTGGTGCTAATGAAGTTAATCACACATACACACCCTAATCAACAGCAGCTGTCACTTTACTCAATAGATTTTACAAAGCCGTATTTTTAAAATAGAAAGCAATTTCTAGATCTCAGCCTGTGAAGCATAAAACCACCCAGGTTAGAAAGCAAAATTAAAATAGCACATAATATTTACCCCATGACATCCTCTTTCAACTGGATTTTGGAAACTTAGTTATTGGTTTGCTTAAAACACATTCAACTGAGTTTAGTTATTAAGTTCTTATTTATAAACAAATGGCAGAGAGAGAAAATCTGTATGAATCTTCAGTAAGCAGCTGTATTATCAAAATGTGGCATCTTATGGTGTTTTTGTTGTTGTTGTTATTGTTGCTATTTTGCAGCTGCTCATCCTTGGAGCAAAGATGAAGTTGGAAGACGTGGTTATGACCAACCAGAAGGGGGTTGGACAGGTGGCGATGAGCAGCTGCTCTAGGTCTACTGAGAATCAAATAAGATGAGGTCACAGAAGGAACTTTGGTCACCACGGTGAGCCATTCCAGGAAGAACTCTGAAACTGCAGGGGCAGGGAGCCACTGGAATGTTACAAAGCAGACTCATTAATCTTCCCTGAATATTAAAAAAGAGGGCTGTACGGAACCCTGTTTCATCTTAAGTATGAGCTTATACAGGATAATCCTGAAAGAGTCTTTCAGGCCCATTTTAAGAAAAATGTCACGTTAATTTTCAAAGATTTCCTATCTAGTATCCCAAACCTAGAAAAACCATAGTCACAGACCAACAATGATTCCAATAGAATTTAATTTCAGAAATTGGAGTCTGTCCTTTTACAAGCCAAATTAAAGCTAATTTAATTGGCTTAAGTGCATAGATGCTGGCGAAACAATATAAAAGAGGTGAAGAGTTAGAAATGTGAAGTCTAATCGAAGTGCTGACATTATCTGTATCTAAAAATTTGAAATAGAAAGGATAACTACTCTATTAAGAAGTAAGATAACTTATATGCATGTGTTTTGCCAAGCAAAAAGTATGACAGGATCCAAGGTTAGTGGCCTGGCTTTTAGATAATCATACAAGGACACAGCACGATTAGTTCCATTTTGATGACTAAGACATAATGGTAGTAGCTAGGCTACAAAAACAGAGTAATAAGTTCACTATCAAAAAATAACCCCTATGCCAAATGTATTGGTCCCCATAAAATACATTTTAATTCCTAGAAGATTTAATTTTCTCTTCCCAGGTAGAGAACATGTTTCCCTTTAATTACACTTGTTTTCTTCAGACTATGATTAAGAAAGATCATGTGTTCTTTACAGCAGGGGTCCCCAATTCCTGGGCTGTAGATGGGTACTGGTCCTTGGCCTGTTAGGGACCAAGCCACACAGCAGGAGGTGAGCAGTGGACAAGCAAGCAAAGCTTTGTCTATATTTGCAGCTGCTCCCCAGCACTGGGATCATCACCTCAGGTCCACCTCAGCTCTGCCTCAGATTATCGGATCATTAGATCTGATCATAGATAAGATTATTAAATTCTCATAGGAGCACCGGTCCCTGGTGCCAAGAAGGTTGGGGACTGCTGCTTTATAGCACATAATATACAGTTAATTCTTAGCAAATAAAAAGCATAAATGGAAAAACAACTTTAAAAGGTATATAGTTTTTCTAGTATTTTAATTAAAATTTTTCAAATCTTTGCTAATTTGTTTTTTACTCACCAGTATTTGAGAAATATGTTTTCCAGTATTTTACCACAATACTCAATTTCTCCATTGTCAGTGGTTCAGTTAAAGTAATATCAGCTCCATGCCCTGAAATACAACCTAAGAATCTCTGTATTAAATATCGACCTATGGTTTCTATTTGGAGAGACAACAAATAATATATCCAGTGGGCACATACCTTTAAAAACTTCAGGGATTATAAAAACAAACAGTAAATGTGTATTTTTCTTCTTGCCAAATCTAAGGAGAAAAAAATGTTAAAGTGAAGCAAAATCATCATTCGAAAAATTGGGATTCAACAGTTTAGCTTGTTAAGAATTAAACTAGAGTGATTTTCTGTATTTCTTTAGAATTTAGAATGGCATTAATATAGGAATTTAGTAGAAGTAGCATCTCAAATCAATGAGGGAAAAGATGGACCAATTTTTTTTTTTAACTTACAAGGAAAGGGATTATATTTTTCTTTCATATAATTACATAAAGAGAATTCTGAAGTGTACAGCTAGGGTGGATGGTACAATTACAGATTTTTTGAGAAATCCAGGGGAAAGAGATACTTTGGTAAAACTAATATTTACTCTGTTTAATGCTTTGCTTATAGGAGATGCTTAAGCTTCTCTCTTTCAGTTTAATGGGCAAGAAAATCCAAATCCTGAATCTTTAGTCAAACCCATGGCTTCTCTGAGCAGAAATTCACTGTTAATAAGAATAGTCCTTTTATGATTCATATCTATGGCAACAACTAGTGCCTGGTTCTTTATAGCTGGGGAAGGGGCGAGTGAGAGAATAGATGACTTTGTAAAAATAAATCTTTTAGAATAATTTTATATATTTACAGAAAAACTATGAAAATAATAAAGTGTTCCCATATATTCCAAACTCAATTTCCTGTATTAACATTTTATATAAGGATGGCATATTTCTCACAATTGACAAACCAATATTGATATGTTATTATTCATTTAAGTCCATACTTTCATCAGATTTCCTTAGTTTTTACTTGTTGGACTTATTTTCCTATCCGAGGATCTCATCCGGGATACCACATTACAGTTAGTCATCATATCTGCTTAGACTCCTCTAGATTGTGATACTTTCACTGACTTTTTTTTTTATGATCTTGACAATTTTGAGAATACTGCTCAGGCATTAGATAGAATGTAAGATGGACCACTTTTATTCTTGCTTAAAAAAAAAAAAAGAGCCTAAATATTATCCGGATTCTTGATCTAACCACCAATTTATAAGAAATTTAAGGAAAAGACGATTTAAAGACTATTATGAGGATCAAATGAGCAACATCCAGAATGTGGGAAATTCTATAAGAAAAATGACCCTTTTAAAAAAAATACGTAAATAAAGAGCAAGACAAAAAAAATAAAAGAGGAAAGGAAAAATTGAATCCTGATTTGTATAAATTCACAGATTAAAAAAGAAAGCATAAGATAAATAAGAGAAATTTCAATATGGATCAGATATTTGATAATATTAAGAAATTGTTATTAATTTTTAGGTGTGATATTGGTATGGTAGTTATTTTTTAAGACTCCTTATCTTAGAGGATACTTATTAAAGTATTTATGGATGAAAGAAAATGATGTCTTAGATTTGTTTTAAGATAATCTACCATAGGTAGGGGTGGAGGGGTAGAGAAGGAAGGATGGGAGAGGGAAAGAGGAAACAAGATTAACCATGTGTTGATGACTATTAAAGCTAAATTATGGGAACATAGAAGTTCATTATACTATTTATACCCTTGAAATTTTCCAAAATAAAACTTAAATTATAGCATTATTATTAACTACACTTAAGAGTTTAGTAAGTTGGAACCTCTGATAATTTGATAAATAGTGGAATAGTGAGCACTAACATCAGCTAAAATTTTTTTCCAAGGAGAATATTACTGTAAACTCAGCTTTAAAGAGAAATCGCTAAAACTGCCTCAGAAAAACAAACTATTCTTAAATATGAAAAGCATCATTTATGACTTTGTGGTTATATACAGTAATTGTTTATTCCTTAAAACACAACTCAGAAGAACCCCCAATGTATAATATTGTTAGATTATCTTATATAGGCATTTGAAGGTAAATAGACATTATTCTACAGTCCAAATTACATTATAAGTATGTTATATATCTGAGTTATATATACAGTATTGAAAAACTACTCTGTGCCAGACTCTGTGCTAGGCTCTGTGGGATACTGTGAACATGCAGAGACAGACATGGTCATTGCTCTCGTGGATTTAACAGTTTCTTGGGGAAGACAGACACTGAACCAGTTATTGTACCTAATTAACTAGGTGGACAAAACCATGCCCAGTGCTGTGAAGGAAAGCTTCAGGGTGTAATGGGAGCATGGACCTGGGCACGAACCAGCTCTACAGCCTCACGGAGGCTTCCAGACAGAAATGCCCCATGGCTGGCTAGGAGTTAGCCACCTGAAAGGTAGGGGCTGGGGGAGGGCAGGAAGCAGACAGCAAAGTACATTCTGGGCAAAGAGAACAGCAGGTGCACAGGCCCTGGGGTGTAAAGAACAAGTAAGTTTGAGAAAGCAAAAGAAGTCTAAGGTGACTCTAGCACAGAGCATGTGATTGACAGACACAAAGATGAGACCAGAGAGGCAGGCAGGGCCGAAATCTGATTACAGTAGCCCTTTTAGGTCAAAGCAAAGATGTGGAATGAGTAATGGGAACCTATTAAGAATGGAAGTAACATGGTTGTATTTGCATGTTAGAAAGACCCACTCTGTGATGGGATGGCAGAGGGTGGATTTGTGAGAACAAACTGCTGTTATCTGGGCATGAGCTGACAATGGACTAAAGCGGACATGCCCAAAAACTTTCTTTAAACAATAACTCATAATATTTGCTAAGTTAATGACTTCAAACAACTAGAATGTTGCTAAAATTCACCCAATTGAGGTCTATTCAGACTTCATTCTATTCTATGAAATCTGATAAGTTTGGGCTGAAAGAGAAGAAGGGGAAGCAGGTGTGGTTTCTGTGAGATGAGGATCCCAAGCAGAAGGACAGCCATCAGCATGTGGGAGGGAGGGAGGGAGGGAGGGAGGCGAGGACTTGGTGAGCAGACAGTAGCGGTGTGAGAGGCGCGCAAGTATATTGGCGTGGAAAGGCATGGCGGAAATGCAGTGGTAGCGGTGCAGCTTGCCACAGTGGAAGTATTTCAAATATATTTTAAGAGATGAAAAATGTGAGAGATAGTGACGGTATGGAGAACAGGACGAGGAAAGAGAGGCGGAAGGGGAAAATGTACTGAACAGACCTGGGACCACTGGAATAAACTTACTGGGCAGTTTAGTTAAACTTTTGAAATAAAAAATGCTTTTCAGATTCACAAAAAAGTAAATTATCATAAGTTAAAATACTCTAGAATTAGATAATTTAAAAGAATAGATTCTTTGCTTTTAGAAATAATCTAGTATCTATTTTTAATTTTATAAACCGATTTTACTGACACAAAAATAGGTTAGATTTGGATATATGGATTTATATGCCCTGATGACTTTCAAATTTCAAGCTTTACATCAGACCGTTGGAATTCCTGGAATTTGTCATTAGCACAGAATCAGTTACCAACCCAAACACGTCCCCCTCCAGTGAACCCCTAACTAACACTGAACAGAACTCCAGCCATCGATCAAGTTTCCAGAACCCAACGATATGGTCATAAGCTGAGCTGCTCATTCACATTCTACAAATCAATAGTTTCTAGTTTCCAGGATTACCAAAAGAAATCCTTTTTCTAACAAATGATTGTTTCTTAAAAGAAACATCCCAACTAAGACTACTTCTTCCATAAATCGAAAGCTAATTGCAGGTTCTGAGACCTTACAAGTACCTTCTCAACTGAAGTCTCTTGGGTTTTAAAAATCTGTAATTTGAAGAATTGCTTAGAGGGTGAAAAAAAATGCTGTAGATGATAGAGGCTCTGTTTATCCTTCTGGCAACCAAATCAAAGTTGTGATGGAAACAAGGAGCAACAGCAAGGAAAAAATCTCCTGAGATTAACAAGCCATACAACTAGGGAGCAATCCAAGAAAGCAGCCTGCAACAGCAGAAGGTAGGACGGGGCAGGGACACGGGGCTGCCCGGTCCTGAGCGGCTGAGTGACGGAAGCAGTGGCAGCGGCAGACGCCTCTTGTAGGGGCCATGTCTGCGAGTGGATTTTCACGATGATGAACCTGCTCGTTCTGAGCACCAGTGCCCAGTCAGCTATGCGCAGGGGGCACCAGGGACTTACAGGGGGATACTGTCAGAGTGAGGGCCTAGGCGACACTCGCTTGGTACAGAAGTGCCGGCGGTATCTATTGTTCCTCTTTTGAGCCCTCCTTGCTTCCAGTGCATGCATGGAGTCAGCCCATGATAGCTGAGATGTCCTTGCCCAGAGGATTCCCTGAAACCCTACCCCCCCCAACCCAGGCCCCACCCAAGCCACATCCAGGTGTATCCTCAGTGAGTCAGGTGCTCCTTGCTGAGCAGTGCCTAGACTCACACTGGTGGCTGCTGGCCTCAGTTTCTGGTGTGGCCTCTTGAGGCAACTATAAGCACAGCATCTGTGGATTGCTTGCTGAATCTTGACAGGTGGCCCCAGAGGGGCACAGGCTGGGGCTAAACTTGGCCTGCAGTTGAACCCTTCTCAGGACTGCACCACTGGACACCTGCTTCACAAATCCACATTAATAAGACTGGGAGACTTAGGAGCTTTGCTTAGTACATATTAACAGATACATAGAAGCAGCCAAAATGGGAAGACAAGCAGAAATCATATAAGAGAACAGAACAGAGATCCAGATATAATGGAGTCAAGCAATTTAACAGATGTAGAGTTCAAAACACTGGTAATAAAGATGTTCAATGAACTTTGGGGAAGTGTAGATAAATTCAGTGGGAGCTTCAACAAAGAAATAAAAAATATAAAAACGGAAATTATAAAAGAGAACTAGTCAGAAATGAAGAGCACATTATCTGAGATGAGGAGTATATGAAATGGAATAAACGAAGAAGAGGATCAAATGCCTTATCTAGAGGGTAGGAAAGCCAAGAACACACAACCAGAATGGCAAGAGATAAGATGCTAAGACTTTAAAAATATTTTAAGGAGAATATGGGACACTATTCAGGGTCCAAATATCTGTCTGATCAGTGTAACTAAAGAAAATCAAGATGTTGAACAGTTGTTTGAAGAAATGATGATGGAAAACTTCCCTAATCTGGTGAAGAAAATGGACATAAAACCACAGAAAGCTCAGAGGATTCCACAAATCAGGGATCCAAAGAGGCCCACACCAAGACATAGCATAATTAAAATGCCAAAGGTTAACTACAAAGAAAGAATATTAAAAGCAGCAAGAGAAAAGCATATAGTTACCTACAAAGGAACACCCTTAAGACTGGCAGCGGATTTCTCAAGAGAGGCCATGCAGGACAGAAGGGCTTCGCAAAAAATATTTGACAAGATGAACACCCAGGACCTACAACCAAGAATAATTTTTCCAGCAAAGCGACCACTTAGAGTTGAAGGATAGACAAAAATAAACTAAAGGAAAATATCACCACCAAGCCAGTATTACAGGAAATGTTGGAAGGACTTCTTTAAGAAGAAAAAGCACACATCAAAAACAGGAATAAAGAATAGTAACAACTACATTCCTATCAATAAGTACCTTAAAGGGAAAAGAATTAAGTGCTCCAACCAAGGAATAGAGTGGCTAAAAGGATCAGAAAACAAGACCCCTATATATGGAAAGGAAGGGAATGGAAAAAGATATTGCTGTGATGAACCTAGAAAGTATTTAAGTCAGAAAGATAAACACTATATGATTTCACTTATATGAACAAACTAATCAAAAACAGTCTCACAAATATAGTGGACAATTTAGTGACGGACAGAGGAGGGGGATTTAGAGGGCTGGGAGAATGGAGTGAAGGGTTAAAGAAGTACAAATTAGCAGCTGATGGATGGTCATGGGGATGGGAAGCACAGCATAAGGAATGCAATTAGCATTAATATTTTGGCCAAGTGGAGGGTCAGGGGAGGGAGGGAGCAATTGGGGGTATCATTTTACTAACTATATAGATGTCTACCAATGTACTGTATACTTGAAATGAATTAAAATAAATTAAAAATAATAAAATAATAAAATAAAAACCTGCAATTCATTTCTCCTGATATTTCACAGAACAGACTCTTTAAATGTCATTCATGATAATGGTTCTTGAGACTATACTCCACATACCAAATTGGATACTGATATCCTAATATACATTTCTATATTTGTCTCTAGTGTCCGCTGGAACTGGAGGCACAGACTGCAGCAGCGCTCATCCCCAGTCTTGTCCCATCCCCAGCTCTGGTCCCTGGTAGCTGAGGGAAAAAAGATCATATAAAAGTCTTTTGATCTAAGTCGAACACTCCGCTAACCAAAGAACCTCAGAAAAACCCTGGCCACTAAAACTTATCATGTAATAAGAGGATCAAAGAGTTCTTATAAGTCCCTATGAAGATGGCGGAAATTGCTAAACTCACTTCCTTTAGAGTCACAAGGGCTTCAAGAGACAAAAGCCAGTGTCATTTTGGGGTTGTAGCCTTCTTGAATACAGTTATCCATTATGCTGTCCATGGCGTAATGCAGGCAGTGGCCTATTGGGGACTTGTAACAAATGATGTTCCTTGTTAATTACTTAAACAACCATTTTCAGTAAGAAAATTGAGTTTTACTATCAGTTTGAAAGTACTGAGTTCATTTGCTGCTAACAGGGTACCTGCCGTAAAATGCAGTAAAGTTCTGAGAGTTTACTCTGGTGGACAGTGAAGGCTGGTGTGTCCGCTCCTGCGATGCTGCTGATCAGGGAACTTTCCTGTACTGAACTGCCTAGGTCAGGTTCACCACATGACATGATGCCAGAATGATAAAGGTCCAAAAATACCCTCAGTTCCTTTTTATACCCACCATCAATTTATAAAGAAGTTTTTAGTAAATCCACTTAGATGTTTTGTGGTTATTGTATTTTATACTCAAGTATTCAGAGGACTATGTCATGAAAACTGGGTAATAAGATGTACTGAGTTGCATCATCAAGTCCAGGATATTTTGGATTGGGGGACAGAAAAGAACAACTTCTTAGATCCCTGTGGCTCCCAGGATTGAATATTTGTAGTGAAGTAATAAGTTAACGAATCAGATAAGTGAAATTACATGGGAAAAGGGCAATCAGAGCCAAGCTTCATTTGCAGACTGAGCAGATGGAACCACATTCTGCAGCCCTTTCTTGCTGCTGAACTGCTCTGAGCTCATGAGAAACACAGAATTTTAAGAATAGTAGAGATACTTCATGGAATGGAAAATCAGTTTCAGACAGAATCCAAACAATGTTGATGAGTTTGAAACATGTTTTAATTTTCTATACCTGCCTTTGGAAGATAAAGTGTCAGGGTGTGTGTAAATGATTAAGAATTCACTCTTTCCATGTGGCACAATTTTGAGAACTGACCTAAGCCAAGAGTCAAATGCCCCTAAAATTCTGGAGCCAACCACATGAATCCTAAGACTATCTTAAACTATTTTTCCATTGGGTAGTATCTGAGTCCTTATGGCTCAAAAAACAAATATTCAAGAAATTAAATCTGATTAGGGAGTACTATAGGGATGTGAACCTATAACTGATATGTACCATAACTCTTGAAAACGTCCATCTAGAAAGTACTAACATTTTTATGATTAAAATTGATCAATGATTAGCTCCAAGCTGAAAACAGTTTTTCTGTAAGAATAAATTTAAGAATCTTTTTAAGGAGGCTTCTTACATTTTATTCTAAAATAAGCCTAATACTTCATTCTCATTTTCAACAGAAATATATATATATATATATCATAGATACACAGATTTATGATCGTGTGCTCTAATACTTAAGTGTGGGTACTCCTGCTCTCTAGCAAGTTCCTCATTCACTGGTGAGGCACAGAAAGTGCTTAGACAGAGAAGAGTAAATCATTGTATAGGTTCCAGCTTTTGAGATATTACAAAACAATATCAAAGATCTAAGGGGTAAAATATCTAAAATACAGCAGAAGGAAAGCTAAACCAAGACTCTTCATTTTGGTTTAGTCATTAAATATTAGTGCTTTAGGAAAGGTGAAGATTTAAATGCTTTATAAATGGGGCAATATATTTGCAGAACTCATTACCCTAAACTAAGCAAAAGTATAGATCCAAAAATACAAACGCACTATGCAAAGGTTTAAATAACTCATAAGCCATAAACTCGTAACAATTCTGAGGGCAAGAAAGGGAATTTCAGAGATATTTCTAGCCTCTGAGCCATCATGAAAAGCAAAGATTCCATGAAGAAAGCTTTGACCCTTTGTCAGAGAGGAATGCCAATGCTAGAACTCATTGTCTGCCCTAGAATGGCATCTCTCCCACGCATGCACACACTCACTTAGTCACACCTACAGCAAAGTATGAACACCTACCATCAGTCAAGACCCATACTGGGAACGGTATAACAAGAGACAAGAAAACAAAATACATATGTATTCCACAAAGCTTTTTTTCTTTTTAAAAAAATGCATTTAGAGCAAAATAGTAGAACTATCATGTGTATGTTTATACAGTTAATACTTTCATCAACTGTCTTTACCCTGCTAAAAAAAATCTTAAACTACGTTATTCAGAGAAAAAAAAAAAAAAAGCAGCAGTGGGAGAACTCGCAGAGGCGAGTAGCAGCCAGGAAGTTCTCTCCCCTAACCTCAGCCTTTACTTACTCTGATTAGACATAAAGCTTACTCCCTAACAGGACTCTATTCTTAAATGTAGCTTCAATAATGAGCAAATACAAAGCCTTTACTACTTTTGGAGAGACATAGCTGGGATTCTACTGCAGAGCAGAGAGCAATCAGCCCTACTGATTTGTCCAGTGCTCTTCTAAAACCATATGGATGTTTAATCTATACTGAGTTTGGCACATACTGAATCTCAGAGGTATAAATGAAGGGTCTTCACTACAAAAGCCAACTAATCACAGACTTTTAGAAAGCACAAGAAGGGAGAAAGTTCTAGTTTAGGTTGTGTGACAATGAGCCTTATGGTCTTCGGGAAGTCACCTCGGCCTCTATTTTGTTATCTGTCAAGTAGGAATGATGAAACCCTGCTCTATTTCCTTCATAAAGCTGTTGAAAAAATTTAAAACTACTATATAAATGAGATATTATTATGAGCCCCAATGAGGGGAACTCGATCTTCGGGGTTAAGGTATGCAATATCTTAAAATCAGGCATATCTTCAGAAGGAGGACAGTTTACAACAAGTTTTAAAAGTGAAATCCACTATGAGGTGGTTTGCCTGGTTTGTCTAGAGTTCATATTTCCAATAGAAAGCAAAAAAAAAAAAAATTGCAGAAGACAACTGGTCTAACAAACCCCAGGAATAATGTCTGTCTGTCTCTTTAACAAGTAACTCAGAGGTTTTGGTTTCTTGATATTCCAACTTTCTTTTCCCATAACATATATGCTTGCTCCTCGATTTAGGATCACAATATTGTCTCTGAACTTTCTCCTTTAGTTGGAAAGCACTGTCCTTTAATTTTGAGAAGTCCTTATATATTTGAATATTATCAACAATTACACTTTCTCTATCAAGTCTTCTTTTAGGTCTGAACAAGTAATCCTGTTTAAAAACATCCTAAATGGCTCAAAATCCTAGGTAGTCAGGCAAGGAAGGATATACCGCCCCCACAACCAGGCTCCAGAGCAGAGCAGGTCAGGCAGAAACACAACTTCTAGAGAGCTACGGGATGAAGCGCCGATACCCGAGGAGGATCAGTCTGGGCTCACTGAACCCAGGAACTCCAGGGCTCTGTTACATCAGGGTGTCTGAGAGGGACACTTCAGTCCACAGCTAACATGATATGGAGCTAAAGTGCTCACTAGCCTTCATATCTGCCATAATAATTAATGAACTCTGAAGAGATAGGCCATTTTAATGACATTAAAAAAGGAATACCTGAGTAATTAAGCATTATACACCAAATAAATTTCTACGAACAATTAATTCTTACATTCTCACCCACACCTATTACTTTTTAAGTTTAAAGCATAAACCTCACAATAGTATGTCAATTGGGCAATAAAAACAGCATGTATGTAGATTCTGCCCTTAAAAATATCCTTTATCTTAAAAATTAAATTAGAAATAGTATCATCTTTTAAGGATTCTATAGAAATAGGTTTTAATGAAAATTATTCCAAAGGCACAGAGTCAAGGTTTTGGAGTTTACCTAATTAACTTGACAGCGTCCAGCTCCCCAGCAGCTGGCGAAGTCATCTTCAGGAAGACCACGTTGAATGCACGCTCATCCAGGAGCGCGGCTGCCTTCCTCACATCGCTGATGGTTATGGTGACTTCTGCTATTTCTGAAAATAATTTCTGTACAATATCAGCCAGATACTGAATAGTGACATCTCCAAGTAACAAGAAGTCTATCTTTGCCTGAAAGAGAAGGAAAAAACAAACAAACAAAAAACAAAAGCACTGCATAGTTATTATCTGGACACAGAGAAAATGTCATATATGAGAACAAGAAAAGGTTACAAATAACACAGTGAATGACTGTATGGCTGGAGTGAAGGACCTGGAGGGCAGGAGTGACTAACTTCATGCCCTCGGTACCCAGGGTAGTGAAAAGGTCTGAAGGTAATGCAACTTTTAAGTTTTGCCTACAAATATTATTCTCAGAGGTTTTCCTGCAAGTTCCTCTCTCATCTGATTAACAATAGATAGAATTCATATGGCCTAGTTTCCCAATCAACTATTATGCTGGAAAATCTGTTTACTTATGAGAGAACCAAACTGGTGACTCTCCCAGACTATTCTGATGAAACACACATTCCACAGAACAGAGAAAGATCTCAATTCCTAAATCCTAGGAAACATTCAAATACAGTCCTTTATTTGACTTTACAGAAATTATTTTCAGAAATAAAGGACTTTATTTGAATGGAATATACATGCCATTTAAAGCCCAACATTAGGAATTATAAACTTTTTTATTTCCATCTGGGAATATTTTCAAGTGCACTCAATTGGGAAAAATATGATTTCCATCTTCATCTTCTATTTCTGTATGTTTTATTCTCTACAGCTATTGGACGATATCCATGGAAACTGTCAAAGAATGGGATGCATGAATTAATGGAACAGTCAGTAGACTGTTGGAAATGCCAGGCCACAGGCAGCTCACAGGAGAAAACAAATTTGGGAATTGACCAGAGTCAAAGCCAAAAGAGGAGGATGAGTTAGAAAAGAAAGGTGGCTTGCCAAAGACATAGCTCCTCAGGACAGGATGCTGGTGTAGGTGGCCCCGGTTTCCCAAGGGATACTGGGAAGAACAGGTAACGTGCAAGAAGCTAGGTGAGTTCAAAGGAACCAAAACTTCTGCACTTCTCACTTCTGTCTGCCTTCCAATTTTCTTCCTTCTTTTGTTAACCAAAAAAAAAAAAAAGCGAGTCTTCCTTTACCCATCTCTCATATCCTCATTAAGTTCTCTTCCTAGAAGCAACAACTGTCAATGGTTTGGTCTATATTCCCTCAGACAATCTCTTTTTCAAACATATAATACACATATACAGCTTTTTGCATAAATAGGATATTTTTTAAAGCAGATTGCTCTTCTCACTTAATACAATTTAACAATTCCTCAGAAATTCTGATTCACTGGGAACATTCTCATTTTCCCAGCTGTTACAGATTTATTCTTTTAAAGAAATCTTTACTATTGTCAGTTGTGATCTGGGAGGGGGAAGGAGAACGTGAGCTCATCTGGCACCTCCATCCAGCATCTTTGTTTATGATGATGGTTTACTGAACTGTTCTCCTAATGTGGAATTTTGATGTTATTACAATGCTGTACTGAATATCTTCGTAAATATGTCTTTGTACAAATAAGCACATATCCTATAGGCAAAACTGTAAGAGTGAAAGGGAAGTCTTTGCTTTTGTTTCTCAACTTAAATACCGTCAAACTGCTCTTCCCCAAAGATGCAAAAATTTACAAACACACCAACAGTGTATGAGTAACCATTTCCCAAACTCTTTAATAAAACTGATAATTCTTAATCTTATTTTTCTCATTTTTGCCATTCTTGTGAGCTAAAAAAAACCCTCAATTTTCTTTTTCATTTGATTATTCTAATTAATAGTGAAATTGTGTATCTTTTAATTTTAGTGACAATTTCAATTTCTATTTGTTGGATATTCAATTTATTATGCTTGCCTATTACCTTTGTTCATCTTTTTCTAATGCTCTGTAGGTTTATATATTCTGGATATAAGTCGAATATTTTTTCTAGTCTGTCATAGCTTTTAATTTTGATTATAAGGCTCCTGTCATAAACACATATATAATATTTAGTAACAAATCTATCAACCATTTCCTTTAGTACTTTGGTGAATTTGGTCTTGCTTTCAAAGCCATCTCTACTTATATTACAAAGATAGGCTTTTCCTAGGCAGGAAAAAACTAAAGAAGTTTATTACCACTAAACTAGTATTATAAAAAACATTAAAGGAACCTCTATGAGAAGATAAAAAATGTGAAAAATATAGGGAAAAAATCCTCACTGCCAATGGCAAACACATGTAAAATCAATAGATCAACCAACTGTAAAGCTAATACAAAGGTTAAAAGGCAAAAACAAGAAGATCATGTGTAATTACAACAATAAATTAAGGGATACAGAAAATTACACTCACAAAAGAAAAAAATGATAGAAATATAAATGTGAAGAGGGTGAGTAAAAACTGTAGTGACTTTAGAATGTGTTCAAACTTAAGAAGCCAGCAACTTAAAATAGACTGCAATTAATATAGTTTGGTATATAGGAAGTATATGGTAATCACATACCAAAAGTCTACAAGATATGCAAGAAACGAAGGGAAAGGAATTCAAACAACACTATAGAAAGTCATGAACATATAAGAGAAGAGAGCAAGAGAACAGGAAAGGAACAGAGAACAACTATAAAAACAATAAAAAAACAATAAAATGGCAATAACTATATACCTATCAATAATTACTTTAAATGTAAAATGACTAAATGCTCCAATCAAAACATTTAGGGTGGGCGAATGGATAAAAAAACAAGACTCATATGTATGTTCGTATGCTGCCTACAAGGGACCCACTTCAGATTGAAAGATTGACATAGACTGAAAGTAAAGGGTTGTAAAAAGATATTTCATGTAAATAGTAATGGAAAATAATGCTAGAGTAGCAATACTTATATCAGACAACAGAGACTTAAAGACAAGGGCTGTTAAAAGAGACAAAGCAGGGCATTTCATAATGATAAATGAATCAATTCAACAAGAGTACACAACTCTAGTAAATATATACACACCCAGTGGAGGAGCACATAACATATAAAGCAAATATTGATGGACACAAAGGGAGAGATCAACAGTAACACAGTCACGCTAGGGGAGTTTAACACGCCACTGATATCCATGGATAGATCATCCAGACGGAAAATCAGCAAGGAAACAGCAATCTTAAATGACACATTAGACTGGCTAGACTTAACTGATATTTTTAGGACATTTTACCTCAAAACAGGATATACGTTTTCCTCAAGTGTACCTGATACATTTTCTAGGATAGACCACATTTTAGGCCACAAAACAAGTCTCAACTTAAGAAGAGTGAAATCATATCAAATATATTCTCCAATCACAATGTTATGAAACTATAGATCGAACACAAGGAGAAACCCGAAAAACACACAAACACATGGTCACTCCACAAGACGCTACTAAACAATGAATGGATTAAGCACGAGATCAAGGAGGAAAGCAAAAGATACCTTGAAACAAATGAAAACTAAAATACATGACCCAAAACCTATGAGACACAGACAAAGCAGTTCAAAGAGGGAAATCTATAGCAATACAAGCTTACCTCAAGAAAGAAGAAAAATCTCAAATAAATAATCTAACCTTACACCTAAAGGAATTAGAAAAAGAATAAAGTGAATAGAAGGAAGGAAATAATAAAGATCAGAGTAGAAATAAATGAAATAGAGTCACAAAAACAAAACAAAACAAAACAAAAAACAATACAAAGATCAATGAAATCAAGACCTGGTTATTTGAAAAGATAAACAAATTGATAAAACTATAGCCATACTCATCAAGAAAAAAAGAGAGAGGACCCAAATAAATATAATCAAAACTGAAAAAAGTGATAACTGATACCACAAAGATTATAAGGAACTACTACGAATAATTACATGACAACAAATTGAACGACCTGGAAAAAATGGATAAATTCCTAGAAAAAAACAATCTTCCAAGGCTGAATCAGGAAGGAACAGAAAATCTGAACAGACAAGAAACTTCTAATGAAATCAAATCGGTAATCAAAAAGCTCCCAACAAACAAAAGCCCTGGACCAGATGGCTTCACAGGTGAATTTTACTAAACATTTGAAGAAAAATAATACCTATCCTTCTCAAACTATTCCCAAAAATTGACATAGAGGGAAGACTCCCAAACTCATTTTACGAGGTCAGCATTACTCTGATTCCAAAGCCTTTAAAGACAAAGACACTTAAACCAAAAAGAAAACTAGTCAAGATCGTTGATGAACACAGATGCAAAAATCTTCAACAAAATATTAGCAAACTGAATTCAGTGATATGTTAAAAAGATCATACACCACGATCAAGTAAGATTTACTCCTGGGTTGCAAGGCTGGTTCTCAATATTCAAAAATTAATTAACATGATATACCACTTAAACAAAATGAAGGATAAAGATAATATAATTGTATCAATAGATGCAGAAATAGGATTTGACAAAATCCAACATCCATTCATGATAAAAACCCTCAAGAAAGTGGGACTTGAAGGAACATTCCTCAACACAATAAAGGCCATATATGACCAACCCACAACTAACATCATACTCAACAATGAAAAACTGAAAGCTTTTTAAGATTAATAACAAGACAAGAATGTCCATTTTTACCACTTTTATTCAATACAGTATTGAAAGTCCTAGCCACAGCAGCAGACAAGAAGAAGAAATAAAAGGTATCTGAATTGGATGGAAAGAAGTAAAACTGTTATTTGCAGATGACTTGAGTGAACCCTAAAGAATCTACCAAAAATCTATTATAATAAAAGAATTCAGTAATGTAGCAGGATACGAAACTAATATTCAGAAAACAGTTGCATTTTTATACACCAATAATGAAATAATGGAAAGAGAAGTAAACAATCCCTCCCATTTACAATTTCATCACAAAAAAAAAGAAAAAACCTTAGGAATAAATTTAACCAAGGCAGTAAAAGACATGTACTTGGAAAACTATAAGACACTGAAGAAACTAAAGATGATACAAATGGAAGTATATACTATGCTCATGAATAAGAATTAGCATCGTTAAAATAGCCACACTACTTAAAGCAATCTATAAGTTCAATGCAATTCCTATGAAAATACCAATGGTATTTTTCAGAGAACTAGAACAAATAATCCTAAAACTTATATGGAACAACCCACCCACCCATACCCAAAGCAATCTTGACAAAGAACAACAAAGCTGGAGGTATCAAGCTACCTGATATCAAACTACACTACAAAACCATAGTTATCAAAATGGTATGGTACTGGCATAAAAACAGATATGTTGATTAACGGAACAGAATAGAGAGCCCAGAAATAAACCAAATCCTACATGGTCAATTAATCTATGATAAAGGAGGCAAGAATATACAAGATAAAGACAGTCTCTTCATTAATGATGTTGGAAAAAGTGGACAGATACATACAAAATCATGAAACTAGGCGATTTTCTCATACCATATACAAGAAAAAATTCAAAATGCTATTGAAGACTTAAACAGATCCAATACCAAAAAAAACTCCTAGAAAAAAATATACGCAGTAATCTCTTTGACGCAGATCTTAGTAATATTTATTTTTTGATCTGTTTCCTTGGATGAGAGAAATAAAATAAAAAATAAACAAATGGGACTACATCAAACTAAAAAGTTGCTCAACAGTGAAAGACACCATCAACAAAATAAACAGACAACCTACGTAATGGGAGAAGATATTCATTAATGATATATCTGATAAGGGGTTAATATCAAAAATATGTAAGAAACTCATATAACTTAACATCAATAAAACAAACAATCCTATTTAAAAATGGGCAGAGGACCTGAATAGACAGTTATCCAAAGAGAATGTATGGATTGTCAATAGACATATGAAAAAATGTTCAACATCACTAATAATCAAGGAAATGCAAATTAAAACCACGAGATACCATCAGATTGGCTATCATCAATAAATCAACAAACAAGTGTTGGTGAGGATGTGGAGAAAAGAAAACACTCATGCACTTTTTTGATGGGATTGAAAACTGATGCATCTACTCTGGAAAACAGTATGGATGGTCCTCAAAAAGTTAACAGCAGAACTACCATATAACCCAGCATTCCAATTCTGAGTATTTATCTGAAGAAATCCAAAACATTAATTAAAAAAGACGTATCACCCATATGTTAACTGCAGCATTATGTACAATAGCCACAATAAGGAGGGAATCTAAGTGTCAAATGATAGACAAATGTATAAGGAAGAGGTGGTACATATATACAATGTAATATTACTTGGCCTTAGAAAATGAAATCTTGCCATTTGCAACCCAATGGATGGACCTAGAGGGTATTATGGTAAGTGAAATAAGCCAGACAGAAAAACAAAGACAAATGCCATATGATTTCACTTATAATCTAGAAAATAAAATTAATGAAAAATCAAAACAAACAAACTCAAGGATACAGAGAAGAAATTGATGGTTGCCAGATAGAAGGGAGGTTTGTGGCTAGATGAAAAAGGTGAAGGGATTAAGACATACAAATTGCCAGTGATAAAAACAGTCACAGGGATGTAAAATATAGTGTAAGGAATACAGACAATAATATTGTAATGTATGGAGTCAGACGGATACTAGATTTACCAGGGTGGTTACTGCATAAGTTAAATAAATATCCACTCATTGTATTGTATACCTGAAATTAATATTGTATGTTGCTATAATTGAAAAACAAAAAAATTTTAAAGATATGCTTTAATAGTTTATGCTAATATTTTTATGGTGCTTTTACAATTATCCCATCTGGAATTTATTTGGTAATTAACATGACATAACTAGTCTTATTCTTTTTGAAATGCAGAGCTAATTATCTCAAAGAATTATTGAACAGGCTGAACTTCTCTCAGTGTTTTCTAATTCCATATTATATACGTGTATGTATGTATGTATCCATGCATGTATGTATTTCTGGGCTTCATTATGATGTATTAATCTATTTCCCTATTCCTGGCTAATACCACACTGTTTAATTTCTAGCTTTTTATAGTATGTTTTGTAATTGACAGAACATATGGTCCCCGCCTAGCTGTTTGGAATCTGATTCTTATATATTTTCCCACAATTTCTCTCCCAGTGGAATGTTAGCATCAACTTGTCAAGTTCCATAAGGAGCCCTGTTAAGATTTTGATTATAGTTGCATTTAAAGATTGAGAAATATCATTATTGTATTAAATTTCTCTATTTAGGAAGTATGACTCAGAGAATTCAGGCCTTTTTTATGTCCTTCAGTTTTATAGTTTACCTCAGATAGATTTTCATGTGAGTTTGGAGGCACTGTGCAGGGGTAGCTTTTTTCCCTCACTATATTTTCTGATTGATTATAGCTGATGTAGAGAAAAGCTATGGATTTCTGTATAAGGAATTCTGTATTTTGTTACTACCTATTTAGTTCCAATATATTGCATGATTCTTCTGAATTTCCTAGGTAGAGGATTATACTGTCTTCAAAATGAACTTTTTTGGCCCGTTTCCAGAATGATCTTAAAGCACTGACTAGAACATACGACTGGAAATAGCAGAAGTGGCAGTGGGAATTCTTGCTTGTTTCTAACTTTAGTGGAAATATTTCAAATGCTTGTACCACTAAATACGATACAGAAGGTTTACCATTTATCAACTTAAAGAAGTTTCTTTCTACTTGGAACCTAAGAATTTTAAATTAGAAATGGGCGTTGAAATTTACCAAATGCTTTTTCAATAAACAACATGATCATTTTTTTTTCTCCTTTAATCTTTTAGGTATTGAATTACATTAACAGTATGTCAAGTAATTCAAGCCATCACTGCATTGCTGGGATAAATCTATACATAATGTGTAATAAACTCAATTCGTTTATTTTAGATTTTCACATCTATATTTGTAAGTGAAACCAGATACAATTTTATTTTATTGTACTGTCTTATCTGGTTTCTGTATCAGGATTATGCGAACCTTAAAGAATAAAAGAGAAAGCGTTAATATTACTCTATCGTCTCGATTATTTTATAATACATAGAAATTACCTGCTTCTTGATGTTTCGGTAAAACATACCTGAAATATGGGCCTGAGCAATTTTGAGAAGTGGCTCTTACTACCTTTTATAGTTCCTTATTAGTAAATTTAAGTATTCTACTTTATCTTAAGTAAATTTTGTTTATATATTGTTATAAATGCATTTCACCTATCTTTTTTAATGTATTAAGTTTTAAATGTATATAATATATATTACTTGAATAAAGTTCATCTTGCTTTCTAACTAGAGATTAATATATAATTACATTTATTTTCTATCTTCTTTTCCTGGCAATGCTTTATTAGAGACTATAGACCTGTGTGGTCCAATATGGTAGCCACATGTGGCTATTTAAATTTATGTTAATTAAAATCAAACAAAGTTTGAAATTCAGTTCAATGACACTAGCCACATTTCAAGAGCCCAATATCCCTATATGGGAAGTGGCTACCATATTAGATGGCATAATTACAGAACATTTTCTTCACTGCAGAAAGTTCTATTGGATGACAGAGTCCCCCACGTGCCAATTTGTTACATCCTACAGACTTTGCTATATACTGCATTATGTTCATTCTTTGCTAGTTTGTAATTTCAGTTTATATTTCCATTTTAATGACCTAAGAGTTATATTAAACACCTATATAATATTTAATTTTCAAGAGGATAGTGTTTCTCTTTATATACATATATATGTGCATATGTATACACACGCACATATATATAGGCTATTGACTAGTTGCTTATTATTTTAGTGCATTTTCAACAGTGGACATACCCCATATGACTTCTACTTTTTAGAATGTGTTGATATTTTCTTTGTGGCCTAGCACACAGTCAATTGTTGATGTTCCATGGATACTTGAAAACAATATGTATTTTCTGTTAAGTATATATTCTCTATATATTTTAGATCAAACTTGTTCATTGCTTTCTTGCTTATTTTATGTCTACTTGATCTTTCAGTTTAGGAGACAGATGTATTAAAACCTTCTCTCTCTTATTATAGTTTATAAATATATCTTTACAGACTCTATTTCTAATAATAGGCATATATAGGTTCATAATAATTATAGTAATAAAATATTTAATAAGTATAATTATTGATAATTGTTATTAATACATTAATAAAACTATATATGTATGAAATATATTATTCTTTTTAATCCTTTTCACCTGAAATTTTACTTTTTTCTGATACAAAGCACTTAGTTTCATATTCCTTAACTTTTATCCTTTCTATTTCATTTTAATTTGTTTGAATTTTGTAAATAGCATATATTTGAATTTTTACTTTTTCTTCACAATCTTATATTTGGTTTTAATATAGAAATTTAAGTTAATTACATTAATGGCATTACCTAATATCATTAATATTAAACAATTAAGTATTATTTGTGAAACATTTACAACTTAATGTGAAACATTCCTTTCATTTATTATTTTAGGTTTCCCATTTACTGTAATTTTGGTTTTTGCCCATGTTCCCTGTTAAGCTGATCGAATTTTTCCCTTTTCTTCCTGCTACTCTTAAAATATTTGGTGAGTTAAAACCCCTTATTTCTGTTCTTTGAGTGGCATTAGGGCTCACAGCTCAGTGCTAGTTTTACCTGATAAATACTTCTTTGGTCAAAATTTCTTTGTTTCTGAAATTTGAGAACTCAGGCCATTTCGTTCCAGCATTCAGAGTTTCTGATGAAAAGAATAAGCTGCTTTGTTTTTCTTTTGGTGCTTTTTCTCACCCTGTGGGTTCTGACAGTTTTCTAGGGTGTGTTGGACGTGGATCTTATTCATCCCACTTGGTGCTCAGTGGATATTTGGCGCTGGACATTTCCTCCTAGTCTGTTTGATTATTTCTTCCTGTTCCTTTGTTTCTCTTTGCAAATCTTCGATTAGATGCTAGATATCCTAAATTGACCCTTCATGTCTCAACTTCCGAGAACTTCCCTAACTTTATTTCTCATATCACCAAATCAGTCTTTCCTTTTAGAGATTTTTACACTTTCAGTAAATTTAATGTGAATTGCTCAATTGTAAGATTTCTGGTAATTGTTCATAACCAGTTATTTTTAGGATATGATGTCCGCTCGGAGGATAAAAGTTAAAATTTTAAATGTTTTTTCTATCCCCTTAATAATCCATCCCTGGAGTTGTGTCTCATGTCTGTGCATTTATGTATAGTTCTGTTAATAACCAAGTGATCCGTGGTTATCCAAATATGAATGTGAATCAAGGACTAAGGCAATGGGTATCAGCAGTTTCCTCTGCAGTTGGGGCAATGTGTTCCCCCAGTAACTGCTTACTTTAAAGGGACAATGACCATGGTATGAGTGGGTATAGAATGGCTAGCTATTTGTCAAAAAAGGCAGGTTTTACTCTAAATACTAAGCCCTTCACTTCCCTTCTCGGCAATTTGTCTTTCCTTTAATCCTTGCCAGTTATATCAGGAACTGTGTTCCACGTATAGCTCATTTTCTTTGGAAAGAGTAGTTCCTTGGTTTCATCCTGGGGTTACAAGAACCATGGCTCCAGCTGTAGTAGGAGCGAGCTGAGAGAGTCCAAGGACTAAAGAAACCCCCGGCCCAAGTGGCCCAGGTGTTTGGCATACAGCTAGCTAACTCATCACCAAGTGAGCACCCTCTTGCCCACCGCACCTATCTTTCAGCTAATTTTCCACCTGGACTGTCACTAGAATTGTTTTATCTCTGCATTTCTTTCCTTCCCCGTCTTTTAAGCTCTGGTTTTTCTACTTTTGTTTTAGTGGCAATTTGATCCCGTCTGCTTTCTAAATTTCAAGTTTTCCTGTGATTTTGTTTTTGTTTTAGTGTTCAGTGAAAAAGCTGCTTTGTTCAAACCAAAATCGCACTAAGAACTATGCACTGCATTTGTTTTCTTTTTTTTGTCTCCTTGGACTTTTAATTTAGAATCCCCCCTTTCTTCACACGATATTTACTTGCTGAAGGTATCAGCACACTTTTAAGCATCTCCATGGAGTCTGAGGTGGACCAGGACATTGACAGGTGCGTTCAATTCATCAAGAGCTGATCTCACTCACCTGCAGCACCCTGTTTTCAACAGGACAAAAATTCAAACTCCTGAGCATGGCATTTCATGGCCAATGTCGACCCGGGTCACCCACCACCCTTATTCCCTTCCACTTCACTCAAACAATCTATGTTCTAAGATGACAGCATTACACTGGCAAGTGAGCTTTGAAATTTGGAATTTCTACAATGCCAGTGTCAGGACCCTTGTAGACTCTTTCCTGTCCGTAAACACTCCTCATTGCCAGCGGCACGTAGGGGCAACGTGAGACTAAGCCACCCTGGTGCTCCAGTGCAGACTGCTTGCCTCTACGGCAGCACAGGTGTTCTTCTAGGACAACACATTCCCTTGTGAACCAAGCACTGAAAATAGTCATTAACAAATGGTCATCGAAGGAGTGATTATAATTTTGAATTAACTTGGTTAACTGAAGCAACCCATGAATGTCCAAAAGTAACCTATCTGCTACAGACAGGGTGACTACTGAAGTTACCTTCCAAACAAGACACTTTTGAGAAGGCAAGGGCACTATTAACAATTATACTAAACTAATATATATAAACCTGGTATCCTCAGCTATGAATAACTTGTAAAACTATTGGAAAGGTTTGTTTTCCTTTAACATGTCCTGTACTTTGCATCCGCTTAAACATGGCTGATATCTATTTGTTCTCTCCAGATATTTATTGAGTTCCTGCTACACAGCAGATGCTGTGTTGGGAATACAAGGTGAACAGACAAGGTCTCTGTCCTCATGGGGCTTACATTCAAGTAGTCTTTTTTTCTGTTAATAAGAAAAGGTGGATTTCAATCCTTGAACTCCAAGAACAGTGTACGAGCCCCAGTTCTGCCACAGTTGTAAGTGCTGT
Source organism: Rousettus aegyptiacus (assembly GCF_014176215.1). NCBI lineage: Eukaryota > Metazoa > Chordata > Mammalia > Chiroptera > Pteropodidae > Rousettus > Rousettus aegyptiacus. The sequence continues at coordinate 11,222,683 of NW_023416286.1, forward strand.
TCCTTTTTTAACAGCTAATGCAGTGGGAAGAGAACAAAGGCTTTCAAGACACACAGACCAGGCTCTGTTGCCCTAGTTCTGCCACTTACTACTACTGGCTTTGAGTACGATACTCCTGTGATCCTCATTTGGGAGATGATAATACATCGCAAGACTATTATAGAGTACTCTACAATGCCCTATAGGTGGTAGTTATTGCCATGTTTTCTGAAGTAATACCAAACTTGAGCACAAAGAGTACAGAAAATGTCAAATCAACCTGGTGGAATTAGAGAGGAAGATGTGTTCACGTCAGGCAGTGATAATCAAACTGCTCTCTGCATTACTTGAGCCATAGGGCTTGGAAACAGGGCCTACTGAGGAGCAAAGGTAAGTTTTGACTATCAGACATCAGCTGCTGACCTGAGCCCTTCCCTAGCTAGTCCTGGTGCTTCTGGCTGCAGTATGCCCCTCAGGGTCTCAGTTCCCAATTTCCCCAGAATCCTTCTGCTAGTCTCGTGGAGCAAAGGGCAAAACACTGGTCCTAGATAGTGGGGAGAAATATGAGATGGAAAAGGGATCCAGAAAGACGAGGAAGTGCAGCAGCACTAACCGCCCCTCTGTGTGGGGGTCTAAAATTTTGCAGTGCCCTGCACCAGGACACAGAGGGAGCATGAAATTAAGCAGCTTTAGAAAAAATTGATTTCCTCTCCTGCCAAGGGCTTCCGTCCTTGCTCTACAGAATCAGTGCCAGTATACTCGGAATGCTAATAATCAGACAAATTAGAGCCCTGTCCTACCCCACTCTCCCAAGGTAACCTGAATTCATGAAATAGCTTCTAATCAACTTAAATCTGAATATTTTTTCAGTTAAAAATACCTTGGTGGTGGTGTAATATGAACACAGGTGATGAGAAGGACACACCGATTAGAATAATAAAAATAAAACCCCTCATGATATGCTGCTGTGGAAAAACTGTCTTGTAGTACAAGCAAGATTTTTTCACCTGTGAGCACCACAACTTGAACCAATGCTAGGCTTCCCTGAGCAGAATTTTTTTCTATTTAGATTGCTTTCTGCACCCTTTTTTTCTTCTTTTTCTTTTTTTAAAAGCAATACACATTCATTGGAAAATACTGGAAAGTTCAAAAGAGCGTAATTAAAAAATAAAAAGCATCCACAATTCCGACACTCAAGGCTAAACGCTACTAACACCTCAGTTTAGATCTTTAAAGAATGGGCAGTTTTTACAATGCAACATCCTTGTCACCAGTGCTCTTGGTCCACTCCCTTTGATTTCTGAGATCACAGCAACAGTCAGCCCAACGGTCTCTACAATTTTTAAAACACTGGATTTCCATTTGCAATCTGCAGCAGGCGAAACCCTTAATTAGTAACAGCAGGTGCTGAAGTGCTTCTAGCCAATCACTCCTACATTTTAGTGAGTAGTTATTTATGTTGCTCTTATCACCCAGAGGAGGGAGCAGCCCTGACACTCAGTAGCAGCTGTAGGGGATGATCCTCTCACAGGGCAATTGTTGGCCTTCAGTTTCCCCAGGACTCAAGGGGCTTAACCAGCTCTATCTGGAGAAACTGAGCAAGCTGCTCCCCTAATGCAAACAAAAGGTTCAGCTGGGGCTTCAGATTATCTTTAGAGTTGAAAGACACAATTATTACTAGATAGTCATATTTTATTCAGAGTCCTATTTTGTTCAGCTTTGCCTAATCCTGCCCCATTAAATACTATTATTTCCTTTAAGTTTAAATAGGTGCCTCCACTTTGAAATAATTAAGAATACTATTAAGCTGGTCCACTTTAAAGTGGTCATAATTCCGTTTCAGAAAGCTTGCTCCAAGGGAGGGAGATTTAAGAATGCAGAACATTACGCAGCCCAAAAGGTTTCCCCCTCATGAGATGTGTGAGCAATGCGCTGAGAAGCAGCCAGCACCCTTTGCCTTGCTCCCCGGGGTGCGTAAGGTTTCGTTTATGCTGTCCTCCTAGCAGGTTCATTTTTATCAAAAACAGTCTCAAAAGTGATAGTGTGTTTCTGCTGAGGAGGTGAATAAGGTGCTTTCAAAAGGGGCCAGTGGGCCGTGGCTGCCACGGGAGGTGGGAGGGTGTGACAGGGGCTCCTATCCACGCGCACCTGCTGAGCGGCCAGCCCGGAAGGCCGCACAGGGGCCCTTGGGGACTCCATGCCAGGGAGCAAATGGAGAAAGGCCCGCTAGGTCAGGCAGAGACAAGAATGCTGAACATAAACCTTCCTATGTTACACAAACTTTCCTATATTCAAGCTGAAAACTGTCATTCATGTTTCGACTGACCACCAGCCCCAAATACGTACTAACTTCTGCTCCTAGGTAAACTCTACCCACGGCTCCTGCGTGACAAACGGCTCTGTCAGGTGCACGGCTGGAGTGGGCTATCTTTGTAAATCAGAACAGACTGCCTCCTTGGGGGGACTCGGCCAGGTCCCCAGCCTGAGGGAGTCCGGGGCCCAGGGTGGGGCTCCAAGAAAGCCTGGAGGCCCTGTCCGTCCTCCCTGCCGCGGGCACTGGCCCACAGCTCTTGCGCTCCCGGGCTGGCCGGGAATGAGGGACGCCTGCGCCGGCGGGGCGGCCGCGGGGCCACCCCAGGCCGGGCCGCGAGTTACAAACCCAGCTGCTTCCCCTTCCCCACCCTCCGCCTCTTACCATGCCGGAGATTTGGGCCAGCTCCTGGCGGGTAATTGAGGCCGCCATGGCCCGCTGCCACGTGCAAGGCGCTGAGGCGGCCTCCCAGCAGGAGGAGCTCGCCAGCCCCACGCGCCCGGCGCCTGCACCTGGGGCCGCGCATGCCCCCGCCGTCCTTAAAGTGGCCCGGCCACAGGGGGCTCTGCGCTGCAGGCAAGGAGCTGGGGGGCAAGGGCTCCCCCAGTGCCCTGGGGGCACTCAGGAGACCCTGCTGCCCACTCAAGGTTCCATCCCGCATTCCCTGGAGATCACACAGGCCTTAGAACTGCCACCGCCCTGCCTGGAGAAATGAGGGAGCACTGTCAGCTCAGGTTGGTCGTAAGGGTATCTTATGGAAAATAGAGTTTAAATATCATGAATTAGCAAACAGGTGTTTTCCTTTTCCTAGGCAAACGTATGTACAGGATAAGGAAGGAGAATGCGGTTATAGTGCTTTCTTTACAAACCACTAAGAAATTTAAAATTTTATAATCGTTCATTTTGTCCCATGATTCAACACACATTGTCCCCATTTCCTCAACTGAGAAAGTAGGGGCAATAAGAAGTGTGGAGTCTGAAGAAAATATGTTCAGAGGGTGCTTCAAAATGGCATAGATGATAGAGGTCCTGTTCATCCTTCTGGTGACCAAATTAAAGTTGTGACAGAAACAAGGAGCAGCAGCAAGGAAAAATCACCTGAGATCTGGATGAACAAGCCATACAACTAGGAAGAAATCAAAGAAATCACCCTGCAATGGCAGAAGATAGGACGGGGCAAGGACGCAGGGCTGCCCTATCCCCAGCAGCTGAGTGAGACGGAGGCTGCCTCAGCGGCAGACGCTTCTTAAAGGGGCCGCGACAACGAGCAGATTTTGGTGGACCTGCTCACTCTGAGCACCAGTGCCAACCCGGCTGTGTGCAGGGGGCATGAGGGATTTATAAGGAGATATTGCTGGAGACAGTGTGAAGGCGCAACTTACTCAGTACAGTGCCAGCATGATCCATTGTTCCCTGTTGAGCCCTCCCCACTACCACTGCACTGACACAGCGCCACCATAGCCGAGAAGTCATCAAACTGCATAACAGAGGTGGCTCCTCACAGAAGATTCCCTGAAACCCCACCTCCCCCAAACGGAGCCCCACCCAAGCCACATCCAGGTGGATCCTCAGCGAGTGAGGTGCTCCTTGCTGAGCAGTGCCTAGACTCACACTGGAGGAAGCTGGCCTCAGTTTCTGGTGTGGCCTCTTGAGGCAACTATAAGCACAGCATCTGTGGATTGCTTGCTGAATCTTGGTAGGTGGCTCCGGAGGGATAGAAGCTTGGGATAAAATTGGCCTGCAGCTGAACCCCTCTCAGGACTGTGCCACTGGACACCTACATCACAAATCCATGGTAATAAGACCGGGAGACTTAGGAGCTTTGCTTAGTACATAAAAACAGACACAGAAAGACAGCCAAAATGGGAACACAAAGAAGCAGAAACCATATGACAGAACAGAACAGAGATCCAGATATAATGGAGTCAAGTAATTTAACAGATGCAGAGTTTAAAACAGTGGTAATAAAGATGCCCAATGAACTTTTGGGAAATGTAGAGAACTTCAACAAAGAGATTAAGAAAAGAAAAAGAAAAAAGAAAAATAGAAGCGGAAATTATAAAAGGGAACTAGTCCGAAATGGAGAGCACATTATCTGAGATGAGAAGTATATGAAATGGAATAAACAAAGTGAATAAAGAAGAGGATCAAATGCCTTATCTAGAGGGTGGGAAAGCCAGGGACACACAATCAGAATGACAAGAGATAAGATGCTAAGACTTTAAAAATATTTTAAGGAGAATATGGGACACTATTAAGGGTCCAAATATCTGTCTGATCAGTGTAACTGAAGAAAATTAAGATGTTGAACAGCTGTTTGAAGAAATAATGATGGAAAACTTCCCTAATCTGGTGAAGGAAATGGACATAAAACCACAGAAAGCTCAGAGGATTCCACAAATCAGGGATCCAAAGAGGCCCACACCAAGACATAGCATAATTAAAATGCCAAAGGTTAACTACAAAGAAAGAATATTAAAAGCAGCAAGAGAAAAGCATATAGTTACCTACAAAGGAACACCCTTAAGACTGGCAGCGGATTTCTCAAGAGAGGCCATGCAGGACAGAAGGGCTTCGCAAAAAATATTTGACAAGATGAACACCCAGGACCTACAACCAAGAATAATTTTTCCAGCAAAGCTACCACTTAGAGTTGAAGGACAGACAAAAATAAACTAAAGGAAAATATCACCACCAAGCCAGTATTACAGGAAATGTTGGAAGGACTTCTTTAAGAAGAAAAAGCACACATCAAAAACAGGAATAAAGAATAGTAACAACTACATTCCTATCAATAAGTACCTTAAAGGGAAAAGAATTAAGTGCTCCAACCAAGGAATAGGGTGGCTAAAAGGATCAGAAAACAAGACCCCTATATATGGAAAGGAAGGGAATGGAAAAAGATATTGCTGTGGTGAACCTAGAAAGTATTTAAGTCAGAAAGATAAACACTATATGATTTCACTTATATGAACAAACTAATCAAAAACAGTCTCACAAATATAGTGGACAATTTAGTGACGGACAGAGGAGGGGGATTTAGAGGGCTGGGAGAATGGAGTGAAGGGTTAAAGAAGTACAAATTAGCAGCTGATGGATGGTCATGGGGATGGGAAGCACAGCATAAGGAATGCAATTAGCATTAATATTTTGGCCAAGTGGAGGGTCAGGGGAGGGAGGGAGCAATTGAGGGTATCATTTTACTAACTATATAGATGTCTAATCAATGTACTGTATACTTGAAACTAATAAAAAATTTTTAAAAATATGTTCATTAAAAAAACACACAGTAGAAAAAATTTCTGGAGTCTGCAGCTATGGAATACACTTTATTCAGCCTTCAGTAGACATTTTATTGAGATCTACTGAGTGCCAGGACCTGTAAGTGGTCCTTCCTCTTGTTGGTTTGTACTATCGTTCCTAATTTTTCCATTGCTAGAATTTGGGGGGATGGGGAGGGAGTGGGGAGAAGACAGAGGATGCTATCTGATTGTGTTTGTCACTTTGGATTTGCCTGGACTCTTGATCTCACTTGAACCACCATGCTCCCAATCTCAGGGCAAACCTCTTTGCTGAGCAGGTGGTGTGTGTTCTGAGGAACTAATTTAGATCATGAGCACATGCAAAAATATTATTATGGTTCTGTATGATTTTGATGGTTAGAAAGGGTGCAAATAAATTCCTGATGAGATCATTCTGCATTATTTTTGGAAGGACATGTGCATGATTTAATAGATATGAAATTCAGCCCTTTTTCGCTTTTTCAATTAATTAGAAACTGAGAATATTTAGATAAGTGTCTGCGAGGTGAGTGGCAGTTTGCTCATCAGTACAAGAAAAAGGTGAAGTCATGCCAAGGCCAAGTGTGGAGTATGGAGTGAGCATTTCCCCCCTTATGGTAACCAGGTTTGCATTGCCCCAGAGGTCTAGATTAGCAATTCTGTTACTAATGGTGACAAAAACAATGGTGAAAGTGATAGACTCAACACTCTTAAATCTGAGTGGACAATATCCCTAAGTTTATGTGAGAAGAAGCAATCTTTCTTATATTGGAGGAAGCAAAAAACAATAATAACTCTCTTCTATATCAAGAATAGAAGATTCCAACCTTCACAAGAATAAAGTATTTTAATAGTTTCCAATCTTTGTCATCTTTAACATTCTTGAATCGTACATTCATATTATGAGAGACAAATGAGCAGATAAATACTTGTGGTTCCAACGAGTAAAAATATGCTACTTACGCTCTTAAAAACCTGAATACTATGAATTACAAAATATGCCAAGAATAATTCTACATAGAGAAATATATTTTACAACTTGCACTCAAAATTAACAATTTGAATTGTCTCTTAGAAAACAGTTTTCAAATCACTTAAAATTGGTCACATTCATAATGCTTTACATTATTTTCCTCTCTAATTCAGTTATAATTGTATATTTTACGTAATAGTAATACATAGTTTTACGAGTAATGAAGAATACCTTCGGAAGATTTAATAATAGACTAGATGAAGCATAGAATTGAATCAGCAATTTGAAGATAAGGTAGCAGTAAACACAAAATCAGAATAGCAACAAGAAAGAAAGAACCCCCAAAAATAAGGATAGTTTAAGGGGCCTCTGGAACAACATTGAGCATACCAAAATTTACATCATAGGGATACTAGAAGGTGAAGAGAGAGAGCAAGGAATTGAAAACCTATTTCAAGAAATAATGACTGAAAACTTCACTAACCTGGTGAAGGAAATAGACATACAAGCCCAGGAAGCACAGAGAGTGTCAAACATGATGAACCCAAAGAGGCCCACACCAAGATGCATCATAATTAAAATGCCAAAGTTTAAAGACAAAGAATGTTAAAAGCAGTTATTTACCTACAAAGTGCTCCCATAAGATTGTCAGCTGATTTTTTCAACGGAAATTTTGCATACCAAAAGGGATTAGCAGGGAAAATTCAAAGTGTTGAAAAGCAAGGACCTACAACCAAGATTACTCTACCTGGCAAAGCTATCATTTAGAGTCAAAGGACAAAGAGTTTCCCCAACAAGAAAAAGCTAAAGCAGCTCATCATCACCAAGTCAGTATACAGGAAATGTTAGAGGGACTTCTTTAAGAAGAAAAAGAAAAAGAGATAAAAAATATGAATAATGAAATGGCAATAACCACATATCAATCAATAATTATTTAAATGTAAATGGATTAAATGCTCCAATCAAAAGATAGGGTGGCAAATGGATAAGAAATAAGAGACTGACTTCAAATAGAAAGACATGCGCAGACTGAAAATAAAGGGATGAAAAAAAGATATTTCATGAACATGGAAACAAAAAAAGCTGGGGTAGCAATATTTATACCAAACAAAATAGACGTTAAGACAAAAGCTATAATAAGAGACAAAGAAGGACCCTGTTATCCCACTTCTGGGTATTTATCTGAAGAAAACCTAACACTACTTCCAAGGAACATGTGAATCCATGTTAATTGCAACATTATTTACAGTAGCCAAGATACAGAGGCATCTTGGGTGTCCATCAATGAATGAATGGGTAAAGAAGAGGTGGTATACACACACACACACACACACACACACACACACACACAATGGAATATTACTCAGCCATAAAAAATAATGAAATCTTGCCATATGCAAGAACATGGATGGACCTAGAAGGTATTGTGCTGAGTAGAGTAATTCAGACAAAGAAAGACAAATGTCATATGTGGAATCTAGAGAACAGGATAAACAAACAACAGAAACAAGCTCATAGATACAGAGTGCATATTGAGGGTGGTCAGATTGGGGTTTGGGGTATAGATTAAGTAGGGAGGGGATTAAGAGGTACACATTGGTAGTTACAAAATAGTCATGGGGAGGTAGAGTATAGCATGGGGAATATAGTCAGCAGTATTGTAATAACTATGTGTGGTGTCAGATGGGTACTAGATTTATCAGGGTATTTGCTTTTGTAAGTTATATAAATGTAATCACTGTGTTGTATGCCTGAAATTAATATGATATATGTCAACTATAACTGATAAAATAAAAATATAAAAAATTTTTTAAATGTGCAGTGTTCCTCTGCTTATCTAATTAAGTCCTCTCCCCAGTGTGGCTTTCTAGTTTCAGCTTTTAATCAACTAGTTTCTGTTCCCTAATAGTGTCCAGGGATTCTTCCTAACAATCCCCAGTTTAGGGTCCCCACAACCAGATAGAATACCTTTTTCCTGTAGTGGTGATGGGATGAATTACGTGAAGCCTCAAGAAATCCTGAGCTATTCTTTAAAGAATAGCATTTGCCAGTAAACCTCTGCGAGCACAGTAAATGGGTTTGGGAACTCCCCTGGATATTTCTTCTGGTTGTTCTCAGCAGCAAATTCATATCTCTTGGTCTTCTTTGGTTCTGACCTTAGCCTAAAATCTTTTCCTGTCCCATTATCTGTGCCTTAAAGAGGCGAGGACGCCTGTGTGCATGCCCCCTTTCTGCCTCTGGCTCAGTTCTCCTAACCTGCAAGTTCAGTCGGGACAACTGCACTTAAGTGCTGTATTAACAAAATACTAAAAAAAAAAAAAAAAAAAAAAAAAAAATGATGCAGCATTAACCTAGCAGATATACAGTGGAGGCAAGAGACAAATATGGAGGTAGACACCTGGAGACCCCATTGTGCCATAGTAGGCCAAGTGCTTACCAACCTGTGGGTCAGGGAAAAGATGTTGATAAAAACTTAATAACATATATTGGATGTTATTGGCTGCCTTTTATAAGGCAGAAGAAGATGGGCTTGAGATTTAATTAGCCAGTTTGCAAGGAGAAATAGAAGAAAGAGGGTCTAAAGTAGAATATAGAAATTGTGGGAATCAAAGAGTTGGAAAGGCCAATGACTTCTAGACCTCAAAAAGGAAGAGGTAGGACTGAGAAGGGTTTGAGCAATAAAAGGCCACTAAGACTGCCTTGTAGCAAAGATCAAATTATGGGTGTTTACATCCCAACCTATTATTTCAAATATCTGTAAGGTAGCTGTCATTAGGTACAGAGAGAGAGGTAGGCCAAAGAAACCAGTAACACTCTGATACTATCATTATTATATATGGAATTAACTACAATTTTGATGGAATTATCCAAGAAACCATAAACTTGGGCTAAAAGCTTTTGCCTACTTGAACTGTAATGGCACCTCCGGACACCCAAGTCTATTCAAACAGAAAATGAACTCTGAAAGCCGTGCATCCCCAAAGCATCTCCAACAACTCTTCAAATATGGATGAACAAGCAGAAACTTCCCAGAAGTAGAGCCAGCCAGAGGATACCAAGGAGAGTGGACAAGGACATTCCTTCCAGGAAGCAGAATCAGAGCCTGACCAAGGAACCTGCACCATTCCCGGGGAAGAGGGCTTCCATCAAGCCTGCCCAGCTGGATCCCATAAATGCTATGGGCCAGGAATGCTGCACATGTCTCCTATGCTGAGTGAAAGTGGTCATGGGTATTCTCCCCATCTCAGACACTGACTGGGACATTCCACAGTTGCCGGGGCCCTGCCTCTGTTTGGCTGTCAGATGGCAGAGCATTTGAACCAAAGCTTACAAGAGCAGTATCCTAGAAAGACATTGATGGAAGAGCAAGAAATTATGTTTAGTTTTAAAAAAATAATAAAACTAAAAAAATTAAAAGATTCTAGTTATGTTCAACAGACTAGAAAATATGCCTAATTAGAACCAATTTTAAAATATCAATCAAAATTCTAGACTCTAAATGATGCAGGCAGGCCAGAGGCCATCACTTTCCATGAAAAGCTGAATTTATCTCTATGTAGTTTCAAAGAAAGATATCATTAACTACTGAAAAAACTATCCAAACACCTTTAAGCCTTACTAAAAATATTGTTTGATATTTTATTAGTAGCATAGTATGATTGTCTCAACAACTAAAACTCAAATATCAGTAACTCACTCACTCACAAAAGTATTTTACTTTTTACACACACTACAATCAAAGGAGGGTCAGTAAGGTGGGAGAAATGGATCTCCAACATGCAATAATTCAGGTACCCAAGTTTCTTTCATCTTGTAGCTTGACCATCCACTGGGGCCTTGAGTTTACTTTTCGACCCTCCACATCCACCCACAAATCAAAATTAAACACACACACACACACACACACACACACACACACACACACACACAACCCAAAAGGATCACCTGGGAAGTATTTATGAGTCAGTCACAGAAATGATATATATCATCTATGCCTACGTTAAATTGACTTAAAGTCAGTCACAGGGCCATATGTAGCTACACACAGTGTTTCACAACTATATCTCTAAACACAATAGTGTCCATGCCACGGACTACTAAACTGAATGTGTAACACATATTTCACTAAAAAGAGTGGTGTGTGCACCACACACACATGGAAATTGTACTTCTACATCACACAGAAAAATGATGGCACTTGGTGAGCACGTCGCAGCTTTGGCCACAGTCCATCAATTTGATCACCAAATATCCTTCTGTTCCTTTCTTCTTAGAATGTACTTACCCATCCCTCACCAAGGAAGACAAGACAAAGCCCTGTCCATTTTTTCCAGTGCAAATTTCAGTGATTAAGTTGAGAAAAGTATATTTAGGTGATAACATAAAGAAAATGTTATAGACTCAAAGTAAAATGAACTTTTATATTGTCTTCAAAAACATTTTCCTTGCGGTTTTGATGGTGTAAATTTAAATGGATGTATCTTTTACTTCTGGCCTTCATGGACTATTAAGGGCAAGACTTACCCTTATGCTGTGAACAAACAGAAAACTGGATAAAAATATATGAAACAGCTATTTGCAGACATTAAGAAGCATGCTCCATAAGACTGTGATCCCTGACAGCAATAAAGTCAGCAGTGCCATCACTCTAGATTTTTGCCTCAGAGTACATTCCAGAACTCAGAGCAGGGAGGAGGTCCCAAGTAAAGCATCGCGGCTTCACATAGTTGAGGCAATAGAGACTGGAGTTCACAGAGGCTAAAGTGGCTGAAGTCCCCAAGTGCTGAAGAGAAAGGAGCTATGCAGAAACAGAACCTCAGAAATCTACACAGAGGCCTCCAGAGTCTGCTGAACACTAAGACACTGAAGCATAGAGTGAAACTCTACAAGTTCGGGCAGAGAGCTCAGAGCTGTGGCATTTGAGTTCCAACCAGACAGAGTTGAATGTCCTCACTGATCACTCACAACATTGAGTAGGCTCCACAATAAGTGTGCCTTAGTAACAGAGCTAAACTATCTCTAGGGTAAAGATTACTCTAATCTCATTTTAGCAAAAGCCTGAAAAGATTAAACTGAACTACAAGTAACAACTATCGGGATAAGCCCAGTAAAAATCTATAACAACATAAAATTGTCAATAAAATCAAATAAAAAATTAGTTGATATGGCAAGCAGAAAATAAGATCCCAAACCAGGAGAAAAATCATTCACTACAAACAGATCTAGAAGTGAAAGAGATAAAGATAAAGAAATTAGCAAATAAGCATGTTAAACAACTATTATAACTATATTCAATTAAATTATTTAAAGGAAAACTAAGTACAGTGAGAGAAATAGAAGATATAAAAATAAACAAATAGAAAAATATCAGGTGATCTTTAATTACAACCACGGTTATAATTAAAGTCCTAGAAATAGGGGTTGGGAACAGAAAAATAACTTGAAAAAATAACTGAAATTTTCCCTAATTTGATAACAACTCAAAACCCACAGATCCGAGCTCAATGAACCCTGTGCAGGATAAACACAAAACCACTAAGGCTCCTTTTAAGCAATTTTTGAAAATCAATGATAGGATAATTTAATACCAGAGTTTTAAAAGTCACATTATACATAAAGCAACAAAGAACCCACACACTTCTCATCAGAAACTGTGGATGCCATAGACAATAGGATGGAATTTGAAATATGCTGAAAGACAAGCTATCAGCCTAGCATGTTCCCTTCTATCCCAGGAGTTCTCCTCTCCCTCTCCTCCAACCCTGGAATCCTGATCCACTTTCTCTGCAGAATTGGCCATTTAACTGTACACACTGGTGAAAATATATTTTAAAAATGAAGTTGAAATAAAGACTTTTTCAGACACACAAAAGAAGACTCATTGCCAGCCGACTGGACTTCAAGCAGTGTTAAAGAAAGTTCTTCAAGTGAGAGGAAAACAATACCAGATGGAACTTAGATCTACAAAAAGGACTAAAGAAAGCCAGAAATGATAAACATGTGAGTAAATTTAAGCTTAAATGGATAGAATTCCAAAGAAAGTTACTGTGATTTATTAAAATAGTGGGATCAAAGTTGATCAAAAAAGTGACATCAGTAGTACCTCATACTGGATTAACTTGAGTTTACAAGCACTGTCATAATTAACTTATTATGTCCTTATAAAACATGTAAGGTAGATATTACCATCGCTGTTTTATGGATGGGTGTAGTGAAGAATTAACCTTACCCAAATGAGGTCTGGCCTTTGCTCTCCCTACCGGGAGGCGATGTCCAAACCCTTAGAACGTTTTACCTGCTAGGAACATCTTTTGTCCAGTGGCTTTGGCTACCAGTCAGTCTAACAAAGTGAATCATGATGGGAATTTCAGGACATGAGATATCAGCTCTATCACTGGAAGGCCTGGAAATTAGAAGCCAGACATGTCAGAAGTATCTTATCAAGCCCCAATAAAAACTCTGAACATGTAGGAGATTGAGCTTCCCAAGTTGACAGTACCCCATGTATATTGTCACACATCATAGCTGGGGAGAGTTACCACTGTGTAAGGCTCCGTGACAAGAGGACAACTAGAAGACCCATGTTAGGACACCTCCTGGACTCTGCCCTATGTGTATCTTCCTTCTGCTGATTTTAATCTCTTTCTTTTCTCTATAATAAACTGTACCCACAAGTATAACAGTTTTCACAGAGTTCTATGAACACTTCTCAAAGTGCTGGACCTGAAGGTGGTTATGGCAACCCCTGAACTTTCAACGGGTGTCAGAAAGGAGGGCAGTCTTCTGTGGGCTGCTGTTCCCTCGAATTTCTCAGTCGGCTAATGTCACAAATGAAAGGATGGTAATATCAAACAATTCTACAGCACTTTTCATGTGCCAGAACCTCTTTTAGGCATTTTACATGTTTAAGAGTATCAAAATAGTCTCAGTGTAGTTACTAAATGGAAGGTTCTCACAATGGCTAATTTTTGTAGCCATCTCTCAAAAGAAAAAGAAAGGTTTCTCTTCTAAAATCAGTATCCCTGCATTCATAGTTTTCCCTCTCACTTCGCTAGTGCTCGTTTAAACGCATCATGCAAACCAGAACTACATTTTATATCGAATTATTTATTTCAGTGCAATGTCCCCATACTTTTCATTTCACTTTAGCTCTTGGCTGATTATCATTATAAGTGTTACTCCCAAGGACTTAATCCTTGAATTATTAATTCATCCTTCGCTACTTCACTTTTACAGTTTTTATAATATGATTCTTTTTAACTCTTTTAGGTCCTTAAGGGTTCTGATAGAGCCATTATCTTGTGTTTAGGTCCATCTGTATATTACAAATATTTCCTGAGTGTCTAAAATATGCATGTCTTTAGGCTGAGCCCAGATGGAGATGCAAAGGTGAATAAAATATGGCCTTAGCTCCTTTCCCCCTCATCCCAGAAGCTAATTCTCTTGTAACAGAGAAAGACATGCAAAACATTAAAAAAAAAAAAAAAAAAACTACCATTTGGAATAGAAGGTGATTAAAACCACGAAAGTGGCATAAGCAAGGAAGTTAATCTTAGGAGTTCCATTAATAAAGAGCTCGTTTCTAGTTAAGGAGATTAAAGGATTCTCCACGTCCATCATCAGTATTATTAACTGACTCTCAGCACACCAGAATGACATTTCCGCCTCCCCCCATGTTAGCTATCTGGCTATAAAAAAGGCCTTAACTAAGTTGTAGCAATGAGAAAAAAGGAAAAGGATGGAGATAAAGAAAAATGTTCTCCTTGAAAGTTCCTAAATCCTAATGTGGTTATGTCATTGACCAATAGTGGGAAGATACTAGTTACTTCTTTTCTTCAATTCCTTTCACATTGTCTAGACAAATTATTCTAGTGCTGTCACCTGCTTTCAAGACTGTCATAGCTATTTATACACTGGTAAGTCATTATTTTCTAGATACATTATCGCATTCTCTTTGTTTCTATTGCTTATTTTTATTACACTAAGAATTGTTTCAACAGAAAGTTTTTCTAACCCCCTTTTCTATCACAAACACCTAAATGTATGTTTGAAATCAATTAGTTTTATCTTGATTCAACAGAGTAAAAATTTAAAGACAGGAAAGTTAAGCCTCCCTAAGTTATGTAGCTTGGTACATATTCTCTCCTTCTACTCTGCAAGTCTCCATTCCCTTTCCACCCATCTTTAGATCATCACTTGGAGACTACCTCACCTTCCTCTGTAGAGATGTATAACAGAAACACACCTTTTGGCTTTATCAGTAGACTAAAGTGCCCTTTTTGTAGCCTCTCCTATATATTTTCAATCGTATAGTGTATATGACTTTGTACCATTTTATTAATGTTCTAAGTCCTTCTATGGTATAATAACTCCATTTTGAAACATTTATTTATGTTAAACAAAATGGATTAAGTGCCTGTCAAATACTAGGTATTAAGCTAGCTAGTGACAAATGATGAAAAGGTTGTTCATTACATTAAAGTGCTAGAGATAAATAACACTAAAGTACTTCAGAATGCAGAATATACATAAGAAAACTTTAATATAAGATACCAAGTTGCTGCATAATATTTAGCCATGTGGACAAATCACAATCCAACTATTCATTACTGTATAATTGTATACCGAGGAAGTCTCCTTTTTTGGTATTATAAATAATGCTGAAAAAGTGATTGTCCTGTGTTTTTTTTTTTTTTTTTTTGCATGCAGGATTTTTCATTAGACTAGATTGCTAGATATACAATTATTGCGTCAATATATAAATATTAAGGCTAGTTGAGAATATAATCAAATTGTTTTCCAAAAGAATTATATTAATTTATATTCCTACCAGCAATATATTAGAACTTCTTAACTTCATATTAACATTGAAAATTGTTTTTTTTTAAATGACTATTTTACAGATGAAAAATGGCATCTATTTTTAGTTTACATATAACAAATGGCCATTCATATTATTACACCTGATTTTGTTAGTTTTGGCTACTGATAAAACAATTGTGTTTTTGAAAGTCCATATTTACAGCCTACATCATGCAATTGACATATATTTTAGGAAGTTATTTTTGTTTTTAGTGATAAATGATAAATGAGCAGGGAATCACAGCATCTTAGCATCAGAAGGGATCTTGGCCATCATCGCATCCAACTTCCAGCCACTGCAGGAATCCCTTTTATAATATCCCTGACAAAGGGTCACCTACCCTCTGCATAAACAACTCCAGTGATGATAAATTCAGTGTTGGGTAGTTCTCCAGATAATAATGTTTTCCCTGTAACTGAGTTAGTAAACAGAAAATTGCTTTGATAAAGTTAAAAGGATGCTCTATAAATTCAAGATTTTTCTAATACATAGGTCAGATTAATCTGATGTTAACTTGTTTTAACAATCATGCCATACTGTCATAATAATATGATTTTATTTAAATAGTCCTTTATTATTTTTAAGATACTTTTTCATACCTCTATCTGTTTAGTTATTTTAATAGCAATTTTTGTTATTCTGATATACTCTGTCTCTTTAAATACCAAAATCCTAGCATTGTTGTCACAATTCTGTTATTTTGGTATTCAAAAAAAATTTTTTTTAATCTAAATTATTTACTGCTTGAAATAAATATCTATAACTTAGTTATTCAATTTATAAAAAAGACATAAAATATCTATAACTCTAAACAGGTGCTCACTTGCGCACATAGCAATAAGAAACCAAATCCTGTTACCGATAAAGTCTGTTGCAAAAATAAATCTTAGTCCAAAAATAAAAAATTTCTTGTCCAGTAGAATATGAATATCATAGTACTAAAATTGATATAGGTAAATCTGCTATGGAATCTTCAGTTATACATGATAAAACTAATGAAAATAATGAAAATTAGAAATTATTTGAAATAAAAATTATGCTCTTTTTTAAATTTCATTTTATTATTAATTTCGAGTATACAGTAATTGGTTAGACATTTATATAGTTAATAAAACAATCCCCCCTAACTGCTCTTTCTCTTCTCTGGCTCTCCACCTAGCCATTACATTAATGCTAACTGCATTCCCTATGTCATGCTCCCCATCCCCGTGACTATCCATCAACTATTAATTTGTACTTCTTTAACCCTTCACCCCATTCTCCCAGCTCCCAACCTTCCTCCCCTCTGGCCGTCACCAGATTGTCCTCTATATTCATGAGTCTGTTTTTTATTATTTAAGAAATAAAAACTATATAGGTCTTGATAAATTTTAAAAAATCAAATCTGAGTCAAAAATCAAAAGGTGTTTTATAACTATCTCCACAAGGTTATCAAGTAAGAGTTGGGAATATTTAAAAGCAGTCAAGAAAATATTGGGAGTAGCATATTATCCTAACTAGTGTAGTATCTGAAAGAACTTCTTAGTTGGAAAATCATGCTCCAGAATATGCTCTTGACTCAGTGATGGCACTAATGACAATGTCTTTTAGTTTTCACAATCCCATGTTCTCTTTTAGTTTTCAAGATCACATGTTCTGAGAAAGATCAAATACTTTATTAAAATTTATCTGTTAACTTATATTAAAGTGTTAACATACGTTTAACATTTGTTCTTTGTAATAGCTTTACTGGAGTGTAAATCACATAACATGAAATTAACCCATTTAAAGTGTACAATTTGATGCTTTGTAGAATATTCACAGAGTTGTGTGGCCATCATTACAATTAAATTTAGAACGTTTCATCACTCCAAAAAGAAACTGTGTAGGCCTTAGCAGTCACTCCCCATCATTCACCCTTCCTTGGGCCTCACTAGCCTTCTGCAACTACTACTAATCTACTTTCTGTCTATCTGGATTTACCAAGTCTGGACATTTCACATAAATGGAATTATACAATACATGCTCTCTTGTGACTGGCTTTTTTCACTTAGGATAATGTTTTCAAGGTCCATCCATGTTGTAGCATATGTCAATATTCCATTCATTTTTATTGCTAAATAGTATTCCTTTGTTTGGATATGCCACATTTTGTTTATCTATTTATCAGTAGATGGATATTTGGATTGTTTCCACTTTTTAACTGTAATAAATAATGACGGTGCTATAAACATTCACGTGCACATTTGATGTGGACATCAGTATTTGTTTCTCTAGGGTATATGCAGAGGGCTGGAATTGTTAGGCCCTGCGGCAACTATGTTTAACCTTTTGAAGAACTGACAGGCTGTTTTCAAAGTGGTCGTGCTGCTGTACATTCCCACCAGCCACGTAGGAGGGCTCCAATTTCTCCACATCCTCATTATGACTCATTATTATGTCTTTTTAATTATAGTAACATTTATTTCATAAATGGTATTTCTTGATATTTTAATGCATTTAAACATTTAACATTTTAAGTATATTAAATATTGTTTACTGATATTTTGCTTTATGGATTCTGAATGCTTCAAAAAGAACAAATACTGATATTAATACATATTTCAGTATTAAATAAAATAAAGACACCAAACTATCATTTTTACAATGGATATTTTACTAATAATTGCATTTTCTTATAAAACTTCACATGATAAATTATCTTCAGAACTTAGAATTAGGTAAAACTTTCTCTATACTTGTATATTCCTTCTTAAAAAAAATAAGAGCTATAAAATTATTGCCTGTTTGTGTTGATCACTAGAAGGCTTAAGGCTAGAGCTTTTCTTAGTTGAACACTTTAACTTTTATTTTCATCTTTTATCCTATGGGTGTCATTTTTATACTTCTATATTTAGTAAAAGCTAACACAATTCTTTTTAAAAGGAAGTAGTATATTAAAAACAAAAATATACATGTGATAAGTATTTTTGATTTACACAGCAATTTATTCCCAACTCTATAAATGATGAAAGTTTTCTATCTTGGGAAAAGAGATTTTGTCAAAGTTAGAAGCTTCGTGTAAAACTGGTGTTAGAACACAGGTGTTAGAGAGTCCCCTATTTCAGTTCTTTGTACTAACACACTCCACCACCATGTTAGAGACAAACATTTCCTGACAATGGAAATTATTCCAAAGTAGCCCCTGCAGAACTAACACTTAAAAGTGACAGAGTCTCAGTAATAAGATGTAACTGATAAACCATTGATTGAGATCAATTCAAATGTTCCCCAAGCCAGTTCCCACAATGGCTTAGATCTATATAATAGAACCAACTTTGTTGATTTTTCAGTGATGATTCTATGATTATTTAAATTATTACTAATATTTAAATTATCAATTTGCTGCTAATGCTAAGAAAGATCGTATAAGACTTCAAAATCTAATATTTGATTAACAGTATGGGTCTTGGTACTTGATAACTTTAGTTAGCTTAAGAATAGAGGAAAATATTTCTAAACAGTTCCCATTTGGAAGGATTTATAGGAATTTACTTTATATTTCTCTGCATTACTTTTTAAAGTCACCTAAAATAATTATTTGGCTGTTTGAAGTTTATGCATTCTTCCTTAAAAAATAAAGTGGAAATCTATAAAAGTAGTTATAAAAATACATTCAGTATTCATTACCTGTGATACTGAGTGGAATTTAGGTTTTAGTGTCAGATATAAGCAAAGAACACCATTAGCTAGAAACTATACTTACCTTTGAGTTATTTTTGGACATTTAAAGTCCAATAATTTCCCTTATTAAGTAGGGGCAAATAAGATATAGATAGATAGATAGATAGATAGATAGATAGATAGATAGATATAGATATAGATATAGATATAGATATAGATATAGATATAGATATAGATATAGATATAGATATAGATATAGATATGTATGTTCCAGACCTAGGTAACATTTACAAAACAATACAACGTAAATAGGAGAATGCAATAAATTGTATAAATGACTTAAAAGAACCTTTCTCTTATCCTCATTCTATATCCACTTCTAAGAGGTGAGTACTGTAAACACTTGTAAAATTTGGTCTAAAGAACTGGGCCGTCAATATGAATTAATAAATATCACAAAGGGGCTCAAATCTCCATGTGTTAAGTGCCAGGACTTTGCAGTTGACTAAGCATTGGTTTTCTAGTAATAAACCTTACTTTGCCTCAGTCATTTCACGATTGGGAAACAAAGATGACGGACCCCCTTGCCCAGAATGTCCTAAGGTCAGGGCTGGGAGGGAACTGTAACCAAACTGTTTCCTGATTGAAATCTTTCACATAACACCACGATAGGTCAAATCCAAGTTTAAAATTCATCTGACGTGTAGCTTTGTTTAAACTTTAAGTGTAAAAAACTAAACACAATGCAGCCTAAAATAGTAAAAAGTTTTGAACTCACATTTTTAGCTGATAACAAAATAAAAAACCAAATATAGTAGCAGTGTTACTATCAGAGCAGATAATGGACATATTGTTAAAAGCAAGTACAATGATGTCAACTTTCAGGATTTCTAGGATATTAAAAATCATAAACATTGCTGTTAGATATTTTAGGATTGCTTGAGAAAATTACTTTATGCAGACAAAAAAACAAGCTTCAGGAAGAGGAGCTAAAAGAGAAGCTTGATAGCTCTTATCTATTTTATTCCCTGAAAACTGTGTTGAACATTAACTTCACAGATTGAACATTACAGAAAAAATAAAGGAAGGTATAGAAATCCACCTCATTCTGGAACCTTGATTTGAATTTTGGAAGATAGTTTGATCTTGTAATCCTTTTAACTGATCCTTTCTTGGCATTGTCTTCTGATTAACTGGATTATATCTTCCCCACTGTGTATAACAAAAACATTATATCCCACAAAGGGGTATATTGTACCTAGTTCCCCCAGCCCAGGCCTTCACAAGGAAATTTCTTTGTTTGAATTTTCTGGTCATACTACATCCTACACAGCCATATGTTATACCACAGCATCTCTTTACAGCTAGAGAGGAAACCAACTCAAGGGCAGATAACCCCGAAGCCCGGAAGCAGCCCATGAAGTGGCCTAATATGGAGAATTTGTCCCAAGATGAATGAGATAGACCATTTTAATACTTGCCTCAGGAAATATAAATTAAAGCTAGGAAAATATATAAAGAGAGGTCATGAAGTAGAGCAAGGACAATAAAGAAATAAACATGTATGAGTAAGCCAAAGAGAAGATACAAAAAATTATAATAAAATTGATACTATGATATACTATGGTCTGTGATATAAAAGAGTTACAGAAAGTGGAAATGGTAGTTAGTAATGAGAAGAAAAATAAAGTAGAAATGGAATTAGCAGTTGATTATACTACAAATAATAATAGCAATTTTTTTATAGCACATAATTTGTGCCATAGACTGTTCTAATTTATTTGTTTGTTTGTTTGCTCATGTCAACTTCACAAAATCCCTATGATGTTGGTACTATTTTTAGCCCTGTTAGATACACGAGAAAACCAAGGTTATATAGTTAGTAAGTGGATCTAGAATTTGAATTCAGGACAACTAAGTTCAAAGTCTGTCTTTAATTACTATTATATATAGCAGACTGCTAAAGTGAAGATCCGTGAGCTTCTGCTGAAGCTTTTAAAGCTCCCTTGAATTCTAGTTCTATATATATGGGCTCAGTTACATTGAAAGTCCTGTTCTTGGATTCCCATGGGACCATCTTTCCCTTATTCACTTACCTATCTTTATAAAACCAACTGCCCCGTACTCTTGCTTGAGGTAGCAAGAGTCAGCTTCAATTCCCTGCAAGGTGCTTTAAAAAAATATTTTACTCAGGGAGTGATGTCAGCACAAGTGACAGAATAAGGACCCCCCAAAATTCTTCCATAAAAGCCATGAAAAAATTGGCCAAAATGGTCAGAAGCAACTTTTTCAGAACTCTGTAATTAACCAGAGTTTTGCTGTAATCCTGGAGAATGTATTAAACACATACACACGTACACACACAAACACAAACTCATGATTATGGTTAATTTTTTAAAAGGATGCCAAGACAATTCTTTTGGGGAAGAAAAGACTTTTCAACAAATGGTGTTGGGACAACTAGGTAGACACACGCAAAGATAAGACTCTTATCTCAGACCATATACAAAAATTAACCCAAATGGATCAAAAAGGAACAAAACTATAAAACTCTTTGAAGAAAACATATGTAAATTCTTTGTGTTCTTAGATTAGGCAAGGAATTCTTAGATACGATTCTTAATCCTCTCCCATTTGTCCTGAGAATACTCGCCAGTGGCTACAGTGTTTGCCCCTTTGGAAAAAAGTTTGATATTTCCTCAAAAAGTTAAAGTTACCAATTAACCCAGAAATTCCATTCCAAAGCATATATCTAATAGACCTGAAAATACATATGCACAGATGAACCTTGAAATCATTATACTGAGTGACAAAATGAGACACACAAGGCCATGCATTGTTTGCTTTCATTCTGTGCAATAACAAGAACAAAAAATCCATAGAGACAGAAAGTAGTGATTGCCAAGGGCTCAGGAATGGGAACTGACTGCTAATGGCCATGGGGTTTCCTTTTGGGGTGATGAGAATATTTTGACATTATATAAAGATGATGATTGCACAACCTTATGAATATGCTAAAAATTAATGAGTTGCACACTTCTAAAAAAGGTAAAATTTTTTGGTATGGGAACTATATCTCAAAATATTGTTAAAATGTAATACTTTGGAAATAAACCATTTTTATGTTAAGTTTTTTTACTTAAATAACAATGTTTCAGAATAATTTCATCTTCTAGTATAATAGGAAATTAACCACGTTCAATTATATTATATTTTATTAAGAGTTTATTATAGATATTTATTGTTTATTAAATGTTCTTATATTTACTTTAAAGTAGTTTTAAGTAGCTTCCTAAATGTGAACCATTTGTAAAAGATCTAACTGACATGATTACCCTAATCATCAAGCTGAGGTATATCACTCTAAAAATATAATTATAAAATAAATATATAATAAAATATTAAAACACTGCATCTCTTAGAGTCGTGTTTGTCAGACTGCAGAATGAAACTCATTAGTGAATTAATGTAGTGAAGTACAACAGCAATATAAAAAATAAAACAGAATAGTGACAAATTATTTCAGTTAGATACAAATATATATGTGGGTATACTGGGTCTAAATATGCTATCAATTATGGTCAACAAAGTTTGGAAACCATTTCACACTCCTGAGCATTGTGGTTTTTAAACAAATGACAGCAGCTAAAACTGTTGCAAAATTATGTTAGCATAATAGTATCATAGATTTGTCACTTGGAGTTTCAAATCATTGTCATGTGTCTTATTCTCTTCCCACAAATAATTCTTTTTTACTTTGCCGATTCTTTATATTCAACAAAGTACTAACACATTGAAGAAGAAGAATCACTAATTTATTAAACTAGGGATTTTTTAATAATCTCTAATTTATGTACTAACCATTCAATATGAGTTTCACCATCCCCATCGTATAGGTGAATAAACTAAATCTGAAGGAACTTACTTATATGAAACCACATTAAATCATAAGTAGCAGAAGAAAAAATTTATTCCAGTCTATTTGCTTCAAAGCATTGTAAACTTTCATTTACCACTTTACTTTTCACCATTAAAAAAAAAATTTTTGTACTCTATTAGCTACACAAATATTTACACTGTTATTTTGGCTTGAGAGATTCCATAGTCTATCTAGTAGATGGACTTTTTCTTGATTTTTCCATTTTAATACAAAGTAAAAGTGATTACAAAGTACACATATTTTTTAATTGGCTGTCCCAGTCCTAACCTACAAAAACACACATTAACAATTAACAGCCACATATTTCATTAATTAGTACCTTGACTTTTCCTATATATGTTCAGACCCAAATTAAGAAGTTTTCAAATTTAAATTTTTTCTACACCTGTTTAAAAATCTTTCTTGTTCTTTCTTATAAAAATAGCTCCATTTTCTGAATACTTTTTATGAGCCGGGTACTTTGAGTTGTATTAAAAGAGACCCATGTAATTACACTCATATGTGGGATATACAACTGAAAACGATAAACAAACAAGACAAACAAAAATTCATAGATACAGACAATAGTATAGTAGTTACCAGAAGGGAAGTGGGGAGCGGAGAGGTATATAAGAGTAAATGGGGTCAAATATATGGGAATGAAAGGAGATTTGACTTTGGGTAGTAAACACACAATGCAATATACAGATGCTGTATTATTGAATTATACACTTGAAATCTACAAAATTTTAATAATCAATGTCATTCCAATAAATTTAACTTAAAAAATAAACATATAGAATATACTAAAAGAAATGTAAATATAAGTCATCTATAGTCCCACTATACTATTTTGTATTATAATTTTTATTTACTACTCTAGGCAAACATTTTCCTGTCAGTTATAATATTTTTTAGAATGTAATTTTTCATAGCTTCATAATATCATCATAGTTTATTGAATTATGCCATTAATGCTGGATATTTCAATTGTGTTTTTTCTACCCTAGCTATTTTTCTTACAAGAAAAGAAGTTCCTTGAACAATCTGTCTCATAATGAGTCCTAGATTCTATTCCCCTCAGGTCCTTTGATTCCAGGGCACTAAGGATTGCCTTGTTATTTTCTTTAACCAGAGCATTTAATCACTTTAAAACACTTCATGAGCAGGAAAAAAAAAAAATGAGGCTGCATTTCACAGTTTTCTATTTTTAGGAACCACTGCTTATAGTGTCAGCTTTTGAAATCCTTGTTTGCAGGAATATGGTTTTTCATAGTTAATGCTTGCTGTGGGTCATAGTTAGTATGGTTACCTATTAACTTGTCCAGATGCTTTCAGTAACTTCCGGACCTCATCCTAAAGAGACTCTTTATCTTTAAGAGCCTTTTCTATATCAGTATACATAAGAGTCTCTAGAATATATTTTTCAGTAGCAATATAGACATCTTGTTCATTTGTAGCTATGGTTCCACAAAGTAGGAATATAATAACTAATATTCAATTAGACCCTATCTCTTATTAATAGATCTTTTAAAATAGAATTTCATATCAAGTGGGTATTTTCTAAAGCTTTGATTTATTCTGGATATTAGAAAAACATTATGTCAATATTTTAACACTAGCATATGCAGGAATATCAACCAAAGCAAACATTAAAAGCCACTAGATTTTGAAAACATTGCTTTAGGCATAATACATATAGAAGAGTACACAAAACACAATTTTACAACTCCGTGAATTATAATAAAGCAAATACTCATGTAATCGCTACCCAGTTCAATAAACAGAATATTGCCATCACACCGGAAGAACTCCTTGTGGCCCTCTCAATTATTATTCCTTTTTTCCTTCCCATTGATAATAACTGTCTTGTCTTCTGACACCACAGTTTAATTTTGCCCTTCTTTTGACATTATATGAATAGAATCATATTGTATGTATTCTGTTATTTTTGGCCTTTTTCCATCTAACACTGATAATTATCCATAATGTTATGTGGGCTATGATCCTTTTATTGTTACATATGAAAAATATATACAAAATTTTTTTTTGTTGCTAGACAAAAATTTCAAAAAATTTATCCATTCTACTACTGATAGACATCTGAGTTGTTTTCAAGGTTGTTTGGGGGCTGTTAGGAAAAAAGCTGCTGTGAACATTCTTACATAGGTCTTTTGGTGTAAATGCATGGGCCATTCTGTTAGGTATATATAACTAGGAGTAGAATTATTGGGTCACAGTGAAATGGTACGATCAGCCAAATGTGGAAAGTAATACTAAACAGTCTCCAAAGTGGTTGAATAAATTTATACTTTTACCAGCAGTGTATGAGAGTTCTCTATTCCTCTATATCTTTAACAACACTTGGAATCATCAGTCTTTAAAATTTGTGGTGATATTTCATAATTTTAATTGGAATTCTGCTGAATAATTAATGGTGTTGAGTACCTTTTCATCTGTCCATTGGTCATTTGGATATCCTCTTCTGTGAGGTGTCTAACACAAAAACTTGATTTTAAGACTAAAATTTGATTCATCAACTAAAGAAATATACTAAAGAATATTAAATTCTGGAGTTAGTAATTCAAAACGGCAATATTTTAAGCTAGTACCAATTATATTTACCTAATTTGGAAGGTTATAGGTATATAGAAATGTTTCTATTATATGATTTATTTGGGTTATTAATATTTCCAGAACATGAAGGGGTTTTTGTCCCTTTGTGTGACCATTGATTCACCCATGCATTCATTGAAAAATTATTAAACACCTATTTATGTCAGGCACTGTATTCAACATTAGGTTTTATCAAAGATGGAAGGGATACATCTAAGATCAAGGATGAACAGTTGTAGAGGGAATGAACAAGCTTACTGAGCAGGTATCCCAGACCATGTCATCCATCTCTGATGCGCCAGCACCTCAAGTTCAGTTCAGACCTATGGCATGGGGAGCCTCACAGACAAACTGATCATCAAAATGATGTACAGTTGCTGCTACATAAGGGGGCAAGGAGGCATGAGTTTGGCCTGAGATCATCACTTGAGTATTCTTCAGCACTACTCGCCCAATGTTGACAGTGTGTGGACAAGTAGCTTAGGCACGGTCCTGAAAGGAAATGGCAAACAGGGCTCATACTCTCAAATATAAGGGTTTGGGTTATCCCAATCATTGGGGAAAAAAGCCCATAATTAGTTCATTGATGAATCAGCTTGGTACATGGGACTGCAGGTGCACAATAGCCCTATTCCCCCTGCCCAAAACTGTTTCCTTTTCTCCCCTGGAAGTGCTGATTCTAAGAATGCTCGCTAGTAAACTTCCTGCATGTGGATTTTCATTTCAGAGTCTACTTCTTGAGAGATCCAACCTGTAAACCTACAACAGTGTTCAATGGAAAAATCAAACTGTCTCAGGGACCTATAGTCTCATGATTATATATGTGTATGTGTGTTAATATATGATTAGACTGAACTTTATTTTTATTTACAAAAATTTCTCCCTTCACCATTTAAGCAAATTTTAATAAGAGGTGTTATCTTTTTAAAATAAATTTCAAATGGAAGATAAATGTAAAATATAAAAAATAAATATTTAGAGTGATTGTGCAGAAAGAGCTAACATGGTGCGTGAAACTACTATCTTTAGAAATGACTGCTCAAAAGCTGGATCTTTTGCTGGTGTCTGGGAACTTAGTGGTAAACAGTTGCCTATCCTGACATAAAATTTGTAAATAAAGAATGACTTGATGGACCCCAACTGTACAAACAGTATGGTTTATGTGAACATCTGATTTCCTTCTGGGAGTCTGGAATTTTGATATGTACATGAATAGTCCACAATAAAACAGTTGGGCACTAAATATGTAATGAGTTTCCCTGAAAGACAAAACATCACATGTTGTCACACTTGTCATCACAAGTCATTACTGGAGAAATTAGGCGTGTTCTACCCATCCCCACTGGGGACTTTCAGAAGCTTGTTCCTAGTTTCCAACAAACTTCATCGTGCATACCTTTTTCTTTTGGTGATTTTGCTTTGTGCCCTTTAGCTATAATAAATCTTAGCTATGTGCACAAACATACGCTGAGCCCTGTGAGTTGTTCTAGTGCATCTGAATATGGGAGTGCCCTCAAGGCCCCCAACACATAGGTGTCATAGTTTCAAAGGGAAATCCTCTTTCAGAATTCACTTTAATATTTTAACTGCATTGTATTTCCATTAATAAAAATGTCCAAAGATAATACGTCATAATTTAAAGTATTTATGACTACTCAAGGAAGAACATATTTATATTCACCTAGCTAAATATTGGACAAATGTTGCTATCCCGTGAATCTCCACCAAAAAATCTTGCTGTATGGCATACATCTTGAGGACAAGAATTTGAAAAGGATTCGGATTTATATAGCTAAGTTATATTTCAATTCGCTTTTCTTATATTGTTAAATTATATACAAATATAGTCCCCTAATGGGATAAGGTCATACAATACAAAGATTGCTTAACTCTTCTGTACTTGTACAGCACCAGGAAAAATTATGTGAGATATAACCTCATAAACCAATAAAACAGTCTTCTGTTCTTTATTTGTCCTAAGTTGTTTTTGTTTACATAGAAAAACATAGTTTAAACTTCACTATCTCTACATGTATTTCAGTGTCCACGTTTACTCACTAAAATAATTGAGACTGATAATTTAATTGTATTTATATCGCTGCTAATGGTGTAGTTTTAAGCCTTCCTTGAGCACAGTATTATTTTTGCTTAGAAAATAAGAACTCACAATGTCCCAGAATCTATAAAAGTATATATAAATAGTGAATGGAGAGCATGAACTTCTTTAAGTTCTCTCACCATCTGCTGTATTGTTGTTATAAAATCTAGAAGTTGAGCTTCCAAGATATAATGGACACCTGTTTTGACAGTCCCATCTACAGGCAAATATAATTAATTAGAATGGAAAGATATAGTTAGACTTACATTTTAGCTAGATTATCTTTCAGTTTAGGAGTCTGATCCATCTGTTGCCTTAGAAAGTTCATGTGAGACAGAGACCTAAAATATAAACAAATGAACATTCATTCTCTTATTTCAAAATTGATTTCAGAGATAAGAGGAACAGTCAATATTCAACTCTTTCATAAGCAAGTCCTTTAGTAGCATGGATAAGAGAAGCTAAAAGGTAATGAAAATTCTCACCTTCTCCAGGTCATAGAGCTTCTAAAGATTATGGAAACCCCTCTATCTCAACTCCACAGTCCACGTGATTTTTAAGATAAACATGGAAGAAACTACGAAAGTCACGTCATCTATGTGCTATAAATTATTAAAACTTTTTGCAATAGACACTAAATATAATTAATACATGCACTCTCATTGAGGTAGATAAGACAATAGAAGCTGTGGGTTTGTTGAAAAGGAAAGACAAGATCATATTTTCATTTTTATCTATTTTGAAACACCTTCAGGACACAAAAGTGAAGACTTCTGTTGGGTGGTGTCAATATAATCTGCAGTTCAGGAACAATTGGGACTAATTACCTTAGAGGTTGCAATTGAAGTCATGAATAAACAAGATCATTTGTTAAGAGCACACAGAGAATTAAGAGAGTTGATGATACAAACTTGGGAGAGCAACTTTTAAGGGTTAGGAGAATCACTAATGATCAACAGGGCCATAATTTAAGTAACAGGAATAACAGGAAACCCCAGGGAAAAAAATACTGTCATGGAAGTTAAGAATATTTTTAAAAGCAAGCATAGTGAGCACTGTGAAATGCCTCAGAGATGACTACTACCAGGAGGCTTGAAAATGAGTCGTTGTGTTTTTCTATTAAGATATAAGTTGTGTCAGAGCCCAATGGTAGGGTCAGAAGGGAGTTGAAAAAAGGTCAAGGAGTGGAAAACAGGGCAGCAAGTATATCCATTCTCTCATGAATTTTGGCTGAGGAAAAGAAAGCTAAGGCAGCAGTTTTATGAGTAGCTTTTAGTAGTCAGGGTAAAATAAAAGTTTTTTGTTCTATTTGGTGGGATAGATAACCATATTACAAAGAACAAGCCACCGCCGATGGAAGAAAGATTAAAAACATAAGAGAAAATAATAATTAAGTAAGTCCTAGAGGCAGCAGATGAACTTGGGAAAAAGTTTGAGATATCTTTTCTTTCAGACACGAGGAGGAACAGGAATAGTGAATAAAGATGTGATAAAAATATATTTTTAGAAAGTGGACCAAAATGTATTTGAAGGCAAAGGAGAAGGCAACAGGATTTTACACCTGATGAATTCTCTTCTCTTTGTGAAGAAGTTAGGTCATTTGCTAAGTGTGACAACTCTGGGGACTTTGGACCAGAAGATGGAATTCACTCATTCATTCACTCAGCAAATGTTACTGAACATCTACTATGTGCCACCACTAGATTGGGCACTGTGGTACAAAGACAACTCATAGCTCTTACAATCTGTCATAGAAACAGCAAAATCATTAGTCTGTAACATTCACTGCCTCGGCAGAGGTTTTCACAGCTGCTTTGTAAGCATAGCGCAGAGGCAACTAATCCAGGCTGTGGGGGCCCTACACCAAAGAGCAGCCAATAAGAACAAGAGAAAGGACATCCCAGGCAGAAGAAACAGCAGGGCCTAGAGGTATAGGGCAGCATGATAGAGACACACCTGGAGAGGCAGCCACTGCCTGTCAGAGAGAACAGAGAGAGCACACCAAGCAGCTCTGCTGTTGGATAATGCAGACACTGAAGGTTTTAAGTAAGGAACAATAACTGACTATCTGTATTTCAGAATGATTGCTTGGGCAGCAGAGCAGAAAAATGAGTATGGCGGAGACAAGACTTTGTTGTTGAGGTTACATCTCAAGTCTAGATTTAAACTTGGAGAGCTCTATTCTCAAATGAATAATTATAAAAGGAGTTGCCCAAAAAGGCAATGGAAATAGCTGGATAGTCTGGAACTCATGTTATGAGGAATGGCTAATTTCAGCTCTAAATAAAATGAACCTATGGGAAGACTAAGTTGTTTTCAAATCATTGAAAAGCCATCATGGAGGAATGTAGAACTATTTTGTGTTCATCAGAGAAAAAACTAAAACCAGGGTTTTAAGGTAGTTTCAAAGGAGAATACGGAGCAGCATGTGATGCTTTAACAATCCTAACAGTTGCAATTGCCTAACAATTACATAGAATGGCCCCAGCTTCCTTATCTGCAAATCAAAGCATTATATTCACCATCTCTCAGATCCATCGCTACCATTCTGCTTATGGGTTAAGTTTATTATGTATTGCAGCAATCTCTAGTCAGTCTTTCTGCCTAACTTTTAAGTAATGCAGTGTACCTGTATATTCTTTAAAAGCAATGTTATGCTGTATACACACTATGTAAATTAAATGAATCCTGAGTCATGGATACTCAATTTCAATCAAAAGAGTGAATAAAGCAGAAGTATAAACAACAGACTCAGCAAATAGCTCATTATCTACTAAAGAATCAATTATTTATATGTTCAGCATGGAAAGAACTGCAAATTATCCATTGACCTTTCCAGTCACCATAGTATCTACATGGTCAGAACCATCTTTGACTATAAAGATTAACAATTCACTCTAGAGTGAAAATCCTTATTAACACTTATACTGGGGAACCGGATTAACATCTTCCTGGAAAGCTGTTAAAATAGGCTTTGTGCTTGCTTCAGCAGCACATACACTCAGATTGGAATGATACAGAGAAGATTAGCATGGCCCCTTTGCAAGGATGACACAAAAATTCGTGAAACGTTTCATATTTTTTAAACTTTGCAGGCCAGAAGAGAAGGGCACAAAATAGTCATGTGATGGAAAGCAAGGATCTACAACCAAGACTATTCTATTCAGGAAGCCTGTAAATTAAAACTGAGAGTGAGATAAAGAGCTTCCCAGACAGGAAAAAGCTATAGGAATTGACCACTCCCAAGCCAGTATTAAAAAAAATAAAATGTTTGGCAATAACTATAAGAAAACAAGACCCATACACATGCTGTCTAAAAAAGACCCAACTCAGATTGAAAGACATGCACAGACTGAAAGTAAAGAGATAGAAAAACCTATTTCATGTAAGTGGAATTTAAAACAGTTGTGGTAGCAATATTTATATCGGTCAAAACAGACTTCAAAATAAAGTCTACAATAAGGGACAAAGAAGGGCATTCATTGCATAATGATAAAGATATCAATCCAACAAGAGGATATAACCCTAGTAAATATTTATACACTCAATCTAGGAGCACCTAAATAAAGCAAATATTGACAGATATAAAGGGAGAGATTGACAGTAATACAGTCATTGAGGGGACTTTAACACCCCACTGACACCAATAGACAGATCTTCCAGACAGAAAATCACGGTGGCCCTAAATGATAAACTAGACCAGATGAATTTAATTAATATTTTTAGAGTGGTTCATTTCAAAGCAACAGAATATACATTCTTCTCAAATGCTCATGGAACATTTCCCAGGATAAACATCTTAGGCCACAAAACAAGTCTCAGTAAATTTAAGAAGATCGAAATCATATCGAGAGTCTTTTCTGGCCACATGGTATAAAACTAGAAATCAATTACAAGAAAAAACTGAAAAATATACAAACACATGGAGCTAAATAACCTGCTACTAAACAATGAATGGGTTAACAATGAGATCAAGAAAAATATCAAAAGATACCTTGAGACAAATGAAAATGAAGATGCAATGAATCAAAATCTATGGGATACAGCAAAAGCAGTACTCAGAGCAGAATTCATAGCAATACAGGCCTACCTCAGTAAACAAAAAAAGTCAAATAAACAATCTAACCTCACAACTAAAGGACTTGAAAAAAAAAAGAGCAAATAAAGCACAAAGTGAGTAGAAGGAAAGAAATAATAAAAATCAGAGCAGAAATAAACAAAATAGAGTCTAAAAAATCAAAACAAAAGATCAATGAAATCAAGAACTGGTTCTTTGAAAGGATAAACAAAATTGATAAACCTATAGCCAGACTCATCAAGAAAAAAAGAGAGAGGACCCAAATAAATAAAATCAGAAATGAAAGAAGGGAAGTAACAACTGACTCCACAGAAATACAAAGGATTATAAGAAAATACTATAAGCAATTATATGCCAACAAATCGGACAATATGGAAGAAATGGATACATTCCTAGAAACTTACAATCTCCTAAGACTGAGTCAAGAAGAAACAGAAAATCTGAATCATCTAATTACTACTAATGAAATCGAATCAATAATCAAAGCCCCTCTCCGCCCCCCACCCCCCCAAAAAAAGAAAGTCCTGGACCAACTGGTAAATTTTACCAAACATTCAAAGAAGAATTGACACCTATTCTTCTCAAACTATTTCAAAAAAATTCAATAGGAGAGAAGGCTCCCGAGCATATTCTATGAGGCCTTCATCGCCCTTACTGGAAAAACAGAAAAAGACATTACAAAAGAAGAAAATTATATACAAGCATCTTTGATGGACATAGATATAAAAATCCTCAACAAAATATTAGCTAACTGAATTCAGCAATACATTAGAAAGATATATACCATGATCAAGTGGATTTATTTCTAGGATACAGGGTAGGTTCTATATCCATAAAGCAATTAATGTGATATACCACATTAACAAATTAAAGAATAAAAATCATATGATCATATAGAAAAAGTATTTGACAAAATCTAGAATCCATTTGTGATAAAAACTCCCAAAAAAGTGAGATTAGAGGGAACATAACATAATAAAGGCCATATATAACAAACCCACGGCTAACATATTCAATGGGGAAAAGCTAAAAGCATTTTCCTTAAGATCAGAAATGAGATAATAATGTCTATTTTCACCACTTTTATTCGACATAGCCTTGGAAGTTCTAGCCTTAGACAAGAAAAATAAATAAAATGTATCCAAATTGGAAAGGAAGAAGTAAAACTGTTATTATTTGCAGAGAATCCTAAAGATTCCACCAAAAAACTGTTAGAACTGATAAATAAATTCAGTAAAGTAGCAGGATACAAAATTAATATTCAGAAGTCAGTTGCATTTCTACACTAATAATGAACTATCAAAATGAGAAATTAAGAAAACAATCCCATTTAAAATTTCATCAAAAACAATAATACCTAGGAATAAACTTATCCGAAAAATTTTAAAGACCTATACTCAGAAAATTATGGCCTCGAAGAAAGAAATTGAAAAGGATACAAATAAATGGAAGCATATACTGTACTTATGGGAAGGAATAATCAACGTCGTTAAAATGTCATACTATCCAAAGCAATCTATAGAGTCAATACAATCCCTATTAAAAAACCAATGTCGTTTTTCATAGAACTAGAACAAATAATCCTAAAATTTATATGGAACCATAAGAGACCCTGAACAGCCATCGCAATCTTGGGAAAGAAGAATAAAATTGAAGATATCACTCTACCCAATATCAAGCTATACCTCAAGTCTATAGTAATCAAAACAACATAGTTTTAGCATAAAAACAGACACATAGATCAATGAAACAGAATAGAGAGCCGAGAAATAAATCCACACCTATATGGGCATTTAATC
This sequence comes from Rousettus aegyptiacus, assembly GCF_014176215.1. NCBI lineage: Eukaryota > Metazoa > Chordata > Mammalia > Chiroptera > Pteropodidae > Rousettus > Rousettus aegyptiacus. The sequence goes on from NW_023416286.1 coordinate 11,256,242, forward strand.
TATGATAAAGGAGGCAAAAATATATAATAAGGCAAAGGATCTATTTATTAAATGGAGTCGAGAAAATTTGAGAAATAAATGCAAAAAAAAAAAAAAACCTGACTACCTTCTTACATCATATACAAGAATAAACTCAAAATGGTTTAAAGATTTAAATGTAAGACCTGAAACCATAAAACCCCTAGAAGAAAACATAAGCAGTAAACTCTGAGATTGCTCTTAGTAATATTTTTTCCTGATATATTGTCTTGGGCAAGGGAAACAAAAGAAAAATCAACAGATGAAACTACATTGAACAAAAAAGTTTTTACATAGCAAAGGAAACCTATCGACAAAACTAAAAAAAAAAAACCATACTGAATGAAAGAAGATATTCATCAATGGTACATCTGATAAGGAACCAATATCCAAAATTTATAAAGATCCCACACAACTTAATATTAAAACACCTAATAATCCTACTGAAAAATAAGCAAAGGACCTGAATAAACATCTCTTCAAAGAGGACATGCAGATGGCCAATGGACATATGAAAATATACTCAACATCACTATTCATCAGAGGAATACAAATCAAAGCCACAATGAGGTATTACCTCATACATTTCAGAATGGCTATCATCAATAAATCAACAAACGACAAGTGTTGGCAAGGGTGTGGGGCAAAGGGAACCCTTGAGCACTGTATATTGGTGCAGCCACTATGGAAAATAGTTTGGAGATTCTTCAAAAAAAATTAAAATTAAAATTATGACCTGGCAATTTCACATTTGAGTATTTATCCAAAGAAAACCAAAACACTAATTCAAAAAGATATATGCACCCCTATGTTCACTGCAGCACTATTTACAATAGCCAAGATATGGAAGCAATCTAAGTGCCCATTAATAGATATTTGGATATAGAAGATGTGGTACATATATTCGATGGAATATTATTGAGCCATAAAAAATGAAATCTTACCATTTGCAACAACATGAATGGGCATAGAGGGTATTATGCTAAGTGAAATAAGTCAGACAGAGAAAGACAAATACTGTGTGATTTCACTTATATGTGGAATCTAAAGAACAAAATAAATGAACAAATAAAGCAGAAACAGGCTCATAGATATAGAGAACAAACTGGTGATTGCCAGATGGGATGAGGGGTTAGGGGGCTAAATGAAAAAGGTGAAGGAATTAAAAAGTACAAATTGGGAGTTACAAAATAGTAATGGGGATGTGAAGTACAGAATAAGTGATATAGTCAATATTGTAATAATTATGTATAGTGCCAGGCAGGTACTTGACTAATTGGGGGATCCTTTCGTTATTTTATAAATGTCTAACCGCTATGCTGTACACCTTCAACTAATACAAAATAATATCGAATGTCAACTCTCATTGAAAAATAAAATATAATAGGCTTTAATTATATGTCCAATGATCCTGTTTAGAAGTAGAAACTGGACCGCCTAAATGAATTTTTCAGATAAACAAAGGTAAAGAAAGTAGGCTAAGGCAAGTAGATATTCCGATGCCCCTGTCACAGAAAGAGATGGTAGGGGGATGAGGAAAGAAAAACAGGAAAATAGTATTCACCATTTGCTGGAATTTAGAACCTATTACATGGCAGCCATTTCACCCAACACCTTAACACATTAGATCTCTGACACTCACAATTCCCTGCAAGATGCTACTGGTATTTCCCTTCTACAGATGATGAATAAAATTAAGGCCCAAAAGGGCCATGCTGTAGTAAGTACAAAACTGGGATTCAAATCCAAATTTGCATTGGCTCCACAGTCTGTTGGCTTTTATCATATCATGGCTTCATAAAAGAGGTAGCATTTATGCTAGACCTTGAAGGAAACAAAATTGGCTTGTATGGGAAGCAACATATTCCAAGTGGAGACCACAGTCTGAGGACAGGCATAATGGTGCCTGTGCTGCAGGAGGGAGCAGGGCTTCCAATCAAGTATCCAGGACCGTAAAGTTTGAACTGATTGTCCATTTTACAGGTAAGAGACTCAAAGGAGTGTTCCTGTTTTGTCTTAATTTTCTGCTTACCTCAGTCAGCACTAGAAATCCAAACCTCCCTTTTCCATCATTGCCCTGATGTTAATTCTCAAATTACTCTCTACGTCCTCTTGTTAGCTGCAATCCCCAATCCTAACTCCTTTTCTCTCAATCCTTTTCTTGATCCTCTGGAGTCTCCAGATCAGTGATTAGCAAATTATCTTTTTGTCACACTCGGCCCTCAACTACCTCTCCTTTACCTCCTTGCCTCCCCTAGCTATGTCCTGAAAACTCCAAGCCTCTTTTTGGCTCCTCTTCTCTTGACTATCACTGTTGAAAATCTTCAGAACTATATTCTAGACTATCTTTCTTTTCACCTATGTGTTCTCCCTGTTGCATATCATCCATTCACATGGCTTCATTTATTATCTACTGCTAATAATTTCCAAGTCTCTATCTTCAATCTTTATCTTTTTTCCCGAGATTCATATAGTCAACTGCTCTTTGAATACTTCCATTTGGATAATGCACATTGAAAACTGAACCCATATCCTACTCTGAAAGCATATTCCAAAATAAAGTTAACAAGGTTTAAGTTTTCAAATGTCAAATATTAAGCCATATAAATACTAAAAAAAGTAGAATATTATAAAGCACTGAGATGAAGACAAATCTTTTAAGCGTGACATCAGAAACAATAAATAAAATATAACTCTGACAACATCAGAATAAAAACTCTATAATACCAACAACATTATAACTAAAACTGAAAGGCAAATGAAAAATTAGAAAATATATGTGTGATATCTTTTATACTTACTGATCATTTTTCTGTCCTGTCATTTGTAATAACATCCTTTCTAGCAATAGCAATTCTGTATCTATCCTAGACCTCGCCATGTATAATTATGAAGTAAAATGCCTTGAATTGCATGATAGCAGAGGGAACTATTTGAATTCTAGCAATTATAGATTAAACTAAAAGAATAACTAAGACAAAAAATATGCAAAATATTTTCTTAATTTGGAAACTTTTATCTCCTTTTTACCTTTTTATACAAGTAATGTTTTCTTTTTCACTCTCCATATTTAAAAACTTGGTACCTTTTCTCTCATAATTTTAATATTCGTTTCTCTACCAGATCAAACCAATCAAAACATAGCAAAATAAAACCATAACTTACAGTAAGAGGAAACTCTTAGAATTTGGAAGTACAAAAAACAAGTTACCCGAGACATTTCAGCTAGATATATATGCACAGCACTCACGGTTGGCCTTGCGGCAAGCCTACGTGAAAGATACCAAACTACAAACCCAACATCAGAGAAGATTTGTAATACTAGCAGGGCTAGTACTAAGGCAATGTCTCTATGCTGTTTTATTAAAATATAGTGTAGGAAATAGTTTTGTAGGTATTTTATGATAACTGTATAGTAGGTTTCTAGATAACATGCTAAAAAAGTGTGGTGGTATAAAATAAAAACAAAATTTTGACTCTTGTTTCAATCTCAGAGCATAGGCTTTCACTTGATTTTCAAGACTCTTTTTTTTCTTTCAGCTGTTTAAGTACTATATTTAAGGATTTCTGAAAGTATAAACAGTACATTTTTTACATGCACCCACATTCTAAACAACCGTAAACGACCACCAACTTCTTCAATGGCAAATGCCTCCAACCCAAAATATTTTGTCATTTCAAAATTCTATAACATGTACCTCTTGAGTAATAGTAATAGTAATAGTAATAATTACAATATTTATTGAACCCTAACAATATACCATGTGCATGCTAAGTGTTCTCCATAGACTACTGTATTTCATTTAATTGCGATTACAGCCATAGAGATGGCTAATATATTTATTTCCATTTTACTGTTGAGAAAATTGCATTTGATAGAACTTAAATAACTGGTCCAAATACACACAATAAGTGGTAGATCTGAGATTATTCTGTATATTCATATGATCACTACCGGGGTAACAAAAGTAGAATGGTAAAATAGGTGATAAGGTTGATAATCAGGGAAATTGTAAGAATATTGCAGAGTGGGACAGTTCTGGAAACTAAGACCTCAATCCAGATATTCCCTTTTCACAACTGAAGTGAGAAGAGAAGAGGAGGGTTGGCCAAGTGTCAGAGCAATAACTCATTGCACCAATTTGGTTTAAAATTTTAATCTCCACACTAATAATGGATCACTTCAACAACTCAAAGTATTTCTCATGTTCTTACACATTAAATAAAAAATCTTCAAGGGAATTTTACACAACTCTTCTTCATCTAAGCCACTGAATCTATTAAAAGAACTATTCAAAGAAAAATGGAAGCATTTGATTGAAATCTCCACAAAGCAAAACTCCAAGATATTTTAGAGCTTGTATCCTTCTCCTGAAACAGCTAATTCTCTAAAAATTTTACTTATTTTCTCTTAGATACTTGATAATACTCATTAAAATTTTAAAAATTGTATCAATGGGATAAGTAGATCAGCTGAAACAGATCAAGTTCTGGTCTCTAAAAATAACACCAGTGCTACAGCAAATCCCTTGGGAATGACAATTCTCTACTACCATATTTGATTAATATCACTGTTAAAACATAATTAGGTGTTATGTTTTAGGCAGGCATTATTTATCTTTGAAAATTATACACTGGTGTCATAAACAGCTTTCTGTCCTCCTCCCCCAAATACAAATTTGTCCCAGAAGAAAATCAATGAAATCCCAACAAATGTACGGGGCTAAACTGAGTTACTTTAAGGAAATTTAACTTGTGAAATAAACTGCTGCTCGACTGTGAAGAACCTTTAAAAGGATCACCAGAGAGCGATGGAAGTAGTTCAAAATTTTGCTGCATGGACCTTTACTCTGAGGAGTCCAAGCACAGCCAACCACAGTAATACAGTTCCATTAGATCATTCCTTAAATACATTTTTCTAGATGTAGAAGAGAATCTAATACATTTTAATATTGGTTCAATGGGAAAGTGCAGCATAATACTTTCACCTTTTATAAGCTAAATTAGCTTACAAATAAACTACTGGGATACAAATTATTTTTACATTAGAGATGACCTGAATGAACTATGGTCCGAACTCTAGTAGCTCATGTAAGAAATGCACATACAAAACAGGTAAAATTTTAGTTAATATATGATTAAATATCAAAATGTGAAACACAACAAATGCTTCACAAGTTTTTTTTTTTAAAGTCAATCAATGTGGGCTAGAGCATTCAGTGTCCCCCAAATAGGAAAGATTTGGATGAGCAAAAAAGAGTGAGATGGTGTAGCTATCTACTGATCATAGGCTTGTGTCACAAATGATTATTTAGTGGTAATAATAGAGATGAAGCAAAATATTTGAGCAATAAACAAGAGGCAAAGTGAAATAAGCAGGGAAGCACCTGGTTACAGGAGGCTTAGGATGCTCAGAAGTCTGAACACTGGGAGTGACAGGAAGTTAGTAAAGAAGTGATATGATAAAAGCAGGATTTTCAGAATGGTCATCAAATGCCATTTTCTATGACAGATGTTTTGTTATTTATTAGTGTGGGTCTGCTGTTCTAACCTTTGGGGCTTACACATTTTTAGTATCCTTTCTTTGTGTTAGACTGTATCTTACTGATGTTTTCACCTTGACTACACTCCCTGTCTTGTCTAATTTTACAATTCATTCATTTATTCAAAAAACAGTCATTACCTACTTCCTATGGGTTAGGCATTGTGCTGGGGGTACCACAATGAGAATTACAACCCCACTAGGGGACTCAGAATGGTTTATCTTGGTGAATGTTACATATGAGCTTAAAAAGAATCTGTTTCTGCTGTTGTTGGATAGAATAGTCTATAAATGTCAATAGATCAAGTTGACTGATAGTGCTATTCAGGTCAACTATATCTTTATTGATTTTTCTGCCTGTGTGATCTATTAGTTATAGACACAGAGGTATTGACGTCTCCAACTTTAATAATAGATTTGTCTATTTTTCCTCCAGTAATTTATCACAATTATCATCTAAGTGTTGCTACCAGTTTATGTTTCCAGCAGTTTCTGTTCCGGGTAAGCAGATCTGACCAGACTGATCTGTTTATGCAGATTTCAGGGTGAAAGTTTGCCCTGTAGACTCAGTCCTCTAATGGATCAAGAAAAGTCGTTGATTTTTCAGGTTATTCACTTTTTTGGTTGTAATGACAGGGTTGATGATTTCCAAGCACCACACACACTGGAGGTAAAACCAGAAGTCATAAATTATTTTTGGCCCTCTTTTCTAATTGGAAGAGAAAGAATACATTCTCCAAATCAATGGCTGCACACCCTGTACCTAACGACTTAGCAGCCTGCATGAACAGTGACATGACATCTGCAAGGCAGCTGATGTGGGGGCTACGAATTGGTCATATCTGTGGTAGCCTAACTTTCCACAGTATCCATCCATTTCTGCAGGAACCAGGCCTCAGATTGGAACCAGCACCCATGCATCTTTTAAGTCTTTAACTGTAGAGTTAATCTTTGCTGTCTTCCCTGGTAATGAGAAATTGTTTTTGGTTTATGATTTGGCTTTGGGTATGGAGGGTACAGTGTTTAGTTTTCATTTGGTCTCCTCCACCATGATAGATTTTGCTTCAGAAATGAGGGCCCAATGTGGCTGTTAACTTTGACTGCTAAGTATACCTATTTCAGTTATATCCTTGAGAACTGTGGGGTGGGAGAGTCTGTGGACACCTGGGCCCAGTGTGATTTGAACTAAGGTATGGATTCCTGTTCTAGGAATCAATGTCAATTCTGGTCTCAAAATGTCTGGACACTTCCTTTCCCACCATACAGTCACCTATATAAGTGGCCAGAGGTCCTTTGAGAGAAAGACTGGGAATACTATCATAATATATACTTGGACTGGTATTGCAGGGTTCTTTCTCCTAAACACACAGCCATGTCTTTGGTCAATGATTTCTGGATCTAAAAATTAGTTCAGGCCTGGAAATAAACAAGAATTATGTTTTCTATTGGGCTAACTGTCCTCAGCTTCCTAAAGTCTTGCTTTAAGAAAAATAATTATTATTATAGATGTTGGACAGCACCCTCATCAATTGGCCTGGCAGCCAGGAGAGAAGGTGAAGGTAGCTCACGGGGGGAACCTGTTGCCTTGTTGGAGAGAGGCCTTTGCAGCATCCTCCAGGACAGTGAGGGTTCAGCCCTTACTAGTGCTAAAGGTAGGCTGCCTCCATACACCCAGCAGGGCCAGGGAGGGCTGCAGAGTGGAAAACCTCAGGGGCATCAATCAGATGTCCAGTCACCATTTTCAGGATCCCCGGTCACCCTATCAGAACCCTGCCCTTCACTTAAGAGACCTACATGGTGTGAGTATTCAAATGCCTCTGGAGCTCTGACAATTGAATCTTTAGCCTTGATATTCTATTGTGTCCACCCTTCCACTACTGGTACAGGGCAGGACACCTGTTTAGAGGCTACTACCAAGACTCTCTGATTTTTACTCTTTAATATTAAGTGCTTGTTAACTATTCTCAGTCTCTCATGATCATTAAGCAGAGTATCAGTATAACTTAGCAATAATGCCATCTTTTCTAAATGCTTGAATCATTGGCTTCTTACACAGTATTCCCCTCCACCACCACATTTCTTGAGGTCACCATCAATGAAGTCTTTAGCAATTTAACTGCTGCATTGCTACCACATCCACCAACCAGAACAACATCCTCTGCCTGCCACACAGTAAGTGAGCCAGTCCCAAATCCCCATCTCAGCTCCTATTTTCTCATATCACTCTCAGTACCTCTAGTTTCATACTTAGTTTTCTGAGAAGGAGACACTGAAATGGGGTTAGATGTCAGAAAATTCTGTTATCAGAAATGCTGCATGAAAGGAAATAGTGAGGGAGTGGGAAAAGGCTGGGAAAGAAGTTCATTGCAATGCAAGTCTGAGCCCTAGTAAAGGGGTAGGAAGAGAAGGTTGTGTGGAAGCAGAAGCATTCTAGGTTGGCATGTAATCTAAGGGCAGTTTGGCAAAGCCATCAGGAAATCCTTAAGCTCACATCAACTAACAATTCCATGTTACCTAGGACTGGGTCTGCCTTAGTATCCCCACTAAACTTGATCGAGGGCAGGGAATAGCCTGCAGAAGGTGCAGTCTTGATGCAAAAGTAATGATGGATTTTGAAGACCAACACATGGGGTCCTCAGTCAATTAACCTCCTTCCCGGGAAGTCTGTGAGATGCATTTTCTAGGTTACCGCACTACCTGTCTTTTCTTTAGGGCATTTCAGTTTTTCAACTAAAGAATTCTCCAATTTCCTACCCTGTGAGGTTTAATCTTAGCAGCTGGTTTTCTGGGAGTTAAGGCAGGGGATGAGAGCTGAGAGTTCCATTATTTAGACTGCATATTTTTATTTAATTCTATCATTCCTAGATCTGTATCTCACTCTCACCCTTCTCTGTGCTTGATGCCCCAAAGTCCAGAGATATTGCAGCTTAATTTCTCCAGATAATAGATGATTGACTAAAAAAGAGTATCCTGGTCCTGTAGGGTGGTAGAAGGGTCTCAGTGGCCTCCTACTTCATGTATATATGTTCAATTAATCTCCTAGTTTCCTTCCTTACACCCACCCTCTTTAGTACCTGTGCGGCTCCACTCTAGAGCACTAAGCAATTCTGAAGAATGACTGCTCTCTTTTCACTGATAGATTGCTCTCTACAGCCACTTTGTTGTCACTTCTTAAACTCTGTCAAGTCAACGACTATTCCTCTAACTTGTTTAAATCTTCGGTTGCTGAGATCTCCCTCTATTCCTCTCCATTCACTTCAATTATCAATTATCATTTCTCTGCTAATAAATATTATATCCAAATCTAAAAATAGAGTCCTGAGTGCTTATTTTCTTAACATCTCAAATTCTACTAAAAGCCACAACTTTTTAAAGAATCATACTACTATTTAAATATTTCTTTAATAATTTTACACTCAAACACTATGAATTATCAAAGAGACCACATTTGAGATATTAACCACTTACCCTGGTATTTCTAAAAAAAATTTAAAGTTTAAAAAATTGTGCAATATACTGATTTCATAAACCTCATAGATACCATGTGGACAATGTATTAAACAGCAACTTTCTTTCAGATATGGACCACTTTCCCCCTCACTCTGACTTTCTTCATTACCACCTTCACTTTAACATCTTGATTTCTTCTCCTTCCAGTCCCTTACACACCACTTTGTCTGCCAGCTCTGTGCTTATTTCTTTCCTCTAGGCTCCTCATAAAGACATAAGGTATTTTACCTTCTCTGGTGAGCCTTAGGACTTCCTGCACAAAGCAGAATTCCTGGGACCCATCTCACTCTCCCTGCCTAGAACTGCTCCCTACAAATTGAGTTTTGGGCATGCTATATTTTGAAACTGTGCAATAACTCAGGGGATTAGGATGGTTCATTGTACCAGTATCATGGGAATAAGGCAAGTATAAAAAGGAAATTGCCTCAGTTAATACCCTATCACATCAACAGGCTAGAAAAAAAAAATCAAATGATTAAATCAATAGATGCCAAAAAAGCCTTTGACAAAATCCAACACCCATTCATAAGAAAGAAAGAAAGAAAGAAAGAAAGAAAGAAAGAAAGAAAGAAAGAAAGAAAGAAACCTTTCAGTAAACTAGAAATAGAAGGAAATTTTTTCAACTTGATTAAGAATATCTACAAAAAAACCTGTAGTAATATCATACTTAATGGTGAGAAACCTGAAGTTGTCCCACAAAGATCAGGTACAAGGCAAAGATGTTCCTCCTTCACCATTCCCTTAAACATTGTATTGGAAGACCTTGCTAACACAATAAGGTAATAAAAGGAAATAAAATATTTATAGATTGAAAAGGAAGATAAAGAACTACCTTTATTTGCAGACATTATCGTCTATGTAGAATATCCAAAAAAATTGACAAAAATAACATCTGGAACTAAGAAGTCATTACAGCAGGGTTACAGGATACAAGATTAACAAACAAAAAGTGAATTGCTTTCCTATAAACTAGCAATTAACAAGTAAAATTTGAAATTAAAAACATAATATTGTTTATACTAGCACCTCCCCCTCAAAATGAAATACTTAGGTATAAAACTAACAAAATATATACAAGATATCTATGAGAAAAATTATAAAGCATGATAAATAAAACATCAAAGAACTAAATAAATGGAGAGATAGTCCATGTTCATGGATAGGAAGACTCAATATTGTCAAGATGTCAGTTCATCCCCACTTTATCTATAGACTCAATGAAATCCCAATCGAAATTTTAGCAAGTTATTTTATGGATATCAAGAAACTAATTCTAAGGTTTATATGGAGGGACAAAAGACCCAAAATAGCTAACACAGTACTGAAGAAGAACAAAGTTGAAAGACTTATGTTAATTAACTTCAAGACTTACTGTGAAGCTATAGTAATCAAGACAATATGCTATTGGCAAAAGAACCAACTAATGGATCAATGGAACAGAATAGAGAACACAGAAATAAATCCTCAGGACAAAAAGATCCTTTGTCTACTGATCTTTGACAAAAAAGCGAAGGCAGTACAATGGAGAAAAGATAGTATGTTCAACAAATGGTGCTACCATTGGACATCCACATTCATAAAAAATGAATCTAGACACATACCTTGCACCCTTCACAAAAACTAACTCAAAATGGATCACAGACCTAAAGGTAAAATGCAAAAATATAAAACTCCTAAAATATGACATATGAAAAACCTAGATGATTTTAGGTATGGTCATGCCTTTTTAGATACAACACCAAAGACACTATCCATTAAACAAATAATATATACACTGATCTTCTACTCTGTGAAAATAATGTCAAAAAATCATAAGACAAGCCATATGCTGAGAGAAAATATTTGCAAAAAACACATCTGACTAAGGACTATTATCTCAAATACACAAAAAAATGCTTAAAATTCAACAACAAATAACTCAATTAAAAAACAGGCCAAAGATCTTAAACACCTCGCCAAAGAATATATATAGATGATAAATAAGGATATAAAAAGATCTCCCACACTTTAAGTCATCAGGGAAATGCCAATTAAAGCAACAATTAGATACCACTACACACCATTAGAACAGCCAGAATTCGGAATACTGACAACACTGAATGCTGATGAAAATGTGGAGCAACAGGAACTCTCATTCATTGCTTGTGGGAATGCAAAATGGTACGATCACTTTGGAAGACAGTTTAGCAGTTTCTTACAAAAGTAAACATACTCTTACCATATGATCAGTAATTGCTTTCCTTGGTATTTACCCAAAGGAGTTGAAAACTTATGTTCACACAAAATTCTGCACATGGATGTTTATAGCAGCTTTATTCACAGCTACCAAAACTTGGAAACAACCAAGATGTCCCTTAGTAAGTGAATGGATGAACTGCAGTACTCCAGACAATGGGATATTATTCAAGGTTAAAAAGGAATGAGCTTCCAAGCCATGAGAAAATATGAAAGAAGCTTAAATGTATATGACTCAGTGAAAGAAGTAAATCTGAAAAGGCTAAATTCTGTATGATTCCAACTATAAGGCATTCTGGAAAAGGCAAAACTATGGAGGCAGTAAAAAGACCAATGGTCATCAGGGAGGGCAGAGAAGGAGAAGGAATGAATAGGCAGAGCACAGAGGGTTTTAGGGCAATGAAAACATGCTGTATGAGAGCATAATGATGGATTTATGTCATTACACATTTGTCCAAACCCATAGCATATATTACACCAAGAGTAACCCTTAAGGTAAACTGGAATTTGGGTGATTATGATGTGTGAACGTAGGTTCATTCTGGTGAGTGACGCTGATAATGAAGGAGACTATGCATGTTTGGGTGTAGGGGGTAAATCTCTATATCTTCTTCTTAATTTTGTTGTGAACCTGAAACTGATTTTTTAAAAAGTATTAATTAATTAATTAAAAAAATACCCTAGGGAGAAAATGAAAACACATTTTGGATTTTGTGAAACTACATTAGTCATTAAATATTCTGAAACATTAAAAGCAAGATATTTGTAATTATTCATTTATAAAATTGTTATACATATCAGAAGTCCTTTAAAAATTAAGAAATTATGCTATGATAACTTTAAGGTTCATTCTAGATTTTGATTCTTTATTTTACTAATATCAAAATGAACTAATTATTTTACTTATTTAAATTTTTTGTTTTTCAATTATTATTGACGTACAATATTATTTTCAAGTGATGAACTAATTATTTAAAAAATGACTTTATCAGAGGTGCATTACTCTCTTATTCTATCACTTATAATTTATTAGAAGGCCCTTAATGTTTCTGGTCTTTTCAAGGAGTTGTTTTATCTAATTATTTAATTGATGATCAACATACTAGAAAATTGTAGCCTAGAATAACATACTAAAGCTATAGCTAAATTGAAGACTCCACAAAAATTAACTACCTCCCCCCAAAATCACATGCAAAATAATGAATTCTTCTACTACCATGACAGGGTTATTTTGTATGTTTTGTTTTGTTTTTGACACTAATCAGTTTCTAGCATTCCAAGCAGTATCACATTTGTTTTTATTTTAATTTGCTTGTAAAATTTTTTAACAAAAGATTGAAATGGCAGAGTGAGAATAAGAAATTTCAGGATACTATTTAATGTCTAAAATCAAATATACTTAGGTTTTTAAGAAAATCCTTTTCCTTTATTACAGTAGAAAGGAAGAATTATAAGTTACCTATTTTTAAAAAAAAAATGTTAATTACTGTACTAAAGAACACATTAAAACTGTAAGTAAAAAAAAAATTGCTCCATAAATACTTACAAGAGAAAAACATGAGTATACACCTAATCACAGTTCCCAGATACTCCATACTTCTCAATGATGGCAACTGCTACAATGAAGGAATACAGCATTCTGCAAGCCTTAATGTCAAGTGCCCCCTTGTGGACATTTTTATTAGATTTATATTAAAAATCTGTTTACTAACTAACTTTCCCTGATTTGAGACTATACCTGTAATCTGACCATCCTGATCTTTGGAGAGAACATAGAACTGGTGATGTCTGTGACAGAATGCTCCAGGAGGCAGTCTCACTGATGTTACATATCTCCCACCGGCCACATAGCTGGTGGAATTCCACATCTTCCTTTGTTTTTATCATATTCCTGAGGATCCAAGATTTCTTCATTTATCGTTTCACTATATAGCTGACATATCACTTGAATCACAAATACATTTATGGATGTCAATAGTGCTCTAGTGTCATTAATTTTAATGTCTGGTTCTAAAATGTATACTTATGACTTAAAAACCAAAATTTTTGAAAATGTCCTCAAGGTAGAAATAACCAGTGGGGGGCACGACCGACTGGATGCTGTAGTGCAGTAGTGATTCCAAGCAAGGTCCCTACTGGACTGGGTCGTTGTCCAGGACCCCAAGCAGAGTGAATCACAATGAAGGTGGTATCACAGTCAGAGAAACTGCATAGAGCAGCAAAGCAAATGGATGAATGAACAAAAGATAAGAATAGGACTATGAGTAAGGAGGCTGGCAGTCAGGTGTGAAACATAAATGGACAAAATGGAGACTGATATGGGGAACAGCCTTGTTTCTCTGAAAGGTCAGATACATGAAAAAGAGACTAACCCAGTTATTTAAAAGAATTTTATAGAACTTACAACCATCTTTTTAAGCCTCTCCTGCTAAGCAGGGTAAGTAGAGGGATCTTACAATTTGTCCTAAGGAAAGTTGAAACATACTTTAGAGGGGAAACAAAACAAATACCTCAAAATTAATGTTTCAAAAAGTCAGTTTATCAAAGAAGCCAGTTTATAAAGAGGCCAATTTACCCAGGATTCCAAATTTACCAAAAACTTGTTTATATGGAGAATCCTTCACATAAGTGAACTTATAACCTGAATATATTCTTTTTCTAAATATATTTTTCAGTGATGGCACTACATGCTAAGCCACTTCCATAAGTCTTATTTTTTAACAAATGAACATTCCTTAAAATGCTACTAAGATTATATTCCTAAGAATGTATTCAAGAATTTGGATTTCAGTAAATTGACTTCCTGTGAATTAACTGTTTACAAATTGACCAAAAGACCTCCAGAGAACCTTTGAAGGGAGATGAAATAACTTTCTAAATAATGTTTCTGTGTGTCTACGCCTTCTCCCCAATGTCTCCCACCACCAGCTAGTCCTGTTTGCTCCAGAAATGGGATCTCCTATTCTGTACCCATCTGATTAACAGAGCATGTGTGTTGGTGAGAAGTTTCCTTGAAGGGTCCAAGTTGTCTGGATATAGTGGAATACAGGGAGAGTGCACTGATGGGAAAATTAGAAGCGGAGAAGAATAGAGGCACTGTGGTCTGATGTTTGCGTCCCCCTCAAATCCATATATTGAAATTCCAATTCCCCTTGTGATGATATTAGAAGGCAGAGCCTTTGGGAGATGCTTAGGTCAGGAGGGTGAAGCCCCCATGGGCAGGATTAATGCTTTTGTAAAAAAAGACCCCACATATCAAACTAAAAAGCTTCTGCACAGCAAAAGAAATTATCAATGAAACAAAAAGGCAACCAACTGAATGGGAGAAGATATTGTAAACAATGTCTCTGATAAGGAACTTAAACCCAAAATATATAAAGAAACTAAGACAACTCAACAACAACAAAAATCAAACAATCCAATTTAAAAATGAGTAGAGGACCTGAACAGACACTTCTCCCAAGAAGGCATACAAACTGTCAACATATGAAAAGATATTCAATTTCACTAGCTATTAGAGAAATGCAACTCAAAACCTAGTGAGATACCACCTCACACTTGTTAAAATGACTATCATCAACAAGACAAGTAATAACAAGTATTGGAGAGATTGCGGGGAAAAAGGAACCCTCATACACTGCTAGTGGGAATGTAAATTGGTACAGCCATTATGGAAAACAATATAGAGGTTCCCAAAAAAATTAAGAATAAAATTACTATATGACCCAGCAATCCTTTTTCTGGGTATCTACCCCCACAAATTTGAAAATATTTATCCATAAAGATATATGCACCCCAGTGTTCATAGCAGCACTATTTGCAGTGGTCAAGATGTGGAAACAACTGAAGTGCCCTTCAATAGATAATTGGATAAAGAAGATGTGGTACATAAACACAAAGGAATATTACTCAGCCATAAGAAAAGATGAAATACTGCCATTTGTGACAATGTGGATGCATCTTGAGATTATCATGCTAAGTGAAGTAAGTCAGATTGAAAAATTTGAGGACCGTATGATTTCACTCATATGTAGGATACAAAACTAAAAGCAATGAATGAATAAGACAAACAAACAGAAACTCATAGACACAGACAACAGTTTGGTGGTAAGAGAGGGAAGTGAGATAGGGGATGTAAATAAGGGTCAAGAGGGTCAAATATATGGTGACAGAAGGAGATTTCACTTTGGTGGTGGATACACAATACAATATACAGATGATGTATTAACTGTATACTTGAAACCTATATAATTTTATTACCCAATGTCATCTCAATAAATTAAAAAGAAAAAAAAAAAAAGACCTCTCAGAGCTTGCTTCCATCTACCACGTGAGGACACATCAAAAGGTGCCACCTATGAACCAGAATCCTTACCAAACACTAAGTCTGCTGGCACCGTGATCCTGGACTTCCCAGATAAGGAAATATGAGAAATAAATTTCTGTTGTTTATAAGCTATCTTTGATAATTTTAAAAATAGCAGTCCATATAGATTAAGATAAGGGGTCATAAGTTTTAAGACTTAGAATAAGTCAAAAGAACAGAACTGCCACTTTTCAGTAGAGTTGACTGTGGGTACAGTGGTGGAACTTATGATAAAGGCTTTATGGTAACTCTTGTCACAGGCTGTCCTGTACATTGTTCTCTGAGGGATATAGATCCCCTAAATCTTTTTTTTTTTTCCAAATTATGCTCTGCAATAGACCCTATCATAATGCCTGCTAAAAAATACAAAGCCTAACAAATGAGAATCTCTGGGGGTAAGCCTCAGAATATATATTTTTAATAAATTATCCACATGATTATTACACCATTTGAAAATTAAAGAACCACAACTCTATATATTGACCAGCAACTAAGGACATGGCAATGATGGACAGTACAGGGAAGCAGATGGGCCAATCATCCTTCCTGTGTGGCACAACGCAACAGGTACAAGCTTGAGTGGGCCTAGATAATCTGATCAAAGAAAGAAGACATGAACTACCGAGTCATGTCAGTAAAGTACTGAGAGATTACTCAAAACATTGCTATACTATTGCAAGGCTGAATATGGGCGCCATCAAGCTCAGCTGCAGCCATACCTCCATACCTAACTGGAGATTAATGAAGGAGCCTGGAGTACCAAGTCAGAACCTGAAAAATAGCTCTCCCTTATCAGAAACAACACAGCCTAATTAGCCTTAACTTTTAGTTATTAGGAATGTTTCAATAGATTCTGATCTTCCAATGAATGGCTACAGGTCTTTCTGGGGACACACCTGGAAAGGCCATTAGGTAGGCACTAGGTTATTTTTCTGGTGAACACAGAGGGGGCTAATCCAATGAAAGTAAAGGTTCTGTGCCTTTTAAAAACAAACAAACAAACAAACAAACAAATAACACACACACACACACACACACACACACACACACACACACACACACACAAGACAAATTAATTCTAAAGGTCCCGAAGTCAGAGTTTGATATGAGTTTCACAGGGCTTAATTCAAGGTTTTGGTAGGGCTGCATGTCCTTCTGGAAGCTAGGAATAACGCTTCCTTGGCTTTTCCACCTTGTGGAAGCTGCCTGCATTCCTCAGCCCATGGCCGTGCTTTTATTAGAACGATTAAATCCCTACTGAAGCCCCGGCTTGCTGGATAGGTACTAAAATCACATAATTTTACTACAATTTTAAGAAGGTTCCAGAAGTTTTACAACTTCCATAACAGCACATGTTTGGGCCTTACCCTTGCCATTATTCCTTCCAAACGAATTAAGGTTAATTTCACAACAGACTTGTTTGAATGAACTTTTACTTCTCTTTTATCAAGAGAAGGAAAAAAGGGAATTAACGCAGTGCTCACTGAGTTAGGCACTACACTATTTGATTTACATATCTCTAGTAACCTTCACCACAGCCTTACAGGAGTGCTTAATTAACTCCATTTTACAGATGAGGACATTAAACCTCAGAGAAGTGAAATAATTTCCTTAGGGTCCCCCAGACTGAATCTGAACCAGGCCAGCCTAATTCCAACATTCATATGTCTGGGTAAAGTAGGTTACACTCGCCGCATTTTCTCACCCCAACTTTTCCACTGCACCACATTTTCTCCAATGTCCTCTCTTCTAATCGGCACTGGCTTCCTTTTTTCCCTTCTGAATGATTTTGCCTGAACTTTGGACTATGAGCTTTATCCTACTTTGCACCAGAAGTTTCTTGGAGAATATTCTGCTCGACACTCATAAAACTTCCTCTCAGCTTCTGAGATGCCACTCTTTTCCAATTCTCCCCTCACCCTTTCTCAATGTTTTTTCTTCTCAGTTATCTTCACTGAATCATCTCCTCAGCTAACACCTTAAATGCTAGTATTCCCCAGGGTTCCAAGCTCAATCCTATTTTTCAGACTATACATTTTTTTCCTGGGCAATATCTTATAAATTCATGTCTTCGACTGACATTCTATTTGACTCCATGACCTCTAATTTGAGACTACATTCCACAATCTGAAACTATTACGACTAGTTTACAATAATCATTATCATATGTGTAATACACATAAAACTAAACTCCTAATACCCCAGCTAGTTCTGATTTTTATCATCATGATCATTGTAATTCACAATTATCAAGTTAGAACCCTCGATTGTCCTCAAATCCTCTCTCAGTTGCACTTCAACCTCCAAGTATGCGTGAAGTTTTCATTCCTAAATATCTCTTTAATCTGTCACCTCTGCTCCATCCCATATACTACTGGCCAAGCTAAAATAAATAAATAAATAAAAATAAATTTTAAAACTCTCCTTTCCTTACCTGGACTATTGCAAACGCACCCTAACTGATTGTCCTGCCTCAAGTCTTACCTATTCCTGAAGAATTCTTTCTCCAAGGCAGGGTGGGGAAAGGCTTTTTAACTCTACACAAAATACTTCAATAGCTTCCCATCACGTATAAAAATATTCACACTCCCTAATATGAATACAAAATCCTTTATTGTCTAGTTCCTACATGTATTTCCAGCCTCATTTCCTATCACTTCTCTTATTTATTCCAGACATACTGAACTAACTGTAGACCTGGGGTATCTTTAGATAACTGATCAAGAGACTTTATTATTTGAAAACTTGAAAATGTATATATTTCATGATGTAAAATTTCACTATAATTACGTGTACACTGTAGCAGTGGTTCTCAGACTTTGATGCACATATGAATTACCTGGAGAGTTAATAAAGAACATAGAAGTAGCATGCTGGTTAAAGGACAGGGTCTAGCTGTTGTATTTTTATGAAGTTCCCGGGGTAATTTACCTACCAAAGTTTAACACAGGGGCCAACAAACTACAGCCAAATCCAGCTGTGGCCTGGTTTTGTAAATTAAGATTTGCTAGATGGCAGGCAGCCTCACCCATTTGCTTAGGTATGATCTGTGGCACTTTTTCCACTACACAGCAGAGCTAATTGCAGTAGAAATCGAATGGCCTGCAAAGCCAAAAATACTTACTATCTAACCCTCTCTAGAGAAGTTAGCCAGCCCTAGAAGAACACTTTGTACCAGGAGAAATGTATATAGATGTTCATTGTGGCATTTGTCATAGTGAGATTTTGGAAAATTTCTCAAAGTAGGGGATTAAATAAATAAATTAGGAGATATATGTATGTATACATATATTATATATATTAGGATACTATACAGCAGACAAAATTTACTAGATATTTATGTATTAATGTGGATAAAAAGAATTATATATACAGTATGATATTTTATATGTATTCTTAGAGACAATATAGGTAGAAAAGTATTTAAAAATAAACAGAAATGACATATACCAAATCTATGATAATACTTACCTATAAAGAGGAAGCAAAGGAAAGGAGACAGATTGAGGAACAAAAAGGGACCTTGGACCTATCTCTAATTATCTTCATTAAAACATCTGAAGTAAAAAACTGACAAAAATATGATTTGCTAATACTAGAACATGTTGTTTGCTATATTGCCTCTGTGGGTTTTCTTTTATTCAAAATTAAAACCAGCAATAACTTAAAATATTCAACTCTAGGTAAAAATATCTGTGAGCATTAATAATCAAAAGCTATGGAATATAATATACCCCATAAAACTATATAAGAAGAAAATATAAGAAATAACTGATTTAATTATCCATGATTAGTATAGGATATGAAATTGTGAGATTAAGTGAAAATTATAGATATTTGTTTAAATGCTGTCTTTTGGGAGGAGTTTTTTGACTAATTTATTTATTGAGTTATTTTGAATCAATATATACACATACAAAAAATTACTAAAAATAGTAAATTAATGGTAGATATATTTGACTTAATAGCATTTTCTTTGTCTTTCATTTTCCAAATAACATTAAATAAATACATATTACTTTAAAGTGAAATGTTCATTTTAAATGAACTTATGTGGCATATATAGCTAATTGCAAACCCAATAACCTTTCTCTCCTTCCTCATGTGCTCAGTAAAACACTACATTTCCAGTCTTTTTGCAAATACAGACCATATAATATGATTGTAACCAGAGCTGTAAAGTGAGAGAGCATGGTGCAGTGTTAGAGCTCTCTGAAAAGAAGCCGACTCGGCCTTCATGTTTGCCCTTTATTCCTCACCTACTTCTTTCTTTGAATGAGAATGTAAAGCAAGCAAGAAGGTGTTGCAGTCATCTTGTGAGTGTGGGGACAAAAGCCACTCTTTAAAGGATGGCAGAGTGGAAAGTGAAGATGAGCATGGATTTCTGAAGGCATCAAAGAGCCACTGCACCAACCCTGGACTGCATACCTCTGACACTTCCTGTTATATGAAGAAAAAACCCAAATGCCTTACTTGTTTAAACCTTTCTCTTACGTGCAGTAACCCTTAATTGATATATCTTGCTAAAATTAAGTTTTAACAAATCATACCACTGAAAGTCACTTCAAGAATTACCTAATCTCTACTACCTTCAGAGGAGAAGAGCAATCTTCAAAAGGGTTGAGGGCTTGAAGCTAGTCTGTTTCAGACCGAGGGCTAAAATATTAAAATCAAGTTCATTTTAGTGATCCAGTTTGAAAATAACTTATTTAACATTTTGTATTTTTTCAAATGGTAACATTTGAAAAAATTACACATCCATCGGTCAAAAACTGGTGTCCATCCCGTTTGTGGTCCATAAGCAAACCCATAATTTGAAGTTTCTCAAAATCAGTATTTAAATTAACTAACATAAATTTCTTAAGTATGTGTGTATAGCTTACTCCTGAAGACTCGACAATCTACAAGGATGAAGAATCAGTACATTCACAGTGTTCGAATTCATACTTTATGCCACAAAAATGACTCTAATTATCAAACTAATAGAAAATATATATATGCATTATACAAACAGTATGTCTGAATTTCACAATCATTGTTTTTATATAAAGAATCTGACTTAATATATCTATTGTCCTTGGATACCATATATTTCTTGACTGGATATAGGATTCTCAGAACCCAGTGCTTTTTACTTAGTGTGTGCTCAGTTCTGTCACCAGCTCCCTGGCTGGGGCTAGGTTCCTAGTCCCTCTGTTCGAAGAAACCGTCCTGTGTCCCACTGTCTAAGAAATCCCATGTTCTCATGAAGAGCTTCTGCCCAGACAGTTGAGAGGACACGTTGCCTAAGAGCATGGACTTTGACCATCTCTCCTTTCTGCTGGCATTGGTTCCCCTCTGAGCCCTTCTAACATTTCTTTAGTCCTTTACTGAAGAGAAAGGACTTTACTGCCACCAAATGGAAGCTTCTTAGAGAACCATCTTTACTCCAAAATAATACAAAGTCATCAGGGAAGTAAATATATTTTTGTCAACATGAATATGTTACAGAGTCTAAGGCAGTTGGAAAACTGCTTAAATGATTCTTAGCTATGTTATGAAGTTTTTTGCCATGTCACCCCAGCACTTGTCACTACCCTACATGAGGCTAGGTACCCCATTTCTTAAATTGGACTGAGGGTGGGTTATCAAAAAGCAGGTAGCCAGAATATTGTATATTCTGTAGGTAGTATTTGATATTTGATATTCTATATGTGGTATTAAAATTCTACCACAGTTAAAAAACACTGCTTAAAATAGCTTGCAGCAATTTCTAAATACCACAAGATGGCAGAAGAAAAATACTTTAACACTTTTCCAATAAAAAAAGCCAAATAAATGTTATTTTTCTGACTTTCTAAAATATAAAAGAGGGCATTTCTGGGTTGAAATAACAGAGAGATGAGCAAAAAAGTATTTTTTTATCCCAAACCATTATTAACAAAAATACGAAAATTTTTCTATCTTTCACTAAAGATTTGCAGTTACTCAAACAGCATTCCCCATAAATGCTCTGGTCCCCAGAACCTCCCTGAATATAGCAGTCAGCTTAGTGCCTTAGCTATAGTTATTTAAAAAACCTGTTGTTTCTGATAAGCAGTACAGAAGGGCTGTCGGTATGGCATTGTGTAGCTAAATGGGTACAGATTTTTTTAGAGGAAGAGAATCTGGCTCCAATTTACAGACTGTGTGATCCTAAGCAAATCGCTTAATCTCTATAAGCTTAGTGTCACATGTATTAAAGGGAATAATATTGAGTTTTATCTCATGGGGTTATTGCATGACAAATAATGTACATGAAATTAATTTGCATATTATATATTTTTAATTAAGGATAAATTATTATTAGTGTAATGCTAAATCCTGCCAATTTAGCTGAGTATTATATTTTCATTTTCATTTATTTTTATTTTTTTATGATTTCCATTTTTTCTGCATATTCTTGAAATAGAAATTTAGCAAGAATTCTGAGGAAAAGGCTATTTCTAAGCATGCTCTGGACCCAGAATAAGTCATGCTTTGGGCCTTCTCTACATTTTAAAGGACAAATATTTGAATGAATAAAGAACAAATGAATGTGCTTTGTAAAATTATAAAATATATTAATTTAAGTAATTTTTCAGGGATTATACTGAACTCCCCAAGGGGGAAAATGTCACTAGGGTAACCAAAAGAAAAAGTAGGAGGGCCAGCCCAATGAGGTGCACATTTAAGGTAATTTTATGGGTTCTCTGTTGTTGATTTTATACATTATATATGTGAGTGTGTGTGTGTGTGTGTGTGTACATGTATCTATGTATATTCCGAAGGAACTAGAATAGAAATCTCTTAAGGTAAGTATAAGATATGTATTTCTGTGTTAAATAGGCTCTTTTAGGTTACTAGGAATAGACTCAGTCAGCTTTCCAGCCAGCCCGACTGGTCGTTCTTTTTCTCTCATTTTGTCTGTTCTTGCAGCAGAGTCCTTGCCCAGCTTTACTATGCAGAGATTAAGCCAAAGGGCTTTTTACAAGATTCCTCACATTCCAGGGACAACTCCACTGAACAAAATATTTAATTTGGACTTTGCCACATTCTTCGAACTTTTGTTTGGAAACTGTCTGGGGGGAAAATGTGCATAATTTCCTTTAATTATTCTTTTTGTTTAACCATCTTTTACTCAGTTATCTACAATAAAGCAAATATGAACACTGATATTTTATCAGTTTTAACTCAAATTACAAAGCGCACGCGTGTGTGTGTGTGCGTGTGTGTGTGTGTGTGTAGTTGCTTCTGTACCTGAAGGATCTCTAGAAATATTTTTCTATTTTCTCTTTGAGAGAAAAAATTTGTTTTTCTCATTGATCATTCAGTTCACATTGTGTCTGATGACAAGGTTTCCATTCACTACCTGAGTAAAACTAGAGGAAAATCACGATCCCCTCACAACTTTTCATTTATTCATTAAAATATCATTAATCAACTCAGTCTGACTCTGTTACTTTACTTGACTTTATCAGCCATACAGAAGAACCAGGGAGAACTAATTTTTAACATGTGTTTCTTTGTTAGCTAAGTTCTTTCAGATTGCAGGCACTAGACTCACAGTCAGATTAGCACCCAACCAGGCCTTGCTAAGACTATTGTGATGCCTGGTCTTCTCACTCCCTACCATCCTTATTCCTTTAGTTCATGTGTTCTACTAGAAGAAACATCCCATACATGTTTACGTCCTTGGAATCTGAAATATCCATATGTAAGAGCCTAAAACAGTACTAACCTCCCATTCAGTGTCATGTTCATTTTTTTCCTTTGCAAAAGAATTCTGAAGTCTAATAACTACCACTTACATGTTTGCTATGTGTAAAGCACACAACGCTTTACAAATATTAACTAGTTTAACCCTCATTTTAAAAAACTTAGTTACCTTTTTTACAGATGAGGAAACCAAGACTCAGAGATGTCACATAACATTCTTAAGATGGCAAAGCTTATAAATGGGGGAACTGGGATTTCGACTATTTTATCTGACTTGAAAGCATATCCTAAGGTAGCATTGCACACCTTTAGCTACATATTCAGGCATCTTCTCTTATCTTTAAGCAGGTTTCTTTCACTAAACCCCTTTGGCTTTTAAGGCCCCAAAATTTGTCTTATTGTTCTAGGAGAGGAGAACACAGCCTAGAATTGAAATGTCTTTGGTCAACTTCAAGGCCCAAAGTTAATTTTTTGGAGCCTTGAAAGTCATGCTTTGTAGAGAGAAAAAAAGAGGGCTTGTTTCTAAACTTTGAGTGCTCTTTACATATAATAGGCAACTTCTGCCACATAATAACTGATGGAAGAGTCTAAGCAGAGAGTATTAGCACACACCATGGCCAATCTCCTCAACCCTGCCACAGGTCTCCGTGCCCCTCATCTCTAAGCAAAGTAGTCTACCAAAGATGGGAGCAGGAATATCCTCCCAATGTGAAGTTGAAAGTCATTAATCCAAATGTTTTAAAGAACAATAGGAAACAGAGAAGCTATGAGAGCCTTATATTCATCAAAAGATTCTAAGGAGCCCAAATATATGAAATTATCCACCTGAAGTTTCGCTTTGTAATCAGACCCTTTTCCCCACCATGGGAACAGGGGCTTCAGAGCAAGGTGAGAACAGTTACCAAAATTTAAGGCTAATTTATTTTTAGTACATGTGAATATATATAAATGTTTAATTCTTCTTTACATTAAAATACTATTACCCTAAAGATTATCACATACAGACAAGCCTAATGGTATGCCATGATGCAATGATGTCAACAAAATGCAGGGCCTGAAGGTGATGACATTATGTTCATACTCTCCAGTGGGGTGAATTGAACTCTGGTGTCTACACTCAAATGCATGATCCCTTCAGTGCACCCAGATGGCAGGATTACAGAGGACAAACATCAAAGAAAAGAGCACAGGGACTATAGAATTAAAGAAGAAAATTTCACAACAGTAGTGGCTATAAAAAATGGCACGATAATGTTGCTGTAGGTCCACATTGTGACTTTCATAGGCCCTAGGCACTTTTGCCTTTGTGGGATACTTCCTCCATAAAAAATACTAAAAATTTTATTTTATTACTACATTGGGATGAAGATGAATACAGTCCACACTGGATTGTATTTATTTTTTCTTCTGATTTAAAAAAAAATTAAAACATCTCATGGGCCTCTAAAAGTGTCAGGCCCTTCATGGCATGGCTACTATGCCTAGCGGATAAGTCGCTGGGGGTGGGGGAACAACTGTGGAAACAAATTTAAGTAGTTCCAGGTCAAATTCCTAATAAAGAATACAAACTAATCAGTTTAAAGCAATGAATAATCTATTCTTAAGCTATCTAGGCTATGGCTAATCATTGACATTGGTTTCCAGAGTTAATTTGTAATAGCTTTGACATTTTTGCAAACAGTTCAACTATATCTACATCTAAGTATTGCCACATTGACAAAATTAACCTGAGAGTGCATTTCCTGCTATTTTGATTTTACTACAAGGTGAGATACACATAAGACAGAAGACTCTACTTTAGAAATATTTTAAGAGGCATTGACTAACTGGGCCCAATTAATTAGTTGCTGCTGTTGAACTGAGAAAAAGCTATCAAACAGTTGAATCAATATCATTGATTTATTCCAGATCAGTTATGTACCTAACCCTGGAAGATAAATTGTACATTATTAACAGTTCATTGGCTTACAGTTAATTAATCAACTACTTAATTTAATATTCAACCACATAAAAATAAAGACTATATAACTTAACCAAAATCCACAGCCTTTCCTGATTGACATGGCTAATAACAAAGTAAATGTGCTGGAATTTCTAATTTCTTAGCAAGTGAATGGAAGCCCTCAAAACTAGAGATCAAATTCGAAGGGGGAAAAATGGCATAGATGACAGAGGCTCTGTTCATCCCTATGGTGACCAAATCAAAGTTGTGACAGAAACAAAGAGCAGCAGCAAGGATAATTGCCTGGGATCTAGAAGAACAAGGCATACAACTAGGGAGAAATCTAAGAAATCACCCTGCAACTGCGGACGCAAGGTAGGAGGGAGTGAGGACGCTGAGCTGCCTGGTCTCCAGCAGCTGAGTGAGACTGAGGCTGCAGCAGTGGCGGACGCTTCTTAAAGGGGCCACATCCACAAGCGGATTTTTATGGTGACAGACCTGCTCACTCTGAGCACCAGTGCCGGTTTGGCTGCTCAGGGGGCATCAGGGACTTACAGGGGGACACTGAGAAGAAACTCGCTATGTACAGAAGTGCCCACGGTATCCATTGTTCCTAGTTGAGCCCTCCCTCCTCCCAATGCACAGACTCAGTGTCGCCATAGCCGGGACATCACCAAACTGGATAACAGAGGTCGCTCCACCCATAGAATTTTCTGAAACCCCACCCTCCCCAACCCATGGCCCCACCCAAGCCACATCCAGTTGTGATCTCGGTGAGTCAGGTGCTCCTTGCAGAGCAGTACCTAGACTCACAATGGTGGCAGCTAGCCTCGGTTTCTGGTGTGGCCTTTTGAGGTAACTATAAGCACAGCATCTGTGGATTGCTTGCTGACTCTTAACAGATGGCCCTGGAGGGGCACAAACTGGAGCTAAAATTGGCCTGCAGCCGAACCCCTCTCAGGACTATGCCACTAGACACTACCACACAAAGCACTACTAATAAGAGTGGGAGACTTAAGAGCTTTGCTTAGTACATAGAAACAGACATGAAAAGGCAGCCAAAATGGGAAGACAAAGAAGCAGAAACCATAAGAGAAAACAGAACAGAGATCCAGAAATAATGGAGTCAAGCAATCTAAAAGACACAGAGTTCAAAACACTGGTTATAAAGATGCTCAATGAACTTAGGGGAAGTATAGATGAATTCAGTGAGAACTTTAACAAGGAGGCAAAAAATATAAAAATGGAAATGTAAATTTTAAAATGGAACAGTCAGAAACAAAGAACACATTATCAGAGATGAAAAGTATATTAAAGTGAACAAAGTGAATAAAGAAGAGGATTGAATGACCTATATAGAGGATGGGAAAGTCAAGAACACTCAATCGGAATGACAAGATAAAAGAAGCCAAGACTATAATAATTAAGGAGCCTATAGGACACTATTAAATAAAAAAAAAATCCATGTCTTGGGATACTGGAAGGAAAATAAGATGTTGAAGAGCTATTTGAAGAAATAATGATGGAAAACTTTCCTAACCTTGTGAAGGAAATAAACATAAAACCCCCAAGAAGTTCAGAGAGTTCCAAAAACCAGAAGCCCAAAGATGCCCACACCAAGACACATCATAATTAAAATGCCAAAGGATAAACAAAAAGAGAGAATCTTAAAAGCAGCAAGAGGAAAGCAGTTAGGTACTTACAAGGGAGTATTCATAAGACTGGCAGTTGATTTGTCAAAAGAAACTATGTAAGACAGAAGGGCTTGGCACAAAATATTTGACATGATGAAAACCCAAGATCTACAATCAAGAATATTTTATCCAGCAAAGCTATCATTTAGAGTTGAAGGACAGATAAAGAGCTTCCCAGATAAAAATGAGCTAAAATACTTTATCACCACTAAGCCAGTATTAAAGGAAATGTTGGAGAGACTTCTTTAAGAAGAAAAATCATGTATCAAAAACAGGAATAAAGAATGGTAATAACTATATTCTATCAACAAGTACCTCAAATGGAAAAGAATTAAGTGCTCCAACCAGAAGACAGAGTGGCTGAATGGATAGGAAGAGAAGACCCATACATATGCTGCCTACAAGAGACTCACTTCAAATTAAAAGACACACACAGACTAAAAGGAAGGGGATGGAAAAAGATATTGCCTTGAGGGACCTAGAGGGTATTGAGCTGAATGAAATGGGTTATCTAGAGAAAGACAAATATCGCATGATTTCACGTACATGTGGAATCTAAAGAACAAAATCAACAACGACAAAAACAAAAGTGGAAATAAACTCATAGATACAGAGAATATTTAGAGGGATACTAGATGTGAGGGAGGTTGGGGAGACAAAAAAAAAGAGGCAAAGGGATTAAGAGGATTAAGAGGTACAAATGGATAGCAGCACAATAGACATGGAGATGTAGAGTGCAGCATGGGGAAGATGGTTAATAATGTTGTAATAAATATGTAAGGGGGAAGAAGGGTACTAGATTTAGTGGGGTGATCACTTCGTGAGTTATGTGGATCTCTGATTACTATGCTACACAACTGAAACTGATATATTATTGTATGCCAACTATAATTGAAAAAACTCACTGAATTATACTATATAAATACAGGCAATTAATTGTCTATTATATTTCAATAAAGACAGGAAAACATTAATCATAGACAGAAATAAAAACCTTTTACCTCCCACAAAACAACATTGGCTCCCACAGATCAGGTCAGCTTACTACTTACCAACTATTTTCTTTTTTCTAAAAAAAAGACCACATAGCATTTTACCTTCCTTACCACATTTTGCTTTGTGAAAATCCAAAAGTACTGAAAATACTAAGATTCGTAATTTTTGCCTCATTCTTTAAAATGCAAATGTTTAAATTATGTACTCAGCTTGGAATAAAACTGGCAGTTAAAAACAGCAAGTTTTTGGAGTAGTCTTGATACTGAGAGAAGTTCAGTGCCATCTGAAATAAGCATAAGTAAGAGATGTGGTGGTGTCTTTGAGATGGCCACAAACCTGACACCATAAAAGATGACCCTTGACCTTGAGCACAACCACCAAGCTAACAAAGCCTAAGATATACTTAAAATAAGCCATTATTTAAAATACGGATTGTAGGGATAAAAAAAATTAACAAACATTTGTATCTCTTGGGTGAAAAAAAGCCTCAGCAATAACTTCATAAAATCATTGCTCCTGCAGCAACTCTAAAAACAAACAAACCAAAACCCCGAAAATAGTGCTTTTAAAAGGAAAAATCAAATTGCTTTGCAATCTCAAAGAATCTTGGCTAGGATCAATATGACAAAAAGCAAAATCAAATCAAAATTGAAAAATTCTGGAAGTTTGATTCATGGTAAGTTTTATGAATTGACCACAGAAAAGGAAGTTCACAAAGCAAGAAAACTAGGTGGAACTCTATCTTGTTGATATGGATTTTTTTTTTTTTTTTTGGCCTAAGAGAGACAGCAATGTTAACAAAAACAAGGAAAATGCCATTAAAAAACAATATCGAGTATATTTTCAAGTGTTGCAAAAAATGCAATTGAAACCTGACCCCATGTGGACTTTAATAATTCAGTTATGTTTCATTGTGATGTTCGCTTCATCACTATGATACAAGTGATGAAGTTATGTTAACTTGAAAAGACTGATGAGATCTGGGTTAAATAAAGCATTTGAATGGAATTGTCATAATGCTATATTTCAAAGAAGCTCCTTGTGCACTGTCAGCAGGGTGACATTCAGGGAGCCATATACTCAGGAATGCACGCAGTAAAATCCATCCCAAAACTGATATCAAAAACTATGTCCAGAAGAGTCTTCTTTCAGTGACCAAGCTGGGCAAAATGTGCACTCGAGTGCTTGAACACACTTGTGATTGATATGTATGAAACAGGACTTTTTGCAAAGTGTTTTGGTATGTGGTATCATCAGTAGATGGAATGTATATGCATTCTATAATCAATGTTAGAAAAAATATGACCTCAGATGTCATCAATATCTCACCTAAGATCTTCCAAGCTACTTATACAGTGTTCAGCACAGTGTCACCTCAGTGAACGAAACATGTACAAGAATGCATGCAGTATATGCCAAGGGGAAGGGTCATGGTTAGGGTTTAGGTTAGGTTTAGGCTTAGGTCTAGTGATAGTGCTAGATTAATGTAAGCATTCAATTTAGGGTTTGGTGAGCTCTAGGCCTAGGTTGAGTTTAGAGTGAAGGGTTAGGGTTGAGCTGGAGTCAAGCATTAGGCTCAAAATAAGTGCTGCTATTAGGATTAGGGTTGATTTTGGGATTAGGTTTAGGGTAAGGTTAGAGTTGATTTCCACATAAGTGTCAGAGTCAGGTTTAGGAACAAGGATATCATTACAGTTGAGATTTCAGTTAATGTTAAGTTTGAATTGAGGGTTAGTTTTAGGGTTAGGGTTGTGTTTAGGTGCAAGCTTAGGTTTAGGCTTGGTATTAGTGTTGGAGTTAGGGGGGAATGTCTGTTGAGGGTTATAAACAGGGTTCTGTGTGAAATTAGGGTTAGAGTGTAGTTTAGGCTTAGTGGTTGGGGAGTGTTAGGGTCTGGGTTGGTGCAAGGTTTAGGTTTAAAATTACCATTAGGGTGAAGATGAGATTTGGACTCAGGGTGAGCATTCAGGTGAGGGTTGGGGTTAGATTTACTGGAGGATTAGAGTAAGGGTTGAGATCAGGATGAGGGTTAGGGTTATGGTTAAGTTGAGGGAGAGGTTTTTGTTTAGGTACGGGTTTAAGCCTGGGGCACTTGTTCGCCTTAGGATTAAGGTTGAGTTTAGGATGAGGATTAGGGTTTGGTTCAGGTTCAGGTTCAGCTCTAAAATGGAGATTAGGTTTTGGGTTAGGGTTAGAGTCTTGTGTGAAGTTTGGTGTATGTTTAGGCCTCAGAGTAAGATTGAGTGTTGTCAGTATTGAGTTCAAGGAGTGGGACTTGGGGAGGGGGAGGGTATGGGTTGAGTTTAAAGTTCATTTTAGGGTTAAGTTTAGTGTAGGGAATCGGTTGGACATCATGGTGAGTGTTGGGTGACTACTAGGCTTAGGATTAAGGTTAGCTTTAAGTTTGAAGACAGCTTTTAAATTGAGGTCTGGTGTAATGCTCAAGGTAAATGTAGGGTTGAGATGTGAACTAAGGTTAGATTAAGAGCTTGGGTTGTGTTCAGGTGCAGGGCTAGGCACAGGCTAAATTCTAGTTGTTAGGATTTGAGGCTGAGCTTAGGATTCACTTTAGGTTTAAGGTCACAACTGGTGTGTTGGTCAAGGTTAGGGTTAGCATAAGGTTTGGAACTAGGGATAGCTTTGACTTTAGAGTTAAGGTGAGCATTAGGATTTGGCTTGAGGTGGAGTTTAGTGTGAGGGTTTGGGTCAGGTATATAGTTGGGGTTGGGATTAGGGTTTGGTTGAGAAATACTTGTGAGCTTCAGATGAGGGTTAATTTTCAAGTTATAGTTTTCTGAAAGTGAGGGCTTGAGTTGACATTCAGATTCAGTCTTAGGTTAGGTTTAAGTTTAGAGTTGAAGTTAGGATTAGGTCTATGTTGTGGGTTAGAGTTGAGTTTTGATAGAGACTGAGACTTAAGCATTAGTATGATCTGGGTTGTGTTTAAGATTAATGTTTGTTTAAGATTGGGGTTGATTGGTTTTAGGGTTAGCATTGAGGTTGAGGTTATGGTGAGGGTTGTGGTCAGGCTTAGGGTTCTACATAGGGTTAGTGTTAGGATTAGGGTTTCATGTTAGGGTTTAGGTGAGCTTTAGTGTTAGGGTTAGGCTTAGGTTTAGGTTTAGGTTTAGGTTTAGGTTTAGGTTTAGGTTTAGGTTTAGGTTTAGGGTAGCACTCATTTAGGTTTCCAGAATGAGAGGGCTATAGTGCCAAGTTTCCAATCCAGATCACACTTAAGGTCTAAGTTAGTGTTTAGGTGTTGTTTGAAATTCCTTTTAGTGATAGGGTTAGAGTTGTCTTTAGGGGTGTGATTTGGGTTATGGTGGAGGTTAGGATGAGGGTTAGGGTCAAGATCAAAGTTAGTAACAAGGATCAGTCAAATTTAAATACACTTATGCTTAAGATAAAGATAAAATACCCTTATGCTTAGTGTTAGGGTTCAGATTTAGTTTAGGATTAGGTTTTTGTAGTGGTAGGTATAGGATTTGCATTAAGTTTGTGCAGCAAGTTATGTATGGTGTTATGTTTTGGGGTGAGGTCAGGATATGGTATAGTGTTTGGTTTTGGTTTAGGTATCTGTGGTTTGTCATTAATACAGAGGTTAAGGTTAAGGGTAGGGTATTGTGTAGGGTTCAGATTAGTATTAGATGTAGGTCTAGAATTAGGTTGGTTATTTGGGTTAAGGAGGAGGTTATAATGAGGGTTAGGATTGAATTGGGTTAAGTGAAGGTTTCAGTTAAGATTAATTTAGGGTTAGCCTTGGGGTCAAGTACCAAGTTTGTGCCAGATTTAGATCAAGTCCACGAGATGAGTGTTTAGGGTTAGAGTTAGGGCTGGGTTTGCATAAAAGTTTGGTTTAGTGTTCAAGTCATAGTTAGGGGTTTGGTTAAGGTTAGATTGAGTGTTAAGGTAGAAATTACAATTATGTTTCGAGTTAGTTTTAGGTTTCATGAAAGTGTTTAGATTAAGGGAAGGTTTAGAATGATAAGTTAAAATTAATAATGAAAGGAAAAAGCCTAATATGTGTCAAGTAATAAGCACTAAGGATATAAAAATAAAACAGGCACAGTTTCTGCTGTCAGTCAGTAACAGGATAGTGGAAGGGTGGGAGACATATAGGGTGAACATTAATAAAAATTTTGTTCATGGATGCGATGAAATACACAGAAGGACATCCAATCTGTAAGGTGGCAGAAGGGAATTAGAGATGAAAGATCAAGACTGAAGAGAGTCAATAAATGCTTCTTGGGGGAAAAACACCTATTCCAAGCTAGAGAAGGTGAGAAAGGATATTCAAACAATGGGAACAGTATAAACAAAAATGCCAATGTGTCAAAAAATAGAGGACACAATAGTGCAGAGTATTACTCGTGGCTTAAGTTACCCTGCCCTCGCCACCCCCACCCCCCTACACACATGCCAAATTATCAGAAGACTTCATGAGGAACAAAATTTTTAAAGTAGGACTAGTGGGTCTGAGTCATGTCTCCAGCAATTACTAGCATATTTATGTGATCTTGACAAGTTATCTTTTCTCTGCCTCAATTTTGTATCTGTAAAATAAGGATATAGTTCCTACCATATAGGATATTGGAAGTGTTAATTAAAACATGTAAAATGCTTAGAACAGTGCAGGGCACACCGAAAATGCTATTAAAGTTAGTTGTTGTTATTATTTTCATCATCATTATATGAAATTTAATGTAAAATAGTTTTTCAAAAAAGAAAGTACAACATTGCTACCAGTAATGTATAAAGTTCCTATTTCGCTTTAAAAAACAAAACAAAACAAAACAAAACCCTAATTCTTTGATAGGAAACAAATTGTTTCTATTTAAATTCAATATTTTTTACTACAAAACTAGTTGGATATTTTTCTAAACTCATGAATTGTTCTATATCCTACACATATTTATCTACTGGGATTTTAATGTTTTCTAATTGAATTGCAGAAGGTATAGATATAGTGAACATATCAACCTTTTTTCCATCATACTAGCTACTAACATTTTTACCACAACGTTTTTTGATTTCTCATACTGGTATTTCCCATATTGGTATCTCATATTTAGATCTTTTTTCTAAAGTCAAAAGTAAACATATTTTCCCAGTGATTTCTTATATTGCTCTTCAATTAAGGAAGGTCTTCTTTATCCATAAATGGGTATATATTTTTTATTTAATTTTCAAAAATATTTAACTCTATATTTCATCTGGAAGGTTTTAGAATTAAGCATAAAGATATGGAGAATTTTTTTTCCTATTATACTAATTTTCCAGACAAAAGTTACTGACTAATTCATCACTTTTCCTTTAGCTCCTTTAAAGGTCTATGTGATGACACAAACTGCAATACAACATTATTGGTAAGTGGCTTTTTGTTTCCAGTTCTCTATCCTGAAGTCCTTCCCCCAAACTTCGGTGGGCAGGCTAAATTTCTCATATCTTGGAGGTGGGAAGAAGGACGGATAGTAATTAGAAAGTGATAGCTTGGGATCTCCGGTCAAGAGGACAGAGTAGGTAAATGCTGTGCTCCCCTCCTCTTATGACTACATCAAAATTATACCTAAACTACAGAACAACCATCACTGAGAATCGCCTGAAGTCTAGCTGAACAGCAGTCCTACAACTAAGGACACACAGAAGTTGTTACAAACTAGCAGGAGGGATGGAGACACAGGATAGACTGGTCTCCATACACACATATGGCAGTTAAAATCGGGAGGAATATGTCAGCTGCAGAGGTCCTACCAGAGGAGCGAGGAGTCTCAACCCCATACTGGGCTTCCTAGTCCAGGGTTCCAGTGCAGACCCCATAACTTCTGGCTTAAAAACCAGTGGAGATTGTGGCTGCGTGAGATGAAGGGCTGCTAAGAGTCCCAACTGCTCCTCTTAAAGAGCCTTTGTGGGAACTCATTCACTGATAAACTCACTCAGTCTGAGCCCCAGTGCTGGGGCAGCAGTTTGAATGGCAGGGATATTTGGGGAGGAAGTGAATTGTCTGGCTTCAGGTCAAGGGCTGGAGGGACAGTTTTCTTCCAGATAGAAGTTCTGGCAGAAGCTATTATTTCTTTGTTGAACCCTCTCTCCTCCCAGTGTGAAGACTCCAGCAGGCACCATTAACCTGGCTAACAATGATGCCCTGCCCTGGTGAATCTCTGAGAACCCACCCCACCCAACTTGCTGGCCACTCAAGCAATTTCAAGGTGCTTTCTAATACAAATGGCCTGTCTTGGCTCATGCTGTGCACTTTCCTAAAGTCTCTCAAAGGTTTCCAAACCCAAAACAAACAGCATTTCAGCATGGCATGCCCCATAGCTCTTGGTAAGCAGCCAGAAGCCCAGCACTAGCAGTAGCTGGCCTCAGTTTGCCACTTAGCTTGGCCCAGGCATCTCCAAGCCCAGAGTGCATGAAAGGCATTTGCAGATCACTTTGTGGCTCATGGAAAGTGGCCCTGGGCAGGGCACAGGTGGCAGCTGAACATAGCCTGCTGCAGGCTCCTCCTAGGAGGCCCCAATGCTGGCTCACCTGGTGGCCAGCTTTGGACCATGCCAGAACACCATCAGGCCACCTCCACAGATGACGTACCCAAAGGGCAGACAAAGAAGCCATCGGATTCCTACTA
This sequence comes from Rousettus aegyptiacus, assembly GCF_014176215.1. NCBI lineage: Eukaryota > Metazoa > Chordata > Mammalia > Chiroptera > Pteropodidae > Rousettus > Rousettus aegyptiacus. Next base: position 11,290,886 of record NW_023416286.1, read on the forward strand.
AAGTGAATCCTGATATGTAAGGTCAGGCCCTGTACAATAGCTCCTCCACTGTATTCACTTGCCATTCCTCTCTACCAATTAGCCTGACGTTCATTTCTTACTTTTGACATGTAAACAGCAACCCAGGCTTAACTACAACAGAAGGGAACATAAAACCCATACAAGAAATACACCTAGAGCACCCGGCTCAGGTGAAAAGGGAGACTGCATCACTGGGCCCCTCAGGACACCTACCTACATAAGTCCAGTCTATTAAGATTGGGAGACATAGCAGCTCTATCTAATACATAGAAACAAACACAGGAAGGCAGCCAAAATGGTGAGACAAAGAAACATGTTCCAAATGAAAGAACAGAAGAGTTCTAGAAAATGAAATAAACAAAGTAGAGACAAGTGGTCTACCAGACACAGAGTTCAAAATGCTGGTTATAAAGATGTTTGATGATATCAGCAACAACTTCGATGAAGAGATGGGAAACAAACAAACAAAAAAAAAAGGAAATAGAAAACATTTAAAAAGTCAGAAATTAAGAATATCTTAGGAGGAATTAACAGTAGATTAGATGAAACAGAGGATTGAATCTGCAATGTAGAAGAGAAGGTAGCAGAGAACAGCCAATCAGAACAGCAAAAAGAAAAAAGAATTTAAAAAATGAGAATAGTTTAAGGAGTCTCTAGGGTAATATCAAGCACATTTTTATTATTAGGTTACCTGAAGGAGAAGAGAGAGAGAAAGAAATTGAAAACCTATTTCAAGAAATGACAGAAAACTCACTAACTTGGTGAAGGAAACAGACCTACAAGCCTAGGAAGTGCTGAGAGTCCTAAACAAGATAAACCTAAACAGGCCCCCACCAAATATCATAATTAAAATACCAAGGGTTAAAGACAAAGAGAGAATCTTAAAAGCAGCAAGAGAAAAGCAGTTAGTTACTTACAAGGTAGCTTCCATAAGAATTCCAGCTGAATTCTCAACAGAAACTTTGCAGGCCAGAAGGGATTGGCATGAAATATCCAAGAGATGAAAAGCAAAACCTACAACCAAGATTACTCTACCTAGCAAAGCTATCATTTAGAATCGAAGGACAGATAAAGAGCTTCCCAAACAAGTTAAAAGAGTTCATTACCAAATCAGTAACACAAAAAAATGTTAAAGGGACTTCTTTAAGAAGAAGAAAAAAAAAGATAAAAATGCAAATAACAAATTTGCAATAACTACTTCTATATTGATAATTACTTTAAATGTAAATAAATATAGGTTGGCTGAGTGAATAAGAAAACAAGACCCTTACATATGTTGCTTGTAAGAGACTCACTTCAGATTGAAAAGCACACGAACTGAAAGCAAAGAGATGGAAAAAGATATTTCATTAATATGGAAATGAAAAATAAAAGCTAGTGTAGCAATACTTACACCAGGCAAAGTAAAATGTAAAACAAAGGTTATAACAAGAGACAAAGAGGACCCAGTAACCCCCCTCTCAGTATTTATCTGAAGAAACTCAAACACTACTTCAAACGGACATGTGTATTTATATTTTTATTGTAGCATTTACAATAGCCAAAATATGGAGGCAACCTGGTGTCCATCAATGAATGAATGGATAAAGAAGAAGTGGTATATATACACAATAAATATTACTCAGCCATTAAAAAAGCATGAAATCTTGCCATCTGTAACAACATGGATGGACCTAGAGTGAAGTAAGTCAGACAGAGAAAGGCAAATGCCATAAGATTTCGCATGTGGAATCTAAAGAACAAAATAAATAAACAAAACAGAAACAATCTCATAGATACAGAGAACATTTTAATGGTTGCCAGATGGGAGGGGGTTGGGAGGATAGGTGAAACAGGTAAAGGGATTAAGTAGTACAAATTGGTAGTTACAAATTGGATGTAAAATATAGCATAAGAAATACAGTCAATAATATTGAAATAGCTATATATGGTGTCCAATGGGTACTAGATTTACCAAGGTGATCACTTTGTAAGTTATATAAATGTCTAATCACTATGTTGTACATATGATTAAAAATTTAAAAAGTATTTAGGCTTGTAAAAGAAAGAATCTGATAGTTTCATGATTTTTATGAACTAAATGTTTGTGTTCCCTTTAACTTTGTTTGTTGAAGCCCTAACTCTCACGAAGTTAAGCAGAAGTGATAATGGTTAAATAAGGGTGGGTGCCCTTTTAAGAAGAGGAAAAGATTCCCAAGGTCTCTTTCTCTCTCTCTCTCTCTCTCTCTCTATCTCTCTCTCTCTCTCTCTCTCTCTCTCTCTCTCTGCTATGTGAGAACACAGTAAAAAGATGGCCATCTGCAAGGCAGGGAGCAGACCCTGACTAGGAATTAACCAGCACCTTGGGAATTGGACTTCTCGGCCTCCGGAACTATAAGAAAACAACTTTCTGTTGCTTAAGTCACCCAGTTTACAGTGTTCAGCTATGGCAACCCATGCAGACTAAGACAATCATCATTTGGTACTTGCCCATTTTGATGTATGGTATAGATTTTGCTTGTAATAATATATTTTCTATAAGTCTCATAAATAAAAATGGTCTTCCCCCATTTTTCATAGATAACTGATACACTAATAGAAAAGATAGTTTAAAAACATTAACAATAACCTGGCCCTGAATTTTATAGCATTATAATATAGCTTTAATAAACTAGAATCTGTTTCTATTCAATCTGCTATGTCCCTACCCTCTTCCTCAAATTCATATGTTGAAGTCCTAACCCACAGTACTCAGAATATGACTATAGAGAAAGGGCCTTTAAAGAGGTAATAAAGGTAAAATCATATGGTGTTTCTAATGCAATATAACTGACCTCTTTATAAGAAGAGATTAGGACACTAACAGGTACAGAGGAAAGGCCATGTGAAGACACTGAAAGAAGATAGCCATCTACAAGCCAAGGAGAGAGACCTCAGAAAAACCAACCCTGAGAACATCTTAGACTTCTAGTCTATGAGAAAATACAGTTCTGTGGTCTAACATCCCTCCCCACATCTGTGGTACTTTGTTATGGAAGCTCTAGCAAACCAAAACACTATCTATTCTGTCGTATTGATTTGTTCCCAGTTTTAATAATTATAGCTATATTATATCTTGTAGGAGTCCCCACCCCCAGCAATTTCTTATCTGCTACTTATCTCTATTTATTCAGCCAGTTCATCTTAGAATAAATTATGCAAAGTATGTATATCTCAATAAGAATTACATATCAATAAAGTAACTAGTGAGAATGAGCATATTTATAATATCTAGTTCTTCTATATCAGAAAAGTCTATGTTCCTCTTTTGAAAATCTTGATAATGAAGATAAGAAGAATCTCTACACATCACACATTTATTCCTCAAACAACTCTATGGCTTACGTATTTTTTTCCACCAATTTACAGATAAGGAAATAGAGTTTCAAGTAACTAATTTAAAGTTACATACTTACATTCCACAGCTGTGTTTCATATCCTGGGCTGTCTGATTCTAAGGCCTGTGCTCTTTATACATGCTAAGTTTTTAACATTTTTTCCACTCTGTTATAGAGTTTCAGAAACACAGGGACTTGAGCACAGCTGAGGCTGTTACATATTCACTAATTCACATGGCAGCTCTCCAGTAGAAATTTCCTGACATCTAGGAAGCCGTAAGTTTAGTTCATTAACTTTATAAGAAGGTTCACATTGACTTTCTGGTGCTTTTTATGGGTGTCACCCACCAGTAAAGATTCAGCTCAGCATATGCTAAAGTAGCAAACTTTTCCAATTTCATTTTATTCTAGCATTTCTCTCTAATATGAAATCTCTTAGATTGAATAAGGTGGGAACTCTGGATGAACTGTTATTACTCCCTTAGAGTCATGGTCTTCTATCATCTCTTCATAGGTACTGAGTATTTCTGCTTATCAACGGTGTTGCTAAATATTTTATGTTATGGTTCAGGCCTGGAATTGTGGATGTGATCATATAAAACCCTGTTTTCTAACTGGTTATTGCTGGTATTTTGGGTTTTTTAAAAATAAACCTTTCTTACATTACTATATCTACCTATTTTTTAACTCTTCACTAGTATATTAGTTTTTCAATTGGTCATCTGGAAAGTTCTGGATATCAAATTGTATAAGCTAAAAATAATTTTATCTCTTTCTGTCTAATAGCTATGACTCTTATTTCTGTTTCATATTTTATTGCTTAACAGTGGAACTTTCAAAACATTATTAAACTTTAATGGTGGCAGCAGGCACCTTTATTCCCCCAGGAATGAGAATGTTTCATTATTATTATGCCAGTTTGAGATAAATAAAAGTATTCTTTTTTTGTTTATTTTAAAATAAGAAAGAGTAATGGAATTTTATCAAAACACATCTTAAGTTTTAAAAAAATATTTTATCTATTAATCTAATAGTTAATAGCCAAAGAGGGTTGGGGATAAAAATCAGCCTATAAATAAAGACTCAAAGGAACTCAAAGGAGAAGTCCAAAATGAAGATATCATTTGTGTTGTCAGTGTATAGTCATGTTTAATACCATGTGACCAGACATCACCTAAATAGTAAGTACATGTCTTGAAGAAAAGACAGAGGACTGAACTTGGGGGCACTCCAAGTTTTTAGAAATCCTAAAGATGAAATGAATGTCCAATAGGTTAAAAAAAAAAAAAGAAGTGTGTGGTGTCCCAGAAGCCAAGTGAGCAAAGGATTTCAAGGATGAGGGTGATTGATTGTGGCAACACTGCTAAATAAGATGAGGACTGAGAGTTGGCATCAGATTTGGCAAATGAGATATGACTAGTAACCTTGACAAAGAGAAGTTTCAGTTGATTAAGGGCAAAACTGATTAGAAGTTCAAGAGAGAATGAGACAGTGATGCTGTACTAGACGAATCTCACCCATTCCTCAGAAAATCGAGATTTTGTTCTGTACATGAAACAGTGAGGCGGTGGGTGGAGAGAAAAGCAAACATTAAGAGGTGGGTAAAGTAGAAGCTGAGTGTGGGATTTGATGCCAGAAGACCTGGATTCAAATACCAGAGCTATCACTCACCAACTCTGTAGCCTTGAGAAAGCCATTGAAAATCCCCATGTCTGTTTTTTATTATAGAATGGGGTAATGATACTTTTTCAAAGGGTAGTTGTGAGGTTTCAATTTTTTTTAAATGCACTGGAAGCTCTACAAAAATAATGACTCTTCTCATTTTTGAAAAAAAAATAGTCACCTGAATATTTTCTGTTCTGTCTTGTCCCTCAGTTTTAAGATGATGAAATTCAGTTTGCATTTAAACAGTACCATCTTTGTTGTATATAGTTTTCTCTGAATCCTAATGGGCCTCAAGAGGCCACTATGGGAATGTGAAGCCCTTTTGAGCTGGTTGTTTTTGCCACTTCACTTAAAAATTAATCCAGTAAAAGTATAAATAGAAAACTTCTCTTTTGAAGAATTTTGCTGAACATGGAGCAGTGAAAGGGAATGACAGAAGGGAAAACAGGCCAGAAGAGTTTTGTCATTTGGTTTTTAGATAATATAGATTCAGCACATTTGTATGCTATTGAGAATGACCAGTGGAGCAGAGAAAACAGATGGTGGCAGGAAAGAGGATGGTCACTGGAGGGAGTGAGAGGAAGTGCGATCTACTGCACAAGCAGAGGAATTAACTTTAGAGAATATGAGCAGACCACACACACCAACAGGAGGGATGGAGGAGCAGAGATACAGATACGTGGGTAGCTTCTTGGTGGAAACATATGAAAATCAAAATCTTTTCTGAATGCTTCTCTTTTAACCCTTTGGAAGAGTAAGATTCGCTCGTTACCTGAGAGTAAGAATGGGAAGAGGAGGCGGAGATTTGAGGAGAGTGGAAAATGTGAATTATCAGATGTATCTATAGTTGTCTTTTGTGCATGTATTTCTTTCATAATGTTAAAGCAATAATACGTTTAAAATCCTTTAATATTGTCCCCATTGTCTTCAAGATAAATATGAATTCATTAGCATCATGTTAAAGATTATTCTTAATTTGTCTTCCTAAACCTTAATCTCATCTCCTGTTGCATTCTCACTATAATGTATGTTCCGCCTTTATCAATTACTTAAGAATTCTCCTAAAATGGTAGTGTGTTCAAGGCTCCCTTCCCCAGTGGCAGATTGTATTTTTCAAAAATGACTGCAGTAACATGTCCAGTGTGACATGTTCCTCCATAATGTGATCTTCACAAGTAGTTTATTTCCCCAGCCCCTTAAATCTGAGACTGTTTTGACCAACAGAATATAGTATAAATGACACTGTACCAATTTTGGCAGTAGCCCTTAACTGGCCTGGCAGTTTCTGTCACTTGTGCCCTTTCAAAATGCTTGCTCTTGGGATCCATCCTCTTGGAAGCCAGACTCCATGCTGTGAGAAGCAAAAGCTACAAGAGCTATATGCAGGCATGCTGACAGGCAGTCCCAGCTGGGCTCCCAGCCAATAGCTAGTATCAGATGCCAGCTGTGTGAGTGAGTCATCTTGGAATGTCCAGGCCAGTTGAATCTTCAGACTGAAGTCCAGACAATATCTGGCTGCAATCACATGAAAAACTCCAACTAAGAACCTCCTAGATGAATTTCGTCAAAATACAAACGTGTAAAAGATAATTTATTATTTTAAGTCTCTAAGTTATAGGGTGGTTTGCTCTGCAGCAGTAAATAACCAGAACTGTTGAGTGCTGAGGTGGAAGGCAGCAGTTGTCATAGTAGCAGTGGGAATGAGAGGCAAATCATAGGCGTAGGGTAGAATCATGCCTCTGCCACTCCCTGGCTTTATGACCGTAGCAAGTTCTTCAAACTCCTAAATTTCATTTTTCCATAAATGGGGATAATAATCACCTCACCTCACATAGTTCTCAGCCTTAGTGTTAAGAAAGGATAAACGTTTCTGCCTTTTACTTTAGGTTCGCTGTGGAAAGAACTTTCTTGCCTACCATTTTACCTTTTCTCTTTATATCCATTACTACGTGGTCCCCATGAAAACTGTTGATAATACAACTTGCTGAGCTTACATTTTACTAGTGGGTATAGTTATAGCATTGCATTTATCTCTGTGAGCATCACCTGTTTTGTCTGAAACTAGGCAGATGAAGAAATTCCAATTAGCCTTGCCAATGCAACCACTTGGTAAGTGTACTTATAGTCTGCCCCCACAGAGCCAGATTTAGATCTGGAGACAAAGAAAGCTACTTTAACCTTGGGACAAAGCCATGCTCTCTTATGAAGCTTTAAGCACTGAGTACTTACAAGAAGTAGCATTTTATGTCTCATATGGCTACCGATTTTTGTTCATGGCTTCCACAACAGAGGAGAGAAGTATAAATGGGTTTAGAACCAAAACCCACCCCCATAACCCTAATAATCTTGTTTCTTAGAATTCAGTTCAAGCACTGCCTCCTCTGGAAAGGCTGTCTTTATGCCCTCATCTTAGTTGTTAGGTTCCCTTTACCTGAGTTTCCACTTCTCTGTATGCAGAACTTACATCATTTCTCGTATTCATATTTTAGTTTGACACTTTCTCCCAATAGTCAGTGAAACCCTTTGGAACAGGAAAAAGAAATGTTGACATATGGCAGGGTCTCATTCAATATTTGTCAGTGAATTAATATCTTGCATATATTATAAATTTTAAAGATACACGGGTATGTGTGTGTGTGTATGTATGTGTGATGTGTGTCCGAGTGCAACATTCGTCCCCCTCCCAACCCCTATTCTTTCAACACAAACAAATAGTTACTAGGACAAAAACCTAGATAAATATTTTAGAGTTGTATCCAAAATCCAGAAATTAAGGTGTGAAGGGTATTACTTGAGTTAAATAGAAAACTTGTGATATTTTATTATTTACTAAGGAAATAATGTGTTCATGTCATGTAACAAAGGTTTTGCTAATTGATAAACACTTTGAATTTGTAAGTACAGTATACACAGTAATGGGATACCCAAAATATCAGTTTTAAAAGCCTCTATAATAAATTATTATTAATGCTGCCAGAAAGCAATACTGAAATTTTGGTAATATTATTCTATATATGTAATTTAATGCACAATGGGTATCTTGGTAAAATTAACAGTAATTATACAGGAGTCACATATAAAAATATTTACTTATATACACCTTTATCGCTTTATCGTCAGTATTGAGTTTGGCTTCCAGTTCCACTATCTTGTTTCTTAATTCGAGCACTAAGAGTTGCACTGTAACCCTATTATTAAAAATATTTTGTTAATTCTGATTCAATTAAAAAATAACATGAGAAGAATAATACTGAGTAACCCACCACTACTTCAGAAACAATTTATTATGAACCAAGACTTATTAAAGACAGGGTTGAGAATCAGGAATCGGACAAAATGGAGGTTTTCACTCAGTTCCAGAAGGACGCTAACATGCACTAAAGCTCAACCACTAGAAATCCTTTACTCATATTTAAATGTGATCCAAAAAAGTTGATTATCTGGTTTTTCAAAGCCCAGCAAATGAGCTGCGAACTATTAAAAAAAAAAAAAAAAAAAAAAAGCTAGGGCAACATGTAACAACCGCCAATCTGAAACAAAGAGGAAAAAAGAAACACTAACAAAAACATATACAAATAGTATTCCGAAGGTTATCTGCTTAGGACATCAGTAAATAGCACAGTAATCACCAAAATATGACTGAATCATTTATTCAATATTTTTGTATATTTTTGAATGATTATTGTGTTCAAGGCACTATGCTAATTGCTGAAGATACTACAGTGATAAGTAAACAGAAGAGCAATAACAGAAGCTAACGTCTGAATGCTTATTACAAGCCAATGCGAAGTGACTTACATACATTTTACATAATTCTGGCAACACCCATATGATGTATGAGATAATAATTTGTACACCAATCTTTCTTATGAAAACTGAGGCTTACAGAGGTTAACTTGCCTAAGGTCATGTAGTTGTTGAGTGATAAGAGCTGGGAATTTTTGAATTTATGCCAGATTCCTCCAAAGTATTTGCTTTTACTCCTCAGGGAAAACAGAACCTGTCTTCGGCATCCTGAGAGTGCCAGACCCAGAACTGACCAAGCGATTAGAAGTGTGACTTAGCTACAGTAGAGGAAAGCACAGGAAGCTATAGGGACACATAAGAGGGTCTAAATTCTTCTGGAGCCTGTGGGTGGGGTGGATGCATCTTTTAAAATTACTTAAAATGTAGCAAAGATTAATACAAAGCACTAATACTATTTTTAAAAGGCCACCATTTTCCAAAATGTCACTATTTTTTAAGTTCTTCTAAAAGGATAGAGAATATTTGACCAGACCTTTGTAATTTGAAACAAAAAACTTGAATCCTTTCCTATAAAAGCATTTAGGTGTCATCAGATCTGCCCGATTATTAATCACACTGCTGGTGTCACATTCACTTTGCTGGCTCCAGCCTTGAGTAGCAGGGCACGCACAGGTGCAGGCCCCCCGGCGCGAGGACGCGAACCTACACCAGTGCACCGCCCTCCAACGCACTTCAAATGAATTTCTACCTGGAACTACTGTTCGAGGCGCTCGGTGCTCACACCGTCTGTCTGTCGCCTCTTTCTTCTTCCGTTGTCCTATCAGAGGCCTCCTACGCCCTCCAGCTCTCACAGCTTAGAGCTCGAGACCTGAAGCCGGGAAGGCAGTACTGAAATAAACCGAGACCAGCGCGACTGTTGCGCCGTCGCCGGCGCCGCGCGGTGACGTCACCGTACACGCCGGGGGCAGGGCGGGGGCGGGGCCACCGCGCAGCCAGAGCGCGAAAACCGCGCGCCATTCCGGAAGCGCGGCCCCGAGAGGCTGCGGGGCGCTCTTTCTCTCAAAGGTGGAGGGGCGAGGCTTGCTCAGGAATGGCGTGGCGGGTGTGCGCGGGCGACAGGACTCAGTCCCAGGCGACCGAAAAGTGCTGGTTTGGTTGCTTTCTTAAACGTTGACCCATGCCTCAGGTCCACTGTACTCTTAGCCCTTCCTTGTTAGAGAAATGTTGAACCCAGGAATGGCTGTGCCTTTTTCTGCTTCAGTTTACCTACCGCGCTCCAGAGCCTCTGGCGAGGTGTTTGAGATCTTAAGAAGGCGCTACCCGTACTCTGCATTTCTCGTCCAAATTCTTCTGAGTTTAGGGAGCTCTGAGAACTGTCCACGTTTTGCTCAAAGCTGCCCACTACAACGTGAAATTTATGATTATAATTGTAATTCCCAATTTTGCATATTACCCCCGATGAGTCCGTACAGTAGCGTCACCCCTGGCTCCCATCTGTCGGTAGAAGGGTGCACTGCCTTCACCTCTGACTTCTCTGGTACATGTTGAGAAGTGTGAGTAGGGACCATGTTTTCTGAAATCACAATTTGGTAAAGAATTCCTTTATTCTGTTTACTGCTTCATCTGTGCTTACTAGAGTGGTCAGCAACTATGCTTAAAAAGGAAATTTTTTTAAGCATAAATAGAACATTTGGTTAATTCTTGTTTCATTTGGCTTCTACCAACATAATTTTGGAAAATAATTTATGGGAAAAATATTAGAAAATGATAGCAAAAATTTGGTACCCATGATTGTTATAGTTTGTGTAAAATAAGCCGCAGAATAGTTCACAAGATAGATGCTGAAGCTAAGGACAGTCTTCATTCACAAAGTGGCTTTTGAAAGAGAGAAGTAAGATTCTGGAAATTTGGAGAATCTCCGTATTGGGAGTTGGGGAGTAAGCATGAGAACAGTCTGGAATTGAATTGACTAGAAAATATGGTAGCACATTAGACTTGATAGTGTGTTTAATGGCCAAAAAGAAGCACCCGATTTGTAAGCAAAAGATCATTTGAAACATTTTGAGGAACCAGGTTAATAGCAATTGAGGATTTATTGTGTACAAATGTGTAAGAGAAACTAAGTTCACTGCTTTCAAAAAATATATACAATTTAACTGAAAAGAGAAGTGTAATTCAAAATAATTCCCATCAGTATGTCAGTAAATCATGTAGTATGGCAAAACTTGTACTCCCACTTCTGTGCTCAGTCTGAGGTGTAGACTGTAGGCAGCAAGATACTCCTGCTCTCTTATATATTCACCAGTGTTTATTCTCTGCCTTTTCCCCCAAAGTTCTTTGTTTTGTTAGACGGAGGGGATGGGGGTGAGAGTGAGCTGGGGATGGTAGAGGGATGGTCATGTATTATTCTTGCAAATCTGATTCTCACCAAACCATAGCTTTTAAAATATCAAAAGGCAAAGATTTATGTATTTATTCTGTTTTCTCTGTAGAGCCCCTTCCTCTTTTGGGTCAAGAAAGTCAAGAATCCTCTCCACCTGTTACTTCCAGATCAGTGCCCTTCAGACCTCATGTGAAAAAACCCACTCCTCTGATATACTTGCTTCGTGGGGTGACACCATCTACTTTCCCTGCTTCACCAGACACTTAACAGTCACTCCTTGTACACTGACTCTGACCAAAAAAAAAAAAAAAAAAAAAAAAAAAAAAAGGTCTTTCCACCCAGTCTTGCCTATCTCACTATTCCATTCGCAATTCACATCACTTTGACCTCCACTCCACTTCCACAGCTATCCATTGAATCCTGCCATCAGAGTGCCTTTAGCTCAGAAACCTTAAATTTAAAAACTACTATCTACCAAAGCTGCATTCTTTCAGCTCCCAAACCAGTAACTCCCTAACTAGCTATATTTTATTAACTAGGGTTACTGTCTGTGGAGCTTCTTAGACATGCTCATCTCAGAGATGTTGCTTCATGCATAGCACTCAAGCTATTTGTTCTTCAGCGGACTTCTAAATTTGTCTTCTAAATTTAAACAAAACAGATTGCGAGGAGGGTGGGGGACAGTGCAGAGAACACTTCTCTCTACTAGCCGCTGTTTCCTCCAGTGAATAATCTCTAGGGTGACAAACTGTTTCTTCACATGACTTTTGCATCAGAATACATTTAAGAACATTATTTGGGATTTCTTTTTTTTAAATTTGATCTATGTCCTTACTTTTTGTTAAATTCATTTTTCTGGATCTGTAAAATATATTGTGAATAGAAAAAATATTGAAGAAAACAAGCTATTCAGAAACAATGAAATGTTCTCTATTAAGCTTTTCTGAATACAAAATGGAAAAATCCATTAGGAAGTCTGTTTGAAAACACCTAGTCTTGAGTTTGGCAAGAACAGACCAGAGAAAAAGTTTCTGATTACACAGAGCAATATTAATTAGACTTACTTGACAAGTGTATATAAAATGATTTCTGGCTGACAAGCCCTAAGACTGGCTTTTCAATGAAGACGGAGAAAAGGACAAAAGTTCAGACTATCACCAGAATCTAGGACTGATAACCTATTTTCTAATGTCTTGGGACATTTTCTTCCATCAAGCCAATGGAATTATAATAAATACTAATAGTGTTAAGCAGCTGGAATCGGGAAATCTATAAAGACCATTTTTATTCTTCCTTATATACCTCTGTTTAAGGAAAAGATAAGATAGCTGGCCTAACAAATCACTCTATTATGTAGGTCCCTCCTTTTTGAGGCTAGTGTGTGGCCTTTCCTTTCATACTGTTCCATCTTAGGATAGTGACTTAACCTCTCTACACCTCAGTTTTCTATTCTGTAAAATACTGTAAGAGCATGCATAGTATATACCTCATGGGAATGTTGTAAGATCAAAATGAGTTAATCTATGTAAAAGTACTTAGGACACTACTGGTTCATATTAAGTACTATATACACATTAGCTATCATTATTTCTATAGCTAGTCCTGCCCCTGGGCTATTTGTCCTGCCTCACAACCTAGTGAACAGCGTAAGGAAGTAAAAAGAAAAAACCTAACAAGATACCTGTTGACAAATCTAATTTTACTGACCTCTGGTCTAAGGTTACTTTTTAAACTTTAAGCTCCACTATTTGTCATTCTATTTTTTAAACAAGGCAGAGAATAAAATTTACCAATTCAATTTTATTTCCATTTTAACAATTAGTCCATTATCCTTGGCCTTACGGAAAGACTCCACCAATTCTATTGTGTTCCCGAAATACAAGCAAGCCTATGACAATATCTGCAGCCAGGTAATTCAGAGAGTTCATTCATTCACAAAGTGCATTATTTAAACAGTTTCAAAAAAGGTCTAATAAACTAAGTAGCCATTAGAGGTTCAAAAATATTAGGATGGACAATAGCTATGAAAACCAATATCAACCTTTTAAAATCAGTAAACAAAAATAAAATGCCATCAGGTATGTACCTACATATTTGTAGCTTACAGTTCTGTGAATATCCTGCTTTCTGCCAAAGTAGAAACAGTTATGCCCACACACCGAGGAGTAAGCCTAATGTCTTCACATTATGAATAAAACCTTTTCTAATAATTTAATGGCTTTTTAATATGTAAAATTCCAATGACTGGTTCCAAAATAAAAATATATTTACTATCTATAAACTCAATACTGTTTACCTCATTTTTCATAAAATTTTAGCCTTTTGGGGAAACTTACAGAAGTAGATATAATAGACAAATTAATAATCACTTCAAATTTTAATATAATAGCAATCACACCTCTAAATTCCCCAGGCCAGTCTAAATCCAGAAAACTTAACAATCTATTTGTATTCATTTTAAATCAAAAAGACCATTCTATTTCCTAAGAGGTAAGCTACTAAATAACTTTACAGAACTTCCTTTTATTTTTCATGACTAGTCGATTCCCTGTTTTGAAACATCTGTTAAATGTTATCTGAGAATTCTTATTTTAGGAATACAATTTTTGTTTAGCTTATATGCTGGAAATTCTGACAAGTACTTAAAAAGATCCACAATTAGTGCAAAAAGAGAAAACAGTATTTTAAGTTATCCTTCCCATTACAAATAATACTAAGGTTACTAAATGCCAATATTATGTAAATATATAATAATTTCCTACTTTGCTTACTGAAAGATAGCAAATACAAAAATAGATTAACATTGGGTTTAATGAGGTTTATACCACATGTACTAATAGTCTTACTTTAACTGCAAAAATACTTTAGCCACATTTAGAAAAAAAATAACTTACTGAGACTATAACTGTATATTTCTAAAGGCCAGATGAAAGAATACCAATTATTTTCCTTGTAAGTAGAATACATGCCATAAAGCTTATGGAAACAGTTACTCTGTAGAAATGAATACATTGTTAAAATACTGGTTAATTGATGGGGAATTCCACATCTGCCTATTAACACAGTCCCATCCGTCTTTTAAGGCTTTGGTATAGGTGATTCGCTGTCCTTTCATCATTTATCTTTCTTCTTTGCCTCCTTCTTCTCTAGTTCCTCTGTCTGCTCCTCCTTCTCCCCTTTCATGTTTACATTTGCTCCCCCTCCTGGATTCTCCCCCTTTGAATTATCAAGGATTTTATAGTCCTCAAGGATTGTTTGCCCGGTTTGTTTTGCAGTTTTCTTCACCATTGCTTTGATGCCAATGTTGTCAATGTTATAGGCAGTTAAACCAACATTGATAGCAGAATCTACTGCATCATGTGTAGCTTCTCCCAAGGTATGCCCGTATCTTCAAAAGAAATGAAATCATAAACATAAATTAAGATCTTCTGAATTAGTATTAAATAAGTCACATGATTAGCATGTTATCCCTGAAAGCAAAATCAAAGTTTAGGTTTCAATTTAATGAAAACATCCTAAAGAAGAAAACACACTGTGCTAAGGCTATATGTTCTCCTTTAGCAAAATCTGTGTGAAAATAAATGTGGGATAGTGGGGATTAATGTGATAAAGACTGTTTATGTTGAAGAATAAAATATAAATAATATTGTTTGTCAGTCATTATTTTCTTATTTTATCCATCCCTTCTGGAAATGTAAGAGAATTTCCATTGAAGCAACTGCAGGACACAAATAATATAAAGTCGCTATAAAGGGTTTTCATTTCTACCTTAACTATCAGAATCTGAGTTTGTCTTTAAGCAGATTCTATAACGCATGCTCCTCCTCGCTCCACTCCACTGGAGACTCACTGGCCACTTGCTGTTCTTTGAACCCACTGAGCCTACATGTGCTGCTGTCTTAGGACTTTTGTACTGGCTGGCACCTGACTAGACTACTCTCATCCCAGGTGTTCGACATGGCTAACTGCCTCCCCTTCTCTGACTTATTTTCTCAGTACCTAACCTATTTATATTGCCTTACCCCACATGCTCCACCCTACTGCCACTCAACTCCCCTCCTTAAACTGCTCTTTCTTCTTCTATAACTTACCATCTGATGTATACTATAGATCTTAGTTACACCCATTGTTTTTGTTTTGGTTATTGTTTAGCTCACTAGAATGTAAAGCTCATTAGAAAACTCTTTGTTTTGTTCAATAATGTATCATAAGCCTTGAGAACAGTGCCTGGCATTCATTATTTGTTGAATGAATGAAATGAGCAATTCCTGCTTTATCCATCTCACAAGAGTTTGAGTATCAAATGTATAGCAAAGTGCTGAGGGTACTATAAAGAAGTAAACAAAAGTAGTTATTATTCACAAAGATCAATATCTGTTTTTAATACCATTTCTATGAGAAAAATGCAATTTGAGGTCCTATACAAGGATACTAAAACTTAACCTGTTTTGTTTTACTTTCTACCTTTTTATAAATACCAGGCTTTTAAAGCTTTTCTTGTCCATAGGTTTCCCAAAGTAAAGATTTGCTTAAACAAGAAATAATTAAAGGCAAAATCTTACGATTTTCTCCAGGACACAGGTGAAGTTTCCTAGGTGCTTTGTGACCTGTATCTTGACATTTTATACTAACACTGACTCTGTCCTTTGAACTAATGAATCCTCTATTACTATCAGGCTGCCCTAGAACAGTGCTTTGTGATCCTGCTGGCTTGTTCATGCTTGACTGTTTTTCAATGTCAGTTCTAGAAAAGTGAAGTACTCTTATTATACTGCTGAATGATGATTCCATTCTGCCCTCTGCCTAAGGTCAGCTACAGCCAAAGCATAGCTGAGCCTACAATCTGCCAAACCTTATGTGTGGTACCAGTCTCGATTAGGGCTTCTCACTAGTTACTAGACAGAAAAGCTGCCTCAATTGCTTTCTGTCAGTCCCTGTTGCTCTGCAACCATTCGGCATTCCACAGGATTTGCTGATGCTGCAGGAGAGACATGGACATCCTGTCAGTCAAACCTGTCACAAATCCTATCATCAGGTGGCAATGGCTACAGCTAAATGAGAAGAAAGGGGAGGTGGCAGTTTCAGCAATGGAAGAGTGACTAACTCTTGGATAAGCAGGTTTCTTTTAGGGCTTCTCTCTCCAGGACAGCCAGCTGCAAGGAAGTGACATAGTAACTTAAGAATCTGGTCATATTAGTGTTTCTGAATACAGGAAATCTTTTCCTTTCACTTCTGAATATTTGGAATGTTCCTTATTCTACTGACATAGTTTGATACCTCTAAAGGCACTCATAATATTTCTATATGTAACATCATTCTAAAGGCTACATTATTTTTAATAATGTACTAAAAAAATTAAAAGGGGAGTCTATGTTGGTGCCCTGATAATTCTGCTTGTTCTTCCTGCCTCGCTACTTCCATTTCAGCAACAATTCCTGTTAATTGGGAAAAAGTGCCAAACTAAGAGTCAGAAAACTAGATTCTAATATCAACTGTGTCAATGACTAGCCTTTCAACCTTAATGAAGTCTCACCCTCGTTGCATTTTTCATCAAATTCCTCTTCTTCATCTCATAAAATGAGATATATATGTTAAAGCATGTTAAAATTTCCATGGTTCCAAATATTTAATTATTTTTAAACATCTAGTAAAATGGATCAGCAGTTGTATTCATTTTTTAAAATATATCCTCACTTATCACTTCTGCTTCTCAATGTGACTTAGAAGCAGTATTCCTGGCAGGCATTTATTTTTCTCTTCCTTGATAAGTAACTGCTCAGTTCTCTTCTTCATTCAGATTCAAACTGTACTGCTAACAACTAGAAAACCTATCTCTGGCTAAAGAATAAAGCTTATTTTTGACTTGTTACTTTTTAAAACGTTAACTTAAATTAGAACTTATTAAACAGATTTTATATACTGAGTTAACACTACTGGATCAACTGAAGAACAATAAAAAATGAATGTAAAGTATTCTCTAAATAAGTCAATGGGATTCAATTTATACTTTGAATGAGATTTTTCAGAAACTTCTTCAGTGCATTCAGTAACATCTACAAAAACAGCATACTGGCAGTGATTCTAGATTTTACTAATCATAACAAAATTTCTGTCATAATAATTTTCAAATAAATCTGCCTACAATTCAATTTTTATACAAGCTTCAAAGACATTCTCAGAAATATTAACCTTAAATATTTTAAATAGAAATACCTTCTTATTTATCTATCCACCAAATAGACAAATGGAAGATAGGTTGTGGACAATTTATGAAGAACCTTGTAGATAAAGCTGAGGAATTTAAACTTTATATTTTGAAATCATTGAGAATGGAATGACCACATTTATATTTTAGAAAAATCTAATTCAGGTTGCATTGTGAATTATAAGTATTTAATATAGAAGGACTGGTTAGGAAACAAGCTGTGAGCTGGATGAGAAATACTCTAAGGTAGTGGTAATGAGGCTGAAGAGAAAGGAAAGACAACAAAAAACGGGATGTAGTGACTGAATGGCTGTGGTGGTTATGTAGTTGAAATGTGTGAGCCTGAAAATTAATAAGAGAAAAGTTAACAGGAAACAGAATTGAGAGTTGCTGGCACAGAGGTAGTAACTGTAGTCAGTTATAGATGGTATCAGGAAAAGTAGAAAAGGACCGAGTATAGAGTAAAAACTCAGAACCAATATTTAACAAATGAGTGTGGAAGACAACAACCCTGAGAAGTAATCTGACAACACGAATTTGAGGAGGTTTGCAGACCCAAATCTGGGAGCAAGAACAATCAGTAGAAGAGGACAGACCTTATCCATAAAAAGTTGTGAAAAAAATCTAAGATGTAAAAAATACAAGTCTTTCATATCCATAAGTAACACGAAATGAAGACTAGCTAACATCACACACTAAAATCTGAAACCAAAATGAACAGACTTAATGATGAGTCAAAATCAACAAAGTGAAATTAAGCAAGTGTAAATGTGAGGTTCTTAATTTTAGGTACAAATATTAAGTGTCCCAAAATAAGATGAAGATTTAGATTTTAAATAAAAGGTTTATTTAAAAAAATATCAACTAAATTCTCACTTACCTGCTTTTTTTTCACTCCATGAATCTTTGGAGGAAAAGATAAAATAATAGCAATACACGCCATCATAGATATAAACTAGTTCAGAACCACTGTTAAAATTCCTATTCATCATATTAAGTTATCCTCACTAAGGACTAGAAATACAAAATTGATACCAAAACGCTGTACTTCCTTAGTTATGTGAATTCCAAACCCTTAATAAGGCTCTACATAACAGTACTTAGGTAAGCATTTTTTTTCATTAAAGCAGGAAATGGACAAACCCAATAAAGTACTTCCTACTTTCTAATATGACTGCCTAATTATCTATGCTAATGAATGATACCAATAATCTAAAAATAACTCACTTTTGGCCTAAAAGCACTTCTGACCTCCTGCTCTTGCAACAAAAGAATAAACGATTTTTCAAATTATGGCTGATTCATCAAAGTAACTTCAGAGTCATAACACAAAGAGTATTAGTCAGAAGTCAATGTCACAAGTAGTAAGAGGTGAGTAGGGAGACTTGGGTTTTACATTTCCACTGAAAGAATCTCAGATCTACTCTATTTTCCTTTTCAAATCTTTTTGTAAAGTTGACACTCCAAGATAAAGTGTCAGGACATTGTTTTGATTCAAAGGTAAGCATGCCTCATACTGATGAGATCAAATCAACTCAGAGTGGAAATTAAGTTAGTATTTCCTAAGCTAATGGTCATATACTGTGGTGCAAGGGAATCCAAACACACGCTAGATAGTAGTGGTAAATAACTCTAGATACTAAACTTGCACAGATGTCCGTCCCATCAAGGGCCGTGGTGGCTCAGTACCACACTCTGACAATGCTCAACAGAAAGACCTGGCTTAAATCCCAGCTCTCCTAGTTACAGGGGGCAAAATCGTTAACATGGTATTTAATAGCTCTATGCTTTGGTTTCCTTATCTGCAAAATGGAGATAATAGTGTTAAAGATTAAACAATACATATGAAAAGCACTCAGCTCAATGTCTCATATTTAAGTATGAGCTCAAATGTCAGTGAGTGGATAACATAACTGAGTTGAGAACGCTATCAACACTACTACTTTGTTTTAAATAAACATTAATATATTAAGATCTAAAGTAATTTGAAGCTAAGAAAGAAAATCAGGTCCTTCATACTAGATTTAATTTTTAGACCTTGATTCCTCTAGTACTTGTGAAGACAGAATAAAGAGCTAAAATCAGAGGATCCCGTTTTAAGTCTCATCTTTAATACCACTTATCAGATGAGCTTAGGCAAATCATTCATTTTTGTTTGTCCACTTATTAAAAATGAAATAGAAGGCATACCATCTGTCTTTTCTAATGCAAATGTACAGTGGCAGAGTCACATAAGATGTGGCAAAATTTAACATTTTTTGCATACAGAAGGGGCTAATGTTAATGAGGTACAATAGTTTAATTATAATTCACTTTTCCGCATCAAAACTAAAGGCAAACATCACCCATCAAGAACATGCAGTTAATAATGGTACAGAAACACTAGGCTTTTTAAAAATTAAACCTATTTTTTACATTAATGAACAAATGTTTATAACAGTAATATAAGGCAAAGTCACAAAATTCTATTAATTCGCTAAAAATATTCTCTTTACTTAAGAAAAATAGCAAGTGAAAAAAAATTATCAGATACTTAATAACTACACAGTCACCTTAACTGCTTCTGAAGTTTTACAAATGCTATAAGAAATTTAGTCATTAAAATAAGCAAATTCAACTTACTTGTATCTTACAGTTTGTACTGTTTCTGCTGAAACGTTGTTAACAATGCATTTGGCGGCACATTCCAACCCCTGCCAGACGGTTGAAAATCCTGCAGATGCATTTAAAAGTAAATAAAGCTAGCTCTAAGCAAACAAGCCTTCCTAGTTAAATTTCTGGGTCTTCTGTTACCTTGAACACTACTTGCTGCTACGACCATAGCACCATCCAGGGGAGACTTCCCACTTCTGTCTTTTTTAAGAGATTCTGGAACAAGTTTGCTTCCATGCTTCCTGACGTGTGGGGCTAGTTCCTTTCCAACACAATTTGCTACAGTGCAAACTCCGTCAACTAATATAACCATTAAAAAAAAAAAAAAACATTTAGAAAAAACATATTCTTCCCCAATTTTATCACTCTTATTTATCAAAATTCTTACACAACCATCTAAAGTTGTTTTACTGCAAAATGTTACCATTTCTATTTAAAGATGGGAACCAAGGCTGGCTATTTTTTAAATAAAGGCTATTGTTTGGTTTCAAGATATATGTGCAGACCCCACTGATGTTTATAATCCTGCCTCTTAAATATATGTTCTTTTTGGCAGTATGTTTAAAAGAAAACTATCCACCTTTTCTATCTGATTGCTACAATGTAAGGTGGGTAGGTCTACCTTTAGTGTTTTCCAGCTAAGCATATTTGTATTTTTTCTCTATGTCAGCAAATACTCAGTGAGATAGTAGTAAGGTATTTAAGTCTATGTAAAAGTAAGCAAACCAATTTGATTCAAAAGAAAAAAATACCAAAAAGATAATCTTACACCATTTAAAACAATCCATTAAGAAGGTACCTGACCATTTTAAAATACCAACCGTCAAAAGAGAAAAGGTTAAAGCATATTGCTTGGGAAGGCGGATACCAGAATCACTAAGTCAGCTTTACTCAAACAATATATCTTTCCCTCTTGACCCATGCAGTAAAATGTGTCACATTCAACAGTAGCAAAAACATTTAGGACCATTCCTTTTCAAAGCATGGATACTCTCCTCTCTAACATATCAAAACAACCCTTTAACCAGTGTTTCTCCAACTTTTATATGCAAAGAAAAATCATGTAGGTATCTCATAAATGCAGATTTCTATGAATCAGCAGATGTGTCAAGTGCCTGCTTCAGAAATATTGTACGGTTCTCTGATAGGTTGAGTAGGAAGTTGAAACTGCTTTGTCCTAATTCTTTACTCTTAAAGATAAACCATCTAAATGAGCATTCAGATTAAACTGGATAAAGTAATTATTTTTCACTTATCTGAAAAGAAAGTCATCCGAAGTCACTTTACCCAAGAACTGACTGACTTTCGCTGCTCCTCCTGTAGCCTGCTTTGCTATGTGCAGTCCCCTGGACACAGCCGGACTGACTTCCACTGGTTTTTCTTCTGGTTGAATCCGTTCTCTGAGTTTAGAGGCGCCTTTCTGGATTGCTTTGCCAGTAAATTCTGCACCTTTGACTAAACCCCAACTCACCCAAGAAGCACCTATTTAAATAAAAAATTTTAAGTGCACATTATAGGGCTGACTACTTTTTAGCCCTTTACCAACCAACCCGCAGGAAAAACTCCAAGGAGTTCAATGTTCAGATCCCAAACATGCCACAAACTTTCAAGCCAAGTTTGTACTTATAGTTTTCTGCCTGGAATATACATCTTTTCTAAGTAAATTCATCTTTCAGTACTTAGATTACGTATCACCTAATAAGAGAGTTCTGTATCACTCTCTGCTGATACAGTCCGTATACTGTTGTTAGGAACTAATTTGGTGTTTTGGTGCCATTAAGATCATATTCGGCTAGAGGTAAACCCAGGTATCCTTGTTCTTTGTGTTCTAGTCCAGGCACCACTCTTTCCTCATGAAGTCTTTAGGGCTACAGACACAATACAAACTGAATCTAAGGAAGCTATATCTTAAACACTAGTGCTTGCTGGCTTGCTTTAGGTTAAAGGCATAGGCAGGGGGTCCTGTTCCTACCTCAACCCCAATCCTGAGCCTCGCAATCTCAGCACCTCTTAGCCTGCAACATAAACCTGAATGTCAAAGACGTGATAACACCCAAAGAATGCGTGAGAAGAAAAATCTGGGAGAGAAGGAAATTGGGAGGCCTAGATGGTTAAGTCATTTCTCATGACAGTAGGCCCTAGTCCTTAGCTTTGTTCCTGCTTCTTGCAGCATGAATGAAAGAAGAGATTGTCAGAGAGAAAAAAATCAGGATGGCAGAGACTTCTCTAGTGAAAAGGACCTCGGGGAGCCTGTGGGGGAAAAAGTGGGGAAGAGATGGGAAAGGCAAGAAAAAACACACAAGGAGAAAGGTCCCCCTAAGGGGAAGAAAAGTGCCATCCTCCCCAGAGACAGCTCACACTTGAAAATTTTTCCTTTTTGGCTATAATCTGAAACCATCAGCTTTCAAAGCTGGACATATAAAATACACAAGTATGTTCTCCCACCGTCTGGGGCACGGTTTTTACATAATTTCTCCAGCCGTGAGTGAGCAGGTATCCGGCGATCATGTGAAAATCATACCCCTTTAATAATGCTAACGGCAAAAGTGCCAAGGGTAACTGATTAGAAAAACTGATGTGTTCTCCCATTTCAGCGAGCAGGCCCACCTCCAGTTCCCACCCTACTCCCGCTGTCTGGCCTTGCAGGAGGCCCAGGTCTCAAACCCAGGCAGGCAGGCTGTAGTCAGGAGTTCCCGTAACAATAAAGGGGCTAAAGAAGTCTATTTAAAAATGTGTGTGTTTGTGTGTTTTTAGAGTTAACTTACAGGTTGAAAAATATTAAGTTAAAACCAGCTGAACCAGAAGGAAGACTGAGAAATCATAAAATAAATGACAATGAAACTTCACTCAAGTTGAGTAAACAACAATAAAACTATAACAAACAAACAAGGGATGGCATCCATTGATGACTAAAAAAAAATAAATGGAAGTGAGATAAATGAAGTCATAGAACTAATAAAGAGAAATACTAGAGGCAAATTATGAATGAGCTATCACCATGGAAGAGCGTAACAGAGGTAACAGTAATACGTTAAAACTATAGACACTGTAACAGAAGATAAGGAAATGTAGTATTTCATTGGTAGCTATTACAATCTTTTAAATGGAGTATGTCATGCCAGATACAAATTGTTCTACTCAGGTTTGCATCCTCTGCACCCAGTCAGCACTGAGATGTAACAAGCCCTGACTTTGCTGGATGAACGAGAGGTTGGTGGATGACTTAAAATTATCTAACTTAAACTTAAGTTAATCAGTCTACTGCCACAAAAATTATCTAACTTAAACTTAAGTTAGTCAATCTACTGTCACAAATCCTCCTCCTAAATTAGTTTACAGGGCTTTACTCCATATAAATATTTGGCAGCTTAAAATGTTAAGTCTGAAGCTTTTCACTACCAATTTTTCCCAAGAATAAAAGAGAATAATAGTCCAAGAAAAACTTACATCAATATGACAATATGTGATGTTGTAAAACCTGGTTCCTTTTTTTTTGTTTAAGTATTTATAAACTGATCATTTAGAAACAAAATATAAAATGTTATCTTCCTAAGTATTCTCTTATGGGTTCCAAAGGTTTCACATTAAAGGAGGAAAATGTTAACATTACTGTAATACCTGACAAAATGTTTTGAGCCACTTTCTCACTCCATTCGGGTAGTTCCTTTGCTTTTTCTTCTGCAACTGGCTCATAGGGCACCATATGACTCAGATTAACTTCTTCACTTGAAGTACCTTTACCCTAAATAGTAAAAATGTTTTAAAATGTGAAACAGTAAAGTACTATGAGGGGAAAAAATTATAAGCCTTATGCAATAAAATATTAAGCCAACGAATACTAGATATAATTAAGGAAAGTATCTCCAGCCAACCTAGTTAGCAGTACATTCATAACATAGTGTGCAATACCATAACCACCATGAAACTGAGAATTGTCCTGGTCTTACATACGGTCCCACTGGCAAGTAAGACTTAAATACCAACATACCTCCAATACAGCATTTATCAAATCATATTTAAGGCGACCTTTTTCAATTCTTGACTAGACTATGCGTTCCTTCATACAGCTGTCATCCCCTAGATATTAGTATGCACACAGTACTCAGTAAGGTTAGAAAATTTCTGTTAGATGACTCAGTCAGTGAGGAAGGATGTATCCAAATAAACTGGTGTTGACAGAAATCAAGTAAAAGCAAGTAAATACGTATAAACACAGAACAACCTACCACTCCATTGGGATAAAAATGGGAAACAGAAATGCCTGTACTTTGCTATGAGACCTAAAGCCAACACTCAGACCTCACAGTATTATAAAATAACTTGAAAACCAAACTGCCCAACAGAAAACAAAACAAAACAAAAACTTGCATGAAAAACAAAACAAAAACTTCTACATGGGGGAAAAGCCACTCATAAGTAAAAACTAAATACAAACTGGACAAAATATTTGACATGGGCTAATGTGCCTAAAATATAAAGAGCTCCTAGAAATTGAAAAGAAAAAGACTAGGAACTCAGTAATAAAAATGGATAAAGGATATTAATACAAATCACATCGAAAACAAAATTCAAGGAACCCTTAAGCAGATACTCAACATCACTCATAATAAAATCAATGCAAATTAAAATATCCCAATATACCATTTCTCATCTATCAGACTGCCAAAATACAGAAATGCCGACAGCCCAACTCTGTTGACCAGGCTATGGGGAAAAGGGTACTCTCGCATACCGGCGGGAGTGCCTAAGAGTGTAATCCTTAGGGAGAGCAATTTAGCAAAATCTATCAAAATCACAAATGCATTTATCTTGTGACTCAGTAACCCCACTTCTGGTTTACCTGATGAATTAACTACAAATGTATGAATTAATGGAGCTGCAAAGTTAATCTCTGAAGCATTTGTCTGTAATACCAAAAACCTGGAATCACACCTCAATAAAAAATTGGTTAAAGAAACAGTGATGCAGTCATACAATGAAATACAAGATATCTGTAAAAAAAATTGAGGAAGTTCTTTATTTATTGACATGAAAGATCCCAGCAATTTATTATTAAATAAGAAAAATAAAACACAGAACACTCTATATGATGTTGCTACCTTTGTAAAGAGGAAGAGAAATAACAATTTTTATTTGCTTTTATCTGCTTCGAGAAACACTTGAAGAAACACAAGATCCTAATAAAAGTGATAACAAAGACCGATGAGGGCAGGGGGACACACAACAAAGGTGGGAGTGAAGCTTTTCAATGCATATATCTTTTGATATAATTTTATTTTTTAAACCAAGTTATTAAATTTTTTAAAAATCAAGTTCTAAGTGATGTGGAAAAATTTCTAAACACACCATGAAGTAAAAAGCAAGGAGCAGAATAATGTATCTTATATACTGCTATTTGCATTAAAAATTATACATGTGTGCAAATACACATATATCCACACAAAATAAATATGTGTGTGAACATACATTTTAATATGCATAAAATATATCTAGAAGAATAAGAAGCTAATAACAATGTATCCAGAGCTAGGAGTTAGGAGTATGGGGGACAGTATTGGGAAGAAAACTTACTTTTCACTATATACCTTTTGTACTTTTTGAATTTATTTTTTGGGTATTAACTTAAAAAAAATTTTTAAATAAATATATCACTTGGAACCATTTTGGACTTCCGATGTCCTCACAGAACAGGTCCTAGATGTTCAACATAAACCACAGTGACACCATACAAGTAAATGCAGAATATGCCTTTGATATTCACTAATTCCAGAGATAATTATCGAGCATTTACAATATGGAATTAATGAACAATACCAAACTTCTTGTAATTCGCTATTCACACAATGCTATTTTCTTTCCTCATACATTTGCTTATCTTACTACTTCTGCCTAGAATGCCCTTCAATCTGCTATTCACATGGTTAACTCCTCTTCATCCTCCAGACTTACCTCAGCCATCGTGCCCTGTAGGAGGAACCTCCTTACTGCTCCCCACATACCCATATCTCTGAGGCCAGGTAGTTAGATAGAAGGAACAGCCTAGCTTTCTATACAACCTATGAACCTTCATTTAATGATCACACTGGATAAAAATGTCTCTTCGCTAATCTGTCCTCCCCACTAGATGGTCAATTCCTTGAAATGAGAAATTTAAATTTTTTTCACTATGCTCAGCCTTCTAGCACTTAAAAAAACATTTACTTAACTCTAATTCAGATTTATCATTTACAGCATATCTATACTCAGAATCTAAGAAATGAGAGAAGAAACTACTAAGCATATTTTAAATAATGCATTCTCTGTCCTGTTGACCATCCATGAAGAAATAAGTAACTGAATAAAAATGATAGTTTAAGATAAAGTATACCTAGCCCAAGATCTTGGTGTACATGGGTAGGTGAAGAACAACACAAAAAAGTATATGCATCGTTAATGTAAATATAAAAATTGTTGCAAAAAAATCTATTTTTAAAAACAGTTTAAGTAACAAATACTTGGAAAGGGAAATAGTAAAGCTGCTAATTATTTTTTATCAGTAATCACTTTGTGACTCTGCAAGTTGCTTTCTTTAGTTCACAGGGATGAGATCTAAAAACGAATTGAAACTGGTGAAAGGTACCATTAGAATAACACACACACAAATACCTTATTACTCTTTTACATATTTTACTTACCTTTTTCCCCCATTTTCCTTTATGACGCAGCACATCCTTACTGCCTTGGTCCAACGAAGGACCTACCTGTCCCACATCGGAGCCACTGGCTTCCTTCAGTTGGTCAGAGGGGCACCTTGCTCTGCCAGGGATTTGGAATTCATTTTCTCCTTCAGCCCAGTTCCAGTTGGCCTAGGGAGTAAAGGACTAAGCTGAGCTTAAATCCGACTTTCCCCAGATGACTCTCCTTTAAGCTGTGGTGCGCTCCAAACACTGTGCTCTAATAATACACCTGGTCAAATGTCAGTGTTTGATGGTCTTGTTTTAAATAAAACTACTTTTGTTTGTCTTTCTCCTATACTTCTGTTTTATCTCATCACCAGACCTCAAACCTTTAAGGTCTTTGGTTCACAGCATACGACCTAAAGCAAATTTCAAAAGACAAAATATAGCTCACAAGACGGTGTCAAAGGTAGAGGCTGAGCTCGCCACCTCTAGCGACCACACCAAAGTTATAACAAAACTACAGAACCACCAGTATGTGCAGTCACTTGAGGTCTGGCTGAACATAACCTCTACAACTAGGTCATCTCAAACAACAGATCACTTAAAAACAGTAGGAGACACAGAATCAGCCTGATCCCACAACTGCGTGTGGCCATAGAGAATCGGGAGGGCTATCGTGGCTCAGAGCCCCCTCCCCCACCTGAGAGTGAGGGGTCCCACCCACTGGGCTCCCCAGCCCAAGGATCCAGTGCCAGGAAGAGAAGTCCCTACAACCTCTGGCCATGAAAACCAGCGGAGGTTGTGGCTGAGTGACACGGAGGGCTGAGGGCACAGACTGTCCTCTTAAAGGGCCCACGCCCAGCCTTATTCACTGACGGAATTGCTCACTGAGCTCCAGTGCTAGGGCAGCTACTTGCAGGGTGCCAGAGACACATGGGGAGGTGCTGACCTACTGGGCTTCAGGGTGAGGGCTGGAGGGGCGGCTTTTTCCAAGAGGTGCAGACAGACACCACTGTTCCTTTGTCGAGCTCTCCCCGCTCCCAGCCTGCAGACAGAGGCGCCATGGTATCAGAGTTTCCAAAAACATGGATAACGCAGGTCACTCTGCCCAGGGGATTCCCTGAGACCCCGCCTCTCCCAATTTGTGGGCCTACGCAAGCTGGTTCTAGTATTTATTCCATACAAATGGGCTGTCTTGGCTCCTGCTGCAAACTTTCATAAAATCCCTTAAAAGACTCACAAAACCCAAAGAAGTCGCATCTGGCCTTAGTGGGTCCTGTATGTCTTGCTGAGCAGCCCCAACCCTTGCACAAGTGGCTGCTGGCTTCAATTTTTGACTTGGCCACTCAAGGTACCTGGAAGCCCAGCACGGGTGACAGCCCTATGTGGATTGCCTGGTGACTCTTACCAGGTGGTCCTAGAGGTACACAGGCTGCAGCTGAACTTGGCCAGCAGCTGGAACCTTTCTGGTCTGTGCCACTAGGCCTCACAGCACATCTACTACATAAAGCCACTCTACTAAGACCAGGAGACTTAGAAGCCCTACATACAAACAGACACAGGGAGGCAGCCAAAATGGGGAGACTAAGAAGCATGTCCCACATGAAAGAACAGAACAAAGCTCCAGAAAAAGAATTCACCAAAATGAAGGCAAGCAATCTAATAGATGCAGAGTTCAAAACACTGGTTATAAGGATGCTCAAGGAACTTTGGAGAAGAGTAGATGAACTCAGTGAAAAAACTGGAGATGAAAAGCAATAGGGAGCCAATCAGAAATAAATAATACAATACCTGAGATGAAGAGTACATTAGAGGGAATCAACACAGTGGATGAGATGGAGGATCGACTCAGGGACACAGAGGATGGGGTGGCAGAGGACACCCAATCTGAACAGCAACAGGAAAAAAAATCCAAAAAAATGAAGATAGTTTAAGGGGCCTCTAGGATAGCATCAAGCATAACAACATTTGTATCATAGGGATACCAGAAGGAGAGAGAGTAAGGAATTAAAAACCTATTTGAAGAAATAATGACAGAATACTTCCTTAACCTGGTGAAGAAAATAGACATACAACCCCAGGAAGTTCAGGGGTCCCAAACAAGATGAACTCAAAGAGGCCCACACCAAGACACATCATAATTAAAATGCCAAAGGTTAAATTCAAAGAGAGACTCTTAAAAGCAGCAAGAGAAAAGCAATTAGATATCTATAAGAGAACGCCCATAGGACTGTTAGTAGATTTCTCAAGAGAAACTTAATAGGCCAGAAGGGCTTGGCACAAAATATTAGAAGTGCTGAAAACCCAGCACCTACAACCAAGATTATCTAGCAAAGCTATCATTTAGAATCAAAGGATATATAAAGAGCTTCCCAGACAAGAAAAACCTAGAGTAGTTCATCACCACCAGGCCAGTGTTACAGGAAATGCTGGAGGGACTTCTTTAACAAGAAACAATTATGTATCAAAAGTATGAATAAAGAATGTCAATAACTACGTAGCTATCAATGAGTACTTCAAATGAAAAAGAATTAAATGCTCCAGTCAAAAGACAGCAAGTTTGAATGAATAAGAAAACAAAACCCTTACATATGCTGCTTACAAAAGACTCATTTCAGATGAAAAGACACACACAGACTGAAAGTAAAGGGATGTAAAAAGATATTTCACGATGGACCTAGAGGGTAGCGTGCTGAATGGAATAAGTCAGACAGAGGAAGAAAAATGCCATATAGTTACATGTATATGTGGAATCTTAAGAACAAAACAAACAAACAAACAAATAAAAAAATGCAGAAACTCGTAGATACACAACATTTTGAGGTTACTAGATGGGAGCAGGGTTGACGGGGTGGAAGGGGAGTGAGGGGGAGGTCAATGAAAAAGGAGGAAGGGATTAAGAAGTACAAATTGGTAGTTACAAAACAGTCATGGAGATAGAAAGTACAGCAAAAGGAATACAGCTAATAATATTGTCATAACTATGTACAGTGTCAGAGGGGTACTAGATTTTATCAGGATGATCACTTTGCAAGTGATATAGATGTATAATCACTATGTTGCATACCTGAAACTAATATATTGTATGCCAACTATAACTAAAAAATAAAAAGATATATTAAAAAAAAAACAAGGTATAAAAATCTTATAGTAGTTATCAGTATAAGTTACCATTAAATCAGATACAGCTACATTTAAATTATACAACAAATACTAAGTGCTAGGAACATATATGACACTAAATAATTTTAAAGGCAATTAATAAAACTCATGTCCAGTTATACTCTGCATTGCTGCAAAGCTGATTGCTGATTTTTTTTGCACTTAAAACTAAAGGTAGTCCGCTCAAATACACTTTTCTGAATGAAAATAGTACAATTAATCCATTATCTTGAGTAAAAATAACTTCTAACCCAAGCCAGATGGTTCATCTTCTTCAATAAAGACTACTTAAGAGTGAAAAAGACAAATCAAAATTATAGCTAGTAACTAACTTTCATTTACAGTTGGAGTTCTGGTACAAAAAAGCAAACTAAAAATAACATATAACCAAAAAATAAAACTCTTAATAGAGAAGTAAAATATAACCTAAAAGTTGGTTTAATTTCTTTCCTAAAGCCCAGTAATATAGGTTCAATGAAATGTAGGAGTGGAGGGCGAAACAGGTCCATAATAGATCTGGAGTACTTAAGAATGTCACTTCATTCTGCTAGTAAACAGCAAACGTAAGACTTAAACTCATATCCATCTAACTATGTTCCTGCCTTTGTAAATCTCCCTCCATGAGAACACAGGCTACACATATTTCTGTATGGGGATCATGAGTTTTGTTAACATACATTAAATGTTTAGTGTTGACTATACTAAAGTATAAGTTGATTGCCAGGTCATTCACATATAAAGTTTGTTCATATAACTTAAGGCCAAGATGACTCTCTGACCTTTTACTTTGCTGATGATCTGTTCCCATAACCTTTGACCTTTTAAATATAGGTATGAATTGAAAGTACATTCAACTTCCTGAGAAAACAAGAACAAATTTTTCAAGACTGAAATCAAAGGAAACTACAGTTGACCCTTGAACAACACAGGTTGGAACTGGCAAGTCTACCTGTATGTAGATTTTCTTGCATAAATACTGTAAATGTATTTCTGGTCAAGATGGCAGGGTAGGTAAACTCTGTGTTTGCCTCCTGCCATGATCACATCAAAATTACAAATAAATTATTGAATCAACACCCTTGAGAACTACCTGAAGACTAGCTGAACAGAATTCTTGTAACTAAAGCTATAAGTAAGAAGCCACATCAAGACTGGTAGCTCCCACACCCACGTGTGGAGGTTAAGAATTAGGAGGGCTATCTCAGCGGTGGATATCCCCCCTAAGAAGTGAGAGTTACCCAGCCTAGAGTGCCAGTGCCAGGAAGAGGATTATCCAAAACGACTGGCTGTGAAAATCAGCGGGAATTATGTCCAAATAAGACGAAAGGCTGCTGTAGACACAGAGATCTTCTTAAAGGACCTGAACAGAGACCACTCGCAAATACACACTCATCCTAAATTCCAGGGAAGGGAGAGCAGCTCAAAAAGCACTAGGGACATATAAGAAGCAACTGAATTTTCCGGCTCCAGGGTAAAGGCTGGAAGGGCAGCTCTCTCAGGGCTATGGTATTGGTTCCTTAGTTGAGCCTTCCCCCTACCCACCCTGCAGGTGCAAGTGAGCACCATATCTGAGTCTCCATTAACCTAGACAACACTCTTCTAGCCTCCACCCTAGTGATTCTCTGAGACTTTGCCTCACCCAACTTGTACATTACCTGAACCTCTTTTAGCAGCTGTTTTTCCCAAATGACCCGCACTGCAGATTTTTCTAAAGTCTCTTAAGCATCCTCAAACCTCAGATAAGCAGCAGTTGGCCTCAGCATGCCCTGTACCTCTTGCTAAGTGGCCCACAGCCTAGTATTGGTGGCAGCCAGTCTCAGTTAACAGTACAGCCTCCGAGACCAGCACAGGCAGCGGCTGACCCTGGCTTGTGCCTGAATCCCTCCCAAGCCCCAGAACCAACACACAAGTACCAGTAAGAGATGTCTCCAAAACAGCTTCAGACCACACCAGAGCACCACCCAGTCAGTGTCACAAACAATACACCCAAGGGGTGGACTCAGCAGGTACCAGATCCCATTTAAATCGAATTGTTTCATAAGGTCAGCCCCCAGGCAACAGCTTGTTTGCTGTAGCCATGGCTGGTTTTTATAGCCAGTCAGTCTGAGGGTCAATCTCACCTAATAATGTGCTAACAGCAATCAAGGCTCAGCAATGACAGAAGAGTACATGCAACTCACACATGGACACACCTGGAGCATTCAGCTCAGGTGAACAGGGAGACTGAGCCACCTACTACATCTGGCCACTCTGCCAAGACTGGTAGATGTAGCCGATCTACTTAACGCATAGAAACAAACACAGAAATACAGTCAAAATGAGGAGACCAATAACATGTCCCAAATGACAGAACATGACAAAACTCCAGAAAAAATACTAAACAAAATGAAGACAAGCAATCTATTAGATTCAGAGTTCAAAACACTGGTTATAAGGATGCTTGATGAATTTTGGAGAAGAGTAGATGAACTCAGTGAGAACTTCTTCAACAAAGAGCTAGAAAACATACAAATGGATATAGAAAAAAAAAAAAAGAACCAGTCAGAAAGGAAGAATACAATAACTAAAATGAAGAATACATTAGAGGCAATCGACTATAGATTAAATGAAGCAGAGGATCAAATTAGCAATTTAGAAGACAATGTAGAGGAAAATATCAAATCAGAACAGCAAAAATGAAAAAAGTTTTTTAAAAATAAAATTATTTTAAAGGGCCTCTAGGACAACATCCAGCATCCCAACATTTGTATCACAGAGGCATCAAAGGAGAAAAGAGGGAACAAGAGATTGAAAATCTATTTGAAGAAATGACAGAAAACTTCCCTAAGATGGTGAAGGAAATAGACATACAAGTCCAAGAAGTACAGACAATCTCAAACAAGATGAACCAAAAGAGGCTCAGACCAAGACACATCATAATTAAAATGCCAAACATTAAAGACAAAGAGAGAATCCTAAAAGCAGTAATAGAAAAGAAGCTAGTTACTTGCAAAGGAGCTCCCATAAGACTGTCATCTGATTTCTCAACAAAAACTTTGCATGCCAGAAAGGACTGGAACAAAATATTCAAAGTGATGAAAACCAAGATTATTATACCCCACAAGGCTGTCATTTAGATAGCTTTCCAGACAGGAAAAAGCTAAAGGAGTTCACCACACCAAAACAATATTACAAGAAATGTTAGAGGGGCTCCTTTAAGAAGAAAGGGAAGAAAACAAAAAGTACTAAGACAATATCACAAAGAAAAAATTCTCATTGGACAAAGAAAAATACTTAATAAAAGCAGTGGATCAACCAACATTGAAGCTACTACAAAGGTTAAAAGGCAAAAATAGGAAGATCATGTGTAATTACAACAGTAAATTAAGGAATGCAGACAAACACACACACAATAGTAGTAAAAACTAATGACAAAAACATAAATGTAGAGGAGATGAGTAAAAATAGTAGTGATTTTAGAATATGTCTGAACTCAAGTGACCATCAACTTAAAATAGACTGTTATAAACATAGCTTGGTATAGATGAAGCACATGGTAATCACAAACCAAAGATCTACAAGAGATATACAAGAAATAATAATAATAAAAAAAAGAAATCCAAACACACTACAGAAAACCATCAACATACAAGAGAAGAAAGCAAGAGAATAAAAAACAGATAACTACAAAAACAAACAGAAAAAATAAAATGGTAATAACTACATACCTAGCAATAATTACTTTAAATGTAGATGGGTTAAATGCTCCAATCAAAAGACAAATGAATAAAGAGGTGGTGCATATATACAATGGAATATTATTTGGCCATAAAAAAGAATGAAATCTTACCATTTTTGACAACATGGATGAACTTAGAGTATTATGTTAAGTCAGAGAAATAAGTCAGAGAAAGACAAATACCATATTATTTCACTTATATGTGGAATCTAAAAAGCAAAATAAATAAAACAAAAAATTTGTGGGAAAAAAGAAGTGTTTTCTTCTGGCATCTAGAAAGGATTTCAGAGTTGTAGAGGGCAATTATTCAGCCAGTGGGTTTGGAGGAGGGAGGCAGGGTGCCATCACTATAGGTCTACCCATTCTTCATGTCTGGCAGCCTCTGTGACCCTGAGCCCGGGTCGATGTCCTCTGAATTCTCATTACCCAGGCATAAGCATAACTTTGCCTTGAACTTAGAACACTGTTTTGGAATTGCTATTTCATGCACATGCACCTCTGGCTAGATTGCAGGCATCCTGAGAAGTAAGCAGGACCCCAGCTGACTGAGCTCTGCATTCTGGGCACCTGGCACAGGGTCCACAACATGGCAGACAACTAATACATGTTTAACAAATGAATGAATAATTGATATGGACTCTAAAATCTTGATTCATCTCTGCAAGATAGCAGGATGCAAAACTCAAGTGCTTGGCTTTATGCCTCCTCGTGATCTGAGATACAGGCCAGGCCAAGTGGTCTGTCGGATCACCTAAGCATCATGTACTGTCTTCAGACAGCCTCTCAGCCAACCTCACACAGAAAGGACCTAATGGCAACTTCTGACCATGAGTTCTTGCACCATCATTTAGCACTGAGTCATCTTCAGGTCTTTTCTCAAATATCACCTTCTCCTCCTATTTACAGTTGCACCTGCTTCACCCACACCGGGACTCCTGTTTTTTGTTACCCACTCTCTTCTATAGTTCTTATCTCCATCTAATGTATTATATACTAATTTGCTTGTGTGCTCAAAGATACAAGTTTGGAATATGCTGTAAATAGTGATTAAGATTGTGGGCTCCAAAGTCAAATTGCC
Source organism: Rousettus aegyptiacus (assembly GCF_014176215.1). Lineage (NCBI taxonomy): Eukaryota > Metazoa > Chordata > Mammalia > Chiroptera > Pteropodidae > Rousettus > Rousettus aegyptiacus. The sequence continues at coordinate 11,325,532 of NW_023416286.1, forward strand.
TAGGTTTATGTTAAAGTAGATTTTCATCCTGAAGACGATCACACAAGTTACCTGAAGCCGAAGGTCAGACATTTGTCTCAACAGATCCTCGAAGAGTTCTCTATCATCTTCTGGTAATTCAGAAGACAAGACGACTCCCACAAAGCATCCTGATGCTTGCAACATTGTATCAGGAAACATGTAGGCTCCCACAGTACATTTAAGAACTGGAGATCTATCAGGAACTAGAGGATATAACCAGCCACACACCTGAAAGAATTATTTAAAAAAAAAAAATCAATGAATGAACTAAGTTATCAGCAAGGTTTTACAATTGTTCTATCAGAAAACGAACATGTTAAACTTTAAAAGGTATTTTACAAGGCTTCATAGGACCACTGGCATCAATGAGGCCCCCATAAAAATTAGCCATTTAATAGTCTGGTCTTCCTACAAACCACTCATAAGAACTGTGCTAAAAATGTTATTGCTCCACTATTTATAAAGTCTTAAAACTGGTGACCTTAAATAGCCCACTGTCAACCAATAATGAGTCCAGTTTTAAATAAATAATGGTCAGAGTAAACTAAAGTTTTCTTTATCATCAAATTAAACATCTCTTTGTAGAAATTTTTTTAAAAAACTGTTTTCAAGTACTTTACATGTACTGATTTAATCCTCACAAAAATGCCATTAGGTTGGTTAGTGCTGTCATTTTATATACAAGACAACTGAGGCACAGAGAAGTTAATTACACTGCACAGAGGCAACAACTAAAATGTGGAGCTATGATTTAAATACATGCGATCTGGTAATACAGAAGCTGAGCAATTATTTTAATTAGAAACTCAGCATTCACAATGTTAAATATGTAGAATTTACTAAACCCAAGAGAACTTGGCAGGACAGAGGCTAGAATAAAACACTGAGTTATGTTTGTGGATTCACTATCATTGCAAAGTTAAACAGAAATGACACAAAGCTGCCCTGGTATATGTCACCTGGGGAGGTCAGATTCTCAGTACACCAAGATTTGAGACTTAGGCTCATTTTCTGGAGATCTAAATCCAGCAGAGACCAAGTTTAAATAAAAACAGCCAAATGTATTCATTTCCATTCATTCGGCTACATTCTTTACGTGGCCAGAATTGTGCTCCTCATTCAGGACGTTGCTCTTCCTAATATTAAGACTCTTGTGAGAACAATCTATTATCAAAATATTGTTTGGTAAACATAAGTCAAAGAGCACAAAAGAGTTCATGTCAATGACGGAAAATTCTAGTATATGACGATCATCTCTGACCAACAGACTGTAATGTGCAGGGATCAGGGCATCCAGGTCTGACTCTTTCCTGGAAAGTACTTAATAAACATTTCTAAATTTTTTCTTTTGTGGGTTCTCTATATTTTTTAGTTGTCTCAAAAGCCACTCTCCATCTCTTACAAAAGTCAAACTTCGAAAGTTACAATAAAACATTACTGTGAAAAACTGTGTTTGGAAAACCTGTTTTTCTAAAGTATGATGTAACCATCTGTGGTATGTGAAATGACTTCAAGTAATAACACAAACTATTTAAATTTGAGTAGTTATGTATTCTAACTTGTATTAGAAAAAAATACATCCTTCCCTCAATTTCAATAACTATGAAATTAACAAATGGCACATCTAAATAAAAATATGAAAATAACAGCAGAAGTATGGATTTAACAAAAAAAAAATTATTAAGTTCATACTTAAATGACTTAAGTCTGGCAAAGTGATTCTCTAAGATTAACTACATTCTGTCACCATGATTGAACTGGAATACCACCAAATCTCAAATAAAACTTCACAGGCCTTTCTCAGGATAGATTATTACTGACTGGTAAGCTCACCTAGCATAGGCTGATTCCTTTCAGTTTCACTTTCAGAGGACAATCTCATGTTCAAGTCCTGTACAAACTGACTACAAATTTATTAAGTTTAAAAAGTATATTAAAATTAAAACCAAGAGAAAAATAGTTTTTAGAAGCCCTAGAATTATAAGTCTGCCTACTTAAAAGCAAATTAATTTCTCATTTCCTAAATAGGCCAACAATGATTTTTGCAGCTTAAAAAATTTTATCTAACTTCTGATACTTAGTTGGTATGGTGGTTGTTTTTTAGAACATAAAGTGTTTATTTAGTAAACAAACACATGGTAACCCCCTTTTAGGACACTGTGACAAATATCTGAATACATGTAAAATGAGAGCCCCTTAGAGAGACAAATTATTTTGGGTTTAACTTTACTTTCCATTTAGCACCACAAAAGCAGAAATAGTAAAAACAAAATTAAAAGCACTAAGACTGGACAAATTTTACTAGAAAATAGTTCATTTTAATGGTTGAGCTCATGTAACCAGATACACTGTTTCTGATGCTTATTTCCCACACCTCCAATAGTCCAGTCTCAAGTTTTTAAAAATTTATTGTTATAATGCAGCACATTACCAGATCAGCAAAAACTATTAGCTCTTATCAGCCTTCTCGCAATCGCAGTCAATAAGCCTTTTTTTAACCTCAAGGATTCTTTCCTAAAATAAGGATTCACAATAGTCTCATTGTCCAGTAATTAAGTCTTCTTTTCAACAATGCTCCCAAATATCTGCTTCATATATCCCTAGTAAGTCTCCAATGATTTTAAAACAACTTTCAAGTTGATTCCATGTAAAAGCTACAAAAGAATTGAAAATATAGTACAACAAAAGAGAAAACGAGTCTAGATAACCAGTGTTGTAACTAAAACACATTCAGACTCTGGGCCAAGGCACCTGCCTTGCTCGAACAGTCATTTCCCTTCCACGTAAACTCCTTTGTTATATCCACTGTACACTGAGTCTTCATTTCTAAGAGCCCATCTTCCCCATACCAATGTCTCATCTTTTAAACAGACTGTTTTCAGACCACCACCTTTACAATACCTCAGTAATTTCACAATAACCTTTATTTAGCATGTCTTTGCTCAGGGACCAAGGGCATCCTGGTAAGTTGATGTGATTGGGATGTTAGAATTTCATCCTAAATTATCATCAGAGTCTCTTCTTCCAGACCAGGGTTTCCCAACCTTGGCATGATTGACATTTGAGGTTTAATTTTTTTCATTAATGGAAGCTCTCCTATTGAGATGTCTACCAGTAACCCTGGCCTATACCGACTATGCCAGCAGCAGTAGTATACTCCTCCCTCCCAGTTATGACAAGAAAAACTCTCCAGACACTGCCAAAAGATCCCAGGGAAGGGGGCAGGGAGGAAGATTGACCCTGGTTGAGATCCACTGTTCTAGACACTGGGCTGGGTTTAGCCCAGCTCAGACCCTCAGCTGGCGCTTGATATCATTTGTGAAAATTTACAGTAATTTGTTACATAAATACATCCACACATTACCTAAATCCCTTTTGAAATTAAAGTTATTAGGTTCCTCTTCATATAAAGAATCAAAAATGTAAGAACACTCTGATCCCTGTCATCACAAATTTAATACTAAAACAAAACTACATATTTAAAAAAAAAGGGTATCAAACACAAACACAGACATTCAAGGTTTATAAATTTCTGAAATATTTAGAAGAAATGAGAACTCATAATGATCTTTTTGTATTTACTGTCTTAGAAACATTATAAATATTAACAAACAAAAGTGGTGCCTTTTACACATATTTCAAATTATATTTACATTTTTCTTCAACTTACCTGAAGAAACCCAGGAGGACGATTTAGGACTGTATCCAGAGAACTATCCAAGAATCTCACGATTCTAAGGTACCCAGGATATGAAGGTGCACTAACCTCCCCTGCAGGATTTACAAAATAAATCTGTACTCCGTTTGGTATCAAAATCAACTCATCTGCATCTAGCCCTAAGCTCTCAAGGGGAGTTGGCTGAAAATGATTTCTGTAAAAGTCTTCTCCAACTGATGAAAACTCCCCAGATTCCGTTCCATAGGATACAGTGTAGTGACCCTCAGCAGCTTGAGGAGTGTAAGCAGGAGGCGCTTCTGCTGGATGACCCTGAGATGGTATGGACAAAGAACTAGGTGCAGGAACTGACCCTGTACTTGAAGTTGAGGTGCTGCCATTTACTTCAGTGTGCTGAGTAGGTGAACCAAAGGACTGAGGCTCTGGTGACTTTTCAGACATGTCTTTAGGTGGAAATTCTGGATATAACTTGGGCACCTCCTGAAGATCATTCCGCAGAGAAGTGGCAAGACCCTTCTCTAGAATTTCCAACCTGGTACGCACATTCTGTAGTGTTTCTTTCATTTTCTGTTGCATCTGTCTAGCAGATTCCCACCCAGGACCTGTGTATTCAGGGTCTGTTGATGAAACGCTGATTCCTCTGAGCAGATGTCCTATTCCTTGCTTATAGTAGTTCTTTGCTTCTTCCTTCTGCCCTAACTCATCTGTATTCAGTCCTTTATTAACAAACAAAAAGGCCTTCTTGTATGCTTCCTTGATGATCTTAATTTCGGCAGGTTCCCCATTTTGTGACTCTTGCTCCATTTCTGCAAAACAGGAATTATTATCTTTAATTATATTACTTATTCATTTACTTATTTATTATCAATTTCTCCTACCTAAATATATTTCAAGAGGACAGGAACCTTGCTTGCCTTGTTCACTATTGTATTGTCTACGGATACTATTAGATCTGACATGGAGAAAGTACTCAGAATGTACTTGTTGAATGGATCTATAAACAATGCTCTTGGTCCTAAATATCTTTGTAATTTAAAATTGAAAAAAATTGGGCAGAATACAGCTACTGAATAATGATCTTGTTTCAGTTTTTTATGAAATTAGTTTCTTATCACACATCTTTAAGGTTGAAACCGAGAGTGTCATTCTAAAATTCATTATAATATAAATTCAGATTATACAGAGCTAATTAAAAATGAATCTGAAAAACGCATTGGAGACAACGAGAATGAGAAAAAAATATCTAGATGAAGCTTTAAAGTTACCTGACTTCCAGTTAAAAGTGGCAAGTTACTCACATGCAGTTGGCCCTGTTCTCTCCCAAAACTCCATTAAAATAACTCTAACAAGATTATCAAAAAGGCATAATTATTATTTTTAATGAGAAAACAGCATGAACAGGTACTTCACAAAAAATATATATTTAAATGGCATGAAAAAGGTATTCAATATACTATTCCCTCAGAGAAGTGAAACAAAAATCCACAGCAGTATGACTGTACACTTACCAGATGGCTAAAATTGAAAAGACTAACAAATGTTAGAAAAGACAACAACTAGAACTCATGTTTTGCTGATGTAAGTAGAAAACTGACAATTTCTACTAAAGCTAAACATTCTCTCACTCTATGACCCAACAATTCCTCTTGTCAGCACATAACCAAGGGAAATGAATGAATGTACACACCAAAAACATGTACGGTGCTATTCATAGCAACTTTATTCACAAAACCCCAAAACTTGAAAAAATCCAAATGCCTACCCACAGAAGGGATATATAGTGGTATATTTATAGGATGCAATAATACACAGGAATTAAAAGGAACAAAAACAAAACAAAAATGGTGCCTGCAACACTGATGAATCTCATCAATTCTTGGAGCAAAAGAAACCAAATATAAGATTTCATACTGAGACCACATACTATATGAATGATTCTATACAAGTAAAGATGAAGAGCAGGCAAAACTAGTGTTTGATGATAGAAATAAAAATAGTGGATACAGACTTAGAAGGGACATGAGAAGACCGTATAGCATCTGGAAATGTATCTTAATCTGAATGGTGATCAGACTTTTCAAAAGCATTAGGCTATAAATATAAGATTAGTGCACTATATGCACTTTATGTTATCTCTTAATAAAATGGATAAAATAAACTCATAACTCAGAAGGACAAAGAGGGAGAATAAGAGTCAACAGTGCTCTTTGATTCTGAAAAAGGACACAGACAAATGGTAACACAAAACTTCAGAGAAAGCTGAAATACAAGCTGTCAGTGAGGAAATTAGAGAAGCGGCTCCATTTACAGCATATCACAGAACCTCCAAAAGGCACAGGAATTGATGGAATCCAATGTTCCTCTGGAAGAGGGAGTAGAGGTAGCACTAGGAAAAAAAAAAAAAAAGGACTGATTAAAAGCTAATTTACAAACTAAGACCCTCAGATCTCTCCTATACCAAGCACCCAGGGCACCATTTTTCTCCAGCTCTGAAAGAAGACTGCATGATTTAATTCTAAAGAATTAAAAACGTCTCTGGACAAGAGACTTATCAGGTATGACTAACAGTAAATACCAAAAGCAGAAGGATAAAATGAAAAATTACATACGGAATACTGAGACTCCTAGCCTTCTTTCCCCAGCTTGATTCTTAAGTGTTCTGATAGCTACATACAGCTCCAGAAAAAAAAAAAAATCTGGAAGGGTCTTCTTCTCTGTGGCATCTGATCATCACCAAGAGGAAAATCCTAAAAATACTGACACTCTCTTTTTCCCCAAGGAAAACTCTACAGGTAACTAACTCCTGAGAGAAGCCACAGTTGATATGTTCTACATACCCCATAGATATTCCAATTAGCTTCCTAGTGCTACAATCTTATATATAAGCAGACAGCCAAGGATCACAAAACATATGAGAAAAACATCTAGTATTAAAGAAAAGAATGAGCAATGCAATTTGGTTGATATAAGCAATATGCAGGGAGATGCGGGGAGAAGACAACTTCAAAAAAACCTATATCTATGCCAACATAAAGAAAATACTGCATCCATGAAATAAAAACAGGATACACATACACAAATACATTCAAATAACTAAAGGAGCTTTTATAAATTATATATAAAATAGCTGGAAAGAAACTCTAAAGAGGTGAAAACATAAGGTTATAAATTATAGAAAATGCCCACAAAGCAGAGTAAAAGGACAAAGATGAAAAGTAGGAAAGAACAGATTGGAAAAAAGAATTAGAGAGGACCCAGTCCAGAAGGGCCACCTGATTAACAAAACTTCTGGGAATATAGAACAGATTGTTTAAAAAGAGTTGAAATAATTTGAAGACTTTCCCAGATCTGGAAAACATGAATTCCCAGATTTAAAAAGACCAATGGTCCAAGGCTAAGAAAAGACCCATACCTATATACAGGGAGTGGACCATAAAATTTGAAAACACTATGCTCAAAGGGGTCAACTTAAAAAAAAAAAAAGAGAAATATAATTGCTAAGGAACTTCCCCAAAACAACAGAAGTTAAAAGAAAATAGTACAATTAATCCATAATTCTGAGTGAAAATAACTTCCAAACACAGCCAAGTCATTGATCAGATACATCTTCTGTTGCCTGCATTCTATGTTTGGTAAAAGGAATACCATGGCTGGTGATGGGTGTTCCCAAGACGACAATGATGCAACCCAGTTCACACAGGAGTAGACGGCAGAAGTATAAAGAAAATTTCTTCAAGAAACTAAAATTGGTAGGTTACCTAATGTTTGTAGAAGAGAAACCGTGGGAGGACTCACAGTTTAATCTGTGATAAGAACCTGGAAAACTACGGAAATGAGGACAACTATTCACTCCAGAGAAAATAACGTGCTGGGCTATAAAGAAAAGGTAATCAAAATGCACTGCATGTTTCAGTTTTGATTAGCGTCATAGTAATGCAAATAATGAATCTCAATACAGGCGAAAGTATGATACGACCACATTGAGAAGATGAGAAGATGGACAGATAGAAAGTTTGTGCCATGTGGTACAAAGGATGAGACTAAAACTTCACCTTTTCTACTAGAAAGTTACCGGATAATGCCTAAAATTGAAAAATAAAAGGTAGAAATATAAGCATCCTGTTTAGAAATTTAGACAGAAACATCAAAAGAACTGAGTAAGAAAAGTGATACAAGCTGCCTTTGAGAGGAAGGGGTAAGGTTGGGATGATGGTTTCCACCGCAAGTCTTATAAAAAAACATTTTTTTTTTTTTTTTAGGCAAGGCAACCCTTGGTTGACTTCACAGATTGCAATCCCTTATTTTTGATTTTCCATTTTTTACATCTCCCATCCAAGTACTAACCAGGCCCGACCCTGCTTAGCTTCCTACAGCACCTGGTCTTCCTAGATGGTCTCCCATCGAAGTACTAAACAGGTCTGACCCTGCATGGCTTCCAGGATCAGACAGGATCGAGCTTGTTCAGTGTGGCATGGCCACAGACTAAAAAATTTAATTCTTAATACTATGTGCAGGATAAAAAAAAATTAATTACCAATTTAAATCAGTAAACAGAAGGGTTAGACATAATTTTCTAAAAAAAAATTATAATGTGAACCACATACATAATTTAAAATTTTCTAACAGACACATTAAAGAAGTAAAAACAGGAGACTTTGGGGTCAGGATGGCAAAATAGGTTAACATTGTGCTCACCTCCTTCCACATCATCAAAATTACAACTACAGAACAGCCATCATTGAGAACAACCTGAAATCTAGTTGAATGTAAGTCCTATAACTAAGAATAAAAAGAAGCAGCCACATCAAGACTGGTAGGAGGAGTGGAGAGGAGGAACGGGCTGGTCCCACACCCGCTCATGATGGTTAAAAGTTGAGAGGGGTATCTCAGCTATGGAGGTGGTGCCTGAAGAGCAAGGGTCCCAGCCCCGCACTGAGCTCCTTAGCCCAGGGTTCCAGTGCCAGCAAGAGGATCCCCATAACTTCTGGCTGTGAAAACAAGCAAGGATTGTAGCTGAGAGGATTGTGGCTGAATGAAATGGAGGGCTGCTGGAGACCCAGGTGTTCTTGTTAAAGGGCTCGTGCAGGAATTTAATAACTGATGGACAGAGCTGCTTTGGGCTCCAGAGCTTGGGCAGCAGTTTGAAAGATATGGGGAGGAATTGAATTGTCTGGCTTCAGGGAAAGGGCTGGAAGGGCACCTTTCTCATAAACAGAAACTCTGGCAGAAGCCATTTTTTTTCTGTGTGGAGCCCTTCCTCAACCCAGACGCAGGCCCAGGTGGGCTGAGTCAACAAAGGGTTGAGTCAACAATTTAGAAGGTGAGGTAGCAGAAAACACCCAGTCAGTACAGCAACAAGAAAAGAGAATCCAAACAGACCAGTGGCCTCTGGGTAACATCAAGCATACCAACATTCTCATCACAGAGGTACCAGAAGCAGAAAGAGAATATAAAATCTATTTGAAGAAATCATGATAAAAATCTTCCCTATAAGCCCAGGAAGCATAAAGTCCCAAACAATATGAACACAGAGGCTCACACCAGGACACATAATTAAAATGCCAAACATTAAAAACATAGAGAATCTTAGAAGCAGCAAGAGAAAATGCAATTAGGTACCTACAAAGGACCTCCCAAAAGACTGTCAGCTGATTTCTCAACAAAAATTGCAGGCCAGAAGAAACTAGGAAGAAATATTCAAAGTGATAAAAAGCAAGGACCTACCTACAACCAAGATTACTGTAGCCAGCAAGGCTATCATTTAGAATCGAAGGACAGAAAAAGAACTTCCCAGACAAGAAAAAGCTAAAAGAGTTTATCACCACCAAACCAGTATTACGGGAAATGTTAAATGGACTTCAAACAGAAGAAAAAAGAAGATAAAAAAATTAATAAAATGGCAATAACTACATACCTATCAATAATAACTTTAAATAGATTAAATGTTACAATCATAAGACAAAGAGTGGCTGAATGGAAGAAAACAAGTCCCATACATATGCCTCCTAGAAGAGGCTCACTTCATACTTGAAAGACATAGATGGACTAAAAGTATACAAGATGGAAAAAAGATATTTCATGAAAATAGAAATGAAAAAAAAAAAAGCTTAGTAGCAATATCGTATTAGACAAAACAAAGTTTAAATCAAAGGCTATAACAAGGGACAAACAAGGACCCAGCAATTCCACTTCTGGGTATTTACCCAAAGAAACCCAAACACTACTTTGAAAGAACATGTGAATCCATATGTTCATTGCAGCAGTGTTTACTATACACAAGGAATGGAGGCAACCTGGGTGTCCATTGATGGAGGATGAGGTGGTGCACGTATACAACAGAATATTACTCAGCCATTAAAAAAAAAAAAAAAAAAAAAGAATGAAATCCTGCTATCTTCAACAACATGGATGGTCCAAGAGGGTATTGTGCTGAGTAAAGTCAAGCAGAGAAAAACAGATGCCATATAATTGGGAATCTAAAGAACATACATATGGACTCTAAGGAGCAAAATAAATGAACAAACAAAACAGAAGCAAACTCAAAGAGAACATTTTGATGGTTGCCAGACCAGAATGGGGTTGGGGAGATGAATGAAAGAGGGGAAAGGGTTAATAAGTACAAACTGGTAGCTACAAAATAATTACGGGATGTGAAGTACAGTATAAGGAACACAGTCAATAATATTGTAATAACTGTGTCTGGTGTTAGATGGGCACTAGACTCATCACAGTGATCGCTTTGTAAGTTACATAAATATCTCATCACTATGCTGTACACTTGAAAATAATATAAAATTGTATGCCAACTATAATTGAAAAAAAACAAAGAAACTTCATACCCTTAGGGGAACTTGCTCAGCAAACAAGGGGACACACTCTGTGTAAGGGGAATTACTGTATGAAAATATCCATATAATAAAATAGTTGTTCTGAAACCTTAAAAAAAAAAAATTGAAGAGCTTTGTTAAAAATATATAGCCTGAGGCCCCAGATTCACATTTTTGACTCGAAATGTGTGTTTAGAAGGGCCCAGGGGACTCCACTGGACGCGCCGCCCTCTTCCACTTCATTCTCTGGAACACCATGAAGTAAAGATCCGCTGCCCAATTTGTTAAACACCAGAGCCTTGTATGAAGCCTGTCCTGCTGTCCATGTTTAATAAGTTGTTAGATGAACAAATGACTACCATCCCTTACATGCCAGGCACTGCGGTGCAGTCTCAGAATGTGAGTTGATAAGCCAACAGACAGGTAAGCCAGAGTACAGAGTATCTGACATCTAGTAGAGACTCTGTGAATGGTACATCGATAGATTATCTCCGCATCAGGCAAAACTGAAAATATAATTTGAAAGTGCCTCAACAGAGGTGGACATGAGTTGTTATTGAATCACACAGGAAAGATGCTGACCCTGTTTTTCCTTCTCCAAGATCACCTTCCCACATTTGCCCATAGCCAGAATTGCTACTTAGCCCTTCTCTTTGCCAACATCCTCACCTCCACACACCAGTTCAATAGTACTTGGATAGCCACTTGAGGCAAAGGAAACCCACCCCCAGGCTTCCAGAAACCTACAGATTTTAACCTTTTTCCATTTAAGAAAAAAGAGCAGCTTGCTGCCAGCATTAACATCAGACATAAGAATGCTAAATTTTCTAGGATTTGACATTTTCAGCAATTGAGAATTACTGTATCTTGTAAAGGGAAATGCCACTACTAAAAACAAGATGCTATAAATAGAATGATGTCATTTGTTTCCAAAGACTATGGATATACTAGAACAATATGAAAATAACAATGAAAGTGAGATAGTTCATGGCAAGCTGTGGGGGGTAAGGTTAGGACTATAATCCACAAGTTATCTCGGAGTAAACAGCACAGCCACAAGCACCACTGCAAGCATTCTTGGGGCACGCAGGACTCGGGTGAACAAAAGAGGTGAGAGGATCATCAACTCCCTCAGGACCTGAGAACTGAACACCCAGAGAATGGGTCTGTACAGAAAGAGAGGGAGAGAAGGGAGAAGGAGGAAGGGAGGGAGAGGGTGAGAGGGAGGGAGAGAGAGGAATGGGGGAGAGAGAGATGGAGAGGGAGAGAGGGGGGACGGAGGGAGGGAGAGAATACAAATGAGATTCCAGGTTGGAGGGACACCGTGATAAGAGTACGAGGCGCTTGGGGGGATGGGAGCCATGTTGAGAAATATCCTATAACTTAAGGAATTAGGTCTCTATCCTTCATGTACTAGAAAGCCATCTGAGAATATTAATTTTTTGTTTTGACTAAATTACTGTGAATGAGGTGAAAATGGATGAGAGGTCAACATATTAGAGCAAGAAGGTCAGTAATAAGGTTCCCACAATTACCGAAGCCAGGACCGATGGTGTGTACTAGAGCACTGGCATTGGGGGTTGGGACAAGAAGGGATGGATGGAAGATAATGCATCTAGGAGGTAGAACTGGCACAGTCCATGGCAGTATTTTAAAAATTTCCCCAAAATATTCCCAAGTTTAGTCCTCTGTCAGTTTCACACATGCCAGCTGATGCATGTATCATTATCTTACCACGGCTTTCCTGAGAGGGTACAAAATAAACAGGTAGCTCTGTGCCACAGAGATTAGGAAGGAGGAACAGACAGCGATCCTGACAGCTGCTGATGCCTGGCTTTCTGCTCATTCTTCACCTCTGGTATGGACCCATGGGCTGGCCCAGAAAATATAAGTAGTATAACGAGGCGGCTGAGTGCAACCCTCTGTGCTGCTCCTCGACAGCCACACAGCTCTGGCTTTGACATTTTTGTTCACTTGGTTTCAGCTCAGGTTAGTCTGCTTGCCTGCTTTGAAAGGATTCTCAAGACTCAGTCTGGCTCTCAGTGGCTGCGCAACCTGCATTCCTGCTCATGGGCCTTGTCAGAGCTCCTGCTGGTCCTTACCTCTTTGGGAGATGACATGAGTGTGCCTGAGACGAAGGCGGTAATGCACTGAGGTCACACCTGGTTGGGAGTGAGGGATGGGTCATCTCATACCCTGTCCTAACCACTGGCTTGATGTCAATCTTGGTCCTCTGTACCCTAAATATTCAGGCCACAGTCTCACCTGGTCCCCATCCTGATGCAATATGGATTCCACTGAACTCTTCCCTCTGGCTTCCCAGGCCCTGCTTGTCTGAGAGGTTTTACCCGCCACACAAAAGGAGCTGGCGTATCTTACCCTAGGCTGCGTGGCTCTCCACCTCTTCTCACGGCCTGCTTACTAGAGATGAGATCTGTCACATTTTTGGAACTCAACGAATTCTGATTTATGTCGATTTAATTCAACAAGCATTCACAGAGGAACCACTGTGTGCCAGTCACTGTAACAGGCACTGAAGATAATACGCACAACAGTTCTAAGCATCCAGAAGGTCATCAACTAAATGAGTGCCTATAAATACAACAAACGAATTACGAAAACATAAAATGACATACCTGCTAGATAGAATGCAAACACCACGCAAGGGCAGCATCAGAGGAAAAGGATATGATTATTCTGATTGGCAAAGATGTAAGAAGAAGGGACTAAGGTTTTGCTTGTTGTTTTTCATCAGCTCTGCTAAGGCATAATTTACAAGCAATCAAATTTAAGTATAAAGTTCAGTAAGTTTTGATAAATTTGTACACACCTATGAAACAAAAGCCACAATCAAAACATACTATTCTATCACCCCAAAAGTTCTCCTTTGTTCTTTTTAATCAAGTCTCACTCTTGCTCCCAAGATACCACTGATCTGCTTTGTAGCAATACAGATTCATCTTTCCTAGAGTGTGTATGAATGGAATCATATGGTATGTACTTTTGTCTGGCGTCTGTTCAGTAGGCCTGAAGTTCTTTCATATTCATGTGACAGCACTTTATTTCTTATTGTGAATATTCTCACTGAATGCATATGTTGCACCTGGTTTATTCATTCACATGTTGATGGACATCTGGGCTATTTCCAATTGTGATCTATAGGCTATTATAGGCTTTTATGACTATTTGTGTACTTATGGGTATGTACTTTGTGGATTATGTTTTTTCATTTCTCTTGTATAAATACCCAGGAGTAGAATTGTTGGGTCATGTGGTCACTTTCTGATTAACTTGGTAAAAAAAACTGCTAAAGTATTTTTCAAAGCACCTGTAATCATTTTATATTCTCACGAGCAACGTGTGAGCTCCACTGGTCCACATATCTCGAAACTCTTGCTATTAGGAGTCTTATTTGCATTTCTGACATGTAAGCAGATGTCTAGTCATATTTCATTGTGGTTTTAATCTGAATTTCCTTATGATTAATGAGGTTTAACAGCTACTCATGTGTTTACTGCCCAAATATCTTTTTTGGATGAGATGGCTGTTCAAATATTTTATTATTGAATTGCAAGGTTTTTCCCCCACATATTCTGGATATAAGTGCTTTAAAATACTTAACTAGTCTATAGCCATGTCACTCTGAACAAGCCTGATCCTGTCTGATCTTGAAAGCTAAGCAGGGTCGGGCCTGGTTAGTACTTGGATAGAAGAGCAGGTGCTGTAGGCGTAAAATTAAAATATAAGAGATTGTAAACTGACAAGGTCTTTGCAATCTGTGAAGTCAACCAAGGATTGCCTCGTCTAAAAAAATATATATATTATATTGATAATTTTTTTCTCCCATTATGTGGCTTGTTTTTGCTATTTTCTTAAGGTGTCTTTTAAACAGCAGAGTTTACATTTTAATGTGGTGCATTTTTTTCAATTTTTCTTTAATGAACATTTCTTATTGTCTCAGTTAAAAATCTTTGTGAATTTCAAAGTCACAACGGTTCATTTCTTAAATTTTCTCTAGTATTATAATTTTATTACTTTAGATTCTGTTGAATGATTTTGTCTATATCATATAGCAGTTGAAGGTTATCTATTTTCATATCGATATCGTTTTTCCAGCCTTTCTTGAAAAGTCTATTCATTCTATTCATTCTCTACTGAATTCCTTTTACCTCTTTGCTGAACATCAAGTAGCCACATATGAGTGGTTTTATTTGTGAACTCCCCTTTTCGTTTCCCTGGGCTATATATCTATTCTAACTCTAATACTGTTTTGATTACAGGAGCTCTGTAGAAAGTATTGAATTTAAGCTGTTTAATTTGTAGTAGTCCAATTTATCCTGCCTAAAATAAGCTCCTTTTAATTTTCAATATATATTTTAGAATTCACTTGTCAATGTCTACACATGAGATTTTCATTGGGTTTGTACTGAATCAATAGATTAACTTGTTGAGAACTGACGTCTTAACAGTATCGAATCTCTAATGTATCAGCATATTTATTAGCTTGCAAAGGCTCCATAACAAAACACCACGGGCTCAGTGGCTATAACAACAAAAACTCATTTTCTCAGAGTCTGGAGGCCCACGATCAAGGTGAGGGCAGGTTTTGTTTCTCCCAAGGCCTCTCTCTCCTTGGCTTGTATATAGTCATCTTCTCACTTTGTCCCCACATGATCTTTTCTCTGTGCACACTCATCTCTGGTCTCAATTTGGATTAGGGCCCACCCCAAGAGCCTCATTTTAACTTAACACCCTTTTCCAAGTCCCCATCTCCAGATACAGTGACACTGAGGTAGCAGGTGCTAGGGCCTCAACATACGAATTTTGGAAGGACACAGTTCACCTTATAACCATACACGATCCATTTATTTACATTTGTTTTTCTTAGCAATATTTTGCAGTTTTCAGTGCATGGATCTTGCAGATCTGTTTGGCTGAATTTGTCCCTATTTGTATTTTAATGCCATTGTACATATTTTTAAACTTCAACTTCTAGTTGTTCATTGTTAGCATACAGAAATCCAGTGTTTTTATATTGTCCTATCCTATGACATCGCTCAATTCTTTTAACTTCTAGAAGCTTTCCTAAGATTTCTTAGAATTTTCTATGTAATCATCCTGGCTACAAGCAAAGATGTTTTAAATTTGTCCTTTCCAATCTACACGCATTTTATTTTTCATTCTTATTGAACTAGGTATGTATTAAGTTTTAGGGAGAGATGGAGACAGAGGCATAGAGATGGAGATACAGACACTGATTATCTTACCCTCAGGGAACTTTCATTCTAGTAGAAAGAACAGAACATACACACAAATAAACATAATAAATTCAAATATAAGCAATTATATAAAGTAAAAGAAACCAAGGAAATATACAGTAAAATATCTGGCCAAGATAGCCGTGGGTGGGGATGTGGGATACTACCCTAAAAAGGCTGCAGCAGTGAGCAGGAGCTGCCTGGGGACAATCAGGGGTGGGGAAGAATGACAGAAGCATTCCAGGGAAGACGACTAGCAAGTACCAGGCCCAGAGTCAGGAATGAGCAAACAGAACCCTAAGATGTTCACAAAGCAAACAGAATAAAACCAAGAACTGTTAGGGTAGCAAAGAAAGAAGGATGGTTGTGAGCCCTCGTTCCATCCTCCATCAGCATGCAGCAAGCCAACCAAAGTGCATCCTTATAAAACCTGGGTGTGTGGGGAGATGGGTAGAGGCCTCCTGTAGTGCCCGAAACACCACTAGAATGTATGTGACAGATAAAAGACGAAAGGCAAAGGTGCACAGAGAGTTCACGAATGGAAAGCGAATGGCCGTTGGGAGCTGGTAAGGAAGACAAAATAGAATGAATGAATTTTAAGAACAAAAACACGATTGAAAAAAATAAGGCACAAGTATGTTATCCAAAAGTGTTGAATTATAATACCTCCAAGATATTTCGTTCATTTCATTCCATGTGCTACTAATGGAAAAAGATAGAAGGCATAGTTTGAAGGGTGTAATGGTTTAGTTTAAAAGGTTTCAGCTATGTCTGGATTAGAGCTTTAAAGAATCTCTTCAAGAACACTGATCAGATACGATATACTCAATATACTCAATAAATACAATTCTCATATGATTTGAAGTAGTTTATTTTAAAGTGAAATAAAACTTGACAGAAATCTGTTCTAAAAACTGTATAGAATACTGACATATTGTATTAATTAGAGAAAAACGAGCAACATATCTTTTAAAATGTGAAACTTAAGTTGTGCAAAGAATTAACTGGATTGAATTAATGATGAAAATTCTTAGGCTTTGCATATCATTATTTCTCTAGTACCAAGACAATTTCATGTATATGAAGTAGCCACTTTTTTAAGTATATTCACTTTTAGCAAAGTTCCATTAAAAACAAACAAAAACACCTTCAGGTAGCTAAAATAAATATATACTTGAAAGTATTTTCTGATGCAACTACTTGGCTAACTCACAGTAAACAGAAGATGGGTTTTAAAAATAATTACTTCTAAATACTTTTAAAATGACCATTTTACACATCAAGTTAATTTATTTTACACTAAAGCAGTGATTCTCAAAGGGCAGCACCATTTCTTGGCTGAAACATATCAAATCATAAGAACTTTTCAGAATACAACACTATCCACCAACCTACGCCCTCCCCCACCCCAAATCTTGGAGGAACATTCTAACATACATCCTTTATTTAACGCATTCTACAGATTTTAATTTCTAACAAAGTAAATATCAATCTTTAATATCCCACATAAACAAAAAGCTCTTTGGGGTCCTTTATTTATTTTTATTTTTTTTCAGAGTAAAGGAGTCTTGAGACCAAAACTGAGAAAACCACTGTGGTTTATCCCTGCGCATGACTGGTGTCTTGCTCTAGGAAACAAGCATAGTTAGCACTGTCAGTGTAAGTATTAGTCAGCATAACTAGTATCGTTAGTTAGCATAGTTAGTAAGCATAGGTAGCACTGTAAGTATTCTTGGCGTAGTCAGCATGTCACAATGTCACAGGACTTGCAGCCATCTCAGCTGACCAGAGGCCCCGTATTGGCCATTACAAGCTCCTGACCCCCACTGGCCAGCGCGGCTTCGCCAGGTGAGGCTGGGCCGGCACATTCTGACCGAGACAGAGGTGGCTATCTAAGTCATCAATCAGCAGGGCTCCTCCGGCCTCCAGAGACGTCCGCCACAGGAAGTCAACTACATGAAGACCCATCATCTGAATGCAGTAAAGTTAGTCGAGGTGACTGACACCAAAAACACATTACTCCTACTTATTTGGAGCACCTTGGTGGAGGGGACATGTCAGACTACCTCCATGACCATGGCCACATGACCAAGAATGAGACATGAGGAATATTCCAGCAATTCGCATCTGCTGTGCAGTAGGGGGCATCATCCACAGAATCTGAAGCCACACAACGTGCACTTCAATGCAAAAAAGTTCAAAACTGCAGACTCTGGACTCAGCACTCAAGGTTCAGTGGGAGTAAGCTGAGTATGTTCTGTGACAGCCCCACTTGGGACAGACAGCCCCACTTATGCCACCCCAAAGCTCTTCTGGGCCAAAAATCCAATGGTCCTGCAGTAGACATATGGAATATGTGAGTGCTGCTATGTAAGATGGTCACAGGACCCTACCTTTCAAGAGAAAGAACTTCAGGGAGCTGTGGCAGTGGACACTAAGTGGGCAGTACCTTATGCCATTTTTTCTCTTTCGAACTGGAAGAGTTTCTAAATAAATAGATAACCCTTAACCCCAGGGACAGAGGAAGTTTAAAGGACATCATGCAGGACCCGTGACTAAACATGGCCAGGAAAAGGAACTCAGGCTTTACACTGAGCTGCCCAGTGATGACATGGAACCCTGAGTGACAGAGCAGATGATGAGCCTACAGTTTCAGTGGAACCAGATCCAGGATGCATTAAAAAGGAAAAATACAACTATGTGATGCCCATGTACCTCATCCTGGGAACAAAAAACCAAAAATAGAGTGCTGTACCATCACGGTTAGGATGCTGCAGTTCCCGTGACCCAAAAGGCCACTGCCCCTCCCTACTCAGGAGGTTCAGCCAGAGAGCTCCAGGGCCTGTGAGGCCAAGCAGGAGCCTGAGGACCGGGAGTCAGGGCAGCAGACCAAATAGCCTGCAGGTCACCCAACCAGCCTGAAGTCGAGAACTCCACTCCCCCACCCAGGCCAGAGTCAAGGACCGCCACCCCTAACCTAGCCCCGCCCCCAGTATGTCCCTGAGGACTCCCCCTCCACCCACTTTAGCTGCAGCAGCAGCAGCAGCAGCAGCAGCAGGGGCGGCGGCGGCGGCGGAAACCCAGAAGGAACAAGCCAGAATCCATGAGAAGCGACTTGGACTTTTTGAGAAAGCTCTGCCTTAGGCCGTCCAAGAAGGGTCAAGGCAAACAGAACAGGGTGAATTCCATTTAAATTGTGGACGGCCAAGGCAGGGCTACAACCAGACTCTGGGAGGTCAAGCCAGGCTTCCTACGTTTTGAATGTTGAACTCAAGATAATGAGATCAAGGAAGCCTAGCCTAGGTGGTACAGATTGACCAGAAGTTGGATGCACACTGCAGGTGGCAGCCATGCAAGTATGCACTATATGTGCAAGGCCCCTTAGGTGGGAGAACTTGGTCCAGCAGCCGACGATGGAGGTGTGCACACTGCCGTGGCGTTCTCTGCACAGGATTTGCATCATGAAGGTGACTGGCATCACCTGGCCTTCAGAAGCATCGTACACAAAACACCTAGAGAGCTTGGAAGACGGCTACAGCCCCTTGGGGGACAAGAGGAGAAGCCACCTTCGCTGCAGATCCACCACTCAGCCCCACCTGGGTGAAACTTCAGAGACTGGACTGTTTTTCCTCGGCCCTTCTCCTCGCCCCTGCTCTTCTTTTCTTCCATGTTTGTGGGAGGTGGCAGGTTCTTATTAAAGTACCTGGTTCTTCAAAATCTTGAAATAAACTTGATGCTGCAGAAAGATGTACCAAGTACTCTTGTTTTGGATCGTCCCTGCTGTGCATCCTCCAGTTTAGAAGCAGGTAGCGATGTCGTACTTGGACTTCATCAGAACAGCTCTGCACCTTTGCATGTTGTGCTCTCTTTGATCTTCTGCTCCCCTGGCTTTGAACCCTCGGCTACTCTGTCCCTTTCTCCTTTATGGCAAGATGGTGTTGGTTGTTCACACAGCACACTGCCTTCTTCCTGGGGATGCTCATTTGGAAGGAATCACATTGGTTCAAGCCAGTTACGGCAACCCCTCCTCCACCCCACTTCCCCCGTAACGATTGGTCAAGGCAAGGACTCGTGACCCAGTTTTGGCCAATGAGGAAGTCTACGGGGCTTCTGTCACAGATTTACCTTCCTGGGTGCTCCATAATGTCACCAGGAACCATCTCGCCTGACCTCTTGGCTTTGCTTACTTCCCTCTGTGCTGGTGTCATTCTAATATATATGGTCTTCCCTTTTATGAAAGCAAGATGGCCACCAACAGCCCCAAGATGATGTCACATCCCCTCAGAATTCCAACGGAAATAGAGCTTCTCTTCCTCCAGGATTCTAACACTGTCTAGCGCACATCTTTAAAGTGACATTAGCTGCCAACAGCTCGTATCTCACTTTTTTTTTTTTCCTGCATCCCATTCTTATTAGAGGTCAGAGCATTTTTGGGTCACGACTGTTGGTTAGAAGGGATCATTTCTCTCAAGTGTGTTGGAGCATGCGCAGGAATAAAACCAATCTGTTTATCACTCTATTCAACAAAATGCTGTCAAGCACTAGATTCTATCATCAGCTCAGCTGAATCAAAGAACAGAGTTTAATATTTGGCTGGCATACGCATAAGAGCTGCCATCAAAATGACCTTAAACTCAGTGTCATTCAAAACCTTTACAAAGTTGGAGAGAGGGAAGCAACGTTAATGGGCCTGCCTGAAGAACAAGTGGACCCATTCTGGTCTGCAAGAGGGCTGTCAATGAACAAAAATCTATTTGGGCTGAGTTGACGGGGTGAGTGAAAGTGGGTCCATTCTGTACTAAGGTATGGCGTGAGGAGTGCACACCACCCCAATGCAGCAGGGGGCGCTCTTCAACCAGGTATTACTTGCCCCCACAAGTAATAAAAATCCAGTTACGCGTGTCCCACTTCACAATTGCTAAACATCTGGATTTTTATGTGAACTTGCCTGATTTTTATGTTAGAACTTAATTTTTAAAAATAGACACCATGGGAACTAATTCTGTGGCATAAACACACTATGCCTCTGGGTCTGATGATGCCCTTAAGTTGCCAGTTTGCGACCTCTGCTCTAGGTACCCAGAAATCTGCTGAAATGTAGAGCCAGACACGTGGGGCCGTTTGTTGGACACCATCACATACTGCCTTCTTTCAAATATCCTACAGACTACTTTTTCTGATCACTGGTCTTTTGGGGTGTTTCATTTTTCATGCAGTGAGAACTGAAGGATATTACTAAAAGTAGCCCTGTGAAACTCACCCCAGTGTTCAGTTTAAGGACATTATTACAGACATTGCTGGTTATATGTGCCATGTGCTCTATAAGAACAACTGAGAAATGTCTGCCTAAGTTTTATCATCAGGGAAAAAAACTGTGCTCTAAGGGTCAAAGAGTTGGTTTTTATTTCTTATAGACTCTGAGACTTATCACAGATCATATTTGCACCTTTGTGCTGGATGCTAGAGAACTCGAATGAATCTGTGCAAACACTTCTGGAACCATCCTTCTTTTCTTCACTTTCCTCTAACACAAATTCACATTCTTACTCATTTCTGTTCAATTATCTTGTTACACAGACCAAGTTCAAATTTTAAATGTTTACAGTCTCACTTCTTCTAAGGAGCAAGTTGGTTTTTTTACATTAAGTGAGGCAAAGAATGGAGGGATTCATATATGACCTCGTTCTGAATGGAAGACCTGTGATTGGATAGAGTCAAACTCAAAATTATCATATAGGAAGAGGAAGGGGCAAGAAGAGAGGAGAATAGGAGACAGAGAGCAAGAGAGGTACCACTAAAGACTCAAGATTTATCCATCACCTACTGGAGGTCATCTTGGTTTGCTTCCAAATTTTGTCAATTATGACATAAAGCTGCTATCAACATGTGAGTGCAGGTTTTGTGTGGACCTAAGTTTTCACCTCCTCTGAGTAAACTGCAAGGAGCACAACTGCTGATCATATGGTAAAAGTATATCTAGTTTTGTCAGAAACTGCTAAACTGTCTCTTAAAATGACTATACCATTTTGCATTCTCATGATATTGACTTTAAATTACAATCTTCCAAATATGAAGTAAACACTCTTTAGTTATATTCAAAATTAAGATGCTTCTAGCATCAACGAACTGCTGAGAGAGTGTAGATTAATATATACCTATAAATACATATCTGCATATATAAATATATATATTTATTCTCATATAGCTTATAGAAAATTACATAACAAATTTCTAGGATAATAAAAATATATAAAAATATTTTGATAACCCTTTCTCAAAGACAGCTCAAGGTGGGAAAATAAATATCAAGAATGAAAATATTTCAACAGCATAATTAATATGATCTAATACATGTAGAGTGGTATATGACAAGGCCCACAAACTACAGAATATGTATTCAATTTAAGTTTACATTACATTTTCAATTGCAAACATCCCAAAGAAAGTCAACAAAGCAAAACTTTTCAATTAGGAGTTTTTAAAAATCATACATTTATAAATTTTAAAAAAATGACCCTTAATAACACATTTAAAAAAATAGAAATTAAAATATTTAGATCTACTGGGTTTTGTATAAAATGACAACTGTCATAGGTGCCAAATAACAGGAATCTTAGCAAAAAATGAGACTAATGGAAGGGAGCAGCCAACTCACTCAATAACTCAATATGTCTACTGGCTTCATTCTTACCTGGAGTTAACAGGAAGAACTGAGAAAGATTAGTAGGAGTTAGTGGACTATATACATATATACACATATATATATAAAAATCATGAGTAAAATTTTAATTAATTCACTTCATTACTATTATATACAATTTATATATAATTATATATGGCATAGATTGACATCTATTGGATGTAAGGTAGTGTGCAAAACAATGTAGTGATTGATACTGCCAGTCCCCAAGGGACTCTTGAGACAACAGACTCAGATATGCTTGCAAATCCATGTAACGCCATGGAGGTGAATAATCACCCCAAGTACAAATAGAATGCTTTGTGGCTTCAATCATTTGTTTTACCAGGAAGAATCGTTGATATTATGGAATTTGGAAATCTATGTTCTTTTTAAAATTTTTATTTGCATGTAAGAGAATTCTAAATTTAGCATACATTTTACATGATGAAAAGGCTGTGATTTGGGAAATTGGTGAGTTTTGCACCATCAGAGATAAATTGAGTTCAAGAAAAACCTGAAAAGATGTGGAACCCGGTGGCGTATCTTACAAATCAAACAACACTCCCCTCTGGCAGTGAAGTGCCCTATGATTCCTGTGAAATGGCTTGTTCTCCAGAGGTAACTGCAAATTTCCTTCCCAAGCTGAAATTTAGAAATAACCAAGTGGGCTCTGAAATCAAAAGCACCAGTTGACTCCATGTCCTTCAGTGAATTTTTTTTCCAGAAGAAAATAATTGTTACTGGCTGAAATGACATTCAGCCAAGGCAAAATGGTACTTCTGAAGCCTAGTGGAGTGCTAATGGTCAAATGCCATGTCTTTAATTGGCTGGAATGTGGAGCAGTACACTGAATAGAGCCCGTTCTGTTTGAAACACTTAGCTTTTCAATGGGGAGTGCTCAGAAGGAGATGAAAACTGCTCTGCCATCAGCATGAAAACAAAAGAAAAAATGGAAACAAAACTGGTGAGCATCACTCTTAGAAAATGAGGCTGATATTTTTCGCCACTGTTAAATTTTCAGGAATTTATTTTTGAAAATTTCTATAGTAAAATACAAGGCTCGCTCATGAACAATGGTGTGTTTAGCCACTATAAATCAATAATACTGAATAATAAATGTGTTTCAAATGGAGAAGGCATTAAGATGAAAATGAGGGAAGGAAGATGTGTTTGTTTAGAGAAAGGAATGGGTCAAAATGCATGCATTAGTCTTTCAAGCTGTGCACCTTGGTATACTAAACATTTCTTACTCACCTTTCTAGAAAGGAGAAAGTTGTTTAGGAACCCAGATGCATTTCTTAAGAACAGGCAAAGAATAACTAAATGGTCTATCAGGGTGTGATTTGTATGGAAAAATTGCACTCTTTACTAAGGGAGTTCATCACCACCAAACTAGTATTATAAGATTTGTTGTCTTGTATTTCAATGGACTTCGAGGGGAAAAAAGATAAAAAATATGAATACTAAAATGGCAATAACTACACACTTATCAATAATTACTTTAAATGTAAGTGGATTAAATGTTACAATCAAAAGACAAAGGACGGCTAAACGGATTTTTTAAAAAAACAACTCATACATGTGCTGCCTACGAGAGAACCCACTTCAAATTGAAAGATACACACAGACTGAAAGGGATGGAAAAAGATATTTCATGAAAATAAAAATTAAAAAAAAAAACTGGGGTAGCAATATTATATCAGACAAAATAGACTTTAAAACAAAAGCTATAACAAGAGACAAAGTACCCAGCAATTCCACTTCTGGGTATTTATCCAAAGAAATCCAAAACACTAATTCAAAAAGATGCATGCACCCCTATATTCATTGCAGTGTTATTTACAATAGCCAAAATACAGAAGCCACCTATGTGCCCATCAACAGATGACTGACTAAAGTCATCTATAATGGAATATTACTCAGCCATACAAAAAAGAAAAAGAAAAAAAAAAGAAATCTTACCATTTATGACAACATGGATAGACCCAGAGGGTATTATGCTAAGTGAACTATGTCAGACAGGGAAAGACAAATACCATATAATTTCACTTATATGTGGAATCTAAAGAAAAAAATAAATGAACAAACAAAACAGAAACAATGTCATAGATACAGAGAACAAACTGATAACTGCCAAATGGAAGGGGGTTGGAGGGCTGGGTGAAAATAATGAAGGGATTAAAAAGTACTAATTAGTACTTACAAAATAGTCATAGAGATGTAAAGTACAGTATGGGTAAAATATATAGTCAATAATATTAATAACTATGCATGGTGTTAGGGGAGTATCAGACTTATCTGGAAAATCAGTTCATAAGTTATATAAATGTCTAACCACTATGCTGTACACCTGAGACTAATATAAAATAATATTGACTGTCAACTGTAATTGGAAAAGAAAAAAAAAAGGATATACAACAGAGATCACGTCTCATAAAGCCTAAAATCTTTACCTGATTTTTTCCCAAAAAAAAAAAAAAAAAAAAAGGTTATTTGCCCTAGATACAGAGTTAAATAGTCTGATTGCAAAACTCAATCTCTAAATCAGGGTTTCTCAACCTTGGTATGACACACCTTTTGAGCTGGTTAAATCTTTGTTATGGGAGGCTGTCCTCCTGTTCACTATAGGACGATTAGATACTTTATGACAACCAAAAAACTCTCCAGACATTGCCAAATGTACCCTAGGCAGCAAAATCATCCTGGTTGATAACCACTGCTCTCAGTGGTCCTGCAAACTGGGGGATGTGTACCCCTGAGGCACATGAAGACTTTTCAAGGGAACACATTGCCACATGTATAATTTTAAGAAAAAGGCCACCAGATCCCTCTATTTCCATTTAGTGCTCCTCACTATAAATGATCTGCCTAGTCATATGCCCAGTCTGGTTATCATGCCATTTCTTTCCCCTCTCCTAGACTCCTCTCACAATCTTTCTTTGTGACAAAGTGACAAAATAAAGTCATACCTTACTGAAAAAATAAAGGCAGACCTCTCACTCATTGTTATTTTTACTATGGTTCATTACCCCGGGATGGAAAAGTCCTTTAGAATGGAAGCCTCAAAAAAAAATCAAAGGTGTCAATTTCAATTTAAGGCACAACTCCAACCATCCATCTCATTAAAATATAAATTTCCGCTAACTTCTACTTTTTCATGTTTAATTATATCAAAATCCATCAGGCATTATGCTGTTCTAACCAACTATTACCACTTCTAATAACTCAATCCATAAGAAAAATAACTCCTAGTCATAAGAAAAATTTAAACAGCAGAAAATAAAAAGCTTTCAAGAAAAATTAATTAAGATAACTTTTTGTGGGGGTAAAAATCAAAGTACAATTACAAGAAAAAGGAACCATATATTTTTCTTTAAAAAATCAGTGGTGATAAATATACAAGTGCAATTATCATACAACCTTGGATACAGTTAAGAGTGATGCACCAATTTCATGGTACATAAATGTCAGTTATCCATACCATGTGGGAAAAATGCATCCTTTACCATTACCTAAAAGAATGATGCAAAATATTATAAATCAACCATGTGCGAGGTGACGGTTTTACATAAATTACTTTGGGGATTCACAAGCAAATTAGAAGCACTGCTTTAAAACTACTCACTACTACATAACTGCAAACATGATGTGCATATATGCTCAGGCCCTTAGAAGCACCATAATTTACTACCTTTTATTACACTCTTTGAATGTGCTTGGCACTGTTTCAAGCTTCATTTAATTTCATATCCTCGGAGGTTAATGTTGATTTAGATAATGTTCCACAAATACTGAACCTAAGGTCAAGGCGACTAAAGGGAAGAGACAGATTCAAAGAGTTAGGACCATGGATATTTGTCGACAAAGTGAAATAAAATGTCTGATTCCAAGCGGAAGCTACTATGTCTACGAGTTAGCAGAGGGAGGGAGGGGTTGAAGGAAGCTTAGAGGGTTTTAGGGTAGAAAGGCATTTATTAATTTAAACCTTAAAGAATGGGTAGCATTTGAAGGAAGAAAGCACGATAAAGGAACTCTAGATAGAAACATTAAATAAAACATGACCTACACCAGTAAAATTGTATTAAATCACAAATTAAAACCTGGTTCCAGATACCAACGGTGCAATTACGTTATTTTTTAAACAATGTAGTAACTGTGTGTGCGCCCACGAACGCGCTTTAAAAAATACTCAAAAGCCAAAGCAAAATTCTGAATCAAACACCTGGCAACTTAACTCAGTCCCATAACCACTGAAATTAATAACCACCATGCAAAAGCCAACATCCCAAGTAGTCTTTAATAATTCAGCATTTATCTCCCTAGCGTAAGCAGAAGTTGCTCTAAGGCCCTATCTAGCCCTTTACAAAAAAAAAAAAAAAAGGGGGAGAGGGAACTTGTCCCAAAGAGCTCTACGCAACTCCCTCTGGTAGTGCCTCAACCTGTTCGGGAAGGTTAGGGAAGCTATACACAACGACATTTCAGAAGGCCCTACTGGTGTGAAGGAACCCATATAAGAGAAAAGCTTCTGGTTTCAAACAGGTTTCACATAAAGTCACCAAATAAGGTCTGCTATTATAAAAGAGAGCAAATTAAAATAAAATTAAATTAAAAAGAATCTATTTATAATTAGAGACATTCTTATATCACCTTTTTTTGGTACCAATTTTGGAAATTTCAAAGAAAAACTGTTGAGTTCTTAAATATTTAAGGTCGTATTTCAGAGGCAACAACAATCGTGAACGCAAATTCATTAAATTGCAACACAATAAAGCCAAATTTGATGATCTTTGAAAGAGTGTAAAGCAACTCATTCCAATTAGAGAGTGGAAAACTGGGCCAACCCTACGGTAACGCAACAATGCCACGTCACAAGCAGTGTGTATTCCAAGAGAGAAACTTTTTCCAGACAGAGAAATTGGGTCGGAGGGATCCTGTGCGGAGCTCAAGCCTGATAAACAGGCACAAATTATTAGAAAGAGTAAAACCGCGCACTATCCATCCATTCCCGAGATCACTGGGGCTGGCTGCTGACCTTTCTGTAAAGGTTATCGAACTTTCTGGACGCTGTAAGCGGCTGGGTGAGAGTAAATAATCGCCGCGATTTTCGAAGCCAAAGTAAACAGCGGGGGCGGCAAAAACGGTCAGCAGAGATGCTCTAAAGGCTGCGACCCGACGACTGCAGGGCGGGGCGGGCAGCGCGCTCCACCCCAGAGGCGAACGGGGGAGGGGCGCAGGGACCTCCGTTCCAGTGGCAAATGGTGGGGAGGGGGCGCAGATTCCAAACTACTGGATGGGGGCGGTTAACTAACAACGTCTCGAACTATCCTCTGCCGAAACTGCTCCCTGGATGAGGGCGCGCGCCCAGCCTTCTCTGCCGTCGCCGCCCGTCTGTCCTGCCAGGCCGCTCACGCCACCCGCTCGCCTCGGGGCTCGCGCAAGAGCTCACCCTTCGCCGACGGCCGCCGCCCGCCTGCTCGTCCAGGTCTCGGGCCGCCCGAAATTCCTCGGCGTCCGCAGCAGCCGCCAGGCCGACTCCCTCCGACGCGCGCGGACGCGACCCGCTAGCGCAGCCCGGCCCGAGCGCGCGGCCGCCTCCGGAGCTCGCGCGGCGTTCCGGGCCGCGCGCTCCCGGGCGCGCACGTCACGCGGCCGCACCGCCCACCGGCCGCCCGGTTCGCATCCGGGCCCCAGCGCGCACGCCACGGCCTTCGGCGTCTTCCCTGCGGACTGGTCGCGTGAGTGCTGTCCACTGAGATTTCATAAATGGTGTATGGGGCGACGTTAATCCTGTCGTCCTCGTTAATCCTGTAGTCCCCGTAAAACCCCCGGAGGCAGGGACGGAAGACGCAAGACAACCGCCCGAGGGGCGCAGACCGCAGCCGGGGTCTCCGGTGACCACGTCGCACCCCCAGCGCTTGCGCAATCTTCCCCCACCCCGTCTGCCGAACCCCTGGGACTGGGGAAGAGGAGCGGGCAGTGAGCGCTGTGACAGCTAGAGGGAGCCCTGGGAACAGTCCACGTGGGAGAACAAAGGCTGATTCTGTCACTGTTTTGGAACGTAACCTTTGTGACTAATGTAGCCAAAGACGACACCTCCAAAAACCCCCACTGGCTGCGTGATAAAACTCTCAGTCGTCTGTATATATGTGTGTGCTGAAAGTCTGTTAAATATGTTTTAAAAAATGTTAAATTCCTGTCTTCTAAGGACAAATAGTTACTGCATTAATATCGTTGATAATTACGGAAGACTGAAAGAGGAAAATCAAAGCGAACGTGCTCTACCTTTCTTCCAAAGTTCTTTAAAATTAGTAAGTACTATGGGTGACAAATTTTATACTCGAATAGATATGCCTTAAAAAATCATATACATATACATATATACATACTTATACATTCATTGCCCTGAACATTTAAGAGTATCTAAGTGACAAGGATGACTATGATTTAACTGTAGAGGAATTATTACTTTCCTCAATCAGAATTAATGATTTGGCCTGTTGAATGACTACTAAGAGAGGCTTTAAAATTTAAAAATTAGAAGTCATTTGGTAGTTCCCAAAAATCTCAGAGAGGTAACAGTCAGTCATCCCAAAGAAAATAACCAATTAGGGGGGTATACATTAATACAGAAGTTTTAAATGATTTTGCCCTTATACCTCTTAAAAGAATTCTGAAAAACTATGATTGTGTACCTTCTCCTTCATTTTTTAGATTAACCAAAATTTTTCATCTGATTCAAATAGTTGCAAAGGATGCAAATTGTTTTATTGTGCATTCACATTTTAACATAAAAACAGTTATGTAATTCTTAAATGTAGAACCTACATACCAGGCAATTCGGTATCCATTATCAATTTTTAAAACTACTACATTAACAATGTTTTCTTTAATAGGACATTTTACATCATTTTCTTTTTGACACACATTTACATTTTACCCCATGAAACTGTACTCCAATAAAATATTTATTCTGGAAAGTCTTTTATTGACCATCTACCATACTTCTCTGCATCATAAGTAAGTACATAAATTTAAATCTAATTTTATAATTTTGCAATAGCCATAAAGGTTAAAGTATTTAAAAATGTAAAATTTTTATGTATATATCATTTTATATATAGAAAACCCAAATTTACTACAAAGTTACTAAAACTAATTAAGTTAATCAATGTTGTAGGATAAAAACAATCAACATACAAGACTCGCTAGTATTTCTAGAAACTTACACTTCAGAAAATGAAGTTAAGTATTTCATTGACAACACTTGTACACCCAAAACTATAAAGTGTTTCTAAGCAAATTTAAAGAAGATGTAAACAAATGGAGGGAGATTCCATGTTCATGGATTGAAAGACTTAATAATGTTATGATGGCAATATTCTTCAAACTAATGTACAGATGCAACACATTTCCTATCAAAATTCCAGATGACTATTTCGAAGAAACTGGCAAGCTAATTCTAAATTCACATGGAAATATAAAGAATCCAGAATAGCAAAAACAATCTTGAAAAAAAGTTGGAAGACTTACACTTCCTGATTCCAAAATTTACTACAAAGCTACAATAATCGATTCAGAGTATTACTGGCAGAAGGGCAGATATATGTGGGATAGAATTGATCAATGGAATAGAATTAAGAGCCCAGAAATAAGCCCTTGCATTTACAGTCAAACAACTTTCAACAAAAGCACCAAAAAAATACAATGGAGAAGAAATAGTCTTTTCAAGAAATGGCACAATTGGAAATCCATTCAAAAAGGTGAATTGGGACCCTACCTCACATCATACTCAAAAATTAACACAAACTGGATCACATACCTAAATGTAAGAGCTAAAACTATAAAACTCTTAAAAGAGTAAATCTTTTTAAACTTGAGTTAAGCAATAATTTCTTAAATATGACCTTAAAATATAAGCAATAAAAGAAAAAAATTGATAAATTATATGTCATCCAAATTACAACCTTTTGCTCATCAAAAGACACCATCACAAAATTGGAAATGCAACCAATAACCTGTGAGAAAATATTTGTAAATCATTATATCCAACATGTATTTAACATACATAAAGAACTCATAACTCAATAATTAACAAGTAATACAATTTAAAAATGGGAAAAGAATTTGAATATACACTTATTCAAAGAGAGATGAATGGCAGGAAAGCACATGTAAAAATGCTCAATATCATTAGTCTTTAGGGAAATGCAAAGCAAAAAAAAACAGTAAGACTTACCCACTAAAATGGCTATAATAAAAAAGTTGGTGCTAACAAGTGTTGGCAAGGATGTGGAGAAATTCAAGCCCATGTGCATTGCTGGTAGCAGTGTTAAATGATGCAGCCATTTTTTGTAAATAATTTGATTCTTAAACAGTTATACATTGTCATAATATGTGACCTAGCAATTCTATTTGTAGGTGGAATTGTGTAGAATGTTTTCAACTGCCATTATAAAGCTCCCTCTACTTCAGTTTATCAGTTTTCTTTAGGTGGATAGTGTCTCAGCTTTCACATCTATAAATATTAAAATTGAAATAGAATTAATGCTAAATCCTGTTTTGTTCTGGAAACAGAATGCATGTATCACAAATAATATAAATACTTGTACATACATACATACAAAGTGAACAAGTATACTTGACAGAAATGTTCCTAGCAACATTGCTTAAAACAGCCAAAAAGTGAAAACAACCCAAATATTGATGAATCAATGAAGAGATTTTACAAAATGTGGTATTTCCACACAATGGAATTTTTTTTCAGTCTCCATGTGAATAAAATATTGATATATGCTACAATTAGATGAACCTCAAAAACATTATGCTCAGTGAAAGAAGCCAGACATGAACATATATTGTATGATTTCATTTTTATGGATTTTTTTTAAAGGCAGATATAAAGAGATAGAAAGTAGATTAGTGTTTGCCTAGGGCTGGGTTGGTAATTAGAATTGACGGTAAGTGGGCACAAGGTTTTCTTTTTAGGGTCATGGAAATGTTCTAAGATTAGATGGTGATAATGGTTGTAAAACTCTGTAAATGAAATAAAAGTCATTGAATTGCACATTATAATGAGTGAATTTTTATGACATAAATTATATTTAAAGTTATTTTAAAAATATCTCCTGGATTGAGTGGTTATTATAATTATTTGTATCATATGTATTCTCAGTTTGGACATTTATTGAAAAGGAGTATATATGTATTGGAAATATATCTTGATGAAGTGAAAGGGACTTTTTCAATAAACTCATATATTTGTGGGCGATTATCACTTATTTCTTAAATGCGACAGGATTCAACATCAATTCTAATTTTAATATTTATAAGTATAAAGTCTGAGAAACTGTCCACATAAAATAAAATTAACAGGAAGAATTTCGTAACAGCATTGTCATTAATTCTTTGAACTTTAGATGGTCCCCAACTTATGATGCTTTGACTTATGATTTTTTTTTTCTTTATGATGGTGTGAAAGCAATACACATTCAGTAAAGACTGTACTTCAAGTTTTGAATTTTGATCTTTTCTGGGCTAGCAATATGTGGTATGATACTGTGTTATGAGTCAGAGAGCCTCAGCTCCCAGTCAGCCAAGCAATCACTAGGGTAAACAACCAATACTCTACAGTGTACTGTGTTGCCAGTGTTTTTTGGATATTGTGTTTGATTGGGTAAGGTAATTGCCTAATGGTAGACTCAGGCCAAGGATTATATCACTTTATGAATGTGTTCTATAGTGCACATCATCAGAAGTATGTGGGTGGAGGAGAAACAAGGTTTGAAATATATGGGGTCAGAAGTTAATCTACAGAACATTTTTTCCAGTCATTAGACTAGTAAAAGTATAGTTAAATAATTTGGTTCTCATCAATGCCTAATCAAAACTTGTACATAGGTTCTTATAAATTTGACAATTGTAAAAATTTATATGACAGTATTATTTTTGAATTTTGAAGCCGAAATAAACTTTCCTATATTATATTTTACTATATTCGATCTTAGCCAAAGGGCCAAGAAACGATCTATATTATATTTAAAAAAAAAAAAATTCTTCGTAAACCATGCTAGAGGAAAAAACTGAATTCTCTCTCTATTCTTTCTATGGAATATATTGCAAAACCATTGTCATATGAAGAAGTAATCAAAGAGTACAGAGTCGAAAGAGGTAGAAAAAAAAGTATCATGGGATATGTCAAGTACCTAATTGAATTATGTTCTGGATTTTTGATGTCTGTAGTATTTTTCAGCTTTTTAAAATTTGTAATTTTTATGATTTTTTTCATTCAAAATAAATATTTACTTTTATTTGTAATTCTGTATTTTCTTACAGAAGGCCACCCAAATTGTAGAAGCAGCCAGCACCATACAAGCGTGGATCTGCCCGTGCAGCTTAGCTAAAGACATCCTTGACATTAACAGAAAATAATTGCTTATTTTTAAAAACATGTAAAAAGCCATTTTTAACACTCATTGTATCTGCTGAGATAAAAACAAAGGCTTAGATAGTCAAAACAGACTGATCGGACTCAGAGCTTTCATTCAGTACTAAACTTCACTAATAATTTAAAAGAATACAGGTGACTATGAGACACAAGAAAATAATGGCCACCAGCCCAGCCTCCTGGGTTTTCCCATATCACCTAAGAGAGCACCTTGGCCCAGATCTAGTACTTGAGGTAGCTAAGTAAGGTATCACTTACACAAACAGAACTATTTCAGTCATGAACTGTCTCCAATTTATACATACTTAGATATTACATGACAGACACTGACATTTTCCAGTGGGCTATTCCATGCATATCCATAAATTCCAGGTTTATTTACCCTAAACCATCAGGGAAAATAGACTGGGTAAACTTTGCTAAAAGCACTTCATTTCCATTATCTTTTCACCAATATATATCTTGTGAAACTGAGAGTTCCAGATTCATGTAGGATTTAATTTAACGTGTAGCCCTAGCACTGTATTCAATTTCTTCACAGCACGTCATGTAAGCTTTAGCCTTTTCCCTTACTAGTCATTTAACCTCTGAGGCAGTCAGAAACAATGGCCATGCCTTGACAAAGGGTCACAAGATATGGGTTTCTGTTAAGCTAAAATAATATTTTGACATAAGTTATGTTTCAGCCCAGGAGCCCTATGGTGGAATAACCCCCTGGCTACTTTTCCATGAGACCAGACAAAAGGACACCAGAGCAGACCTCAGAGCTATCCTCAAGACCTGAAGAAATGATTTATTAACCTTGCCTCTCCTCTGACCAATCAGCTCCCAGGCGCTGAACTGTGCCCCACCATGTTTTGTGATTTTGCCCCAGGCACCCTGTAACTTACATGCCATCCAGGAGTTTGGGCTCTGGATCATTAGCTTCCTGTTCCCCTGGGTAGTGCCATTTGCAATAAAATAGCCCATCTTTCATCACTACTATCCTCAGTATTTAGTGTTTGACTCTGCCAAGTGCTAGTGGACCAATTCTTTAGGTTCAGTAACACTTGGTCTAGCATGTCTGCAAGGAGATTTAATTTGGTCATTTCCACCTGGACAATGCACCTTAGGCAATGCACTAGAGTAAGATTTGGGAAGGTGAGAGCTATGTGTTTCTTGTGTAAAGGGGGAGAAGTTTTAATATGAAAGGAGAAATAGGAATATAAGAAATTGAAATCTGGAAAATGACTATCTGGAAATTCCTTTTACCTTGTAAAGTCTTTGCATACCTCCAGTGGAATGCATTCCCCACTTTTAAGATGTTAATACATATTACATACCTGCAGCTGAGTGCCTAAGACCTCTAGTTCTGGAATTCAAGTCACTGAATTGGAATCCACCTTTATCTCACAGTTGCTAATATTTAACTAGTTGGAGCTTGTTTTTTCATCTGCAACCTCACTCATAGGATAATTACATACATTAACTGAAATAACTCATTTAAAGTCAGCACTCAATAAACATCACTAATGACATTTGATATTCTTCTCTCGATAACATTCTTTAATGATTAGCAAACGATTTTGTTCTAAGCAAAATTATTTTTTTGTCTTCATTAACAGTGATGAAATTATTTTCTTTAATCAAGAATTTACCTCATAGCAAAAAACAAATATGAATTCCGTTTTAACACTGTCACAGTGCTACTAGTTAAAACAATAACATGTAAAGCATTATTTGATAACACAAATGTTCTCAGAAGGAAAATCTACTTGTTAGTGGACTTTAAGAAAGATAAATGCCTATTTAAGTATTCCGGGCAAATAATCTCCATTATAATCCCAACTCCTGGGTGATAATGTTAAATAAAGACTTTAGAGTAGAAGCCTGCATTTTAGATAAATATATGTTTTATCATAAATTATACTAGATTCAACTCCATCTGGGTTGTCCAGTTTATTTTATCCATATGCTGAAAATAGATTGTATTTTTCCTCTTCATCTATTACATAATATTGTCAATGGGGATTAGAAAAATGAGAGAATGTGTCACATAATTATGAATATCATTAAAATGAAAAATGCCCAAATTACTTTAGACATGACATGAATTAGATGTTGATGCATCCATCTCATGAACTAATCTAGGTTATCACTGATGTTCTAACCTAATTGCTCCAACCTCAAGTTGAAATCAATAGGATGACACAGTGTAAAATAAAACTCCAGGTAAGTACATAATGTTGAGAGTTAATGTGATAGTAATATTCTAAAAGTTATACGAGAGGCTTGGTATTCAATCTATGCTCTCATTACATTTTTCTTCCTTAAACTGTTCATATATAAAAAGCATGCATTTGACAAAAGATTAACAATTGTAATATTCTTCATGGAGTATATACACTATAGTGTAGGATAATTTTCCTCTTGCAGACCAGATAGTGGATGATGGACAAATGCAGTATTTTAAAGTTGAATAATAAATAGATAAAAGCAATTTCTTACTTGTTGATTTGGAGATATATATGTAGGCTTTGTAAACTCCATATTTCCTAAATTTCAGTCTGTTCTTTAGCAAATATACATACCCTTTTAAAAATCTATTTATTGAAGCATGGAAAACAATTCCTTTAACATCTCTTGCTAACAGTCCGTTTAACATTTATTACTAACCTGATTTTTCTTTGTCCTAGCAAAATTGACACACTTTATACCATGTCATAAAGAGGCTAACGGCTTCTTCAGTAAAGTACCTTATTTTCTCTATATTTATATACATAATGGGATGATGGGGTGGAATTTAACACCAGGCACCAAAATTTTCTTACAGCAAGTGTGTTGCTTTAGGAAACCTTGGTAAACCACACAGAGTGCAGATGAGTCCCTGAGAACACAAGCTAATAAGAGACAAATACATGAAAGAATACACACAGTATTTTGTAATACTACTATAACTTCAGAAATGAGCAGAGATTGGTAGCAGGTAGAGTAGAGAATGAGAAGCAGAGAAAACTGAGAGAAGGCAAGCAAGCAACATGATAGATTGACAAAAGACTCAGAGGAAAAAAAGTTGCCCAATTTTGCATCTGTGGTGGTTTTTGTTATTGTGATGTAAGAAACCTAATTTCCTAAATCTGTTAGTGTATTTTTCAAAAAAAAAAAAAAACTTTGCGTTTTGTCTTTGTTTCGGCTAGAAATTTAGGAAATAGAATTAATTCCCATCTTGTTTTCATGGTCCAGCACCAAATATATGTGATGATGCTGAGAGAATCCATGAACTGCACTAAATCAAAGAAAGCAGAGGCTCAGAACCAGAAATGTCCTTGAGACTGTAGTTTAAACCCCGGGGGAATTTTTGGGCATTTTGAAGAGAGCATCAGATTTTCTACATGTGGTAGAGATAGAGGTTCAAAAAAATATGTCAATGCCCTTTAGTCAGAGACCACTATGGAAACACCTGAAATTTGAACTTTTGTTTCAACACTGCTTATCTATTTATAGAATAAACCTATAAACAGAATGTGAAATAACCCCTTGATAAAATGGCATAGTGGTTACATTTTCTACAGTATGAAAATGGTGGTTACATTTAAGTATTCTGTGTAGACCTATAAAGGTTTGCAAATTCTGTAATTCGGGATTACCAGAGTAAAGACAAGAGGATCTCTTCAGTGCTGGGTGGCTGTAACGCCAGTTAGATATTAGCCCCTTCCCCTTCTGGAGTCTCTCACCGATTGGGAAGCTAAGAAGAAAAATGTGATGAATTGCTGGCAAAATCTTCTGAACAACAGGAATTTATTTTTGGAATCCTTGGTTGTCTTGGGGGATTCTCATTTCAGAACAGCTAACAGGTTTCTGGCAATGTTCAAGGTAATTTGGATGGAAAAATCTAGGTCCAGAAATTCTCTCCTCAGCACTCTCATTTCCAGACATCAGTCCATCTTGGCCTGATGGCCCAAACGTTGTCACAGGCGACCAGAAACGTGATAGCCAACATAGACTTGAATGTATCAGTTCATAGAACATTCAGAAACAAAAATACTGTTGAAAAAGAAAAGAAAGAATCTAAAAAAAAAAAAAAAAGAAAACAGGAAAGGAAAGGAAAAGAAAGATGAAAGAAAAACCTATTTTATCAGACTGAAAAACACACCAAGGGTTAAATTTCTTATAGTTAAAATTTTAAAACAATTCTTTCCAGAAAATCTTTGTTGTTCAATCATATTTATTTCCTGAACAGTCTGTTTCGGTCTTTTTTTTTTTTTTCATGTTTAGATTTCTAACTGCTGTCATTTCTTTAAAAACAAATTTCCTTTTTCTAAAGCAATGCAAACTTTAAAAAATTCACCTCCTGAATAAAGCTGATATAATGACAAATAGATGAAGATGAGAGAGCAAGTAAATTTTTGAGTCTGTGTTTTTTCTACAGTCCCAGTTTGTCTTGAACAATTAGTATTGTTATTGCCAACAAAAAGAAGTTATTGGCTATTAAAATATCACATTTGGGACCAAAGTAGATCTCAAGAACACCTGTTTTTCTTTAAGAGCCAGTTCTGACATCCGAATATTTCCCTTAGTTTAGTTTACATGTAGAGATGTATGTCCCTATGGTGTCAGATGACAGCATAGCTAAGCATTGCTGAACTCTATTGAGTAGCAAGACTTGGTTGTAACAGTGGGGCGCTTCTTATGCAGTCGTGATGTGATAGAAATTGAAATGCTAACAAAATCCAGTTTTAAACAGCCTACAGAAACTACGTATATATTAAGCCTGCTCTCTAAATTTATGAATTATAAGAATAAGTCAACTAAAAACTTTAAAAACTGGATCAACTCTTTAAAATAAAAGCAGTTTTCATTCAATTTTCTTGAAGATTTAAGTTTGGGACAATAGTCATAAATATCATATTTTGAAGCCTTTACATTACCTCTCTTATTTTATTTCACTCCCTACCCAATGAACCAATATGGAGGCTCTTGTCTGATGAAGAAATGCAAGCCCAGGAAGTTCATATAACCCAAACCACACAGCAAATCCCAGACGAAGCCAAGATTCCCAAAGATTGTTTTCAGAATTGTTTGTTGAAATTAACATCGTATTGAATAACTAATACTGTATGAGTAGTTTCCATATACTATCTTCGAATTCCCCCCAAATCATATGGAATGGGATTTCTTAAAATTAAGTACCAAGTGATAGAGCTATAACTTAAACTAGAGTCTTTGACTTTAAAACCTTAGCGCTTTCTACTACAACACAGTGTTTTATTGTTGGTTATATAGTTCCCAAGACATAACTTACTTTGGATGAATTTGAATCAGTAAAGAGAAATTTTGCCAAGACTAAGAAATTTGGTGGTTTCTTCAGTTTAGCTCTAAAAATATACTTAGAATCATGGACTATCAAATGAATTTGGGTTTGAATATTACCTACTACCTACATAAACTTGGGCCATTTACCCTTAAAGCTTCCGTTCTCACCCATGTATAATTGGGAAATGATAACTACTTTGTAGGACTGTGCTTACAATTAAGTAAGATAATGCACGCAATGCTCTGTACCCTGCAAGAGACAGCAAATCAGAGTAGTTAAGAGCACAGACCCTAAAACCAGCTGCCCAACTTCAAATTCTGTGTCTACCACTGTCTGGCTGTGTGATCCTGAGCAAATTTACTTTATCTGTGCCGCCATTTCCTTGCTATTAAAAAGAGGTAGTGATAATAACTACATCGTGAGTTAGTTTGTGTAAAGTGCTTAGGATAAAAATTGTTTCCATTAAATTAAATGTGCCTTGTCTTTCAAAGTGAGAGACAACGAGCATTTATTTGATCGAAAAATAGCTATTCTGGAAGCACTGACTCAGTCAGAAACCCAAATAACGTTTTGATTAGGAGACAAAGGCAAGGGGTATTTATGAGAGAGAGAAGGGCAACAATTACATAAACAGAAGGAAGGCATTTCTATTGGTATAGATAACAGAATGATGTTAATTCTAAACAATGGTTTTTATTTTCAGTCTGTTAATCATCAGTCCAATAGCCATAATATCTGCTTTCTTGTTATTTTTACAAATAATTCTTTGGGACACAGTGTTGCTTTAGGCCAGTCCAAAGACTATTTTGTCCTATCTTAACATTCCAAAGATTTGAGGCATAAGACATGCAAGGTGATTTCTTTGGCTCCATTTCCAAGTGACTCCATTTATTATTAGACTATATATAATTATTATAATGTATATATTACTTTTATACATATATAGCTGAAAATTTTGATCTTTGGAGAAAATTCTTTCTTTGCAATTAAAGAAAGATGTAAAACTTTCTGGGAGTTGAGGAAGGGGAAGGAGAGGTGGTGAAGAAAGAATATTGAGACTGTCTTTCAAATTTGGGGGTTAAGCAACTGGACTTGCCTTTAGATGCTACTTACTGAGATGGGGGACACTGGAGAAGGATTACACATATGGGAAAAGAGGAAGAAAGAGAACTAACGATTGTTTAGTATCTCCCAGGTACCAAACATTGTGCTACTCACTTTGTATATATATTCCCTCATTTCACTCTCAAAAAAAAAAAAAAACACATTATGAGTATTACTCTCTCTGTTTTACGGATTCATGAAAATTTTTGAAGTGTGTTGTACCATATAGGCAAGTGAATCAACATATCAAATAAAAGTTTTTGCATAAATTGGTGAAAATTTTTTACCCCCACCCCCGCCCCTGCCCTTAAATTCTGAATTTTCACATTAATAATTATTTTGGCTTGTTGGTGTAGTCACCATGTTCAATCCAAGCAACCCTTTCCTGTTTCCTGTACTTTAAAGCCTCCATAGACACTCTACTGAGATGCCATGCAGGCTCTAAAGGTTCCTTGGAAATAACTTGGAAACCTGTAATATATTACTCTGCCCAGAAATATCATGGGACTGGCTGTATTTTTCTAATACTTACATTAGCACAGACATACTATTATGGAGCTAAAATTCATGGTGTAAAAATATCACACATTAACATAATGTAATTGGTTCCAAGTGAAAGCAAATCATAGTATATACGTTTCTCTTCCAATCTTCTTAATAATGCATGCCATCTGTGTTACCTGAAACTTTGAGGAACAAAATGCATTAAACTAAGCGAACCTGATATGGTCAAAAGAATTTGTCTTTTTAAGGGTGATATTTCTGAACTCTCTCACAACAAACAAATTCTGAATCATAGAACCCATGAAGTTTTCAAACAAAATACCATCAAAGGAAATCGCCACTCAGTTTTTAAATTTTCTAGAGTTCACATGTTAGGTGGAACCACATGCAAGTGCTAACATAAACTTTTCCACCTAACAAACCATGAAGAGCGTAGTTTGTGACTAGCAGGGGACATTAACTACCCTAGTCATTTTTAGAACCCTGGCATCCTTCAAAAGCCCTCTTTTCATTCTGATAGAAAACCAAAACTGAATACTTTCTAAACTTTACCACGTATTCATTGCTAATATTTACTTTTTAAATTTTATTACAATATTCTTATAATCAAGGCATCCTGATTACAACATACATTTTTTTGCTCTTGGTTTTGAGATCAATTTTTGACATCATAAATATCGATAATAAATATATTTTATGCTTGTGTTATATTTCCCAGTTGTCAGCATGAATTTTAGATGGGCGTTATTATCACTTCAGCTCTGACACTGGATCTGTGACAAATACTACCCATATTTATGGAAGAAGAAATGGAGTCTCAAGGAGGTGGCTAGCTGTGAAGGGGCTTGGCTAAACCCAGATCTCAAGAGTCCTAACTGAGAACAATGTATTCACTACATTGCTGTCAAGCTGTCAAGCAGTGACACGGTTATTGGAAAAAAAAATACATTCCAGTATCACATTTTGATGGAGGCAGTGCTGCTGTCAGATAGGGACGTACCCTGGAATGTAGAATGCTCACCTCCTCTTTCTACTCTGGGCTCTTCCTGCTCTCTAGCTGCTCTCAGGTGGCCTTTGCAACACAGTGAAGAGGAAGCGAAGGCCCTTGGCCAGGTGGAAAGAAGCTGTAGGGGCTGCAGGTGTGGGCCCTTGCCCTCCACCAACCTCAACCGCAGGGGTGCCTGGTGTCTTAAAAAGCCCAGCTCGCAGACTTTCAGCCTCCAACCCAAAACCAGCAGCAAGAAAACAGATCATATGGTGGGAGTGAAAGACTGTTAAAAACGAAATTTTGTTTCTAGGGAATTTGAAAATAAACAACTTATTCCACTGCTTTTTTTTTGGTTATGTGAGGTTATCTTCCCAACTGCTGGCAGTACTTGTCCTGTTAATTGATGTACTGGTGATTATGAATGTGGTGGAAAGGAAGGATTGGGCAGACAAGGGCTTCGGATTCTTTAATGTGCATGCTTATCCTCTGAATACATGAAAAAATACAGATCCAGACTCAGGGGGTCTTTCATGGGTCCTGAAAGTCCACACTTTTGGCAAGCCCCCTGGGGATGCCCCTGTTGCTGATCCACAGACATTTTGAGCAGCAAGGAATTAAATCACTTCTAACTGCCCTTAGGTCCCCAAGAATCTATAAGAACAGGATACATTTAAAGATTATTAATGATTTTTATTTTTCCTGAAAGCAACAACAACCAAAACGAAATCTAGTGGAATTTATTTTTCCTCTATCAATTTTTCTGTGGAAATACCTGAATGAAACAAAATTCTTTTTCCTATTGTCTGGGAGTAAATTCGGCATTGAGTTGAGCAAGCCTTTCTCTCTCAGATCCCCAGTGCCACAGAGCGATGCTGAGCTGCTGCCCCTTGGTTCGCTTCCTCAGAATTTTCCAGTCTAGTCTTCTCTGGCTCTGCTTGATTTTTTTTCTTATAAAGATTTAGGATTTTTATTGATCAGAGACAGTGTAGCTGGAATGTTACAGCTGTTTTTTGATTTTGCAGTTGGTTGCATTCTTTTGAAATTAGCCTGAAATTAGATTACTGCTCAGAGAACCAAAAAATTATCCTGCAACTTTGGGCCAGCTCTATCTAAATGGGTATGTGCAAGGTTATCCACAGTGGCTCTGCTGTAGCCTAGTTGTTTTGTTTTGTTTGTAACCATTTTATTTTAAAACAAAGATTCAGAAGAAGGTGGAAAAATAGTCTCATGTACCCTTCACCCAGCTTTCCCCAAAGATAACAAATTTTGTTATATAACCATGACACATTATCAAAACCAGGAAATTCACACTGGCAGAGTATTAACTCAACTACAGCTCTTATTTGAATATCATCAGTTTTAAATGTGTACTTTTTTTTTGAGGGAGAGGCAAGTGTACAGTACTATGAAATTATACAGATCAATGTAACCACCATTATTGCAATCTGACAAGTTGTTAAAGGTTGGTGTCCCCCAGGATTCCGTCCTGAGCCCCAGAAGTTTTCATTTTTCATATTCTCCCTGGATTTTCCCATCCATAATTGAGAACTATCTTCTGTATGTGCGTAAGTTCCAAATCGATTCCCTAATCTTTCTCTTGAGCCCTATCCCTAACCATTTCAATGCCTACTTTCTGGACATCCACTGAATATTTTATCTCCACTTTAAACTTCAACATACTCAAGACTGAATTACTATTTCTTCATTTTAAAACTAAATAGTCTGTAATAGGGAAATAGCACCCTACAGACCAAGAAAGAATTCCTAGGTATCATCCTTGATGCATCTAATCAGCCATATGCCATTGCTACATAATAGAAACAGCTGACACTCCTATGGCAGGTGCTGTGTGCCACACATTCAACACAGATGAGTGCATTTCATCTTGAAAGTGATCCTAAGCATTGTGAGAATTGTCTCCAAGTTTCCTGAAGCCTGAAACTTGTACAGTTTTACGGGACCTTTTAAAGAAAAAAGATAGAAAAGCACAACTATCAGAGGATCGCAATCTACAAGGTGAATGCACCTTGAGGAATGATATCATGCTAAGTAAAATAAACAGGTCACAGAAGGACAGATACTGCATGTTGCCACTTACGAGATATCCATAATAGTTAAACACATAGAATCAGAGAATAGAATGGGGCTGGAAGAAGAGGAAACATGAGATTGCTCCCCAGTGGGTAGAGGGTTTCAGTCATGCAGAATGACTAAATTCCAGATGTCTGCTATAGAACATTGTGCCTTTAGTTAATAATACTGTAC
Organism: Rousettus aegyptiacus; assembly: GCF_014176215.1. NCBI lineage: Eukaryota > Metazoa > Chordata > Mammalia > Chiroptera > Pteropodidae > Rousettus > Rousettus aegyptiacus. The sequence goes on from NW_023416286.1 coordinate 11,368,594, forward strand.
CATATGCTTAAAATTTTATTAAGAGATCTCATGTTAGAGATCTTATGGTAGATCTCATGTTAAGTGTTTACCATTAGAAAATTTTAAAAAATTTTAATAACAAATATCAAGAGTAGTTCTTAAAAAAGTAAGCGTTTTGGACTAGTGCAAGTGAGGGGTCCTGAAAATTGACCTTCATTAATTTTATGATACGTCTGACTTTGAGGCAGTTGCTGTTCTTACTTCCATTTTACAATAAGAAAACTGAGGCATAGAACATTAGCATAATTAGACCAGAGTCCTCCTGACAGGGAAAGTCCCATTACTACTTGGGCTCCTATGTGACCTCCTGACAGCTAACCAACCGCCCTTCAGTTCATTCTCCACTCTGACCCCAGAGCAATTGGCACATGGGGCCATGTCTCTATCCTGATCAGAAGCTGTCCCTAGTTTCCTGTCCCAACTCTTTTGCATGGCTTTCAGGCTTCTCTGACACTTGATGCTATGTCATGCTGAACTGCTCGTGGCTTTCTCCAACACTCCACATGTCTACCTACTTTCTACATGCCCTTCCCGCTGCCAGCACTGCTCTCTTCCCATCCCTTCTATATGCAACGCTCTTTACCATTTTTTTTCCAGAGTAGAAATAATGTTATTAGTTATTTTTAGCTTATAGGAGTAATTCATAGGTAAACTTTATAACATTACATGATACAAAAAGCACAAAGAATTAAATGAAGCTGCCAGATCTGTAGTCCCATTATCTGGGAAGAATCACTAATTAACGTTTTAGTGAATACACTTTCCATTTTTCCTACATGTTAATGTGCGTGTGTGTTTACAAAATTGGATGTATTACTATGGTGTTATGATCTTTTTTGTTTTTATCAATCTACCAGATTTTTTCCCTCCCAATATTTTTTGTTGTTTTAATGCATATGTATTACTATGGTGTTATGATCTTTTTTGTTTTTATCAATCTACCAGATTTTTTCCCTCCCAATATTTTTTGTTGTTTTAATGCATATATCTGTTTCTTCTCCTGAGAACTGCCTATTGATATCTACCCACTTCTCTATTGAGTTTATACTAAGGATATTGGACTTAGATGTCAAAATATTTTTCAACTTTATCTCTAATTCTTTAACTTTATAATGATGTAAGTTGTAGTGATATAATTTTATATACCATTGGCATGTCTAGAACAAAGACCATATCTTTTGATCTCTGTAGTGCCAGAGTCTAGTCAAAGAGTAGGTGGCCAAAGAATATTTGTGGAATGAATGCGTGATATCGGGGTGATGGTGCGGTGCTCACTTTTATGTTACCTTTCTACAGTTCTTGGTAAAATTCACATCAGCACTGAGAAAGTAAGATTACTTGGGTAACAGCCACCTAACTGTCCTTCAATCGAAAGGCCACGTCTGCATGAGAAAACATGCTTGATGATGGCAGCATAGGCTAACACACACTTGTCGTTAAGTAACTGCCCTGAGGTTTCATCTCTGGTTTTGCAACCTGCTTGTATACAATGGGAGCTGCAGTCACACATTAACCGTGTTAAAATTTAGACGCTGAGCCTGAATGACGAAGTTACCTTAGAGCGGTGAAAATTCTAAGTGCCATTATGCTGTTTTGTAGTAGAAATCCTGAGTCTTTGTGAGCAACACCCTAAACCGTCCTGCTGGGAGGTCCAGGCTATTCTTGAATGTGAACCTTAGGCTACAACCGTTGAGAAGAAATCACTGAAAGTCCAATGACTCAATGCTGAAATATTGAAAATAAGAGTTTATGAGACATGTTTTGAAAATACTTGTTTGAAGATATGGGAAGAAGAAGGTTGAAATCACCTAAAAATCATTTAGTAATCATCAGGAAATTACAAGGAGATCAAGTGAATACCTGGAGGAATTCGCGAGAGGATCAAGGAAGACCCTGGAAGAATCTGGTTTCTACCAGGTGACTAGTCTTGTCGCTGTGACTGGAGGTTTTCACCTTAACTTTTACAATAAATCAGGCTTCAGTTTTTGATCAACGTACATAGAAGAGCCCTCAAACATACTCTTTAAATGACACCAGCATGGTGTTGTGTATTCAAACATCCACACAACTTACCCAACTTCCAGCAGAGAAATGGGTTGGGACATCAACTTCCATCGACATTTTTTTTTCTACCAAGAAGCTCTTGTGATGCATGCCTCATCCTTTATCTAAAGATCTATTATGTAAAGTTAGGCTAGATTCTGTGTGCCAAGGTCTCCACTCAACTTCCCTGAAATAAAAGCAATGCATGGCAGTGCTTCCACACTCTCTAATCTAGTAGCTTACAAAAACAGTTCAGGCTTTGATCCAGGTTTCTTAGTGCCCATACTACCTTCTCTTACCAGCAGAAAGGCTTGGTGTGCAAGGTATGGTCACTTTTCAATAACTGTCTAAAAGGAAAATTGGTGACTTGGGACCAGGTTGTGCTGAATGTACATTTAGTATAACACAGGGTTGGTGCCATCGGGACAATTTCTATCATAAATGCTTTCAAGGGAGGACAGTCTTGTAGGCATGCCCTGAGTACCCCATTCTTCTTCCTCCTTGGAGATGACAACTTGGTTCTATAGGCCAAGGAGTCCGCAACGGTTTCAAGTAACAGGGGCCAGGATGGATGTTTGTGTGCCTGGGTCTTGAGACTGGACATTGTTACAAATTAGATGGTCTTTACATTGTTGGCCTGGATTTGACTATGCCCTTTTAGGAGGTCCAGGCTTAGTTCAGATTTCTGCAGGCTCCATTTTATTTTATTTTTTTCCCCTAAAGAATGCTTTTGCTTTGAGAGAATGACTTCAGGCAACATTTGTTCACAGAGAATAGGCTTGGAACTGTGGGCTTATGCCAACCTAGCAATCTGTGTCAGAAAAGGTCATAAGAAATGCTCTGGGCTAATTTTTCAAGTTTAATTTCTGGAAATACAGGTAGAAATTGTAACTGCAATCAAAGAAAGCACACTGGATCCCAACAGGAAATTCAGGCATGAGATAAGGTCCTAGGTTTCCACATAAGACTCAAATTACATGAGGACAGACTTGCCCTGTGGTTTAAGTTCTCCTATCTACTAGTTTTCAGAGAGGATAAGCTTAGTGCCTTGGGTCCCAGTCTCACTTCTAACTTTTGTTTAGGAAAAGATAGGCCTTGTTCTTTCGGCCACTATCGCCAATCCACATCCTCACAAGGAAAGATAATCAAGTGCTTTCTTGGTGTGACTAGTGCACAGAACTGAGAAAATTAACATTGACACTGAGAAATCATTAGTATGCATGGAACTGAAGGTGGCCAAGAAATACTTAGTACTGACTTCCACATTACAAATCTTTTGTGAGGTCAACAGTATGTGCAGGCAGTCAATGATCTTTAATTTGTCTTTTCTTTTGACTGTTCTTCAGGAAAACTGCCTATGTCAGTGGAGGCAGACGTCTCACATTGTTTGCATTCACAAGTGAGCCTGAGCGTGTTGTGAGGCAGTGAAATGTTATCGGTTGAAACCATAGCTGCCATATTGCCTAATTTAGGGAAAATGCTAAGTCATTCTGAGGATACCTTTTAATTGCAAAAAGAACGGCCACTTAAGAATTTCTCTATATCGAACCACAGACTAAAAATCTGCGAGAGACTGGCTTAACTTATAAGGACAATAAGCTGAGATACTAACATTGACGCTGTTTCTTCAACATGTTCTGAAAAGGCTTGTATTAGCCTAGCAGAGATAACGAGGTGGAAGTTGCCTGAAAATTTCACACCAAGAATGAGAAAATCTCAAGATACTCATGAGGTTTTCCCACGGGATTCATGTGACCAGGAAGAGACTGGCCTGAAGGCAACAGACAAAAATCACGTGAAATTGAGGTGATGGTGTGATGCTCACTTTTGTGTTACCGTTCCACATTCCTCAGTAAAATTCATATAAGTACTCAGAAAATAAGAATACTTTTGTAACCTAGCCACCTAACTGCCCTTCAATTGAAAGGTCATGTCTACATGAAAAGAATTGCCTTGAGGAAGGCTGTATAGGCTTACACACACTTGTCGTTAGGTAACTGATCTAGAGTTTCATCTCTGGTCAGGTAACCTGCTTTTATACAATAGGAGCAGCATTCACACATTAACTGCATTGAAATTTAGAGTCTGAACCTGAATGAAGAAGCTACCTTAGAGCAATGGAAACGCTAAGCGCCATTATGTTGTTTTGTAGCAGAAAATCAGAGTCATTGTGAACATCACCCTAAATGGTTCTGGTGAAAACCATTTGAAGGTGAACCTTAGGCTACTAGCGTTGAGAGGAAATTGCTTAAAGGCCAATGACTCAATGCTGAAATATTGAAAATAAGAGTTTATGAGACGTGTTTTAAAAACACTTGTTTGAGTATAGGGGAAGAGAAATAAGGTGGAAGTCACCTGAAAATCACATAGTAATCACCAGGGAATTACATGGAAGTCAAGTGAATACCTGGAGGAATTCACATGGGGATCAAGAAAGACCCTGCAGGAATCTGGTGTCTACCAGGTGACTAGTCTTGTGGCTGTGGCTATAGATTTCACCTGACCTCTTACAATGAATCAGGCTAAATGCTATGAAATGTTTTCCACTTGAGCGTACACTGTAAATGAAACCAGCATGGTGTTGTGTATTCCAAACGTCCACAAAACTACCCTAGTTCTAGCAGAAGACTGGTTCCTGGACCACGGACTTCCTTTGACATTTTTTCATACCAAGGTCTTGTGACCCCGGGCCACGTCCTGTACCTAAAGATCCATTAAGTAAAGTTAGGCTAAACTCTGTGTGCCAAGGTCTCCACTTTACTTCCTGGAAATAAAAGCAATGCTTAGCTGTGCTTCCAGGCACTCCAATTGAGTATCTTACAAAACAGTTATGGCTTTGATCCAGATTTCTAAGAGCCAAACTATGTTCTATTACCATGGAAAAGGCTTGGTACTTCATGGTATGGTAAACTTTCAATAATTGTATAAAAGTAAAATTGATGATGTGGAACCAGTTTTTGCTGAACGTACTGTTATGATGACACAAGTTGGTGTCTTCGTCCCAATTTCTATCATAAATACTTTAATGGGAGGACTGTTTTGGAATTGTGCACCTAGTCCTCCATTGCTTCTCTTTCTACAAGTTGACTGCTTGATTCTGTAGGGCAAGGTTTCCACAGTAGCACATGTAGCAGGGGCCTGGCTAGATGTTTTTGGGCCTACTTCTTCAGACTGGATATTTTTATCAATTGGATGACCTTCACATTGTGGCCCTAAGATAACTGCTTCCTTTTAGGTGTTCCAGGTTTGGTTCAGATTTCCACTGTCTCTGTTCTTTTTTATGTGTAACAAAGGCTTTTGCTTTGAGCCAGGGATCTAGGCAACATTTTTGCATAGAAAAAAGACTTGGAACTTGTACTTATGCTATTTCTTCTATGTTGGAGAAAGTGGGAAGAAATGCTGTGGGCTAATTTCTCAGACCTACTTTCTGGAAATAGGGGAATGAATTGGAACTGCAAAACCAAGGGCAACACCTTGGTTCTGAATAGAAAATAGAGGCAGGAGACAAGGTCCTAGATTTCTAGATAAGACTCATATTACATTAGGACAGGCTTGCCCTTTGGATTAAGGGACAGGCTTGCCCTATGGATTAAGTTCTCTTATCTACTAGTTATGAGAGTGGACAGGTGTAGTGCTTTTTGTTAGGAAAAGACAGGCCTTGTACCTTGGGCCTGTATTACCAATTCATAGCCTCACAAGGGAAGATGACGTAGTGCCCTCTCTGTAGTGACATGTGCATATCACTGAAAAAATCACAACACTGAGAAGTCATTAGTCTACATGGAGCAGAAGATGGCCAAGACAGCCTCCTAACTCTTATCCAATCGAATGTCATGTCCAGATTGCAAATCTCATTTGAAGTCAACAGTATATGCGGGCAGTCAATGATCTCTACTTTGCCTCTATTTTTGTCTGTCAGGAAAAATGCCTTATGTACATGGAGGCCACATTCGCACATTGGTGGCGGTGATTATTGAGCCTGAGTCTTCTGTGAGGCAGCAACTGAATAGTGGTAGAAACATTAGCTGCCATTTTTCTGTATTATAGAAAAAAATGCTGAGTCATTGTGAGGATACCACTTGATGGTGGAAGGAACAGCTGACTCAGAATTTCTTTATACCAAACCTCAGACTACAAATTCTGAGAGGATAGGCTTAACCACCAAGAAAAGAAAACTGAGATATTGACATTGAGGCTGTTCCATCAACGTGTTCTGAGAGGCTTATTTTAGCCTTGCAGAAGAATGTGAGGTGGAAGTCTCCTGGAAATCTTGTCATAATCATGAGAAAATCTCACGATAATGATGAGGCTTCCCTGCAGGATTCGTGATTGTCAGGAGACAGGTCTGAGGGTATTACAAGGAGTCACGTGATCTTGGTTTGATGATATGGTGTTCCCTTTTGATTTACCCTTCTTAATTCCTTGTGAAAATTTAAATAACCACTGAGAAAATGATATTTTTGTGTAAGATAGTCACCTAACCACCCTTCAATCGAAAGGTCATGTCTGCATTAAAAGGATTGCTTCTGGACAGCAGCATAAGTTAACAGACAACTCTTGTTAGATAACTGGCCTTAGGTTTCAACCATGGTCAGGCAACCTCCTTGAATACAATGGAAGCTGCTGTTGAATATTAAGTGTGTTGATATTTACAGGCTAAGTCTGTTAGACAAATATACTTTAGAGGAGTGTAAACTGTAGTGCTATTTTGCTGTAATATAAAAAAAACTGTTGAGTCATTGTGAGTATCACTCTGAACCACTTCATATGGTCTCCAGCATTATTCTTTTATGCGGATTTTTGACCACTGCTATCCAAAGGAAAGTACTTAAAGGACAATGACTTAGTGCTGAATACTAAAAATAAGTGTTCAAGAGATAAGTTTTTTAAACACTTGTTTGAAAATAGAAGAATATGGTGGAAATCACCTGAGAATCAATTAGCAATCACTAGGGAATCCTGTGGAGATTTAAAAAGCACCCAGTGGAAATCACATGGTGATCAAGGAATACCCTGCACTAATCTGGTATCTACCAAGTGACCTGTCTTGTTTCTGTGGCTATAGATTTTTACTTTATTTTGTAGAATGGAGCTGGTTGCAGAGCATGAATCAGTCATAAGAAATGCTCTGGGATAATTTCTCAAATCTACTTTCTGGATAAAAAATTAGGGATTATAAATGCAAAACCAAGGCCAGCACACTGGATCCCCAAAGAAAATGCAGGCAGGAAACGAGGTCCTAGGTTTTGAGATAAGACTCGAATTACATATGTACAGACTTTTCCTGTGGTTTAAGCTTTCCTATCTACAGTTTTTGAGAGTATAGGCTTGGTTCCCGAGCTCCCTTCTATTTTTTGTTAGGAAAGGACAAGCCTTATGACTTGTGTCCATGTCACCAACCCACATCCTCACAAGGGAAGATGTTGTAGTGCTTTCTTTGAAGTGACAAGTACATATAACAGAAAATTCACATCATCAGTGAGAAAACATTAGTGTACGTGGAATCGAAGATGGCCAAGATAGACTTCACATTACGAATTTTATGTGAGGTCAATGGTATATGCTGGCAGTCATGATCTTTAATTCTCTTTACTTTTGTCTGTTTATCATGAAAACTGCCTATGTTAGTGGAGGCAGAAGATGCACAGCGGCTGTATTCATTATTGAGCCTGAGTATACTGTGATGCATTCAGTGGATAGTGGATGAAACCATAACCACCTTATTGCTTTATTTTAGGAAAAAATGCTGAATCATTGTGAGGATAGCTCTTCATTGCAAAAAGAACAGGTGTTTAAGAATGTCTCTATATCAAACCGCAGATTAAAAATTTGTGAAAGACTGGCTTAACTAATATGGTTAAAGATAGGGGGAGATATTGACAATGAGGTAGTTTCTTTAATGTGTACTGAAAAGGCTTGTATTAGCCTAGTAGAGGTAATGATGTGGAAGTCGCTTGGAAATCTCATACTCAGAATTAGGAAATCTCGAGATACTCATGAAGTATTCCCGCGGGATTCACGTGACCAGGAAGAGACTGGCCTGAGGGCAACAGATGAAAATCACATGAAATTGGGGAGATGGTGTGGCACTCACTTTTCTGTTACCTTTCTACATTTTTTGGTAAAGTTCACATAAGATGAGAAAATAAGAATACCTATGTAATCTGGCCACCTAACTGCCCTTCAATCAAAAGGTCATGTCTGCATGACAATACTTGCTCGAGGATGGCAGCATAGGCTAACACACATGTTGTAGGTAACTGCCCTGAGATTTCATCTCTGGTCAGGCAACCTGCTTTTATACAATAGGAGCAGCAATCACACAGGAACCACATTGAAATTTAGAATCTGATCCTGAATGACTTAGAGTGGTGGAAACTCTAAGCACCATTATACTGTACTGTAGCAGAAATGCTGAATCATTATGAGCATAACACTTAACGGTTCTGGTGAAAGATTCACACTATTCTTGAAGGTAAACCTTAGACAACTACTGCTGAGAAAAAATTCCATAAAGGCCAATGACTCCATGCTGCGAAATTGAAAAGAACAGTTTATGAAACATGTTTTAAAAACACCTGTTTGAGGATAGGGGAAGAAAAATAAGGTGGGAATTCACCTGTTAATCACATAGTAATCACCAAGGAATTATAATCATGGAGGGATTCATGCGGAGATCAAAAAAGACCCTGCAGGAATCTAGTGTCTACCAGGTATCTCGTCTTGAGGCTGTGGCTGTAGGTTTTCACCTTGCCTCTTACAATGAATCAGTCTGCAGTTTGTGAAATGTGTTGCACTCAATTGTACCCCATAGAGGAGACCTACGTGGTAGTGTGTTTTCAAACATTGTCACAACTTACCCTTGTTGCTCCAAAGGATTGGGCCCTAAGCCATGGACTTCTATCGACATTTTTTCCTGCCAAATAGGTATTGTGATCGTGTGCCACGACCTTTATCTAAATGTCGTCAGGTAAATTTTGGTCAAATTCTACATGCCAGTGTTTTCACTCTACTTCCTGAAAATAAAAGCAATTCTTGGCCGTGCTTCCATGCTCTCCAATCAAGTAATTTTAAAAATAGTTCAGGCTTTGATCCAGGTTTCTTAGTGCCCAAACTATGTTCCCTTATCAGGGGAAAGGTTGTTGCTGTAAGGTATGGTCACCTTTCAATAATAATATAAAATGAAAATTGGTGACCTGGAATCACTTTGTGGGGAATGTAGTTATGATGACACAAGTTGGTGTCTTCAGCTCAATTTCTATCATAAATACTTAAAAGAGAGGACAGTCTTGGAACTGTGTACTGAGTCCTCCACTCCTTTTCCTTCTAAGTGATGACTGCTTGATTCTCTAGGCCACGGTGTCCACCACAGTTTCAAATAGCGGGGGCCTGGTTGGATGTTTGTGGGCCTAGGTCTTCAGATAGGATATTGTTACCAGTTGGATGATTTTGACATTGTGACCCTGAGTTTTACTGCTTCCTTTTAGGTACTCCAGGCTTGGTTAAGATTTCCACACTCCATTTTATTTTTTCTTCAATAAAAACGTCTTTTGCTTTGAGGCACGTCTCCAAGCAAGATTTGTTCACAGAAAACAGGCTTGGAACTTGGGTTTTCTCCATGATTTCAGACTATGTCTGAAAAAGTTAGAAGAAATGCTGTGCACTAATTTCTTAGATCTATTTCTTGGAAATAAGAGTAAGGATTGGACCTGCAAAATGAGGTCATTACCCTGGTTCCAAACAGAAAATATAGGTAGGAATCAAGGTCCTAGTTTTCTAGATAAGACTCAAATAACATGAAGACAGTCTTGCCCTTTAAATTAAGTTTTCCTATCGACTAGTTTTCAGAAAGGACAGGCTTAGTGCTTTGGGTCCCAGTCTCCCTGCTACTTTTTGTTAGGAAAAGACAGGCCTTGTGCTTTGGGCCCATGTCACCAATCCATATCCTCACAAGGGAGGATGATGTAGTGCTCCCTTTGTAGTGACAAGTGCATATCACTGAGAAAATTCACATCAGCACTGAGAAGTCATTAGTCTACATGGAGCAGACAGTGGCTCAGACAGCCTACTAACTGTCTGGACAGTTGTCTGTCAGGATAACTGCCTTATATTCGTGCAGCAAACAGTCATTCATTGGTAGCATTGATAATTGAGCTTGAGTGTATTGTGAGGCAGAGACCGGATAGTCATGGAAAAAACAGCTACCATTTTTCTGTATTGTAGGAAAAATTCAGAGTCACTACAGGTATAACTCTGAATGTCTTTATGTGGGTCTCCCGCACTATTTTCTGTAGACTATTGGCCACTACTGTCAACATGGAGTTGCTTAAAGGCAAATGACTCAATACTGAATATTGAAAATAAGAGTTAATATGTCGAGTTATGAAAAGAGTTGTTTGGAAATAGGGGAAGAGGAATAAGGTAGAAATCACATGAAAATTACTTAGAAACCACTAGGGAATCACGTGGAGATAAGTTCCTAGGTTTTGAGATAAGACTGAAATTACCTGAGGACAGACTTGCCTTGTGGTTTAAGTGATCCTATCTACTAGATTTCAGACAGGATAGACTTAGTGCCTTAGTTTTTCATCTCTCTTCTAATTTTGTTAGGAAAAGACAAGCTTTGTGCCTTGGGCCCCTGTCACCAATCCACATCTTCACAAGGGAAGATGATGTAGTGCTTTTTAAAAGTGAGGAGTGCAGATAACAGAAAAAATTCACATCAACTCTGAGAAGTCATTAGTATGTGTGGATCAGAAAGTGGCCAAGACAGACTTTGTAGTGACCTCCAATCGATTGTCATTTCACATTCCAAATCTATGTGAGGTCAACAGTATATACAGGCAGTCAATGATCTTTAGTTTGCCTCTACTTTTGTCTTTTCCTAAGAAAAACTGCCTATGTCATTGAAGGAGAAGTCTCACATTGACTGCATTGACAATTGAGCATGAGTGTACTTTGAGGCAGCGAATGGATAGCGGTTGAAGCCATAGTTGCCATGTTGCTTTATTAGAGGGAAAATGTTGAGTCATCATGAGGATACCTCTTTATTACAAAAAAAAAAGTGTCTGCTTAAGAATTTCTCCATCAAACCAAAACTAAAAATCTATAAGGGACTGGCTTAACTAATACAGAGAAAAAGCTAAGATATTGACATTGAGGCAGTTTCTTCAATGTGTTCCGAAAAGGCTTGTATTAGCCTAGCACAAGTAATGAGGTGGAAGTCGCCTTGAAATCTCATACCCAGAATTAGCAAATCTCATGATACTGACGAGGTTTCCCATGGAATTCACATGACCAGGGAGAGATGATGGTGTGGTGTACACTTTTATGTTACCCTTCTACATTCCTTGGTAAAATTTACATCAGCACTGAGATAATCAGATTACCTGTGTACCAGATCCACCTCACAGTCCTTCAATTGTAAGGTCATGTCTGCTTGAGAAGAATTGGTTGATAATAGTGGTGTAGGCTAATTACACACTTGTCATTAGACAATTGCCCTGAGATTTTGTCTCTAGTCAGGCACCTTGCTTGTATATAATGAGAATAGCAGTTGTACATTAACCATATTGAAATGTATAGATTGAGTCTGAATGACAAGCTACCTTGGAGCGGTGAAAACACTAAGGGCCGTTAGGCTGTATTGTAGCAGAAATGCTGAGTCATTGTGAGCATAATCCTTAACCTTTTTGGTGGGAGATCTATGCTATTCTGAATGTGAACCTTAGGCTACTACTATTGAGAAGAATTTGCTTCAAGGCCAATGACTCAATGCTGAAATATTGAAAAGAAGAGTTTGGGAGATACATTTTGAAAGTACTTGTTTGAGGATAAGGAAAGAGGAATAAGGTGGAAGTCACCTGAAATATCATGTAGTAATCACCAAGCAATTACATGTAAGTCAAGTGAATACCTAGAGGGATTCTTGTGGGGATCAAGGAAGACCCTGATGGAATCTGGTGTCTACCAGGTGACTAGTCTTGTTGCTGTGGCTCTAGGTTTTCACCTCACCTCTTACAATGAATCAGGCTTCAGTTTGAGAAATGTTTTGCTCTCCAGTATACCCTGTAAATGAGTGTATCATGATTTCCCTAATGGACGTGGAGAAAACAGTCGCAAATTGGTGGCATTGATAATTGAGCCTGACTGTGCTATGAGGCAGCTACTAGATAGAGATGAAAACAATATCTGCCATTTTTTCTGTATTGTAGGAAAAATGCTGAGTCATTGTGAGGGTACTACTTGATGGCAGCAAGAATGGCTGCCACAGAATTTCTCTGTATCAGACCTCAGACTACAAATTCTGAGAAGTACTGGCTTAATCACCAAGAAAACACAACTGTGATATTAACATTGAGGTTGTTTCATTAGGTGTTCTGAAAAGGCTTATTTAGCCTAGCAGAGAAAAGTGAGGTAAAAGATATCTGGAAATCTCATCACAAGAATTAGGGAATCTCGCGATACTCCCGAGGCTTCCCAGGGTATTCACATAACCGTCAAGAGACAACTTGAGGGCATTACAGGGAGTCATGTGATATTGGGTTGATGGTGTGACACTCACTTTTGAGTTACCCTTCTACATTCCTTGGTAAAATTGAGATAACCACTGAGAAAATAATAGTGTCTGTGTAAGATAGCCACCTAATGGCCCTTCAATCAAGAGGTCATGCCTCAATGAGAAGGTTTGCTTGAAGACAGAGGCATAGGTTGACAGACTACTGTTGTTAGAGGACTGGCCTTAGGTTTTTTATCTGTGCCCAGGCAACCTGCTTGAAGGCAATGGAAGCTGCTGTCAAACATTAACTGCATTGATATTTGAAGACTGAGTCTCTTTGATGTAGCCACTTTAGAGTGGTTTAAACTGTAAGCACCATTTTGTCATATTTTAGAAAAATGCTGAGTCATTGTATCATTCTGAATAGCTTCATGTGGGACACCTGCACAATTCTTTTATGATAACCTTTGGCCACTATTGTCGACAGGGAATTGTTTACAGTCCAATGACTCAATGCTAAATATTAAAACAAGAGTTTATGATGGGAGTTTTGAAAACACTAGTTTGAAAATAGGGGAAGAGGAATAAGGTGAAAATCACCTGAAAATCACTTAGAAATCACTAGTAATCATGCTTAGATCAAGTAAACACCTGGTGAAATTCCTATGCGGATCAAGGAATACCCCACACTAACCTGGTATCTTCCAAGTGAGTAACTTTCCGTGGCCATAGGTTTTCATTTTGATTCATAGAATGATTGAAGTTACAGTCTCTACCTCCAGAACATTAATCGCATTGCAAATGAGTTTATCTTATATATGAGATTGGTGTGGTGTTGTGTATTCAATCGTCCACACAATTTACTCCAGTTATGGCAGAGGACTGGATCCTGGACCATGGACTTTCACTGACATTTTTTCCTACCAAAATGTCTTGTGACCATAAGTCACATCCTTTATCTGAAGGTAAAGTTAAGCTAAATCCTTTGGGCCAAGGTCTCCATTCTACTTCCTGGAAATAAAAGCAATGTTTGCCTGTGCTTCCAGGCTCTCCAATTAATTTACAAAAGAGTTCAGGCTTTGACATGGTTTCTTAGTGCCAAAGCTACGTTCTATTACCAGGGGAAAGGTTGGCGCTGTAAGGTATGGTCATCTTTCAATAATTGTATAAAAGGAAATTTGGTGACATGACATCAGATTGTGCAGAATGTACTGTTATGATGACACCGGTTGGTGTCATAGGCTTAATTTTTATATTAAATAGTTTCAGAGGAGTATACCTTTGAGGCGTGCACTGAGCCCTCAATCTTCCTCCTCCTAAGAGAGGAGAGCTTGGTTCTATAGGCCAAGGTGACCAGAAAAGTTTAAGCTAACAAGGGCCAACCAGGATGTTTATGGGCCTAGGTATTGAGATGGGACATTGATACCAATTGGATGGTCTTGATGTTGTGAGCCTGGGCTTTTTCAATGTCCTTTTAGGAAGTCAAAGCTTGGTTCAGATTTCCACAGTCTCTGTTTTCTTTTTCCTTCACTAAAGAAGACTTTATTTACAGACAAGGACTTCAGGAAACATTTGTTCACAGAGAAGAGGCTTGGAACTGTGGGCTTTCGCCACCCTTTCAGTCTATTATCAAAGAAAGTTGTAAGAAATGCTCTGGGCTACATTCTCAAATCTGCTTTCTGGAAATAGAGGTAGAGATTGTAACTTCAATCAAGGACAGCACACTTGATTGCAACAGGAAATGCAGGGAAGAGACAAGGTCTTAGGCTTCAAAATGACACAAGAGGACAGATTTTACCATTGGTTTAAGTTATCCTATCTACTAGTTTTCAGAGAGTATAGTGTTAGTGCCTTGATGCTCAGTCTCCTTTCTATTTTTAGTTAAGAAAAGACAGGCCTCGAGCCTTGAGCCATCAATCCACATCCTTACAAGAGAAGATGATGGAGTGCTTTCTTTGAAGCAACGAGTGCATAGAACTGAAAAAAATTCACATCGACACTGAGAAATCATTAGTATGCGTAGATGAGAAGGTGGCTGAGACAGATTTCATAATGACCTCCAATCGGATGTCATGTCCACATTGCAAGTATTATGTGAGGTCATGGTATATATGGGCAGTCAATGATCTTTAATTTGCCTCTACTTTTGTTGGTTTGTCAGGAAAACTGCCTATGTCAGTTGAGGCAGAGTACACACTGGTTGAATTTATAATTGAGGCTGAGTGTGCTGTGAGGCAGTGAATAGAGAATGGGTGAAATAATAGCTGCCATATTGCTTTACAGTAGGAAAAATTCTGAGTCATTATGAGGATACCTCTTCATTGCAAAAAAAAAAAAGGTGTGATTATGAATTTCTCATATAAAACAACAGACTAAAAATCTGGAAGGGAAACCGACTTAACTAAAATGGAAAAAAAAAACCTGAGATACTGACATTGTGGCAGTTTTCAACGTGTTCTGAAAATGCTTGTGTTACCCAGGAGAGGTAATGAAGTAGAACCACCCTGCAATTTTTATACCCAGAATTAGGAAATCTTAAAATACTCTCAAGGCATTTGCACTAGATTCATGTGACCAGGAAAAAAGTGACCTGTGAATAGCACTCGAAAATCACTTGAAATTAGGGTGATGGTGTGGCGCTGGCTTTTGTGCTTGCTTCAGAAGTTAGATCACTCTGACAAGTAATGATTGAGGCACAGCTTTGAAAAGAGCCGCTTCAACTCTGTAAGCTGTTTAGAAATGCTGCACCACACTCATCATTTACGCTGTGAAATACAGGTATTTCTTACGGGCTGTGGTATGGTTCTCAGAAGTGACCAGATAACCATAGTTTCTGAAGTCTAATTGAAATCTTACAAAAAATACAAAGTGTGAAATTAATAAGGGAAACGTTGCCATTTTCATTGTGAAAGTTTGTATAAAGTGGGTTTGGGCATTTGTTTTTGAAAGATGAGCGTATATGCAGAAAAGGTAGTAGACTACAGAGTTTAACAATATCGTATACGTTTCAATACCTCAGTTCACATGTTTCATTGAATCCCCACCAAAATGCTCCATCAGATGTTATGTGTACATATGAAATATCTCTGAAAGACCTTTGCATTGTCCACAAGCATTACAAAATATTTAGTGTCCGTGGATGGAAGAGCGCTTTCAAAAAACAAATTCTAAGCCCAGTATCACCCGAGGGATTTCTCTACAAATTACGCTTAAATGCTACACGCCACAAAAAGTGGCTTTCTGCTTTCCATGGCAAAGATAGTCTGTATAGAAAAGCTGGTGGTGTGTCCCCTTCTACAGTTATGTAAGACTAGGGTTGAGCATAATCATATCAAAAAAATGAATTTATAAAAGGGCTGAAATGAAAAATGGTTAACTAGTTTTACTAGTAAGAATTCTAATTCTTTTCTGTACATTGTCACACTGCTGAATGTTTACACAACATATTGCATTACAAGCACCAAATTTTGACTGCACTTCTGGATACACAAATCAAGAGTTCCAATTCTACTTTCTTTTGGATATGTCAAGTACTTCCCTTATAGTTTATAATATTACTATCTTTTCTTAATGACAAGAGATGAACTCTAGAATTGAAACATGATAGCCCGTTGTTAATGGCTACAATAGAAGGTTTTTCAGCATATATGCTTGTCTCCAAAAAAACGAATGCCTAAACCCGCTTCATACGAATTATTACAAAGAAAACTGCAAAGATTCCAGGATTGACTTAACACTGTGTAGTTGTTGGAAGAGTCGAACCGTGCTTCAGAACTACTTTTTTCAGGTCGCTACTTAGAATAATACTGCAGACCATTCAAAATACCTGTATATCACCTAGCATATTGGATGAGTACAGAGCAGCATTTCTAAACAGAAGCCTGGAGAGTGGAAAGCGGCTCTTTTCAAAGCCTTGCCTCAAGCATTATTTGTCAGTGTAATCTAACTACGGAAGTAAGCATATTTGGATCATAGCATACATACTCCAAAAGATGGTCAGCGTCCCTCTAAACATCTTCGGGAAATGGTTTCAATTTCGACATTTAGGATTCATGTATCAAACAGGACTTTTGAGAAAAAATATTCCAAGCACACCTCATCAGAGGGATAATGCATCAAATCACCTTTCGACACTACACGCCAAACACTGCGCCCTTCTATTTTCCCTGGCAAAGAAAAGGAAGAGAGGAAAGCTGTTAGCGTGCCGCTACTACAAATGACAAACAAGCTGTCACTCTATTACTTCATGCTCGTGCCTCCTAGGTAGACGGGACCCTCAAGACATTGAATATGAAGACAGTGTCCCACCAGATTCTTAGTACTGAACCGGGATGCGTCAAAAGAGATTTACACTTTTGTCACATTGAGCGTGAGCATCACTTATGTTAAAAGAACGAGACTAAATACATGCCAAATCAAAAATGTTCTACCTGAATAAGAGGCAAGAATTGCCATTGATTTCTGTACATTGTTAGCGTCCCAACTTACTTCAACAAATGCACCAATACGGGCACCAAATCGTAGACTGCACTTTGAGTGAGGGAAACCAAGCATTCAAAAATGAGTTTCCTTTGCATGTACAGTGTAATTTTGCTGAGTCTCTAGTACTGCTATCTCTTTATAATGGCAACAGGTGAACCTAAGTTTCAAAATACAATACTGTATTGTTATGCGCTCCCATCTAACCTCTTTCCGCATATACACTCGCTTCCACAAAATGAGTGCCTGGACCCGCTTCATACGAATTTTGACAGGGAAAAAATGCAAGGTGTCCAGTATTAATTAATCCATTTTGTTGAATTTGAAAGAGTCCAACGCGGCTTCAGATACGACAATTATCATGACGTGTTTTAGAACAATACGGCATCCCATTCAAGATATCTGTATATCACTTAGCATAAAGAATGAGTACAGAGCAGAGCATCTAAACAGCAGCTTAAAGAGTGGAAGCAGCCCCTTGAAAAGAATTTGCTTAAAAATTATTTGACAGTGCAATCTGACTTCAGAATGAAGTCTATTTAGATCCCAGCCTTAATGTTACAAAGTCAGTTAATGTCGAAATATCGTTGAGAGACAGGTTAAATGTCCACGTGCATAAAAAAAACTTGTAGTGCTCGTGAATGGCATGGCGTTTCTGAGAGCACAGATGCCAAGCACATTCTCACCAGAATGATTTCCCTTCAAATGACTTTTAAACACTACATGGGGTAAACAGGGGATTTCTGATTACCATGGGAAAGACAGACGGGAAGGGAAAGCTGATTGCATTCCACCACTACAAAATAAAAAAGCTGAAATTATCTTACTACTGAATCGTGCATTCAAGGAGAAGGCAACCTCAAAAAACGGATGTCAAAACAGTTTTCAGTACCACCTCCTTGGCACTGAAAACATGACACGTCCAAGCAGGTCGACAGTTTATCAGTCTGCTCACAGAGGATGCTACGAAGAACTTGCTCCAGTCCACAACGTATTCCATGATTTGCAGTCAGGAGCTACAAGTCCTTTTCGTACAGGTTTCCAATGCAGACTTACTTCACTGCGCACACCAATAGTAGCATCAAGCTGGCAGACACCTACCTGTTCTCGGACTAGACGTTAGGCGTTCAGAAATAAGCTTCATTTCCAGGCGCGCCGTAACGTACAAAGCTTACACTATTCCTATCATCACTAATGGAAGCGCGTGAAAAGAAGCATCGAAAAGGTATACGACATTGTGTAAATCCGGTGACCATAACTTTGTGAATCTAAGCTCAGCGTTCAGAAGGAAATGCCCAAACCCGCTTTGTACGAATTTCCAGGAAAACATGGCACGGTTTCCCTCGTTAATTTCTCGCTCCCTGTTGGTGTTGAGAATCCCGTTACCCTATGAAAACAATGGATATCAGGGCAATTCTGGGAACCAGAGCGAGGCCCGTAGTTAAAACGCGTAAGACACCTTGTACAGAGGGTGAAGGAGGGTGCGGTTTTTCCAACGGGAAATGTACAGAGGGGCAGGGGCTCTTCTTAAAGCTGTGCCTCAACCATTACTTTTCAGAGTGCCCTAACATCTGAAGTAAGCATCGGATCCCCGCTTGAATGCACGACCTGATGCTAAGGGTTCCTGAGAACCCTCTCTGAAAGGCCTCTGCTTCGTGCAAACGGATATGAAACATCTAGCGTGGATGTATGCAACGGTACTCTGAGAACACAAATTGCAGGCCCAGTATGCTCGCAGGGGTATCTCTAGATCTCCGCTTGACCACTACATGCCGCGCTCAGAGGTGTTCTGCTATCCATGGGAAACAAGACTGTACAGGCAAGCTGGTAGTTTGCCATTTCCGAATCTTCCAAGAAGCTGCCCCAGAATTTCTACCTGCTCGTGAGTGTTAAGGGAGGGCAACCTCAGGAACATGGATGTCAAGACAGATTTCGGTACCAGCCCTCTGCTACTAAAAACACGACGCGTCCAAGCAGGTCGACAGTTTATCAGTCTGAGAGTGAACCTCACGCTGGTCACAGATGATGCGACGAAGAACCTGCTCAAAACCAGAAAGTGTTCCATGATTTGCAGTCAGGAGCTACAAGTCCTTTTCGTACATGTTTCCAATGCAGACTTACTTCACTGCACACACCAATAGTACCATCAAGCTGGCAGACACCTACCTGTTCTTGAACTAGAGGTTAGGCATTCAGAAATAAGCTTCCTTTCCAGGCGCGCCGTAACGTCCAAAGTTTACACTGTTCCTATCTTCACGTAATGGAAGCGGCTGAAGAGAAGCATCGGAAGAGCATCCGACATTGTGTAAATCCGGTGACCATACCTTTGTGCTCTAAGCTCAGCGATCAGAAGAAATGCCCAAACCCGCTTTGTACGAATTTCCAGGATAACACGGCACGGTTTCCCTCGTTAATTTCTCTCTCCCTGTTGGTGTTAAGAATCCCGTTACAGTATTGAAACACTGGATATCAGGGCAATTCTGAGAACCAGAGTGAGGCTCGTAGTAAATACCCGAGGGTCACGTAGCAGAAAGGGTGAAGGAGGGTGCGGCGTTTCCAAAAGGAAACGTACAGAGGGGACGCGGCTCTTCTCAAAGCTGTGCCTCAACCGTTACTTGTCAGAGTGCCCTAACATCTGAAGTAAGCATCGGATCCCCGCCTGAATGCGCCATGCGATGCTATGGGTTCCTGAGGAACCTCTCTGAAAGGCCTCTGCTTCGTGCAAACGCATATGAAACATCTAGCGTGGATGTATGCAACGGTACTCTGAGAACACAAATTGCAGGCGCAGTACGCTCGCAGGGGTATCTCTAGATTTTCGCTGGACCACTACACGCCGCGCTCAGTGGCCTTCTGCTTTCCATGGGAAACATAGACTGCAGAGGCAAGCTGGTAGTTTCTCGTTTCTGAATCTTCAAAGATGCTGCCCCAGAATTTCTACCTGCTCGTGAGTGTGAAGGGAGGGCAACCTCAGGGACATGGATGTCAAGACAGATTTCGGTACCAGCCCTCTGCAACTAAAAACAAGACACGTCCAAGCAGGTCGACAGTTTATCAGTCTGAGAGCGAACCTCACGCTGGTCACAGACGATGCGACGACGAGCCTGCTCAAATCCAGAACGTGTTCCATGATTTGCAGTCAGGAGCTACAAGTCCTTTTCGGACATGTTCCCAATGCAGACTTACTTCACTGCACACACCAATAGTAGCATCAAGCTGGCAGACACCTACCTGTTCTCGGACTAGAGGTTCGGCGTTCAGAAATAAGCTTCCTTTCCAGGCGCGCCGTAACGTCCAACGTTTACACTGTTCCTATCTTCACGTAATGGAAGCGGCTGAAGAGAAGCATCGGAAGAGCATCCGACATTGTGTAAATCCGGTGACCATACCTTTGTGCTCTAAGCTCAGCGATCAGAAGAAATGCCCAAACCCGCTTTGTACGAATTTCCAGGATAACACGGCACGGTTTCCCTCGTTAATTTCTCTCTCCCTGTTGGTGTTAAGAATCCCGTTACAGTATTGAAACACTGGATATCAGGGCAATTCTGGGAACCAGAGTGAGGCTCGTAGTAAATACCCGAGGGTCACGTAGCAGAAAGGGTGAAGGAGGTTTGGCGTTTCCAAAAGGAAACGTACAGAGGGGACGCGGCTTTTCTCAAAGCTGTGCCTCAACCGTTACTTGTCAGAGTGCCCTAACATCTGAAATAAGCATCGGATCCCCGCCTGAATGCGCCATGGGATGCTATGGGTTCCTGAGGAACCTCTCTGAAAGGCCTCTGCTTCGTGCAAACGCATATGAAACATCTAGCGTGGATGTATACAACGGTACTCTGAGAACACAAATTGCAGGCGCAGTACGCTCGCAGGGGTATCTCTAGATTTTCGCTGGACCACTACACGCCGTGCTCAGTGGCCTTCTGCTTTCCATGGGAAACATAGACTGCAGAGGCAAGCTGGTAGTTTCTCGTTTCTGAATCTTCAAAGATGCTGCCCCAGAATTTCTACCTGCTCGTGAGTGTGAAGGGAGGGCAACCTCAGGGACATGGATGTCAAGACAGATTTCGGTACCAGCCCTCTGCAACTAAAAACAAGACACGTCCAAGCAGGTCGACAGTTTATCAGTCTGAGAGCGAACCTCACGCTGGTCACAGACGATGCGACGACGAGCCTGCTCAAATCCAGAACGTGTTCCATGATTTGCAGTCAGGAGCTACAAGTCCTTTTCGGACATGTTCCCAATGCAGACTTACTTCACTGCACACACCAATAGTAGCATCAAGCTGGCAGACACCTACCTGTTCTCGGACTAGAGGTTCGGCGTTCAGAAATAAGCTTCCTTTCCAGGCGCGCCGTAACGTCCAACGTTTACACTGTTCCTATCTTCACGTAATGGAAGCGGCTGAAGAGAAGCATCGGAAGAGCATCCGACATTGTGTAAATCCGGTGACCATACCTTTGTGCTCTAAGCTCAGCGATCAGAAGAAATGCCCAAACCCGCTTTGTACGAATTTCCAGGATAACACGGCACGGATTCCCTCGTTAATTTCTCTCTCCCTGTTGGTGTTAAGAATCCCGTTACAGTATTGAAACACTGGATATCAGGGCAATTCTGGGAACCAGAGTGAGGCTCGTAGTAAATACCCGAGGGTCACGTAGCAGAAAGGGTGAAGGAGGTTCGGCGTTTCCAAAAGGAAACGTACAGAGGGGACGCGGCTCTTCTCAAAGCTGTGCCTCAACCGTTACTTGTCAGAGTGCCCTAACTTCTGAAGTAAGCATCGGATCCCCGCCTGAATGCGCCATGCGATGCTATGGGTTCCTGAGGAACCTCTCTGAAAGGCCTCTGCTTCGTGCAAACGCATATGAAACATCTAGCGTGGATGTATGCAACGGTACTCTGAGAACACAAATTGCAGGCGCAGTACGCTCGCAGGGGTATCTCTAGATTTTCGCTGGACCACTACACGCCGCGCTCAGTGGCCTTCTGCTTTCCATGGGAAACATAGACTGCAGAGGCAAGCTGGTAGTTTCTCGTTTCTGAATCTTCAAAGATGCTGCCCCAGAATTTCTACCTGCTCGTGAGTGTGAAGGGAGGGCAACCTCAGGGACATGGATGTCAAGACAGATTTCGGTACCAGCCCTCTGCAACTAAAAACAAGACACGTCCAAGCAGGTCGACACTTTATCAGTCTGAGAGCGAACCTCACGCTGGTCACAGACGATGCGACGACGAGCCTCCTCAAATCCAGAACGTGTTCCATGATTTGCAGTCAGGAGCTACAAGTCCTTTTCGGACATGTTCCCAATGCAGACTTACTTCACTGCACACACCAATAGTAGCATCAAGCTGGCAGACACCTACCTGTTCTCGGACTAGAGGTTCGGCGTTCAGAAATAAGCTTCCTTTCCAGGCGCGCCGTAACGTCCAACGTTTACACTGTTCCTATCTTCACGTAATGGAAGCGGCTGAAGAGAAGCATCGGAAGAGCATCCGACATTGTGTAAATCCGGTGACCATACCTTTGTGCTCTAAGCTCAGCGATCAGAAGAAATGCCCAAACCCGCTTTGTACGAATTTCCAGGATAACACGGCACGGTTTCCCTCGTTAATTTCTCTCTCCCTGTTGGTGTTAAGAATCCCGTTACAGTATTGAAACACTGGATATCAGGGCAATTCTGGGAACCAGAGTGAGGCTCGTAGTAAATACCCGAGGGTCACGTAGCAGAAAGGGTGAAGGAGGGTGCGGCGTTTCCAAAAGGAAACGTACAGAGGGGACGCGGCTCTTCTCAAAGCTGTGCCTCAACCGTTACTTGTCAGAGTGCCCTAACATCTGAAGTAAGCATCGGATCCCCGCCTGAATGCGCCATGCGATGCTATGGGTTCCTGAGGAACCTCTCTGAAAGGCCTCTGCTTCGTGCAAACGGATATGAAACATCTAGCGTGGATGTATGCAACGGTACTCTGAGAACACAAATTGCAGGCGCAGTACGCTCGCAGGGGTATCTCTAGATTTTCGCTGGACCACTACACGCCGCGCTCAGTGGCCTTCTGCTTTCCATGGGAAACATAGACTGCAGAGGCAAGCTGGTAGTTTCTCGTTTCTGAATCTTCAAAGATGCTGCCCCAGAATTTCTACCTGCTCGTGAGTGTTAAGGGAGGGCAACCTCAGGGACATGGATGTCAAGACAGATTTCGGTACCAGCCCTCTGCAACTAAAAACAAGACACGTCCAAGCAGGTCGACAGTTTATCAGTCTGAGAGCGAACCTCACGCTGGTCACAGACGATGCGACGACGAGCCTGCTCAAATCCAGAACGTGTTCCATGATTTGCAGTCAGGAGCTACAAGTCCTTTTCGGACATGTTCCCAATGCAGACTTACTTCACTGCACACACCAATAGTAGCATCAAGCTGGCAGACACCTACCTGTTCTCGGACTAGAGGTTCGGCGTTCAGAAATAAGCTTCCTTTCCAGGCGCGCCGTAACGTCCAACGTTTACACTGTTCCTATCTTCACGTAATGGAAGCGGCTGAAGAGAAGCATCGGAAGAGCATCCGACATTGGGTAAATCCGGTGACCATACCTTTGTGCTCTAAGCTCAGCGATCAGAAGAAATGCCCAAACCCGCTTTGTACGAATTTCCAGGATAACACGGCACGGATTCCCTCGTTAATTTCTCTCTCCCTGTTGGTGTTAAGAATCCCGTTACAGTATTGAAACAATGGATATCAGGGCAATTCTGGGAACCAGAGTGAGGCTCGTAGTAAATACCCGAGGGTCACGTAGCAGAAAGGGTGAAGGAGGGTGCGGCGTTTCCAAAAGGAAACGTACAGAGGGGACGCGGCTCTTCTCAAAGCTGTGCCTCAACCGTTACTTGTCAGAGTGCCCTAACATCTGAAGTAAGCATCGGATCCCCGCCTGAATGCGCCATGCGATGCTATGGGTTCCTGAGGAACCTCTCTGAAAGGCCTCTGCTTCGTGCAAACGGATATGAAACATCTAGCGTGGATGTATGCAACGGTACTCTGAGAACAGAAATCGCAGGCGCAGTACGCTCGCAGGGGTATCTCTAGATTTTCGCTGGACCACTACACGCCGCGCTCAGTGGCCTTCTGCTTTCCATGGGAAACATAGACTGCAGAGGCAAGCTGGTAGTTTCTCGTTTCTGAATCTTCAAAGATGCTGCCCCAGAATTTCTACCTGCTCGTGAGTGTTAAGGGAGGGCAACCTCAGGAACATGGATGTCAAGACAGATTTCGGTACCAGCCCTCTGCAACTAAAAACAAGACACGTCCAAGCAGGTCGACAGTTTATCAGTCTGAGAGCGAACCTCACGCTGGTCACAGACGATGCGACGACGAGCCTGCTCAAATCCAGAACGTGTTCCATGATTTGCAGTCAGGAGCTACAAGTCCTTTTCGGACATGTTCCCAATGCAGACTTACTTCACTGCACACACCAATAGTAGCATCAAGCTGGCAGACACCTACCTGTTCTCGGACTAGAGGTTCGGCGTTCAGAAATAAGCTTCCTTTCCAGGCGCGCCGTAACGTCCAACGTTTACACTGTTCCTATCTTCACGTAATGGAAGCGGCTGAAGAGAAGCATCGGAAGAGCATCCGACATTGTGTAAATCCGGTGACCATACCTTTGTGCTCTAAGCTCAGCGATCAGAAGAAATGCCCAAACCCGCTTTGTACGAATTTCCAGGATAACACGGCACGGTTTCCCTCGTTAATTTCTCTCTCCCTGTTGGTGTTAAGAATCCCGTTACAGTATTGAAACACTGGATATCAGGGCAATTCTGGGAACCAGAGTGAGGCTCGTAGTAAATACCCGAGGGTCACGTAGCAGAAAGGGTGAAGGAGGGTGCGGCGTTTCCAAAAGGAAACGTACAGAGGGGACGCGGCTCTTCTCAAAGCTGTGCCTCAACCGTTACTTGTCAGAGTGCCCTAACATCTGAAGTAAGCATCGGATCCCCGCCTGAATGCGCCATGCGATGCTATGGGTTCCTGAGGAACCTCTCTGAAAGGCCTCTGCTTCGTGCAAACGCATATGAAACATCTAGCGTGGATGTATGCAACGGTACTCTGAGAACACAAATTGCAGGCGCAGTACGCTCGCAGGGGTATCTCTAGATTTTCGCTGGACCACTACACGCCGCGCTCAGTGGCCTTCTGCTTTCCATGGGAAACATAGACTGCAGAGGCAAGCTGGTAGTTTCTCGTTTCTGAATCTTCAAAGATGCTGCCCCAGAATTTCTACCTGCTCGTGAGTGTTAAGGGAGGGCAACCTCAGGAACATGGATGTCAAGACAGATTTCGGTACCAGCCCTCTGCAACTAAAAACAAGACACGTCCAAGCAGGTCGACACTTTATCAGTCTGAGAGCGAACCTCACGCTGGTCACAGACGATGCGACGACGAGCCTGCTCAAATCCAGAACGTGTTCCATGATTTGCAGTCAGGAGCTACAAGTCCTTTTCGGACATGTTCCCAATGCAGACTTACTTCACTGCACACACCAATAGTAGCATCAAGCTGGCAGACACCTACCTGTTCTCGGACTAGAGGTTCGGCGTTCAGAAATAAGCTTCCTTTCCAGGCGCGCCGTAACGTCCAACGTTTACACTGTTCCTATCTTCACGTAATGGAAGCGGCTGAAGAGAAGCATCGGAAGAGCATCCGACATTGTGTAAATCCGGTGACCATACCTTTGTGCTCTAAGCTCAGCGATCAGAAGAAATGCCCAAACCCGCTTTGTACGAATTTCCAGGATAACACGGCACCGTTTCCCTCGTTAATTTCTCTCTCCCTGTTGGTGTTAAGAATCCCGTTACAGTATTGAAACAATGGATATCAGGGCAATTCTGGAAACCACAGTGAGTCTCGTAGTAAATACCCGAGGGTCACGTAGCAGAAAGGGTGAAGGAGGGTGCGGCGTTTCCAAAAGGAAACGTACAGAGGGGACGCGGCTCTTCTCAAAGCTGTGCCTCAACCGTTACTTGTCAGAGTGCCCTAACATCTGAAGTAAGCATCGGATCCCCGCCTGAATGCGCCATGCGATGCTATGGGTTCCTGAGGAACCTCTCTGAAAGGCCTCTGCTTCGTGCAAACGCATATGAAACATCTGGCGTGGATGTATGCAATGGTACTCTGAGAACACAAATTGCAGACCCAGTTACCTCGCAGGGGTATCTCTACATTTTTGCTTGACCACTACACGCCAGGCTCAGTGGCGTTCTGCTCTCCATGGGAAACATAGAGTGTACAGGCAAGCTGCTAGTTTCTCGTTTCTGAATCTTCAAAGATGCTGCCCCAGAATTTCTACCTGCTCGTGAGTGTTAAGGGAGGGCAACCTCAGGAACATGGATGTCAAGACAGATTTCGGTACCAGCCCTCTGCAACTAAAAACAAGACACGTCCAAGCAGGTCGACACTTTATCAGTCTGAGAGCGAACCTCACGCTGGTCACAGACGATGCGACGACGAGCCTGCTCAAATCCAGAACGTGTTCCATGATTTGCAGTCAGGAGCTACAAGTCCTTTTCGGACATGTTCCCAATGCAGACTTACTTCACTGCACACACCAATAGTAGCATCAAGCTGGCAGACACCTACCTGTTCTCGGACTAGAGGTTCGGCGTTCAGAAATAAGCTTCCTTTCCAGGCGCGCCGTAACGTCCAACGTTTACACTGTTCCTATCTTCACGTCATGGAAGCGGCTGAAGAGAAGCATCGGAAGAGCATCCGACATTGGGTAAATCCGGTGACCATACCTTTGTGCTCTAAGCTCAGCGATCAGAAGAAATGCCCAAACCCGCTTTGTACGAATTTCCAGGATAACACGGCACGGATTCCCTCGTTAATTTCTCTCTCCCTGTTGGTGTTAAGAATCCCGTTACAGTATTGAAACACTGGATATCAGGGCAATTCTGGGAACCAGAGTGAGGCTCGTAGTAAATACCCGAGGGTCACGTAGCAGAAAGGGTGAAGGAGGGTGCGGCGTTTCCAAAAGGAAACGTACAGAGGGGACGCGGCTCTTCTCAAAGCTGTGCCTCAACCGTTACTTGTCAGAGTGCCCTAACATCTGAAGTAAGCATCGGATCCCCGCCTGAATGCGCCATGCGATGCTATGGGTTCCTGAGGAACCTCTCTGAAAGGCCTCTGCTTCGTGCAAACGCATATGAAACATCTAGCGTGGATGTATGCAACGGTACTCTGAGAACACAAATTGCAGGCGCAGTACGCTCGCAGGGGTATCTCTAGATTTTCGCTGGACCACTACACGCCGCGCTCAGTGGCCTTCTGCTTTCCATGGGAAACATAGACTGCAGAGGCAAGCTGGTAGTTTCTCATTTCTGAATCTTCAAAGATGCTGCCCCAGAATTTCTACCTGCTCGTGAGTGTTAAGGGAGGGCAACCTCAGGAACATGGATGTCAAGACAGATTTCGGTACCAGCCCTCTGCAACTAAAAACAAGACACGTCCAAGCAGGTCGACAGTTTATCAGTCTGAGAGCGAACCTCACGCTGGTCACAGACGATGCGACGACGAGCCTGCTCAAATCCAGAACGTGTTCCATGATTTGCAGTCAGGAGCTACAAGTCCTTTTCGGACATGTTCCCAATGCAGACTTACTTCACTGCACACACCAATAGTAGCATCAAGCTGGCAGACACCTACCTGTTCTCGGACTAGAGGTTCGGCGTTCAGAAATAAGCTTCCTTTCCAGGCGCGCCGTAACGTCCAACGTTTACACTGTTCCTATCTTCACGTAATGGAAGCGGCTGAAGAGAAGCATCGGAAGAGCATCCGACATTGGGTAAATCCGGTGACCATACCTTTGTGCTCTAAGCTCAGCGATCAGAAGAAATGCCCAAACCCGTTTTGTACGAATTTCCAGGATAACACGGCACGGTTTCCCTCGTTAATTTCTCTCTCCCTGTTGGTGTTAAGAATCCCATTACAGTATTGAAACAATGGATATCAGGGCAATTCTGGAAACCACAGTGAGTCTCGTAGTAAATACCCGAGGGTCACGTAGCAGAAAGGGTGAAGGAGGGTGCGGCGTTTCCAAAAGGAAACGTACAGAGGGGACGCGGCTCTTCTCAAAGCTGTGCCTCAACCGTTACTTGTCAGAGTGCCCTAACATCTGAAGTAAGCATCGGATCCCCGCCTGAATGCGCCATGCGATGCTATGGGTTCCTGAGGAACCTCTCTGAAAGGCCTCTGCTTCGTGCAAACGCATATGAAACATCTAGCGTGGATGTATGCAATGGTACTCTGAGATCACAAATCGCAGGCGCAGTACGCTCACAGGGGTATCTCTAGATTTTCGCTGGACCACTACACGCCGCGCTCAGTGGCCTTCTGCTTTCCATGGGAAACAGACTGCAGAGGCAAGCTGGTAGTTTCTCGTTTCTGAATCTTCAAAGATGCTGCCCCAGAATTTCTACCTGCTCGTGAGTGTGAAGGGAGGGCAACCTCAGGGACATGGATGTCAAGACAGATTTCGGTACCAGCCCTCTGCAACTAAAAACAAGACACGTCCAAGCAGGTCGACAGTTTATCAGTCTGAGAGCGAACCTCACGCTGGTCACAGACGATGCGACGACGAGCCTGCTCAAATCCAGAACGTGTTCCATGATTTGCAGTCAGGAGCTACAAGTCCTTTTCGGACATGTTCCCAATGCAGACTTACTTCACTGCACACACCAATAGTAGCATCAAGCTGGCAGACACCTACCTGTTCTCGGACTAGAGGTTCGGCGTTCAGAAATAAGCTTCCTTTCCAGGCGCGCCGTAACGTCCAACGTTTACACTGTTCCTATCTTCACGTCATGGAAGCGGCTGAAGAGAAGCATCGGAAGAGCATCCGACATTGTGTAAATCCGGTGACCATACCTTTGTGCTCTAAGCTCAGCGATCAGAAGAAATGCCCAAACCCGCTTTGTACGAATTTCCAGGATAACACGGCACGGTTTCCCTCGTTAATTTCTCTCTCGCTGTTGGTGTTAAGAATCCCGTTACAGTATTGAAACACTGGATATCAGGGCAATTCTGGGAACCAGAGTGAGGCTCGTAGTAAATACCCGAGGGTCACGTAGCAGAAAGGGTGAAGGAGGGTGCGGCGTTTCCAAAAGGAAACGTACAGAGGGGACGCGGCTCTTCTCAAAGCTGTGCCTCAACCGTTACTTGTCAGAGTGCCCTAACATCTGAAGTAAGCATCGGATCCCCGCCTAAATGCGCCATGCGATGCTATGGGTTCCTGAGGAACCTCTCTGAAAGGCCTCTGCTTCGTGCAAACGCATATGAAACATCTAGCGTGGATGTATGCAACGGTACTCTGAGAACACAAATTGCAGGCGCAGTACGCTCGCAGGGGTATCTCTAGATTTTCGCTGGACCACTACACGCCGCGCTCAGTGGCCTTCTGCTTTCCATGGGAAACATAGACTGCAGAGGCAAGCTGGTAGTTTCTCGTTTCTGAATCTTCAAAGATGCTGCCCCAGAATTTCTACCTGCTCGTGAGTGTGAAGGGAGGGCAACCTCAGGGACATGGATGTCAAGACAGATTTCGGTACCAGCCCTCTGCAACTAAAAACAAGACACGTCCAAGCAGGTCGACACTTTATCAGTCTGAGAGCGAACCTCACGCTGGTCACAGACGATGCGACGACGAGCCTGCTCAAATCCAGAACGTGTTCCATGATTTGCAGTCAGGAGCTACAAGTCCTTTTCGGACATGTTCCCAATGCAGACTTACTTCACTGCACACACCAATAGTAGCATCAAGCTGGCAGACACCTACCTGTTCTCGGACTAGAGGTTCGGCGTTCAGAAATAAGCTTCCTTTCCAGGCGCGCCGTAACGTCCAACGTTTACACTGTTCCTATCTTCACGTCATGGAAGCGGCTGAAGAGAAGCATCGGAAGAGCATCCGACATTGTGTAAATCCGGTGACCATACCTTTGTGCTCTAAGCTCAGCGATCAGAAGAAATGCCCAAACCCGCTTTGTACGAATTTCCAGGATAACACGGCACGGTTTCCCTCGTTAATTTCTCTCTCCCTGTTGGTGTTAAGAATCCCGTTACAGTATTGAAACACTGGATATCAGGGCAATTCTGGGAACCAGAGTGAGGCTCGTAGTAAATACCCGAGGGTCACGTAGCAGAAAGGGTGAAGGAGGGTGCGGCGTTTCCAAAAGGAAACGTACAGAGGGGACGCGGCTCTTCTCAAAGCTGTGCCTCAACCGTTACTTGTCAGAGTGCCCTAACATCTGAAGTAAGCATCGGATCCCCGCCTGAATGCGCCATGCGATGCTATGGGTTCCTGAGGAACCTCTCTGAAAGGCCTCTGCTTCGTGCAAACGGATATGAAACATCTAGCGTGGATGTATGCAACGGTACTCTGAGAACACAAATTGCAGGCGCAGTACGCTCGCAGGGGTATCTCTAGATTTTCGCTGGACCACTACACGCCGCGCTCAGTGGCCTTCTGCTTTCCATGGGAAACATAGACTGCAGAGGCAAGCTGGTAGTTTCTCGTTTCTGAATCTTCAAAGATGCTGCCCCAGAATTTCTACCTGCTCGTGAGTGTGAAGGGAGGGCAACCTCAGGAACATGGATGTCAAGACAGATTTCGGTACCAGCCCTCTGCAACTAAAAACAAGACACGTCCAAGCAGGTCGACACTTTATCAGTCTGAGAGCGAACCTCACGCTGGTCACAGACGATGCGACGACGAGCCTGCTCAAATCCAGAACGTGTTCCATGATTTGCAGTCAGGAGCTACAAGTCCTTTTCGGACATGTTCCCAATGCAGACTTACTTCACTGCACACACCAATAGTAGCATCAAGCTGGCAGACACCTACCTGTTCTCGGACTAGAGGTTCGGCGTTCAGAAATAAGCTTCCTTTCCAGGCGCGCCGTAACGTCCAACGTTTACACTGTTCCTATCTTCACGTAATGGAAGCGGCTGAAGAGAAGCATCGGAAGAGCATCCGACATTGTGTAAATCCGGTGACCATACCTTTGTGCTCTAAGCTCAGCGATCAGAAGAAATGCCCAAACCCGCTTTGTACGAATTTCCAGGATAACACGGCACGGTTTCCCTCGTTAATTTCTCTCTCCCTGTTGGTGTTAAGAATCCCGTTACAGTATTGAAACACTGGATATCAGGGCAATTCTGGGAACCAGAGTGAGGCTCGTAGTAAATACCCGAGGGTCACGTAGCAGAAAGGGTGAAGGAGGGTGCGGCGTTTCCAAAAGGAAACGTACAGAGGGGACGCGGCTCTTCTCAAAGCTGTGCCTCAACCGTTACTTGTCAGAGTGCCCTAACATCTGAAGTAAGCATCGGATCCCCGCCTGAATGCGCCATGCGATGCTATGGGTTCCTGAGGAACCTCTCTGAAAGGCCTCTGCTTCGTGCAAACGGATATGAAACATCTAGCGTGGATGTATGCAACGGTACTCTGAGAACAGAAATCGCAGGCGCAGTACGCTCGCAGGGGTATCTCTAGATTTTCGCTGGACCACTACACGCCGCGCTCAGTGGCCTTCTGCTTTCCATGGGAAACAGACTGCAGAGGCAAGCTGGTAGTTTCTCGTTTCTGAATCTTCAAAGATGCTGCCCCAGAATTTCTACCTGCTCGTGAGTGTTAAGGGAGGGCAACCTCAGGAACATGGATGTCAAGACAGATTTCGGTACCAGCCCTCTGCAACTAAAAACAAGACACGTCCAAGCAGGTCGACACTTTATCAGTCTGAGAGCGAACCTCACGCTGGTCACAGACGATGCGACGACGAGCCTGCTCAAATCCAGAACGTGTTCCATGATTTGCAGTCAGGAGCTACAAGTCCTTTTCGGACATGTTCCCAATGCAGACTTACTTCACTGCACACACCAATAGTAGCATCAAGCTGGCAGACACCTACCTGTTCTCGGACTAGAGGTTCGGCGTTCAGAAATAAGCTTCCTTTCCAGGCGCGCCGTAACGTCCAACGTTTACACTGTTCCTATCTTCACGTCATGGAAGCGGCTGAAGAGAAGCATCGGAAGAGCATCCGACATTGTGTAAATCCGGTGACCATACCTTTGTGCTCTAAGCTCAGCGATCAGAAGAAATGCCCAAACCCGCTTTGTACGAATTTCCAGGATAACACGGCACGGTTTCCCTCGTTAATTTCTCTCTCGCTGTTGGTGTTAAGAATCCCGTTACAGTATTGAAACACTGGATATCAGGGCAATTCTGGGAACCAGAGTGAGGCTCGTAGTAAATACCCGAGGGTCACGTAGCAGAAAGGGTGAAGGAGGGTGCGGCGTTTCCAAAAGGAA